>NW_023416285.1:47445026-48090796 GCF_014176215.1 Rousettus aegyptiacus | reverse complement strand
TCATTCAGATCACACATTTAAGATCTTATCAAAAAGGCCTCAAATACTAAAGTACTATGTACCCTCAGGATATATCCAATAAATGCCTACTGAAACTTCACATCCTCCAGATTAAAAATCCACATGCCTGTTCTAACATTCCCATTCTTTTATTGACACTATTGACATTGTATTGTCCTTTTGGTTTACAAAAAAGTCCTCAATAGTTAGTAAGCCACTAAATACACTGTGATCATTGTCTTACATTTCCATAGCACACTTTACCATTTACATGTTTTCACATCGGTTACCACATTTGTTCATTACACACACTTAAAAGGTAAGATTAGTATCTTTATTATGAATGGGGTCACTGACATTCCAACAGGTTAAAAACAAGTTTTCCCAAATCCAACAGCTAGTGCATGAGTGATCAAGGATGCTACCATGTCTTAAACTTCAAATAAAGTGTTTGACCCATGAGGCCGATGCCTATAGCTAAGAGATCACGCCCTTCTTTTCTTTCTATAACTGTCACCTTAGATTAGCTCATCATTACTTTATGCTTACCTTACAACAATTATGATTGCCATAAAGGTACTCAATGCATGCTGTCCCAAACTTGTCACTTATCAAAATTCGAGTAACTAAATTGTTGTTAGAATAATCCTACACATTATTACCATTCACCACACTTTCCCTTCTCTGGAAATGGTCTTTGCAAACAACATGACAATCCAAATATAATGAAACTTCAAAGTCCATGTCGTTGTCTTTTCAAATTCCAAGATATTAAAAAAACTATAATCCGAACTGTTTTTTTTTTTCTTTTTCAGAAACTCATTGGAAGATTCAAACATCCATATACACCATAGAATCATACATTTGGCCATAGGTTAAGCTGAAATAATTCTCTTCTTTTTAGATAAACTTCAGAACCCAAACTAATTTCTTATAACTTTGAAGCCTCAGTATTTTATACTACCCTGTACTAATTTCATTAAGCAAATCTTGTAAGTTAGCACATTTGTACTATGCAGTATTATTCTATTTAGCAATTGGTAATTTTATTAATTATAGGTCAAAAATCATGAGAAAATAATTCATATGGGAAATGCAGAGGTGAGAAAATAAGGTAAATGCATACCTTTTGTGTTCTAACATCACTCAATGCTGATATTTAAAATAATAATAAAAGACAATACCTCAGGATCCCAAGACGATTCTTCATCTTTCATTTTTCCCAAACCTTATGCTGACATTTAATAATAAAATGTAGTTATAGATACATTCATGTGAGCATTTCTTACAATATAAATTTTAAATACATATACAAGTCTATCTCCAATCATAAATATTTCAATAAAATTAAAATAAGAAAGAGCAGAAAAGAATTTTAGAGGGGCGAAGCATTTACAAGAAGAAAAAATTGTAGTAGTTGGATTACTTTTGAAGAAAAACAGCAAGAAAAGATGTTTAAAGAAATAGATATAATATTTGGATTTACACACTTTAGATTTGTTTATTTAAGCATAAAACAAATTGATAGATCATCACCAAATAACCATTTGTATCGTTTTCACGTGTTCCATCAGCACAAATTGTCATTATTTGTTTGCTCTTGTGGAGCACTTTCAATAATATTAATACCATTTTCTTCATTTCCAATTGCTGGCTTTGTATCTTCTTCCTATGAAAACGAAAGAAACAAAACCAAAACCCAACATCAGAACACATCACATTCATTTGCTAGCTCACTCGCTCATTCACTCACTCTACTCAGGAAGACAATAAACATTTTTTCTATCAAATTATAGGAACTAGCCTGGGAAAAACAGGAAATAGAAATAAAAGTTTGTGTCCTATCTTCTAGTAGGGTAGAGATACATGAAAACGGTAAGAATAGAATGTGTTCTTTGCTATGTCTACAACTGAAGTGAGGAAAGTACAGTAAGGGAACAGCAGTTAGTTATAACTGGGATGCTCAGGAAATGTGCAAAGATAAGGGCTGTAGCTTGAAAAATAACCTAAGTGCAGAGAGTGGTCAGGAAGAGCATTCTAGAAAGGGCAGCGGGAGCAAAACACGAGGTAAGAAAGGGTACCAAAGTAATATGGTAACATTGGAACATTGGGAATGAAATGGAGAGGTAAAACTGAAGAACCAGAGCCAGACCAAACAAGGCAAGGGTCATGCTGGCTCATGAATTTTACATTCGTGCAATGGGGAGCCATTAAATAAACACAGGAGTTACATTGTCTCAAATATATTTTAGAAGAATCCTTCCAGCAGCAATGTAAACATGAACACAAGAAAACAAAATAAGGAAAAGAATTATATGATCATATCCATAGATGCAGAAAAAGCATTTGATAATATAGCATCCATTTCTGAATAAAACATTTAATAAAATGGGTGTAGAAGGAAAGTACCCCAACATCATAAAGGCCATATATGACAGACCCTCAGCTAACATCATACTTAACGGTTCACATAAGGAATAGGACATGGTTTCCCACTCTCACCACTTTTATTCAATATGGTGTTGAGAGCCCTAGCTAAGAAATCAGGCAAGAGAAAGGAATAAAAGGCATCTAAATTGGGGATGAAGAAGTCAAATTCTCACCTTTTGAAAAGTCTCTTTAATAAATGGTGCTTGGAAAATTGGAAAGTCATATGCGAAAGAGTAAAAATAGACTGCTATATGTAACGATATACCAGAACGAACCCACAATAAACCAAGATCTAAATATAAAACCTAAAACAATAAATTGTGTAGAGAAAAATATACCACTGAACCCAAGGGACTTGGAGTTAGAGAGAATTTAATGAATTTGATATCAAAGGCAAGAAAAGTAAAAGCAAAAATAAATGAATGGGAAAATATCAAATTAGAAAGCATTTTCACAGCAAAAGAAACCATCAATAAAACAACAAGTAACCAGTTGAATGAAGGAAGCTATTTGCAACAAACTCCTCTGATAAGATGCTATTCAAAATGTACAGAGAATTTATAAAACTCAACAATAATAATAAAAAAAATCCAGTGAAAAATGGGCAGAAGACCTGAACAGACACTTCTCCCAAGAAGACCTACAAATGGCCAACAAACATATGAAAACCTAACCTAAGAAGAAAATAGACAAACTAGCCCAGGGATCACAAGAGAGTCCCAAACCAAAGTGGTCCGCACCAAGACACATCAAAATTAAAATGCCAATGGGCAACGATGAGAGAGATTCTTAAAAGAAGCAAAAGAAAAGCATTTATTTATGTGCAAGGGAGTGCCCATTAGACTGTCAGCTTATCTCTCAACAGAAACTTTACAGATCAGAAGCAATTGGCAGGAAGTAATCAAAGTGATGAAAAGCAAGACCCTACAATCAAAAGTACTGTATTTAGCAAGGTTATCACTTAGTATGGAAGGAGAGATAAAGAAGTATCCAGAAAAGAAAAGGCTAAAGGAGTTTATCACTAGCAAACAAGTATTACAAGAAATGTCAAAGGAACATCTTGAAGAAGAAGGGGGGAAAAAAGGGGGGAGATCAAATATACAAATAATAAAATCGAAATAACTACAAAGCTAATAATTACTTTAAAAGCAAACGAATGATATGGTCCAATCCAAAGACATGGTGTGGCCAAATAGATAAGAGAACAAAACCCATACATGTGGCATCAAACCAAAGTGTTTTTTCACAGCAAAGGAAACCATCAACAAAACAAAAAGACACCCTAAGGAATGGGAGAAGATATTCACCAATGACACATCTAATAAGGGCTTAACACCGAAACTATATAAGGAACCCATACAACTTAACATCAAAAAGACAAATGATCCAATTAAACAATGAGCAGAGAACCTCAGAAGACACTTCTCCAAAGAGGTCATACAGATGGACAAGAGACATATGAAAAGAGGCACATCATCACTAATCATCAGAGAAATGCAAATTCAAGCCACAATGAGGTATCACCTTATGAGTGCCAGAATTGCTATCAACAAATCAACAAATCACAAGTGTTAGGGAGGATGTGACAAATAGGACTGCAAACTGGTGCAGCCATGATGGAAAACAGTATGAAGTTTTCTCAAAAAATTAAAAATAGAACTATTATGTGACCCAGCAATATCACTCCTGGGCATTTATCCAATTAATCCAAAACACTCATTCAAAAAGATATATGCATCCCTATGTCTACTGAAGTATTATTTACAATAGCCAATATAAAGAAGCAGCCTAAGAGTCAATTGAGAGGTAACTGGATAAAGAAGAGATGGTACATATAAAATAAAATATGACCTGGCCATAAAAAATGAAATCTTATTCTTTGTGGCAGCATGGATGAACCTAGAGGGTATTAGGTTAAGTGACATAAGTACAAGAGAGAAAGACAAATACCATATGATTTCACTTATTTGTGGAATCTAAAAAAACAACATAAACAAACAAACAAAAGAGAAATAAAGTCGTAGATACAGAGAACAAACTGATGGTGCCAGGTGGGAGGGGGTTGGGAACTCTATGAAAAATTTAAAGTGGTTAGAAAGTACAAATTGGTAGTTATAAATTAGTCATGAAGATGTAAAATATAGCATAAGCAATATAGTCAATAATATTGCCTTAACAGTGTATGGAGTCAGGTGTAACTAGGCTTATCAGGGAGATCACTTTGTAAGCTCTATAGTTCAGCAGTCCCCAATCTTTTTGGTACAAGGGACCAGTGCTCTTATGAGGATCTATGCCTGATGATCTGAGGTGGAGCTGAGGCGGTAATGCTAGTGCTGGGGAGCGGCTGCAAATACAGATGAAGCTTCATTTGCCGGCCTGCCACTCACCTCCTGCCAGACAGCCCAGTTCCTAACAGGCCATGGACCGGCACCAGTTCACAGTCCAGGGGCTGGGGGCCCCTGCTCTAAATGCCTAAACACTAGGCTACACAACTTAAACTAACACAATATTGAAAGTCAAATGTAATTGAAATTAATATTTTTTAAAAACAACAAAAATTAAATTTAAATTATTAACATATGGTCATTAAGTATCTCTGCTTCCATAAATGGTTATCATTTTAAGCAAAACATTTTCAATTACATGAAGACTTTTAAATATATTTTTAATACAATAACTTAGAACATAGTGGAATCCCTTTGTGATATGGGTTTTGAGAAAGAGAACATACATTTCTAAATTTCCACAATTTCTAATTTTATTTTCGAGTACAAAACCCAAGATAGAAAAAAACAAAAAAATTCCCTCTTAACAACAATATCATATCAAAATAAAAACTGTAAAAACAAAAACAAAAACAAAAAAACAAAAAAAATCCTTTATATTACGCGCTGTATAATTTTGGAACTGAAAGCCACAATGACCTTCATAATTATTACAATAAATAATTGGATCCATTAAAGATTTCATCTAGGTATGAATGAAAGTCATGTTGCTATAATTTAAGCCACATTCAGAATCGCTACCCTTCACAAAATTTTATTCCTCCTCCATTGAGAGAAACGTTTTTCAAATATAATTTTCCTAGCCCTGTATATTTGCTAAGCCCATTCTTTTTCTCAGCCCCCATCTTTAGTAATTACTAAAAAAAAAAAGAAAAGAAAAAAAATCAAATATTCATATTTCTATAAAACTATTTGTTCTGACCAATTTTCCGTTACAAACACAAACAATGATAGGCAGACCATGGCTGTATTTTCAAGTAAGTCCTACACAAAACTAAATTCAGAACAAGAAAAATTAATTTTATGCAAGAGCACTTTACCTTCGTCTCAAAACAGAAGTCTTCATCGTCTGATTCAGGCCATGAATCATCCGTATCAGGTTTTATTAAACGACTTGAGAGTAAAAATATATGATAAAAATAAGTAAGTTCATGTCTTCAAAAGAATGACAAAAAAAGGAGTGAATAGTCAGCTACCTGTATATTAAATGAAGTTTCTTGATATAATTAAATTGAACCTGTTTTAAATAAAGCTTTTACTTCTCAGTTTCTGCCTCCCTTCTCCTAAGCTACAAAATATTTGATGAAGACACAAAGTTCCCATAATGAAAAATGACATCCAATTATTGTCCAGACCTGAGAGTATATTGTTTTAACCAAAAGTCCTGCAGGCTAAATTGAAATTTTAAATCATGGTTGATGTAACTTTTGTAACCTGATCTATAACAAATCTGACGACCTAAATCAAGGTAGGAAGATACACTGTCCCTTCTCTATTGTCTCTCCCTGGTTCAAACTATTCTGTGTTAGTCAAAAGTGGCCGTCTTGGTTCTTTAGCATGGAAACCACTACTTAAGGTGAGCCCTTTCCTTCTTTTCACCCTCAAACAGTACATGGAGTTCAATGTAATAGTTGAAATGTCTGAAAGTTGAATGTACAAAAGTCAAAGAACAAATGCACACACTGCTATTATCCTTCCCACTCTCAGGTCCCTCTCCGCAGGGCTCCATGGCAGTCCCCAATCCTTAAATCTTCTGCCTCTGAAGGCACAGATGCCTGACACTAGAATGGGCTCCACTGACCAGGAGTAGGAACTCTCCATGTCCCTGCTCCTGGAAAACAAGTTAAATGAGTCACCCAGTGCCTTCCCTCTTGAAATGTGGATTCCCCTGCTAATTCCATTCTTACCCTGGTACACTGAGTTCACCAGACCCACTGTCCCCACCTTCCTAAAATTAGCTCACCTACCTGAAGGATGATAAAAAGAATCCTGGGCTTAGAAACCTAAATTTAAATCTCACTTTCATCATTTATTCTATACTCAGAACTAATTCTAATGTGTTTGGGTTTCAAACTCTCCATGTGAATAACCACTGGACAGTATGTTAAACTCTTGTTGAAGTACAAGAGGGTTCTTTGGCTAATTAATCCCTAAGATTCCTTAAAACCCTGAAATTCTATGTGCTTTTGATTTGGTCTATTGAAAAAAGGAGAATACATTTGGTAGAAGTGGAAAAAAAAATAACAGAACAATTGAAACACCAAGAAAAGTAGATTAGAAAGTAAAGAATTAAGAAAATGCATGGAAGAATAAAAACATTCTCCAGGAAAAAAAAAAAATAAAAAATCTTCATACCTTTGCAAAAAAGTAGGAAAGGTACTAGCTTGAAGGAAAATCAGACTGGGAAGTCAGTAAGTAGAGAAAATCGATGAGAAATAACCTCTAATTAGATGCTGAATTTAGTTAACATGACATTGTCTACATAGAGATACTCTTCATTTACAGAAAAGTAATTCATCTCAAGAAGAGTAGATATCATTACACCTAAAAAGACTGGCCTGATTAGGCCTTGTCCATGGAAGACCAAGGGCTCTGTGGGAAAACAAGATGCTAGTTACCCCTGCAATTGTCAAGGATACTAAGACGAATTCTTGAAATAACTGGACTTCTTAGGAAAGCTCTAAATCAGGAGTAAAAAATAACTAAATGGGACTCTCCGAGTTGATCTGATTGCAACTATATTATGATGCAAGTGATATGCAGGAACTTATCAGTATAGGCTGAGAAACAGGACAATGGATTTGGGAGTCAAACTGACTGAAGATCAAATCATGGGTCAGCCACTTGTTAAGTATGTAATCATGTGTCAATTCATTGACCTTCCTGAACCACAGTTGCCTAATTAGTAAAAAGTAGGCTGTAACAGCGAAGCTGCTTTGCAAAGCTATTATGATGACACTATGAGAGAACAAATATTAGGCACCTAATGCAGTGTCTTGCCCAGAGCAGAACACTCAACAAGTGTTAGTTCCTTTACTTTGTATTCCTTTAGTTAACACATAATTTTTAAAAATCCATAAAATCCTACCTGTTTACAGATTCTCCTTCAGAATGGTCACTCGCTGTTCAAGAAAAAAGTAAAATATTTTTGAAATCAAGAATAGAAAAATACAGAACTTTAAACATATTAGACTGACACTGCGTTCAAAAGTATTCCTTTGGGATCAGACCTGAGGACTATACTAGAGTGAATATTGAGGATACTAGAGGTAGGCAATTAATACGTTGATAACTTTCACTTCTCCACCTATGTGTGTGTATAATGCAAGAAAAAAAGAATGAAATTTATCAAAATTTCATACCTGCAGGTGAACTGCTAATTACAGAGATTTTATAATTCTAACCAAACCCTATCAAACTGATAGAAAATGTAAATAGCATAACTTTTCAGGACATCTACCATTAAGAGCAGTTAGAGAGTACACTTATTTGGCTGTAACACATGCAACTTCTCTAGCTCTTCAGTCAAGACTTTTCAGTTTCAGCTTGGTTTCTAGGCGTTACCCTTTGCAGCATGGCAAAATGTGGGAAGCAGACGTTTATTGGCCCTATTTCCACTGTTTGGTATTTGATTATGGTACCAGGAAGTTGTTGTTGAGTTTCTAGTTTTAGTGACATTTTTAGTGAGACAAATCACTATGTGAAAACAACTATTCACTTCTAAACGGAATCCATTTGCTGTAAAATTCAACAAAAATCGATATTTTACAACAACGTCAATTTGTTACAAGATGATTACAGAGGAAACATGTAACACACACACAAAGTTTTTTTCTTATTTGCACAAAAATATCATATTGGATTTTAGAAAGAAATTCTGAGAAAATACTACTTTTTTATTAGGAAAATTTTCTTTCTTTAATTTTATGTATGGTAGGGCCAATAAGAGTAATTCACTATCAGAAGTCTTACCTTGATTTCTATTCTGAGACAACTGTTTACAAATCTCTTCTACTTTATAATCATGAATTAGTTTGTAATTGCTGTGTACAAAAAAGGTGATGAATAATGTTACTATCTTTATATTGAAATGAAAAACATTTACCAAATATATGAAATTATTAGAGCATTTGTAAATTCTACGTACTTTTTATTAAGCATGTGATTAAAGAAGGAGAAAAATAAAGCAAGGTCGACCAGTCATGAACTGAGGGCAGTACAGTTCAGTCAATTAATTCTACGTAGCTTGATGTAAAGGTAAGTGTCTTGAACCCAGAAGTCCTAATTCTGTTAACAATAGCTATTTGTTCTCCAACGAGTCTCCTGTCTGTGGCTCCAAGTCCTCCTTTATAAAACAAGGATCTCACTGCCTTATTTTACAAGGTTGTTAGGAGATCATTATACCAAAAAGATGCTCAGAGAAATAGTAAGGCAATGGAAGGAGTCGTTCTTGAACTTTGTTAAAAGTATTTTGGAATCCCAAATAAACCCCAGTGTGTGTTTTTCATAGGTGCTAGCATTCAAATGTTTCAATTTTCAGAAAATGGGATTAATTTTGGTCATTGGCTGTTCTTTCTTTGGGGGTTATAATTCAAGGTATCTCCACTACTATATAATCTGTAACTAAATGTATTTATAAATATATTACCTAATTAAATCATACAATATAAGTGCCCCTTATTATTGTAGCTCTTCACACCAAGGGCATAAATCTAATAGAGGTCAAGATCAGGCTTAAACTCCTACTGTCCCTTCTCTGACGACTCCAATGTTGAACTAGCTGATCTTTAGTAGAATGATGCTTAATCTCCCTGTCTGTCCCCAACTGACCTGGAAGGTATGACCCTACTTATACACATGAGTACTGATGAGTTATGGATGGGCCCAAGTTATCGTAATGCCAAATGACCTCCTTAATTCAGAGCTTTCTGTTGACTGGCTTCCATGGGAGGCATAAGTGTAAACATTTTGAACCCTGAGGTAAATTCGAGTCGCTTGGGAGATTTTCATTATTCTGGAAAACAGATCACTCGAGGGCCCAAACTTATCGATGGAATCTTGGACAAGTTGGTGCCTACCACTCTGGGAGGGTGACATGGGACTGTCTACGACCTAAGAGGTGTTCTACAAGACATCAAGTGGCCTTGGTGTAAATATCTGGTAACGAACAAGAGAAAAAACTAACCTCTTCCTGCAGCATTATTTGAACCTCTTGGACAGCTTAAAATGCTACCAACTAGCATCTGCTAGCAGAAAATGCAAAGAATCTGCTCAAAGGGTAATGCATCCTGAAGGTCTGGGCTCGAATGTGGCTCCACACAGGTTTCGAGTGCAAGGCGAAGGGCTGTGTGCCCAAAGACTGGAGGACCAGCTGTCAGAACATGGTGCTGGTGCTTTGGAACAGTGGCTAAGCCACATGTGTGTAAACTGAAAATTATTGTAATTTTGAACTCCAAGTGAGTGTGGATCACCATGCAGACTAAAGCATCTGGATCTGCAAGGGCAACCTGGGAGCAAAGGTCATTCATGACCCCAGGACCAGTTTCAAAGAGCCATGGTGAAGCAATACAATCAATGGACACAACACACTGATTAAGTTATCCGTCTTTACATCTACATCTGATGAGTGGCAGACTGTCTCCCTTGGATTTAGGGAATCCTAAGTGCTTAAAAAATTCAAGGGGGAGAATATAGGAGATCACCCTCCAAAACCACAGAATTTTCTGCTAAACTCACATTTCAAAACCCCAAATAACAAGTGAGGGAAGAGATATTATTGTATCCCATGCACAGGGCTTATACTTGGCACGAATAGGTCATGTTAGGATCCCGAAGGATGAAGGATTTGAAGTCCTGAGATAAGGACTCTGTACCCACTGCTGCTTCTAACTTGTCCAGCCTTTAACTGGTCTCTGTCTGAGGAGGGACACTGACTCACTGCCATTCCCAAACTGCCTGAGCCAAACCGTGACATCTCACCTGTTATGTAAGAAGTAACAGTAAATTGTTTTAAATCTGTTTTGTGATAACTAACAATTTAATGTAAACACTTACAAATTAAGTCCTCTCTTGAAAGCATGTTCTTCTGCAGTCCATCCACAGTTATCTTGAGAAAAGATGTCGACACCTTGCTGAAGAAGAAGCCTGATTATATCTGAGGTTGAATCATTTACAGCAAGCATGAGGGAAGTTCTAAAATAACAGAGAGATAATTCACCTTTTGGAATATCAATTTATTTAAACAGCAAATTTGATATACTTTATCAAATTTATATCTTACTTTTCTGCCTAGAAGTGACCATTTACATGTTAAAGTGTTCATCGCTGTAAATAACCTCCAAGTATAAGGAAGGGACAAAAAGGAAGCCTCTTCTCCACTTGGAGTTTACACAGAAAGTTTTCCAATAGACAGAAAACTATGGTGGGGTCTTTTCTGAAGTAGGAGAACAATTTAAATGAACAATTTTCTGTTCGTCCTTAGTCTCATGTATTGTACCTCAAAGTCAGCTAGAAGTCAGGTGACTAAAAGGTGTTTTGCAGATTCTAGACAATAATATTAATAATAATTATAACAATAATCGTCCTAGAGTTAACAATACTGATAAGCATGCGCTAGGCACTAAAGTAAATGCTAAATAATCTAACACATACCATTCTTGTGGATATATTCTTATCCTCCTTTTCATTTCAGGAGACATATTTGGTGATGATGAGTAATGTTACCAAGGTCCCACGCTTGGCATGTGGAAAAGCTAGACATCGATCCCAGTCTTCTGTGAACTGAAAGCCCATCTTTTTTAGCACTCACCTAGGACTTGTCTATATTAAAGAGAAGGTTCATTCAGTCTACCCATGCCAATTAAAAATAAAAATGTCAAAGTATACTAGAAATGATAAAGGTTAAAACTTATGAACCCATTGTATTTGGGATAGTAATTCATAGTGACTTAGGAATAACACCGGTATTCTTCAAAGAAAGCAACTTAAAGCAAAAAATTATTCAAAAGACAAAATCACATCCTATTTGTTTCATATGCATCTTTTCAGTAAAACTGTACACGAAGTATAGGTTAAAAAAACTGTAAGAGAGACTAAGTTCCATATCATAGTATACAGTAAAAATTAGAGTCCATACAATATAAAGCTAATTAAACTCTGTGAAAATCCTTTGAGCTAATATAAAATCAAAATACCAGAACTATTAGGTTACAAATGACATCAGTCAACATTATAAATAAATATGAATATGAATGCTGCAGTATCCTGTTCTTCCTGTTGGCCAGTCAGAATGACTTTTCCACCTAATGAATGATGTCTTAATATCTTTCACTACATAAGAATAAGTTAATCCTCTTCTTATTAATTTTATCTTTCTGACCTGAGTGATTGTTACCACTCTAGAACAATATTAATGTTAAAAAAAAAAAGAATGCACAACTATACCTTTTCATCTTATCGACTGCATGTACATTTGCATTTCTCTTTACTAAAAATTCCACCATTTGCTGTTTCTTTTCATTCACAGCAAGTAAAAGTGGTGTGAGTTCATCCTGCAAGATAGCAAAAACCATTTATAACATGTGATTACATATCTCAAAACTGAATTTTACAACTTATAAAAGATCCTTGGAACATAAACATATAATATAGCAAGTAAAAAACAAGTACCCTCTTGGGCTGTCTCCTGCTGCTCCTTCTCTTTGAAAAACCCTCCTCTACCCTTCAACACATTTACTGCAACATCATTCTCCAAAAAGCTCCTATTCACGCTATATCTCTCATAGTATTCAGTAGTTATTGTATGACACCCTATTTAAACCGAGAGCTTTTTGAGGGCAGGAGCTATTTTTTATCTCTGTATTCCAAACTCTAAAATATAACAGTATACACTTAAAGTATTTTTATTGAATTAATAACTTAAATGATTATCTCTGGAGTAGTGTTTCTTAAATCATACTTAACTCGACTAGAAGTTAAGTACTGTGCCCCAGGAGAAAGACTCCAGAGAGATCGCCTGGGTTTGAGGAGGATGACAGAATATGCTTTATATGCTTAGTACTAAAAAATAAAAAAAGAAAAAAAGAAAAAAGTTTAACGTGGCTTAATCCCAAGTTGATAATATTATTTTTATGGCAAACATTAACACTTCAGGAATTATAGAGTCTCAGGGATACGGTTTTGAGAGCTTTCCAACAGATGGGAAGGTTTCTCCAGCTTACACAAACTTGCTGGATTCCCTTCTATCAAAGCTATCAGGACACCAGGTGTCTGCTTCAGGCACCCCTGCTCTGAAACAGTCACTAAGAAAATGGACTCCAAAGTAAAAAGACATGGATTTGAATGAATTGATTGCTTCAATTAAATGGTCCATGGATTTTCTCCAATTAGAAGATGATAAATTTTTATCGAGAAAGCACAATATCAAATTTCATTCTCAATTATAAAGATAATCCTGAGACCCAAGTGCGTATCTACCTTTTAAAAATCACTAAATGGCTGGCAGGGTGGCTGCTTTTACTGAAGGTCCAGAGATGACCTGACCAACTTGCTCCAATCCTCAGAATCTTGACGTTCTGCAGTGTTCACTCCCTGTGGCCTGTAGCTTCTCCTTCCCACTGGCACTCGCCCAGCTCCTCCTGCTGGGGGCTAGCTCTCTGTTCCGTCTCTCCTCATGCACAGAGGAGCCCCCTTCCTCAGCCCCTGCCTCCATTGCAGCCAGCCCCCACCATCGCTTCACTCCCCCCAGGCCTTCTGTCACTTGCGGGCTCTGAGGCTACCGCCCCCTCCCAGGCACTAACAGTTAAGTCCTTCCTTCTGGGGAGGAAGGGCAAGAGCTGGGAGACAGAGCTTGGCCCTTTCCGTGGACACCACCTTTCTCATGCCCTCTCTGACTTGGCTTTGGAGTTCTTTCCATGGTGAAAGGGTCTGATGTATAATATGGAGTATATGTATTAGAAATACAATGCCAGTGACTAAAAAAGTATAAACAAAAAAACAAAACAAAAAAACATATTTCCAATATTTTGTAAATACTGTTAGTTGATCCATACCTTGTTGCTTGCTTCAATATCGGCCTTGTATGAATGCAGCTTCGCTGCCATGTCCATATTCTGAGCAGCGACAGCATAGTGCAGAGCCATATTACCATCGATGTCCATTATATTTGGATCGGCACCACGTTCGAGCAGAATAATTGTACATTCCTTCTCCTGGCATTGTATGGCCTGTTGGTATTATGACAAAAAGTAGACTGTAAATGTTAGAAATTCAAGGAAACATTGCATAAGTTTCTCCTATTAATTATAGTTAATGAGATAAACTCATTCATTCTCCATAATTGAATCAAATTCATCGCATGTTGACAGAGTTGGGTCACTGTACCTTAATCAGAGCTGTCCTGTTGTCATTGTCACAGAGGTTAAGGGTGCATTTTTGGTCTACCAGGAGAGTTACCACTTCTGGATGGCCACTGGCACAGGCCAAATGTAGGACAGTCCTGTGAAAGTGAGCAGATGTTTTAGGAAATTGGAGGGCACTATCTCCAAACACACTATTATTCATGTAATTATAAACATTATATGCTATTCCTATGCCTTCAAAACAAATATTTAGTTTTTATCTGAAGTAAGTACAATATTTATTAGCTCCTGTTACTCACCTCATTAAGGAAAGTGGTGCCCCTGTGAATAGAGAGAGCATGACCTGGGGATTCAGCTCAGCTTGGCTGTGATCCTATTTTTACTCTGTCACTGAGCCTTTCTGTGCCTCAATCTCCTCATCAACAAAATGGGGGTTAAAACAGTGATTTTTCTCACAGGACACTGTTGTTTGCTTAAATGAGAACCTACGCAAAGTGTTTGCTACAATTCCTAGCACAAAAAACAGTTCAATATTATTAGATAAAATATTATAATTATTACCATTATGACTACTCTACAAAGACTATATTCTAATAGTAACATGATATTATGCTTTGCTTTTGTGCAGATATGTCTTAAGGGTTCGAAACAACATATTATTTCAATGTTCTCTCACCTTAACATCTCTGATGCTAAAATGCAGTTTAGAATGCAGGATGCCTTTCACCTATAACTGTCTGCATTTTTCACAGTTTCTTATAGGTGCCTAAACCAGCGGGCATCATACCGTCACCCATGGTGCCTTACGTTAAGTGAAATGATGGTTGATATAACAGACTATTGCAGTTCTGGACGTCTGGTTGGCATTGAAGTAAATTTCAGTTTTTAAAAACATTCTTAGAAAAGAAGACTAAAACAACAAAACAAAACAGGAAAAGAACTGTTTTCAAGCAACTCTCACTTTGCCTTTCCAGAAATTTTAAATGAAAGGGAACTCGAGATTCAAATGAATAGGGATGGCTCTTTTGACTCCATATTTAGACTTTGAAATAATATAGAAATCAGATTGGTTATTTTCAATAACCAATATTAGAATTTAAAATATGATACACTTGCAAAGGAGCCAGTGTAGGTTCTCTTTCATAAGGTCCTATCTTCAGAAACACTTTTCAGAAAAGAGAGGGAAGGCTCCAATTCAGATTAGGTCCTAAGACTTCAATTTTGCATTTCTCATTTGGCCCATACTGGACAACATGAGGTTTTGAAGGATGAAAAGGGCCTGAGAGACACACTGAAAGGGTCCTGAGAAGACAACATCTGCTACAAAATAGGTATCCAGGTTAGATTTGTTGAAGAAATAGATTGAAAACATGGATAACTGTAGTTGCAGAGTTCGACGTATAAACAAAACTTTTATAAAGTAAAGCAATACTTCTGCAATAGTACTAATTGCTTACATTTGCTTTTTAATTTCATAAGGATACAGCTAAGATTATTAATCTATAATTGTTTGCATATCATATGTGATAAAGCTGTATATGCAATAAAATCATAACTAAATAATGAAATATATACATAAACTCGACAGGCACAGATAAAAAGTTTCCCTTCTGAAGATTCTAAAAATGATCAGAAAATAGTAATTTTCAAAAACATTTCAAAAAATAGTAAGACATTATTTTTGCGTGTGTAAGATTCATATTTCAGCTCTTACCCAGGATTATTTCATTAACAGTCAAATTTTCCTAGGAATGCTTTCATGTTCATTGTAGAAATTAGATTTTTAGAAAAGGAAAAGAGAATTTCACTTATAATACAAATGCTCAGAAACAAATTTTATTACATTTTCCAAATATTTTTGGCTAACAGTTTGTTGGCGTGTATATGTAATAAAAGCGATTATTTCTCTCTTTCTGATCTACCGGAGCATACCTTTGCTTGTCAATTAACTTCTACGTTGTCTAAATTCAAATGAGAGGTTTTTTTCACAAAGACTCTTTGTGAAAATGAAGATGTACTTTTTCTCTAATATTCATACATTTTTAATATTTTGCAAGAACATTTTCTTTTATTAATATTATTTTCAGATACACAGAGGGTTTTGACTTTTTATATTGTTCATCCAACCTCCAGAATTCTTTTTTAGAAGTCACACACACACACACACACACACACACACACACACAAAATGCATGTGAGTTTTATTCAGGTCTTTTCTCACTTCACATATTTCAATTTTTTTACCTATACTTTAACTGGTACCTATACTTGTGATTAAAAAATACATATATAGCTTGCTTTCTCTAAATCCTTTGCAGTTCTTACTTTACTATTTATGAATAATTTCATCTTTTCTACTAACAGGAAATGTCACCAGTAACAAGTTCTAAAGTCATACATATATTCAGGTATTTGGACATTTTCTGTTTTGTTCCAATCACTTATCTGTGTTTCCTCCACATAGTAAACAAATAAGTTGTGTAATTTTATAGCCCATGTTGACCTCTATGTGGGCCAGTCTTTGTCTGCTACACAAAACTATCTTTCATTTCATCACAACAATAAAAGACAGCATTTGCACTCAAAAATATTAAAGCTTGATAGTTTTAGTTGGTTTATGTAAAATTGATATATATAGGAAGAGTGCACATATTGAGAAAATGAGTCTTCCTATTCCAGACCACAGCCATCTTCCCATTTCCAAGTTCATGCCTAAAGTCTCTCAGTAAAGACCCTACATCCATAGATGTGCACTGATATAAAATGGATATTAGATGTTATCTGAAGAATGTTTAGCACGCAAGTTGATCTATTATAGGAATTATCGTTCTCATTATTCATTTTTCTATAGTATATAACATTATGGTAAAAATGTGAACATCAAAATTAATTACTATTTCTGATATTTAGTTAAATTGTAAAGTGTCCTATAGGGGCAGGTAAGGTGCCCAGGTAAGGTCCCACTACCGAGATGCTGCTGAGCTGGGCCTCAGGAGGTGAGACAGCTCAGCGCCCACTGTGACGGGAGGGCTGGGCTCCACCAGGATGTGCCCTGGCAGGTGAGTCCTTCTGTAAGATCCCCCCACCCACCACCACAGGCCCGCCCATGTCCACTGGCCTCACAGTCCCTGTTACCTGTTCTTCTTATCTCTGTCATTCAGGCCATTTTCTTGGAGCAAGAGAATCTCCTGCACTTTCTGGATGTTGCCCGTGCTGGCAGCTTTGTGGATTTTTCCAAGATCTTTGTCTAGGATGTGATACTTGGGCCCTGAGGTGATTCTACTACTACACTCAGGGGCTGTGTCAGCATCATTTCTCTGCTGGATGGTTGAGGACAACTTGCCCTTCTGACTCCCAAAGCCAAAAAACTTTCTCATGGCCGATATATGCAGAGCCCTGGACTTCAGAGCCCCTCAGCACCCTCTCTGCTTTCTGCCTCCTCCTGGGCTTCTAGCCTCCAGATACGCCAACCGCCTTTCACCACCACAGCCCAGCAGGGCAACTAAGCAGTTAGGCACTTTAAATCTTTCAGCCACCATAACGGTTACCAAGCAACACATGTGCCTGGCAGTAGGTGATGTCACTGCCCGTGTGCATAGAGGCCCAATGGCCAATGGGACCCAAGCACCTGAGAGGCACAGGTGTCTCCAGCCCCAGAGGCTGCTTGCAGGCAGAGCTGGTTCCCTTCAGATGTTCGAGGGAACTGGCCAGTGTTTTGCTCATTCACATGAGCCCTGAAATTGATGAGCAGATACGAAAGAGGCAGAACACTTAAGCAAAAACATAAATGAGAAAGGAAAAACTATTGCTGTATCTTAAAAATGTGAAATCTATTAATTTCTATTTATAAACTATAAAAGCATTTAAAAGCATGGTTCACAAACATAACTTCATACTTTCAAATGTTCTATTTTTAACCTCAAAATCGATTGTATACTACAAAGACTTCCATAGACCCAAAGCAACTTGAGAATATTAAAATGCACTTTATATTTATCTAATTTTTAAATAAGGCCTATGAACATAGAAAACTATTTCTCTACGTATTATATATGTTAAAAAGAACACAAAGTTTGCTCCTTTTGACCATTAATTTCACTAATTATTTCAATCTAAAACAGCTAGGCAAGACTTACCTTCACATTCTTTTACTCAGAAATTTATTAATTGGTCAATTTGTGACAACCGTAAAGTATTATTACAATGCATCCTTCAATTTCACACAATGTTTTTATTGCAACCCTCCTAAAACTTGTCACTTAAATTCTTCAATTGTCTTGCCCAGTGTGAATTTAGGTTAAGTAAGCAGTTCATGAGTCATGGCAGTATTAATAGTTCATTTTTTGGCAATGGCACATTTGTTTGGACACTGATTTAGAGAATATTTGAGTATTTAATCATTTTTGCCCTTATAAAACAGGGTGGAAAATATAAAAATGAACTTACCAGCACCAAGAAGCGTAGATTATATAAGCATAATATAATTATTCAACATAGACATCATTAGACAACTGAAAAAAATCTTTAGGTTGACTGAAACAAATTAATGGATATATATATATATAAAATATTAGAAAAAAATTATGGTAGAGTATAGCTAAATATTAAGGATCAATTAGTAATACCTTTGAAAACTTCCTTGGGACGAAATCCTTACACTGTAACATGTTAAGACTGTCATTAGGTTTGTATGTGTTTAAGTTTCATGTACATTTGAACCCAAAATGTCATTAACAAGGACACGTGTGCCTTCAATAAAAGTGTAAGCTTGCCATCTAGTGAAAAGAGCACCTACTGTCTTTCCAATCTCTCACTTGAGAAGGAAAGAATCCAATTGCTGCTAAGCTGTTTTCTGATTTTTCAGACATGCAATACAGCAAAGAAAGAGTGTTTCTGATGCTCCAGGAGACTATTTTGGCCCTTTGCTCACAAGCACGGAGTCCAGGTGTTTGCAGGCGCTTCTAAGCATCTCGAATGGCCTGAGCAGTGTACCCGGGTGTTTCCAAGGGTAGGGAGATTTAAACCTT
This sequence comes from Rousettus aegyptiacus, assembly GCF_014176215.1. NCBI lineage: Eukaryota > Metazoa > Chordata > Mammalia > Chiroptera > Pteropodidae > Rousettus > Rousettus aegyptiacus. The sequence continues at coordinate 48,071,695 of NW_023416285.1, read as the reverse complement.
TGAAATGTGGCAAGTAGCAATCCCTACACGACATAATATTTTAACATAGATGAAGACTACTATTCAGATTATGGCCCTGGGCCTATGGTTATTGTTACTGAAACTCTTCACTACTGGGATAAAAATACTAGGCAAACCCTGGAAAATGTCTGGTAGACTATGTAGATACACATCTCATAGAGTTTTGGTTGTGAGAATATGTGCAATACATGGAAGATAAGACACCAGATGGGCGTGATAAGAATGCTTTCAGAAACAGTCTTTCCATGTGCTATAGATTTTCCACTTTTTATGCATGGCATTAGTATTTCATCACACAGGAAATCATTTCTTCCTGGGCTTTCATTCAGACTATGGATCTGATTTTTAATCAATAAGAAGATGATCTTCTTATGGTTACAAGACTTGGCCCCAAAATGTGACATTACCCTGATGATATGAACAAGTATACCTATATATTGATCACTACACTGCCTTCTTAGGAAACACAATTTAAAAATATCATTTTTGCATTAACAGATATGTTCATTGTTTTCTTACTGTTAATTTTCTTCCACTTTGTTCTTGGTGGGTAACTTTGGCTATTGCATCTGTGACTATAAGAGTAATGATTTTCATGGCATTCGAAGAAGTCAATTTTGTTTCCATATCCCTGATTAATCTTGCCATTGGTAGAGAATTTTCTTCCTATTTTTCTGCACACATTTCCTTTGGAGTCAAGTCAATAACAGCTGAGGCATGGTATCTAGGCTACCCAGGGTTACATAGTGCAACTTCAACGGTAATAGAGGTACATGTTTTCTCTGCAGCAAAAGCATGCCTCTTTGGGACGCTTTTAAAGATTATGGATCTTGTAATGTTTTCGGGGGCTGCTCATGGCCTAATTTTTATTCTTTCTAGTATTCTTAACCTATTTTTTTGAAGGTTTGCCTACTATCCACTAGCACATCAAAGACCAATTATAGAATTTCTGATTGCCCCAATACAATCTGATAAAAATGCATGATTAAAAATCATCAATAAACTAAAAACAAAGGCATGTTTCCAAGCCTTGGAAATCTCATTTTAAAATGTTATATAAAATATCCTGAGAAGAATTAATTACTTTTATATTTAAATATCTTTACTAAATTAGGAAGTTTTGTCATCATTTTTATGGTACACCATGAATTATAAAATATAACTTTTCAGGTATTTTTTTTCTTTTTATTTCATCATTAAACATAATTGTATGGAATTCAAGTATTTCATATATTGCACTATAAATGGAATATTATTCTCATTGTACTTTCTACACGCATTATTTTGTAACATGTCGACTTACTTAGTCTCCATATGAAGATTTTGTGTGCATTTCTTAATAGTGTATGTTTATGGACTGAAGTTTATAGAGTTTTGAAATCCAATTTATCTTCTTTTTTTCACGGGGAGTTAGTGCCTTTGTGTCCTCTCTGAGGATATTTTGCCTGTTCCAAGATTACAAAATAATTATCTCTGTTTTCTTCTCGAAGTTCATAGTTTTAACTTTACACTTGATCCATAGACCTGTTTGTCAGAAAGTATGGATAGAGGTTCATTTTCTTTCTATAATAATTATCCCATTGTCCCACCATCATTAGTGAAAAGATGATCCTTTCACTGATTAACTTGGATTAACTTGGCCCCTCTTCAAAAAATCAATTGACGATTTTTGTGTGTGGGTTTATTTCTGTTCATTGATCTGTTTGTCCATGCTAAGCCAATACCACACACAGCCATGGTTACCAGAGATTTATATTCATTCTTGAAATTAGGTTGTGCAAGGTTTTCAATGTTTTTCTTCTTTTCCAATTATTTTTGCTATTCTAGTTTCCTTGCATTTAGATATTTATTTGAGAATCACTTGTCAATTTATATTTAAAAACCTCTGGGATCATAACTAGGTTATGATGAATCTGTAGATCAATTTGGGGAAAAGAGATGTTTTATCAATAAGGGATTTTCCAGTCTATGAACATGGTATCTCTTATTTATGCCTTCTTCAAATTCTCTCAAGAATATCATATATACTTACGAAGATTTATTTCTAAGTTATTTTTAATTTATGGCATTTTAAATAATATTAATTAAAAATTCTTCCTCATTTTTGTACAAGTACACAAGACTACATTTGATTTTGATATACTTACTTTATATCATGTAACCTAGTTTGTTTCCTTTATTAATATAAACAGTTCCTGCAGATTTTTGTACTTCCTAACTAGGAAACTATGTAAAGGTCACATAAAGGCCATTTCATTTCTTCCTACATAATCTTTATTTCTTACTTTCCTGATTGCACTGGCTTAAACCATCCAGAAATGTGGGGAAATATCCTTGGTGCAAACATCACTACCTCATTCCTAAGTCTACGAAAAAGATGCTCAACATCTCATCAAGTATAATAATCACCTGGAGGTATTTCATAGCTATTGCGGTCAGGTCGAGGAAGCTTCTTTCTACTCCTGGTTAGGTGAGATGTCGTGTCAAGAATTGGTACTGAATTTTATCATGTAACTTTTGTCTGACTCTTAAGATTATCATGTCATTTTCCTATTTTAATCTGAATGTGGCAATTTATGTTAAGTGATTTTTATTATGATACCAACCTTGCATTTCTAGGATGACTCACGTATGGTCATGCCTTAATTTTATTTTCAAATATCGTTCTTTGTTTTGTTAACATCTTGTCAATGCTATATGTTCCTACGATCATGAGGGATACTGGTCTGCAATTTCCTTCTCTCGTAATGTCTTTCTCAGGTTTAGATATGAATTATACTGCCTTCAAGAAATAAGCTAGTAAATAATCCTCCTCTTCTGTATTCTGAAATATATGATGTATGGTTAATATCGTTTCTTCATTTTCCTCTTAAATATTTGGTAGAATTGACCAGTGAAGTCGTCTGGGCATAAAGTTTTTTTTCTGGAAAGGCTTTTTATTTCAAATTCACTTTCTTTAAGAAATAGAAGTCCAGGCAGATGTTATGTTTCTTCTTGAGTCAGTTTGGTATGTTTTGTCTTACAAACGATTGACCTGTTTATCTAATTTGCCAATAGATTAATTTTGATCATGATTTTAAAGCCTGTTGTATGCTCCCTGTGCAATTCTTGATATTGGTTGTTTGTATTATATCCTTTTTTATTTCTTGATGAAGGGATGATTGATTTTACCATATTTTTTCAAAACCCAAATTCACCTGTATTAATTTTCTCTATTATTTCTCTATCTGCTATTTCATTGACGTCTACTCTTTATTTCTTCTTGTTTTCTACTTTAACTTCCTCTACGTTTTCACAGTTTTTAATGTGGCAGTTTAAGACATTGATTTTAACATTTATTCTCTCAGGAAAGTAATAATGATATAAATTTCCTTTGAAATAGTCTTTACTATATTTACACATTTTTATATGATGAGTGTTCATTATTATTTATTTAAAAATAAACTCCTATTTACCATGTGATTTCTTCGTGACCATGGATCAAAATGCATTTCACTTAATTTTTTTTAAGGAATACTTGAACTGGACATAAAATTATAGGTCGAGAATGTTATTTTCTTTCAACGCTTTAAAAATGTCATTCCATTGCCTTCTTGATTAGATATCAGACTTCCATGTTACATTATTCTTCTCTATGGAATCTGTCTTTTTTTCTTTAGCTACTTGAGATTTTTTTATTATCATTGGTTTTCAGCAATCTGATTATGATGTGGTTGTGTATCGTGCATTTTTTCTTCAAATCTTTTGGCTATCTTCGAGCTTTAGTACCTGATTGATATTTTCCACTCTATTTGGAATCATTGGTGCTGTGAGTCCAAAGAATTCTCAAAGGAATTTGGAAGTGAAGGAGATTTACTGGAAGGTGTGTGTGTGCTGGATGAAAACGTGCTGATATCATTTCTGCCTCGTTCTGTGTACCTGAAATGTCATTGTTTGGTTTGAAGATCTTCTGGGTCTCTTTGGTTTGATTCTTAACCCCGTAATTTTTCATTGCTGACCTGCTCAAGACCCTGTTTTATATGGATATATATAAAAGGAGGTAGATCCCTCTCACTAACTTTTTGAGTTTTTATACCGATCTGACCTGACTTCTCCTCTCAAACCTGTCTCGATACTCTGTAACCCATTCACATTGTTGTTCTATTATTTGATTGGAAGTTCCTTCTTGCTGGTACTGGGGGTCTTTCTGAGCTATTGGACCACCCTCTCAGGAATCACTCCAGTCAGCTGAGTTCCTGCCGCTCTTCCTTTCTAAATCCTATGGGGCCCAGTCACTCTTTCAGATCTGGTCACAATGAAAATACAGCCCCTTTTCTGACACCCTCCTTAAGAGCAGAAAGATCATCCACATCCACCTCTCCTGACCTTACAAAGCCCAATGCCCTTCACATCTGTTGAGTCTCCCTCAAAATCCCAACCTTTCTTATGAGGAAATCTTTGCTTTCTCCTTCAAAATTAACCCGAATGTCCTGATTCCGATTATTCTGCTGCACTTATTCTTACAGCACATGGAAGCACACTTCACACACCGCTCTGGTCTCTCCTTGCCTCCTCAGCAAAGCTGAATTCATGATGCTGAGCCCTCCCAGCACAGGCTTTTGGAATTATTTAGGGGCTCCTGGCAATTGCAACTTCATGAGGTGATTTTCTACCTCAAATTGTGAATGCGCCATAATGCTTTTTAAAAAATTTGCTTTTTAAAAAATTTTTACTGCCTTTTTATCTTCAAAGCTACAGTTTAAGTCTCAGAAGCCTAAAATCAAAATCAGAATTTATCTAAATTTACAAATACATAGCCGACTTGAAACTACAAAATGGTAGATGTCTCTTAAAAGCCTGTTTATAAACTATGTGTATCTACAGGTCAGCCTCTCCTTAGAGTCTCCCCTTGGCTCTGAATTCAGTTCAAAACACCTTAAAAAAGCAAACAGCTAACCCACACCTGTACACTCAATTTAAAGCTCACTCACACACTAGTTTTTAGGTTCACAAATGGAATTTATTAGTCCACTAACCTGTTTGAAAATTCAGATTGCAAAAGCAGCAAATAATGACCCCCAACCAAGATGTCCTTTTTATAAAAATCTTGCGTCAGCTACTCTTGTTGCTTAGGCCCTGATGGCCCACTGTCGACAGAAACACTGTGAAGCTTTGTAAATATGAGTGTAGTTCAAAATAAAACTTCAGGAATCCAAATTCAAAACCAGCCCCTGCTAGGCGCTATGACTGACCACCAGTAAGTAGCTTAAGACCAGCCTCTGTTAACAGCATCGGTGGCCATAAATTACAGTGATTCATCAAAATCTACATTGCCTGAGATATAAAGTGTTTGCCAGGCGTCATGAGAGGCCATAAACTAAAAAAAAAAAAAATTGTCTACTATCATGTGGAATGAAATAAGCCATTGCAGACTTCTAAAGACATGAAACCTTATGGCCTGGCCATACGAAAGACCCAGTCTTTGAATATTATTATGCTACTGATACGTGAACCAAAAACAAGTATAATATCTTAACAGTAAGCAAAGATTGTGGGGGAACAGGGCAGGATGGGGAATAGATTATGTTCAAAGGAGGAGCAGCTGGAGAACCAATTTCTCAACAGCAATTATGGACGCTCAAGCCCAGCCAAAATGATGACTTCTGTGCCATCGGAAACAGTAACTAGTGACCCAGAATTCTGTAGGCAGAAAAAATACGTGCCAGGAGTAAGAAAACATAAAAACATTTTTAAACAGAGATTCACACCAGGCAGTTCTCACTCATGAGAATTCTAAAGGATGTACACTACAAACAGAAGAAGAATGACCCCAGATGCATGTTCTGAGATGTAAGAAAATAATGGAGAAAAGAAAGAGTTCAATATGTAGGTACATAAAAATGAACACAGACATGACCATGTAAAAATTATAAACATGTCTCATGTTTTTGAAGGATACAAGACAGAATGTGAATACAAAGAAACAATGGACATAAGTTTGGAGAAGTGAAAATGGACCTAAAATATTAAAAATTTCTTGTATTGATCATGATCCATGAAGAGAGAGGAAAAAAAAAATAACAGTGTTTACCGATATACCAGGAGTAGCTATGTAAAAAATAAACCAACAAGAAATGATCATAATCAAGTTCAGTTGACCTGAGAAATGCAAGCTTGATTTAACAAGAGTAAACGACGCATTCACGAATTTTTAAAATTTATCATCTCAATACGTGGAAAATAAGCAGTAAGTAAAATTCAACACTCATTCTGGACAAAAATCAGATAACTGGCATTTTGAGGAAAATTCCTTAGCATAATCGTGGCAGACAGACCCAAGGATGACCTGATAATGTCTGCCTATGGGTGTTCTCCCCTTTCATAATCCCTTTCCCTTGAGAGTGAGCAGGATTTGTCACTTGCCTGTAGCCATTAGAATATGACAGATGGAAAGGAATTTTGCAGATGTAATTAATTCAGTTTGCTTTGAATTAATCAAAAGAATTATTCTGGGTGGGCCTAATTAAATTAGGTGAAAACCCTTAAAAGTAACCTGAGCCCTCCCTGGAGTGAGAGGTGCTCCTAGCTAACTTCATGAAGCGAGCAGCAGTATTGGGTGGGCCCACATGGCCTTGACATAGACTCTGCCAATGGCCTTGATCTGCCAATGGCCTTGACATAGACTCAGCGCTTGTGCCCTCCTCACCCAAAGCCATGTTAAATGCTGATGCCCAGTTTGATGGTATTTGTAAGTGGGCCTTTGGACGATCATAGGTCATGAGAATGAAGCCCTCAGAAATGGGAATAGCGTCCTAATAAAAGAGGATTGAGAGTGATCTCTTGTCTCTCTTTTATGTGCCACAGGCAGAGAACCAGACTTCATAAACTGGGAAGTGGGCCATCACCGTACACTTAGTCTACCACTGCCTTGATCTGAGGCTTCCTAGATGTTAGAGCTGTGAGAGCTAAATTTCTGTTGTATATAGTCTATACAATTTTGTTATAACAGCTCGATCAGTCCAAGATGAACCTCGTAGGAACTGCAGGCCACCTCTAGGACCTGAGGGCAGCCTCCAACTGAGAGCCGACAAATTACTAGGAAGGTTTATACATGGTCATACGGTCTCGAAGAAATCAATTCTGCAAACAAACTAAATGACCTTCATAGTAGATTCTTCCCCATTTGAGCCTCCAAATGACAATGCAGCCCAGCCGACACCCTGACAGCAGCCTTGTGAGACCCTGAGCAAAGGACCCAGCTGAGCCATGTCCAAACTTCTGATCCACGAAGTTGTGACATAATGGGTGTGGTTTTAAGATACAAATTTGGTGGGATTCTGTTACACAGCAATAGAAAACTAACACACTAATAAAAGTAACCTGCTTAAAAAAAAAACACTGCTTCCATAATTAGAAAAATATACTGCTTCCCATTTGCAGTTTCAACAAGACGTGGATACCCACCATCCCTGCAAATATTCAATGACATTCTTGCAAAAAGAAAGAAAAAGAAATTAAAACTCTAGGAATTTGAAAGTGGGAAACAAAATCATCACTATGTAAAAATGATATGTATATACTGTTAAAAAATTTAAAAGAATCTGGAGATAAAACAATATTAAGAAAATATATGAGAGTTTAGCAAGATAGCCAAATTCAAGCTCAAAATGCAAACTATCAATGTTATTTCTATAAGATAACAACAAACAGGAAATGAAATTCATTTTAAAATTAACATTTATAATAGGATAAAAAAGTATCAAATAACTGGGACTAAATCTAAAAAAAAATAGATACAATACCTATATGGGAATTTTTTTCAACATCGAGAGCTATTCAAACAGACTATTAAAATATTAATCGTTTGGAAAGCTTGATTGTCTGGTTTCTTTATAAATTCAATGCAATGCCAGTCAAAATCCTTGCTGTGTGTTTGTAGAGGTTGACAAGTTGACTATAAAAGGTGTATAGAGTTCTTTCCTTCTTTTAACTTTCTCTTCCCAAACATGTCAGTTCAAAGCATAGGGACAAAAACGGAGCTGTGGTGGTCCAGAGCTAGGTGTTGGAGCCTGGATGGAAAGAGAGAGTACTGGAGGGCCACTCTGCACAGCGTCTGAACTCAAGTCAGAGCATCCCTGAAAGGTGAGTTACAGGGTATGACATATGAGGGACCAAACGAGGCCAGGAGGCATCCATACGCAGCGGCTGGGCAGCCCAGTGTGGGTTTTCAGAGCTCGTTGTGGGTAAATCATCTGCAGAAGGGGTCCCCTGGCACAGGTATCTGAGAAGGATGCAGTGGAGAGGGCACACACTGGGAGGGACAGCAGTGGCGGCAACCCAGGGGGAGGTGTGGGAATCAAAGTGGCAGTGAGGAACACACGTGCAAAGGGGCAGGGACAACAGAGCCTGGTTACATAAGAAGATTGAGCAAACAAGATACGGATGATGGAGGTAACTTAATATCAGAAAAGTGTGTTAACAAATACTGAAATGGACAAACTGGAATGAGCCATGTGGGATTCAATTGCAATATTTGGTAAGAATTCATGGTCATCAATAGATTCTGACACAGAGCTGTAGATGAATGCGTGCATGTCTGTACGTATATTTATGTATGCACATACGACTCCCCGCTGTTCCCTGAGAGTGCCCAGGAGCAATGACAACCCCAATGGCGAAATGCACGCCCACCTAACTAGTGCCCAGATCTTGGTTTCTAAATAACATTGTCTCCCTAAAGGAATCAGGGCTTCCATGAGAAATGGGATTCTAAGAATGAAGCAGAAAAGTGCAAGTTGAGCTTGGAACATTGTCCAGAGGGGAAGGAAGTGCACTGAAAATAATGGGGACACATCAAAAAGACATGAAGTCAGCTTGAAATGGCTACCACAAGCCAAATCTGGGGCAATTTATGCACGAAAATAATAAGCTTTCCCTTCTCCATTATTTGGTTGTTAGGCTGGTGTGCTTTTATTTGTTTATTGATGTACAAGGAATGATAAAATAAGATTATCATCATTTGGCCAAGATCGTAATAATTAATTCACAAGAATCATCAATGGATGCTCATTCTATTGGGTGCGATTTTTAAGGAGTAACCAAAAATGGAGAGCCTCAAGGTATATCCGTACAAGATACGTGTGAAATACAAAGGGTCATCTTAGTGTGGGTAAACCTGGCAGACACTCCTTAACCACATGATCGAGATCAACAGTGCTAGTAACAGAACCAGGCACGGGCCTCCACATCTGCTGCACTGGGAAGAACTCAGCATCACTGTTGTGACACTTCTGCCCCAATGGCACAAGCTGAAGCTACTTAGGAGGAAACACCATATAAACCTCAACTCAAGAAAGTCTGCAAAATCACTGACCTATACTCTTCCAAATATAAAGAAGACTCAAGAAATGTCCAGATAAAGGAGACTCAAGAAACAGGACTTGGACATAACACATCACCTCAGATTTTCTTTGACTATGAAAGATATTATTGAAACAACTGGTAAAATCTGAAGAAGGTCCATGAATGAAATAGGAATACCGAACCAATGTTCACCTCCTGATTTTGACAATTATACTATATTAATGTAAGATTTTCTTTTTTCTTGGGAAATAAAAACTAAACTAAAGCAGTTATGAGTAAGGAGGTATCACGTCTATAACTTATAAATGGTTCCTATATAGTATGTATGTATTATATACCTACACTATATTTATCTAGAAAGAGAGAAGGACAAAAGCATAAAGCAAATATAGTAAACTGCTAACTTTTGGAGAATGAGATCCAGGAATTCCTTGTACCATTCTTGCAACTTTTCTGTAAGTCTGAAATTGCCAATACAGTAGATTTCTAAAGGAAAAATAAATTTTTAAAAATGATATTAACAAATTATGATCCATTGGATAAAATAAACCATAAATCCATACTTACTAATGAGTAAATAAATCAAAAGATTGATGAGGAACAGAGATATTTAAATGTTCTCAAACTACTTCCCCTTTAAACACTCATTAATTATGAAGTGAAAAGGGCACATTACAGAGAGAAACCCAGCAGAAGCTCCCTTCAGAGGTCAAGGTTAACATCACCACTACTGGGTACACCTGAAACTGATGTAATGTTGTACTCCATCAGTACTTAAAAAATGTTTTAATGTTAAAAAAAGAAAAAAGAACACTACCAATAATGAGACCTATCAAAATTGTTGGTCACAACACAGGACCACTTCTGTGATACTCTTGCTAAAAACATTTAATCTGTATCTTATAAGGAAATGTCAGAAAAACCCACTTTGAAGGACATTCTACATGACTGGAATTTACTCTTCAAAAACTTCAAGGTCAGGAAAGACTGAGGAACTGTCCCAGACTGAAGGAGACAAAGAGACATGACAACTACATGCAATTCATGGACTTGAGCAGGGTCTTTTGCTGTGAAAGATACTGTAGCCAAGGGAAAGACTTGAAAGAAATGTGACGATTAAATGATAAAATGTGTTAGTGTTAATTTTCTGACTGTGAAGGTGGTATGGTAGTTAAGGGAAGGGTACTGACACGTAGGAAATAAAACATTTAGGGATGATGGCGTAATGTCAGCAATTTACTCTCAAGTGGTTCTGGGAAAAAAAGTTGTCTTCAAAGTGGAACTTTTCTCTCATTTTAAGATTGTTCCCAAAAAATAAAGCAAAAATTAATCAATATATAGAAAAGGTGAGAAGCCTCAGGCAAATCTTATTTTCCATGAGGATGGATCTATGAATCAGTGTTTAAAATTACATATAATACATTTCATGACACTATGGCCATTATAATACATCCAAACATTGATAGTAGCTATTGCCGCAGAGATCAAAATGCTGTCTGTCTAAATCCTTCGTTTCACATATGGTGATAAAAATTGGAAAATACAAAAAAGCTGTCAATGTATACACCTAAAGTATTCATGACAACTTGGTTGTGAGGTGTTGTTTAAACAGCTGATATTTGGTAGTTTGAGCATGTAAAACTGAATAGTGCTCATTTTCATTCACAAAATCTGCTGGATGGAGTTAGCTAGATGCTAAAAAACATGATTAAAATACCATATATGGTTGCATTATCCACATATGATACAGTTTCCTTTAATAAAGATTTCGGCATGGGGTTAATGGGAAACAATTAAACAATATGCAAACAGACCAGTAAATAATTTTTTACTCTTTATGTTTCAGATCGTATAATTTTTCTTCAAAATCTGTACATATTTGTGTGACGTTTTCAAAACTAAATCTTGACACAGACTTAAGTCATCACTAGATCATAGAAGAGAAGACAATCTACAGGATTCAGATTCAAGTTCAGCCTCAGCTGGAAAGAAAAAAATAATTATTATATTCTTCATCTAATATATAACTAAGTGTATGTGTTAAGAAAAATGGAAAAGTTTATATGTGACTACAATACACAATATGACGTTACTAAAATATAATTTGCCCAAGGTTGCTCGCTGAATTATTTTCAATCCTGGCTAAATGTCAGTTTGGGGTTTTCTCCATCTTCATTCATTTATCCAACAAACATGTGCTAAGTTAGTATGGCAAACACTAGAGTAGCAAAAGGAAGATGACACAGTCCACTTCTGAATGATTATATTGTATATATGAAAAAAATAAAAACAGATAAACAAGTAATTTCCATTTAGAGTCATATATACCATGACAAATATAAAATAGGACAGTACTGAAACACAGATGAGACAACCAAGTTTTGTGTCAATATCGTACGCTTTTTGGTGGCGGTAATATTTAAGATGACATCTGAATGACAAGAAATAATTATGCCAGATAAAGGGAAGGAAAGATGCAAAGACAAGAGATGAGGGAAAACATTTGTGGAATTAGAAGTAGTCTAGTTTGGCTAGACTCTAGAGCAAAGGGGCAGAATCGGGTAAGGAGCAAGAGAGAAGGCTAAATTATTAGGCAACAACTAAATTGATCTGGGTGTTTTTATTCCCACAAAAGAATTAGGGAGTTTCTCTCCTCAGGGCAAAAGGTAGAGAAAGGACAAAGTCAATGCTGGAGATGGAAATGTCACCCAGCAGGTGACAGCTGTAGTTACTGTAATGGCTTGGCTAAGCATTACTAGATGGGCCTGGGTAATGGATCTTATGTCACTAGCAAGAACACGAGGAGTTGATGAAGCCCAGTTTCTGACAGTAGTTTCAGTGTGCAGGCTGACAGTTCCACAGGGATGGCAGAGGAAAGGAAGGGGCGAGCTGGAAATAAAGGGAAATATCTGGACCTCTGAGATTTTTAACAAGCTGTGGAATGTGATGAATAAGTGAGGAGTGAATATATACTTTATCGTGAATGCTGATGCTTTCAAGTTTTCATTCGGTATGTACAAGAAAATATTCAACGCAGTATCTATTATCCAAATGTTATAGGGATGTCATTTACTATTTACAGTTTATCTCACAAATCAATGCTATCTAAATTGAGCTAATAAAATTTGGAAACATACCTAATTTTACTTCTCTAAGTATATGTTTTTCCAACTCCTGCTGTATCTGAAATATATCAAATATTATTTATAGTATTAAAGTTAAACAAGAGACAGTATTATAAGAATGATAGACAGTGTATGAAATGTGGCTTTTCAATAATACTTTTAGAGACTAGGCCTAACTTGTACATTGCATAAATACAAAGATAATCACATGCATAAAATAAATTTCTATGAATTATAATTTTAGATATTGAATATATATAATATACATGACTATTTAGATTAATCTGATAAAAAGTGCATCTGATATTGAATAAACATAATTTCAGAAGGGTGATGTTTGATCTGAAAGGTACGAAGACTTAAACAAGTCGTGTTTTACACCGAACGTGTAATTTTGCAATTTTTAGAAAAACTGCCCTTTATAAAAGTTTAATCAGTTTTTCATTCCCTTAATAGATTTTTCCTTAAAACGAGCTTTCCATTCTTGCATGTTTAGAAAATTAAAATCTTAAAGTCTGTTCTAGGCTATTAATTTTTCAGCACAGAAACTTAAATACATAAAATGATGAAAGCGGTACTGCATTGTTATGTGAAAATTCTACTGGCAACAAAAATTAAAAGATTTTGCTGACTATATTATGAATGAAACATTTCTTTATTCATATGGACACGAAGATTTCATAAAATCTGCCTGAATGAAGGAGAAATATGAGCCAGAGCAAGTTTTCAAACTTACTCTCTGATTCCTGACTTTCAAGAATTAGTAACAACGAAAACCATGCATAATCCTTGCATTGTAACTTGGTTTCCTTTCTAGCTATTAGGGCCATTTTTGAAACATTCAGCTAATTGTACTTATAGTCTACTTAGTTATGTAATGTGAACCAAACTGTATTACAAGTAGCTCCATCTACAGCGGTCTTCTTTAAACGTTTCTTATAAAAGGTACTCTCTCACTAAATGTCCAAAACATGGTTTAAAATCATATACTGAACATGATAAACACTGTGGTGATAATGAAAATGTGATATCCAACGCCTTTACAATATGAGATGTGAAGACAAATTTGTCGACTGACGTGTTTCCCAACATTTTCAGAGACTGTTTTCCATATCACGTTTCTGATGCTCGCATGAGAGACGGGCTTATGTAAAGCTTGCACAGCTCGAGTCTTCATCCCTCCTGTAGATGGGCAGCTCCGTTTGTCCTTGTTTTAGATAGTACAGTTTCATGCAACTTTTTCTTAAAGAACGATTCGAGTATTTGAAAATATTTGGCTATGAAAGTCATTGATTTAGTCAGTCCTTAATTTTTCATAAGGGGCAACAAAGGTTCAGAGAGATCATAGATTGCATAAGGTCACAAAAACACTTAGAGGCAGGCCAGGAATGTTCTTTGTCTTCTTACTGAACCTAGAGTTCTAATCCAGCTTCTCCTTCCTATTCAGGAAAAATACATCCATTTTTAAGTAGAACTCAGAGAAAACGAATATGGAAAACTTGGACATATAGCTGAATAATGTTTAGTCATAAGGCAAAAAGTAACTTTCTAACTAAATTACAAACTTTAAAGTCAGAATCAAAATAAAGGATCAAAATTTAATATTGTTAATCAATTCAGAGCAGGAACTGTGCTGAATTTAGAAAGCGCCCATTTTTTAAACCATAAGACAGGGAACTTGAAGGAGAAAATCTTTAGTTCAACCAAGCAGGCTGAAATGTAGAAAATTCTTTCTTAAAAGAGCTCTTCTTTTCCTCAAAATAAAACTTGGTTTTCCAAAAGCAGTCAACTAATGAACCATCTACGTCGTGGGGTATCTATAGCAAACTTTAAAACACAAAACGGATTTCTCTTTACCAACTACCATATTTTTCTGTCCAAGCTCACACCATCATCACTGTGTAAGAGGACTTTCCAGACGTTCTGTAGTGATGCTGAGGACCTGTCTCTGCATCTGGACGGAGCACTGCTCTTTTCTCTCTGATTCAGCCTGGCACAACTCGGCAAACAATGCCCCACAAGGGAACTACGCATCCCTCGGAACTACAACGTGAAGTTAAAATAAGGTATTTTTCGATTTATCTAGGAAGACTAAATCATAAACACCTCTTTCCCACCAAACAAATTAACCGAAGGGAAAACTTCCACAAAAACCTTCTCTTGCATGGCTTCTGCATGTACATACTCTTTCATCTTCACCTTGCAAAATGATACGTTACCTAAATATTCTGCTGTGAACTAATGAGAACATTTTAAATGTGCATCATGCTTAACAGGTCATAGAAGTGTTGACATTCATCTTCTTTGGTACCCAGTCGTCCAGTTGCACCCCTTCAAAGCACTTAGGCCTTGTTCGCCGAAAGCTCATCTCAAAATCTTTACTTTGCTCTCTTATCATTTATTATACTGAAGCCGAATGAAGAAACAAAGTTGAAGCCTCATTTTGCACAAGTCTATGTGATTTATCTCTGCAATGAAATGACCATAGAAACACCATCAAAATCATAAACCAATGGGCATTGATCAAAACGGATATTTTAGGGACTGACATCAGCACCATGGCAAGTGGGACAACACCTTTGCACCACCCCTTAAATCTACAACTAGTCAGACACCCATAGCTCAGCAAAGGTCCCTCTGCTCAGCACACTAGGATGCCTAAAAGATCCACAGATCAGTACTGGGAAGTTGGGCTTCCTGGAATGTGTAGGGGAGGCGGGCCGTGGGGAAGGACAGGGACAGGCTCATAACTGCAGTTCCGGGCGGGCAAGGCTGCGGTTCCAACCCAGTCAGGAGTGCTGGAAGGGTGGTGGGTGAGAGAGGCAGCTGCGGCATCCACCCGCTTTCCTAAGAGTCCAGATTCCTCCCCAGTTGCAGTAGTGCTCTCACCATTAGAGAGACCAGTAGCAGCAGCTGACAGGCCTCCAGCCTCCAGATCAGAGCGCAGATCGGCCAGTGGCCTTAGGGAACCAGGTAGCAGGTCCAGGTGAGGCATGAGGTGGTGCTCACTTACCAGCAACCCTGCACTGGCCACATCCCCCACCCCACTACCCATGGTGGTGATGATGATGGTGGTGGTGGTGGTAATGATGGTGATGGTGGTGCTGGTGGTGGTGGTGCCCCGAGATACCAGGGACCTGGATACAGTGGCAACACCTGTCACCCTGGCCAGGAATCATAAGCCCACAGATAAGCCCCGAACCTGGACCCAGGAGGTTCAAGGAGCACAGGCAGGCGAGACAAAACACAAACTGCGCTATAGCACCATCTACTGGGGGGCGGGTAGTAAAAAAGACCTCCAATTATCAAACTGCTGAATTGCTCCAATCAAGCTACCTAAGTAAGAAAAGTGTTCATTTCCCTAATAGCTAGGAAAGTTAAGCATCATCTCTTTATCTGTTGGCCATTTGTATGTCTTCTTGAGAGAAACGTCTCTCTAGGTCCTCTGCCTATTTTTTAATTGGATTGTTTGTTGTTGTTGAGTTGTATGATTTCTTTGTGTATTTTGGATATTGGCCCCTTATTGCTCAACTTCTC
Organism: Rousettus aegyptiacus; assembly: GCF_014176215.1. Taxonomy (NCBI): domain Eukaryota; kingdom Metazoa; phylum Chordata; class Mammalia; order Chiroptera; family Pteropodidae; genus Rousettus; species Rousettus aegyptiacus. The sequence goes on along the minus strand of NW_023416285.1, from coordinate 48,055,670 downwards.
TAGCTAGTAGGAAAACACAGATTGAAACCACAATAACATATCACTGCACACCTTCTATTACAATGGCTATTATCATCCAGACAAGTTACAACAGTGTTGGAGAGGTTGTGGAGAAATAGGAAACCTCATACACTGCTGCTAGGAATGTCATTGGTACAGTCACTACAGAAAACAGTATGGAGGTTCTGAGTATTTACCCCAAAATGTGCACCCCAATGTTCACAGAAGCATTAGTCATGGTGGCCAAGATATGGAAACAACCGAAGTGCCCTTTAATTGGTCTCATGTGTCATTTAAGGTTGATGTTTTCTTATTGATTTTCTGTTTGATCAATCAGTAGGTGACAGGGTATTTAGGTTCCCCAAATGATACCTGGGCTCTAGTGAGTTTCTCCCTTTAGCTCTCTTAGTAGTTGCTTTATATATTCTGGTGCTCCTGATTGAGAGCATCTGTATTGTATTGATAAATGTTATGTCTTCTTGATATATCGTCTCCTTTATCATTATGAAGTGTCCATTCCTGTCTGTCCTTACCTTTTTTACCTTGAAGTCTGAGAAATTAATCTTTTTAGTGTTATGAGGCCATCTAGCTCTTAAAACGTATTGATCTCAGATTCATTTAAATACGAAACATTCATACATGGTCAAGTGTATAAATGCCTATCATTCACTGATGCTTAAGGGTGAAAAAACTGGTATTTAGCAAACCTTTAAAATTATTATAAACTATCATGAACTAAAATCAGACAGAAAGTAAGCCAAAGCATCACAAAGTATACAACTGATTACTGGACAATGATATTTGATATCAAAATTGAAGGTGGCTTTTCAAAAAAATTTAAAAGGTGTCAGTTTAGTTACAGTTATTCAATAATGTGAATGAGCAGTAGCATCTCTTGAACATGAGAGAATTTGGGATTTTATTCAATTTATGGAAAGAATTGAAAATTTTGTCTTATTTCTATGTTAGCACATATAATTATGACTTTTACTTGCTGTGCACTAGTCAATGAAACGGCTCAAAATTTCAACAAATTAGAAACAAGAATTATAACAGAAAATTGAAACCCAAGGGGAAAAAAAGATAATAACTAACCTTGAACAAGTAAGTCTCCATGCTATTATTTGAAGTCCATGGGATTGAAGCTGAAATTTCCAAGTTTTCTCTCTGAGCAGGATTTCTATTGAGCATGAAATTCTGAGTTGCAGGACAAGGTGGCTCCCGGACCAGCCTCGTATTAAGAGTGCTGAGTAAAGATTTGTACTGCTGTCCCATCACATGAAGTTTGATGCTCATCTCTGCTAGCCTTTCATTAGCCCTGTGAAGATGGTCAAAAAGCACATGCTTGGTGTTTCATTTTTCCCTACATGACTTGCATTTTTGAACTTGCCATAATCCCCCCATTAAACAGCATTTTATCAGTGAAAATATGTAGGAGCAGACCTACTATATGCCATTGTAGGTTTACAAGTGTTCTAAAGAAATACAAATGTTTCTAGGGGGGATTCCTAACTAACAATCAATTCAAAGTAAGAAGGGAAGAGAAACAGTTCTCAGTGATGAGGACGGCTTATCAGGTGATACTTGGTGCCTTCAGGAATGGCTCTACTTAAGACACTCTTGAGGGCGCCATTAGGCATATTTAGTAAACCAGTTTAGAATTAAAAAAAAAAAAAAAAAAAAAACAACTCTCAAAGATGTTTCCAAACAGACTTGGTGCTTTCCCCAACCTTGTACCATGCACTCGTTACCTTGAAGTAATTAACATTTTGGCACTGGACCTAATTTTGAGCAGCAACCTCTTGGGGAGACCAGATAGCCTAGCTGGTGATCGAAATGAACCAAAACAGCTCCAGAGGCAATTTGTCCATAATATTGTTACCAGAGCATTGCAAGTGAGATCTGACAGTTCTGTTCTGCACACACCCCCTTAGGCAGGCAACCTTGTTATTCTTTGGCCACTTTGTCAATTATAGGGCTCTTCACCCTCATCTTAACCTTTCCCAAATTAACATGAATACGTTTATGTACTTTAGAAAAACTGAAAAAAAAGATCAGTTGTCCAAGGCGTCCCCTAGTGATAGTAACAAAGATCACAATCCAAAAAGTGCACGTGTCAAGGGTCAGAAAGTGCAGAGCACTTTTAACCCTTTGAGTTTGAGTTATCGTCAAAAATATAGTTTAACTCACTAATACTTCTGTTTAGCAGAATACTGACAGAAAATTTTATAATAATATTACCAACTAGATTATAAAGCTTTAAAACCACTTAGCTTAAACATTAGTAGGTCAAGTTAACTACATGAAAATATTAAGTGAGAAAAAATACGGTCATGACAAACCAAAAGTGAAGGAGAGATGCAAATTGTTCTGGACTACCATTGTCAAGGAAAGTTCATTTCCTGACATCATTTGGCAAAATTATACTGTTTTGTTAGTTTTCACTTCCTACTAATGCCATGAACCTGACTTGATAAAAATTATGTTAATATTTATCTTTAGAGGTAAATTCATGAGCTAAATCAATTTTCACCGATTGCCCCGTTTTTGGCTTACTTGTCTAGTTTCTGTGTCAATGAAGCTCTAACTTGTAATTCCTCTAGGTAGAGTTGCTTATCTTTTCCCAAGTCTGTTTTATTAGAATCTACTTGAGAAGCTTTCACTTTGGAGAGTTCAGGGTCCAGATCTTCAATTCTGAGTTCTATGTGACTTCTTATTGAAGCATTATCATTCTCTCATAAATGCAGTAAGTTTCATGAGATGTTGCTTGTGTCTAAAGCACATAAAAAAGATACATTTTTGAGATAATTATAATCTGAATAATTACACTATGTTTGTTTTCTTCAGTTATGAGTCAATGATACCATGAGAAACTATCAAATTTTAAAAATTTAAAAATTTGACAATACAACATAATAATCTGAGAGGATGGTACAATTTTTAAATCACAAATGTTCCTTTCTTCCTAATAGTTTTGTTTTACATAGCTAAGTCTTAAAAATGAAATAATTCTCTAGGAAGAATCATTCTCAGGGAACCATTTAGTGTACTACAATGAAAACTGAAATATTTAAAAAGAGAAGTAGCTGCAATTTTCCTTCCCAAAATGTACACAACAAATGACTACTAAAGAGAGTAGATAAAACTCATACAGTGTATGTATCCGGAATGTCATTTGCTGTGAAATGAATTAAAGACTATTAAAGATCAATACATTAACCTGTAAAAATAGGTCTACTTCTTTGAATTTTTTGGCTATTTCCTGTCTGACTCTCTCTCTTCAGGCTCATGTTTATACTGCTCGATTTCACTGTATTCTACCATATTCATTTGTATGTGATTTTGGAGAATTACTAATTTTCCTTCCACATTTTTATTTTCATTCTTCAGTTCATCACATTTTGTTTGTATTCCTTTCAAAGACAATAACTGCTGTCGAAGAAACTGATTTTTTTCTTCCAGAGGTAGACATTCGGAAGATACAGTTTCCAGTTTTGCCATAGAATCAGTAATCTGCATGAAAAGAGAATAGAATTTGGTGAAGAAGGAAGTTGACCGAGAAGAGCCTAACTCAAAACCAGTATTGACTTCTAAAATAAATCTAGTTGCAATAAAATGTTACGTGCACTGTGGTGGAGTCTTAGAATGGGGAAGCTCGAATCCCCCAGAATCAAGAACACAGTTAAAACCACCAGGAGTTGCAAAAAGGCATTCTCTGCTGTCATTGTCTTTGCCACAAACATCTGCATTTGATTCTATACACTTTCTTGTTTGACTATTTTATGTCTTTCCTCCATGAAATGATAAGTTACCTCCTAGTAGAAAGTCTCTAACTTCTTCCCCCATCTTAACTCTCCATAATATTTTTAAAAATTTTTACGGATCTCATATAGAGTTATTTAGGCTTCAGTTGATAAATGTCTCTCAAATAGGACTTTGAAACTGAGGTTGTAACTAATGAATCTCATAAATATGGCTTCTACTGCCATAATCCCTTTACCAAACTACAAGTGTTTTAATGTAATTTGAATTGCATTCCACAAAGAAATCCTTCCCTGAGGTAAGGAGAAATTACACCTCCCATTACAAAAGTTTAGTGAGAAGATTCCTGCAAATTGTTAAACACAAAACTGACTAACTTTAATCGCGGTAAGTCATAATCCTTTATTACATTCTACACAATAAGAGGACATTCTAAAGAACAAAACCAACAACAACAACAAAAATCTTGTGGGTATTCCACATGATATGAGTTGAGAAGAACTACTTTCCTTTAGATACAATGATTATTTGAGAAAACAAGGAGCATGAATGTGGTATTTTAAAAATATGTCTACAAATTCTTTATTTCTTCTCCATGAATTTCCCTCTCCTCAAATATGTGCTGGCCTGAGTATGTAACTTGTTTCTAGAGACTAGAATTATGGCAGAATTACTGTATGACTTCAATGTCTGGCTTGGAAAATGTGATACAGCCTCCATCGGCCTTTCTCTCGCTAGGGAAGCTCAGCCTTAGAACCCAGCCACCATACTGTGAAGAATGAGTCAGCCCAAGACACACGATACGTCCTCGTTTTGATTGATGTAAACTCCAGAACTCCAGTTTACTGATATATAGAGAAAACCGTGTAACTACTAAGCAGTACAGGCCTCCCCTGTCACTCCTGCCCTCCTCTGTGGGAGGGGCGACCTATGATTTAAGATCAGAAGGGTGCATCGTGAGCCCTATGTTGGAGCAGTGAGGTAGATGCACCTACCAACTGGCTTCCCTCTGTCATTGTAGCTGGGTCCATGCAATTTCATTATACAGATATACCTACCAGGGGAAATGCAAGATTGTGTGGATGGCCCTTCTTGTGGCCGAAGAAATATTGGAAAAATTTTTTTCCTAGATTTGGTATAAAATAGTCACATTGTGTTAGCATACTTTCATACAAGTAACATGGAAATATGTTGATAAGGAGTCTTCTGTGCCTGCAAGTATCAGGAGTTGTCACTTTACAGTTTCATACAGGAACCTAGTAAGGTATCAAAATTTAAACATTTGTAAGCATCCCCCAAAATGTTTGAGTTTATACAAAAATAATAAGAGATTTTCTGTAGATTCCTATAGAAATGAGTTAGAATTGTTAGCTACCGTAAGGTCTACCATGTGAATCGAAAATTTAACAAGAGACAGCTTTCAACCAATTCGGTCACCTTCGAGCTCTACTATCTCTAGAAGGTTGTCATCTCATGAATCTGCAGGCCAAACCCTACCTGGGTTAAGGTATTTGATCCACTCAATGTTGATCGAGGTGGGGAATCTGGATTGGGAAGAATGTAATGGGAACTTCATGGGAATTTTTCAGAGATTATCTTAGTCAAATAGAATTTAATAAAGCCTGGAATGTTGAACTAGTGATAAAAATGTTTCTGGGGAATCTTTAGAAACTATTTGTAAATACAGCTACTCTTTTAAAAAGTTCTGTATCGCATAGTATTTTACATGTAAAAACCTGTGTTTTAAAAAAAAATCGGTGATGTAAATTTCAGAAAAAAAATGATGGCAATGCAAAATCAGTGTAAGCCGTTTTAAGAAAAGTCATTGTTTTTGAAATCTGTCCTGACTGGCATCAGGTTTACAAACTACATTTTATTAAGCTGTCTAAACATATTACTCATGAACTCATAAGGAATAATAATTTAAAGAAAGAAGACTGTATCTCTAGATCTTTAAAAATAATTGTCTTTAAAAATGATTTTCCCAGTCTGAGTATGCAAAGGAACAACTAAAGAACTATATCGAGTTAAAACGGTCTCTGGAATGTAGTTTGGATCAAGAAAAGAAGAAAAATGGTGAATTAGAAAAAGAAATTACTGGGTAAGAGTTTCATATTTCAGATTAATTCAACCATTAATAAAGATTCAACTACAATTTTACTTTGTTAAAACCTAATTACACGTGTATAATATATCTGTTATTCTTATAATTAAATTATTTTATTTAAAAATTTCTTTAGAGACAGCATAAGCCTTTTTGAATGCTGAAATAGTATACCTACTCTTATAATTCCTAAAACAATGACGCAGTGCCCTTTGCATATATTGTAATGGCACTTTACAGTGTCTCCCTTGAATTTTTATTTCTGTGAGACATCTTTGCTCTCTTTGGCAATCTTTCCTTCTTTCATAGTTTTCTTCTCTTCAATATTCAAAACATGTAATGTCTAAAATCCTGTCTGGTCTATGGCCATGCTACCCTGAGCAAGCCCGATGCCGTCTGATCTTGGAAGCTGTGCAGGGTCGGGCCTGGTTAGTAGTTGGATGGGAGACCACCTGGGAAGACCAGGTGCTGTAGGCATAACAAACAAAGAAACAAACAAACAAACAAACAAATAAGGGATTGTAAACTGACAAGGTCTTTGCAATCTGTGAGGTTAACCGAGGGTTGTCTCGCCTAAAAATAAAAAATGAAAAATAAAAAATAAAAATTTATCTGTGTCACGGTTTAACAAGATAAAAATTATCTTGATTTGGCCCATGGTTTCTTTCTGCTTTTTTCAGTTATAAAATGTATTTTACATACAAACATATAGATGAGTTCTCAAAGAAGAATAAGATGAGTCTCATGGTTTTAACATGCAAATAAAAAAATAATGAACTCTTCCTAATGTCTGGGAAGCCCCTACATGGCTCTCTGTTTGTTTAACTGCTGAAAAAATAAGTTTGTTTTCTGATTCTTATCAGTGTGTTTCCTCTCATTTAACTGTCTTTCTCTAGGTTGTTTTGTATCCCCTTCATTTCTTTAACATTGTAGTAGCAAAGATCTTTTGGTACAAAGTCTCGAAGAGACTATTTATTATACATCATCTCTCTCTCTCTGATTTCCTTTCTCCCAAAGAGCTGACCTTTCCTTTTGCCATTTGCTCAGACTTTAGAGTTTTCTTTCCCGCTTCTCTATTTTGAATGATCTCTTGTTGGTACTTTCTTTTCTTCTTATAGACTGCCCTCAGTAGGTAACAAAATGTATTTTTGTGGTTTTTAAAACTTTCAGATACAATTATGCTTTTCTTCTTCACCTGGGATACTGATCTATGGCATAGAGTTGATATTCAATAATAGGCTAATATGCTGTATTAACGTTTACAATAGCGTTATAAGAACCATGTAGTTAGCATCTTAACAGCGTTTCATATGTCATAAAATCATGTTTCAAATATTTGTTTATTTTATATGATAAATTATAATATCTGTTTAATAACTATTAAATATTTACTCTTAAAGAATTTGACTTACTCATGTTATACTTTTCTGCAGATTTAAGAAACTCTTAAAACTTACAAGAAGAAAGTTAGATGAATATGAAAATGGAGAGCTTCGTTTCCCTGGAGATTTAAAACCCAATCACATTGAAATGGATATTCAGATTAATATGTTAAAACAGAAGGTAATTTTAAATCAGTTTTGGGAACCCAAAATCACTTAATTTGGAGAAATAGAAATCACTCAATGCTTTGAGCGGTGTCATATAGATTTTCCTTTTACTTTTATGGACAATATCAGTGAAAAGACTGTTTATTCTGTGTCATTTTTCTGTAAAAAAGGCATACCGTTAACTTTCCTGTGTCTTAAACCCTGGCTCGGGATCTAAAGCCAAGAAGCACACATTTACATAACCCCAAAGCATTAGCACGTTGTTTTTTTGTTTGTTTATTTTGTTTTGGTATCAGCTCTATTGAGATACAGCGAACAAACCATGCAGTTCATTCTTTTAAAGTGTACCATTCAGTGACTTTCGCTGTATTCAAAGAGTTATACAGTCATCATCATCATCAATCTTAGAACATTTTCATCTCCTTAAGAGTTACCCTGCACCCTTTTGCCTTCCCCGTGTGCCAGTTTCTCTTCCCCACTCTTCCTAGCCCCAGGGGACCACTACTGGTTTCTCAGTCTCTATAGAGATGCCTGTTCTGGACATTTCAAATCTGTGGCATCGCACAATATGGAGTCCTTTGTGATTGCCCTCTTTTATTTAGCATAATGCTTTCAAGGTGCATCTATTTTGTGGCATGTATCATCAGTACCTCATTCTGATTATTGCTTAGCAATATTTCATTATATAGAGACCACATTTAAAACATTTTTTTCAACATTTGATGGACCTTTGGGTGATATCTACACTTTGTCTATTGTTAATAATGCTGCTATGAACATCATGTTCAAGCTTTCATGTGAACATATTTTTTTTTTTAAATTTAATATTATTATCTATGTCTACAGCACCTGGGTTTTCTAGGTGGTCTCCCATCCAAGTACTAACCAGGCCCTACCCTGCTTAGCTTCCGAGATCAGAAGGGATCGGGCTTGTTCAGGGTGGCATGGCCATAGACCATTGTGTGAACATATTTTCATTCTCTTGGGAATATACTTTTGAATGAAATTACGGGATTGTATCTTTAGCCTTCTGAGAAACTGTCAAACATTTTTTCCGAAGTGACTATATTATTTAACAATTTTTGATATGTCTGTCCTTATTGCCAGTATCAGATCAACTTTTATAAGATCTTTTTCCAAGTCATCTTGCGTATGCCCAGTTTTATGGAATCATAAAAAGTCAGTGTAGTGAAATGACTCCACTTTTGTGGAGATTTTTTGCTTCTTGATAGAGTCTGTGGCCAGCTTATGCCTTGCTGACTTAGTGATATGATGGCAAAGTGGGCTTACAAAGTAAGCTTATTTCTCTTGTTTCCCCTTTGTTCAAATCTTAAGTCTCAAATCAGTGCCTCCCACTTCACTCCCATTTCCATCAAATGTTGGCAACAGGATTTGTTGAGTTAATCAGCCATTTACTTCATTGTGTTTCACTCATAATCCACAGACTCCTCCATAGATTTCACTGTCTAGGAGGGAGATTAAATGTGGAATCTCTGTTTTCCTTTCTCTAATCCATCATCTTGTAATTCACAAGTAGATCCTCTTTTGACCTGGTTCTTTTGTATATCATTGGTGCCAGTCTTGTTCTTGGCATAGATCCTACATTCTCAGAAACTATAGTTCACTGTATCTTCTTATTTCACTTAAATAGAGATGCATAGTGGTACTTTGTAGCTTAATACATAGTTAATACTGTCTATATTGCAACTGATATAAAGAAAAAAATTTCAAAACACAGCTGTTAAAAATCGGGTTGTGTTTAATCATGATACGTTAATAATTTACATTTAAAATTTCAAAAGCAATTGGTATGAAATGGAGAAGCATTGTAGTATAACATAAAACTGAGATGTTTTTACCTTCCCATACAAACAAGGTTGAAGCAAGGTAAAGAAGAAATTGTATTTAAGTAGTGCCAAAGGACACTATATTATTTTTACTATTGAGATTACAAATGATTCCATAACATTCTCTATTTCTTGACCAAGGAAAAGAAAAAGATTGAGTGTTATTAGATTGATTCATAAATATTCAAGGCTGCCTATCTCTTTTAGAATTTCAGGTCATTGAAATCAGGTAAAAGGTCTGATTTGGGCATTAAGCTATGTCTAGTTTTTCAACTACTATACTGTGAATAATAGGTCTTCTTGCCAGTCTCCCTTATCCCTTAAATTGAAAATTCTAAGTTTCATACCTGCCTAATTGTAATTGAAGGTAACCCTAGAAAAAACTTTTTATGTCTTTCCTCTAGTTTTCTGATTTTTTCTCATTAGCATTGTTTGTCAAAAATTTAATCTCAACATTTCTTAGATTTCAACTTAAAGGAGAATACAGGCATAACTCAAAGATGCTCCGGGTTTGGTTTCAGACCAAGCAGTAAAGCGCGGATCACAATAGAGCAAGTCACAACATGTTTTTGTTGCCCGGTGCATATACAAGTTATATGTACACTATATTGTAGTCTATTAAGTGTGCAATAGCATTGTGTCTGAAACAACAATATACATACCTTAAATATAAAATACTTTATTGCTAAAAAATGCTAACCATCATTTTAAGCTGTTGGAAAAATGGTGCCAATGACACTTGTTGGATTAACGGTTACCACAAAGCTTCAGTGTGCAAAAAAAATAAAATAAAATAAAATAAAAAAATTTAATGCAATACCTGGGAAGCACAGTATAGCTTAAGTTCAATAAAACAGGGTGTGTCAGTAATTTCCACAATATAAGTTACATTTCTTATTATCTCTTCTTTACTCCCAAAAAGGTTTTTTGTTGTTTTCTAACAAACTCCCCAAAGTTTCTTGGCTTAAGTAAACAACATTTGCTTTGTTCACAAATTGACACTTAGGTAAAATGTGGCCAGGACAGCTGCCTCTGTTCCCATATCTTCAGTTTGAGTGGCTCTCCCGCTGGTGCCTGGTATCATTTGAGGGTTGCTCACCATCATGTCTGGTGGTTGATGCTGACGGTTGGTTGGAACTTTGTCTGGGGAAGACAGCCGGAACATCCACACTAGAACACCTGGACTCTCATTTGGCCCAAGGTTCCTCACTACATGGGGGCTCAATGCCAAAGTTAAGCAGCCTGAGATACAGAGCCAGCCAGAAGCTGTGTTGCTTCTTCCGAACTGACCTCGGAATTGACACAGCATCACTTTCACTGTATTGTGTTCATTGGGAACAAGTCACTAAGCACGACCCATATTCTACTTTGCATATCGAATGAATATTATAAAACATATGGACACATTAAAAACCAGCTTAATCTACCCAATGGCTACAATCGTTTAAATTCCACATAAAAACTACACTGATCCCTACCTAATATCCCTAAAAAGTCTCAATTATTGTGGCATCAGGGTCTGGCTCTATTCTAAGAATTTACCATCTTAATCAATCAGGTGTAGGTGGGGCTGGGGCACCTGGGTGTGGTTGCTGGAGTAAAGCCCCTTGAGGACAATTCCTTTTAATATGAAGACTTGAGAAGCAAAGAGTCAAGTTATCTGCCACCCACACACCCAACATTCTGCTAAAGGGTCTAAAGAATCCCCTTTGGAAATGGGAATGGGAGGCACGTGTGTCCGTGTGTCCGTAGCAATTCTGAAATGCAGCCTGGTGCGGCTGCCAGTGCTTTGATGAGGACCTAGTCCTAGCCATGGCCCTTTGCCGTACCCTCCGAGCACTCTGTTCTGCTCTTTTCATCAGAAATGACCTGTGCTTGGTTTTCTTGTCTCAGCCTGCTTCCTCCCTGCAGAACATCTAAAACTCACAGTCCTCTTTTTATTTTGTATTGTCTTGGTCTCCTTTAGTCCAAGCAGGTTTTTTTGCTAGTAGAGGTCTCTCAAATTTTGAGGTGTTTGTGAATTTAATTCGGATTCATTCCACTAGAAAAGCCACCCTCACAGATCGGTTTGAGTTAAGCTCTTCACCTCTTGCTTCCTGTAGCTGTTGAGGACAGTGCTTTTGGAATTGTAGAGTCTTAAGATGCAGAAAGGAATGTGAAGCACCTCCTTATCCCTTTCCCAGTTTTTAACAGAGGGTTTTTAGAGTCTTGTCTCCATAATTAGACCACGTCTTCCTGGAAGCATTCTAGATTTGATCTTAGCCCAGAAGCCATTTCTTTATTTCAGCATGACTTGACAATTGGACATGTGAGAGAGGCTGTATGAGGGAAACACATATTTCAACCCAGTAAGTCTTGGTTTCTTTATAGGTCATAGTTTGTTTGTTTGTTTGTTTGTTTGTTTGTTTGTTTGTTTTAAAGCTTATCTTTCTCTCTGGTTTTACTTTGAGATGCTTCGTAGCCAGGGTCCCCACTCATCCAGGTTTTGGTGTCATGTTCTTCCTATGCTTAGAAGCCCTTGCTGTCAGGCTCTTCAGGGGCCATCAGACCTCCACTAACCATCTCTAGAGATCTTTTTGGTGTGCATTCTCACACTTCTTTACATCTTGTGAGGTTCTAACTACTTCCTTGTCCAGAGGCATTCCTAGATGTGTTTGTTTTTTTGTTAGAGGTAACACACCATTTTTAATATCAGTATCTGTGCCAGGTTTTTATGGCTCCTCAAAAACTACCTGAAAACCTAGTGGCTCAAAACAGCATTTATTTTCTTCACAAACCTGTAGTTAGTCGAGGCTCAGTGAGGCCAGCTCATTTCTTTCCCACTTGACATCAGCTGGGATGACTTGGAGCTGGGACCCTAGAATCATCTAAAGTCTTGTCATGGATGTGTTTGGGAGCTAAAGCTGGTTTCTGTCCGGGACATTAGCTGAGTCCATCTCAGTCAGAACAAATATAGGAAGACGGACTGTGTGCCTGTGGCTGATTTATTGTTCACAACATGCTGCCTGGATTCTCAGGGAGCGTCCCTAGAGAGAAAGAAAGGCAGATGGAGACTGTATCACATTTTCTAACACAAACATAGAAGTCAGACAGTGTATCTGCCATATTCTATTACTATAAACCAGTTAGTTACTAAGGTTAGCAAGTATTTAAAGGGAGTGTTAAAGAATTTCTTAGAAGTGTCAAAGAAAGTATAGACAGACATGTTTTCAAAAAATGAAATCCATTCACCTTTTCTTATAAAATAATAATTGACTCTAAAGAAAAATAATTTTTCCCAACTCTATCACTGAAATTTCAACAAGTTTTGTTGTTGATATTGTCTTTGTTATGTAGTATGGTCTCTTGTTTTGTGGAAAGTAACAAAGGATTACAAGATAGCACTGTTGAATTAAGACTTCTCCCCTCGCCCCCCAAAAATGTGGGGATCATCTCACTAAATTTTCACACTGGGAGATGCGATTTCTCCTTAATCCTGGGAATCGTTCTTTCTTGCCATGCAATTCAACTTGGCATAAAATATTTGTAGTTCAGTAAAAGGCTTATGGCAGTAGAGTCCATAAGATTCATTAATGAGATTCTTATTTTCCAAGGCATTTATTGACTGAGGCCTAAAGAACTCAATATAATATCCCTAAAACTTCTTTAAAATTTATGGAGTGTTCAGATGGGGAAAGAGGTGAGAGACTCTCCATGAGGTGACTTACAGTAATTTTGTGCAGGAAAGACACGAAACAGTCATGCAAGCACTAGCAGAAAAGCAAGTGCAGATGTTGCATTGCAAAAGTGATGACAGCAAAGAAACGATTTGTGTTCTTGATCCTGATTAATTCGAGGTTCCACCTTCTGCCTCTGCTACAGTACAGATCACATTTTATCGTCACTGAATTTATTTCAAAAGTTGATACTAATTTTGAGTTAAACTATTCTCCATCTACTCTTATCATAACCAAACTCTCTTAACTTATTCACACAGATTGACGATCTAACAGCAAAACTGGAAACTTCATCTTTAAAATGTCTACGTCTGGATGAAGAAAATCAGTTGCTTCGACAGGAGTTAGTATCTATGAAAGGAATACAAAAGAAATGTGAAATACAAGAGAATAAAAAAAAAAGTTGAAACAAGATTTAGTAAATCTCAAAAGTCATATGGAAATGAATATGGTAGACTACGGTGAGGTAGAAAAGTATAAACGGGAGATTGAAGAAAGAGCAAGACAGGAAATAGTTGAAAAATTAAAAGAAGTCAATCTATTTTTACAGGTGATTTATTGTGCTTTAATGTACTTTAATTTATTTTACTGCAAATAACATTTTTTATATATGTATAGTACGTGTTTCTCCAACTTTATGGCAATTTGTTTTGTAGATGTCTAAAAGGAGGATGGCATTTGTTTCTCTCTTTAAATATTTCAGTTTTCATCATTATTATCTCAAAATTAATCTTTCAGAATGATTCTTCTAGAGAATTATTTTATGTTTAAGAGTCCTTGATATAAAACAATACTATTAGGAAGAAAAGAAAAAATTGTAGTTTAAAAATTACACTATACTCTTGGGATATCATTATATTGTTCAATTTCTAAAATTTTAAAAACATTCTGTTATTCGAATTGTCCAGTGGCATGAGTCATTGAAGAGTAACTACCGAAGACTGATTCAGCTGTATTTTCATAATTCAGATTTAATTCAGTTGACACTGTTGATGAATATTTAAACTTCAACTTTTTTCACATTTAAATTTATACTCTGAATCATTGACTCAAATTTAAAAGGAACAAAAATCATATAATGATATAATGTATTTTTTTAATTTGCTTTTAGGCACAAGCAGTAGCTCAAGAAAACTTAGATCAATTAAGAGAGAATAATAATACTTCAATGAGAAGTGAAATGGAACGCAGAATTAAAGATCTAGAATCTGAACTCTGCAAAATGAAAACTTCTCAAGAAGAGTCTAATAAAGTAGAACTGGAAAAATATAAGCAACTCTATCTCCAAGAATTGAAAAGTAGGAAGTCATTGGCAATTAAACTAAACAAGTAAGTCAAAACATAGGATCGGAAAAAATACATTTAGCTTATTGCCTCTAAAGCATAATTTTTATCAAGGCAGGTTCATAAGATTAGTAGGAAGTGAAAGTTAAGTATACTTTTGGCAATAGGTTTTAGTACAAGAACTTATCTTTACAATGTTAGTCTAGGGCAGTTTGCATCTCTCTTTTGTTTTAGGTTTAATGTGACTGTATTTTTCCCTTGATGTTCTCTTATAGTTAAATGATCTACTAGTCTGTAAGCTGTTTTGAAGCTTTCTAATTTAGACAGTGATATTATTCTTAGAAACTTTTCTGTCAGAGTTTCACTCCATAGAAATATTAATGAGTTTGACCATCTTTTTGGAAGATAATAACTTAAACCCAAAAGGCAAAGTGCTCTGCACTTTCTGGCTCTTGGTCAATGTACTTTTTGGATTGTGATCTTTGTTACTGTCACTAGAGGGTGCTTTGAGACAAACTATCCTTTATAGATTTTCTACAGGACCTAAAGGCATATGTGTTTAATATGGAAAGGTTAACATGGGGGTGAAGGGCCCTCTAATTGACAAATTGGCTAAAAATAATGAGGTGATCTGCCTGAGGGGGTGTGCGGAGGACAGAAAGGGCAGATCCCACCACCCGTTCTTCGGTAACAGTGACATAAGGTAATTGTCTCTGGAGCTGTTTTGGTTCATTTTGATCACCAGCTAGGCTACCTGGTCCCCCCTAGGGGTTGCTGCTCTGAATTGTGTCTAGTGCCAAAAGGTTAATTTCTCCAAGGTAATGAATGTACGATACAAGAGTGAGGAAAGCAAGTGCTTGGAAATATCTTTGAGAGATTTTAAAAAAAATTCTCTAAACTGGTTTACTAAATATGCCTAATGGCCCCCTCAAGAATCTCCTAAGTACAGCTATTTCCGAAGGCACCAACTATCACCTGGTAAGCCGTCTACATCAGTGGTCCCCAAACAGTGTGGCACCAGAGACCGATGCTGCAACGAGAATCTAACGGCTGCTGATCTGAGGTGGAGCTGAGGTGATGATGCTAACACTGGGGAGCGGCTGCAAACACACATGAAGCTTCGCTCACTGGCCTGCTGCTCACCTCCTGCTGTGTGGCCTGGTTCCTAACAGATCGGTGACCTACACTGGCACTGGTTCACAGCCATGATTTGGGGACCTCTGGTCTCCATCACTGAGAGCCATTTTCCTCCCCTCCCTACTTTGAACTGATAGTGAGGAATCCCCCTAGAAACATATGTACTTCTCTAGAACAGTCATAAACCTACGCTTGTATATAGTAGGTCTGGTCTGATACATTTTCAGTGTTAAAAAGCTGTTTAATGGGAAATTCCATTTACTATGATGGCAACTTAAATGACATTCAGGGAAAAATTAAATTCTGAGCATGTGTTTTTTGCAATCTTCACAGGACTGATGAAAGGTTGGCAGAAATGAACACCAAACTTCTCGTGAAGAAACAACAGAACAAATCTCTACTCAGCAGTCTTCTTATGAGGCCAGTCCTGGAGCCACAAGGCGTTGGAAGTCTTAATCATGGTCTCATAAGCCATAGCAATCTTGCACCAAGAGCAGACTTGGTGACTCCTGTCTCAACCCCACGGACTTCAAATAATAGCCTGGAGACTTACTTGAGCAAGGTTGGTTATGTTATCTTCTTTCCCTTGGGTTTCAGATTTCTTAGATAATTCTTGTTGTTAATTTGGTGAAATTTTCAGTTGTTTCCTTGACAAATGCACACTAAGTAAAAGTCATAATTAAGTGTGGTCATAAAGAAAGGAGACAGAAAATTTGCAGTCTTTCTGAATTCCCTGGATCTCTCATGTCTAAGAGGTACCTACCATGAACTTTATTCAGTAAATGTATCTAATCAGACACACTATCAATGTCTTGAAAAGCTGCCTTTAAATATGGTTTTAAAATGAAATCATATTTCCTAGTACAACAGTGGTATACTTTGAAGTGATTTTGCTCATTTTCTAATTGATTTTACTTTGGCTATGATTCATAACAATTTAAAAATTTTGCTGCACCTCAGTTATTTCACTCCTAAGCATTAGTGAATGATTGACATCCAAATCCTTAACCGTATATGAATGTTTACTATGTAAATGAAACTGAGATTCATCCTTTTTTATGAATTAGGCAAACTTAGAACACTAAAAAGTAATTTTTATTTTTAAGTTCAAATGTTTGTCATCTTACTTGAGAGTACATCCTTAATTGCTATTTTGCTTTTAGCATCTTTAAATTTTTGTAAAAAGTCTTTCCGAGCAATTGTTCGTACTTTCTAAATCGTAAAATGAAGCAAATATTTGAATTTTTAAAATGAAGTTCATTCCCTTTATCTATTCTGCCTTCACTTGAATGATTGATGACTAAGGTGACAATGACAGGGAGTCTTTAGACAGCAACTAGTTTTCATTGTGTCTCATTGCTATTGATTGCAATATCCATTTGCATCTGCTTTTAGTGAGTTCTTCAGCTCCAGAGTCTCTGTTTGGTTCTTTTCTATAATTTTCAACTCTTTGGTAAAGTCCTCCTTCTGTTCATTAATTTATTTCCAAGCTCGGTGAACAACCATTTGCGTTTCTTGTACCTCGTTTGTTTCCTCATGACTGCTGTTTTAGATTCTCTATCGCTTAGACCACAGTCTCCCATGACTTTGACTTTTGTTTCTGAATTGTCACCTTCTTTCTGTGGCACCATGTTACCTTGTTCACGCTGCTCCATGGTGCTTTTGACCACTTTTCTTAATGGGGAACATCTGATTTGCAGAGTGCAGCAGGTTGATAAAGAGAGCTCTTTCTTTTGTTTTCCAGCAGATGGTGCTAGAGGGCGGTTTGTGTTCTCTCTCACCTGTGCTGCTTGAGCCTCCGGGGTCTGCTGTGGGGGCTTAGCTGTGAGCTTGGGATTCCTGGCCTGCGTGACCAAGGTGGTGCGTGTCAAGGAGATGCAGGGTGAAGGGAATGCTTTTTTAATTTCCTTCCTTCCTTCCTTCCTTCCTTCCTTCCTTCCTTCCTTCCTTCCTTCCTTCCTTCTTTGCTTCCTTCCTTGCTTCTTTCCTTCCTTTCTTCCTTCTTTCCTTCCTTTTTCCCTTTTTCTCATTGACGACGAGTATATTTATAGGCTTGTACATTCTTTTCATTGGCCAGCAGTGTCATATGACCACATCCAGCTTCAAGGGAGGCTGAAAAAAGTAAGTGCTGGCTATGTAGTAGAAGGGAGCAAGGGGGAAAGGAAAAGGACCAGCTGTTGAGTTAGCTAAACATTAAGAGTTTGCTCTAAGAACTATCAAGAAGTTTTTTCTCCCTGGCCCCAAGATTTTGGGAGTATTTTTTCTTTGTGTATTTGAGATATTAGAATTATATCACAATCTTGTAGGTTTATTATGAAGTTGGAGTTTAATCACATAGGGGAAAGCAAATACATTGCAAAGTGGATGAAGTAGAAAGTGGAACACAGACTTCTGATTTTACTTTACAAGATAATCCTGAGGCAGAAATTTAGTTTCCTTGGAAGGATCTCTAACTAGCATGAAGTGAATGGCTTAATGGGATAGAGATGAACACTTGAATCATAGAGCATTAAGTCCTAGCAGTCAATGCACAGGACACAGTAACTCCATCTTTGATTGAGCACAATAAGAACCATTCCCTTTAAGAAGTGTCAGCTTATATATGAAATGCTCATCCGAGCTGATTCGGATGGCCGTGTGATCCCAAATTGCTGAGCCTTGTTGTTGTTTTTTTTTAAATCACAGACAACATCAGAAATGAAGACGAATAAAAATTGATCTGTAATATAAAATAGATGATCCAGCCATAGCAGACTGCCTTCTACTGGAGGGAATCCTGCTCTGGTTGTGGTTCTGCTTCATACGACAGCCTTCTTGACAACAGCCATCAAGTAAGAGTATGATGCAAAAGTGTCTATGGATCCCACCAGCATCTATTGACCTAACAGGATTCACTCTTCATTACTCACTTTCTGATAAATAGAAACAAAAGTCAGAATGATTGAATGCCTCGAAAGGTTCAGCATTTCCAGCTCTGGCAATACACACTGCTTTCCTATCTCATTTATTTCTCATCAGTACATTTGCTTTAGCAGTTATCTAGCAGTGGGGGAGACCATTATTGCGTGAAAATGTTCTGTGACAGCGACGTTCATTCGGTTTCCTAAAGTTAAGCATGGACTCTGGATCCCCTAAAAATATAAGACAAGCAGCTTACATTTGAATAGTGATGAGACAGTTTCAAAATCTGGAAAACTCAAGCTTATTTATATTTAGTGATAACAATAGTTAATTTTCAATTTTTAAAGTAAAAAGTTCTGGAAGTATCAAAGACAATTAAAATCTGAAAATTTCCAAACATTATTTATACTATTGTACATATTTCAGCATTATCTTCTATCAAACCCTTTCACTAGAACTGCTGTGGAATAGCACACATGTTTGACCTCACCTTTCTGCCTCTCTACAGGCTTGGGTGAAAGGAATAAAGAGCAAATGGGGAAGCAGCCTGAGGAAGAGAAAAGGGAGGAAAAATATGTTTCTAGATAACCCATAATCTCTATAATTTATCACTGAATTGGCTAGCATTAACTATTTCCCGAAGGCATCTGTAATTGTCAACTGATTTGCCCATTTCAATCTGTCCTTCTTGGACCAGCATCTTGTATGATGTGGTATCCTATTATGTGAACAAAGGCACTGATTTTAATTACATGAAAATTGATGTTTTCTGTGAGCTTTTATGAAGAGTAATTATTACATTGGAAAAGGATCCAAGGAGTAGTTATTCATCTTTTCGTTCTTTGATTCGGATGTAAATGTGTCTGATCTCTAGGGTTAAATAGTGAGAATGAATTTGTGCATTAGATCTACATTTATATATCATTTTTTCCAGTTATCAGATTCCTGGTACATTTGTAGTTTTTACCTATTCATAAATGTTGACTTCAAGGCTTTCTTTAGCTTACTTCCTTCTCAATACATTGCTGCTTTTATAGCTCCCTAAGTATGCTTAGACACATCAGAATTTTGGCTTCCATGATTAGGCTTTGCCTTCTTCAAGGTCAGAGGTCCCATCTTAATCAGTTTTGCAAATTTCCCAGCAAAGCACAATGCCTGGCTCATAGGAGGCATTGAAATAAAAGCTGAAGGAAATGAAGCTAGCCCAAATAGGGATAAATGAAATAATCCATTAGTCTTCATTGCCTTATCTGAAAAAGAGGGAAATAGTTTGATTTACATCACAGGTGTATGTATTTTGAGTATCAATATATAGTGTTAGGAGAGTAGTTGTTCAGAAAATTATGGTTGCACAAAATTCAAGGAAAAAACCCTTCCTCCCTCATTCTCTGCTGTGATATGTGTACATAAAATCCTACTCTCCTTATTTTGCTGATGTGGTAACTATCTGAGCAATTCACTGTTCCCACCCATTCCTGAATCTATATGCTACTCTTGCTTTACAGGTTTCTCATTTCTGTCAAATAGCTGCTCTTCAGATTTTGTTTAATCTCAGAATTTAATTAGGAATCAGAGCAAAAGTCAATTGGTGCCTCACTGTGTGGCTTAAGAGAGGGTTTGAAGATGATTACTTTTTTCCTGGTTCCCATTGCTCATTTTAAAGAGAACTTGAAGCTAGCAATGGTCTGAGGCCAGATGTGTTCCCCATCTGCTGTCCCTGATAGCTGAAGCTACTACATCAACATTGATTAGTATGCTCTGGCAGGTGCAGGTCTTTGAAAATCAGTTTAAATGATTAAATACTTTACTTACAGGGGGCAGGGGTGGGGATGTCCTAGAATGCGCTTCCCAACTGCACTTTCTGCCATGGTCAGGGGATCCTGAGGGCATTAGACAATTCTTTGTGATTCTTTTCACTCCCATCGGGATTTGGAGTCTTTATTTTGGAGGTCTCATCCTGCCTTAAATATGCTTTTACACTTTGACCCAGTAATTCCCCTTCTGGAAATTTAATAGAATGAAATTGTCAGAGATTCAGTCAGATATTCACATATAGATTATTTGTTATAACATGTTTATAATATCAAAAACCTGGAAGCAATCAAAATGCTTAAGTAGGGTATCGATTAAATAATACGATTACACAGTAGAATCCTACGTAGTCACTAATAATCATTTATTTAACGAGATGAGAAAATGCTCATTATATAAACATAAATATAGTTATACACAGTCATAATTTTGTAAAATAAACTGTACATGTGTATAATTTTGGAAAAAATATTTATATTTGGTTAGTAGGATTATAGATGTCTGCAAGTTTTTTTTTCCATTTAAGCCTATCTGTAGTTTCAAGGTTTTCTATAATTTTATCAAAAAGAGTTAATTTTTCAATAATAAATTAGTTCACCTGATTTTTTTTCTCAGTGATAACTGAAAGGTGGTGATTCACATACGCAAAGTGTGGGAAACTTCTATGAAGCAGAGACTGTAAAGGTAAGAAGCGTGGGTGACAAGCACGGCAGGGTCAAGATACAGTGAGGGAGAGGTAACAATCACAGAGTTGCATCACTGCAGCCTGGGGATGTCTGAAAAAAGGTGAACATTTCATGCCAAGTCAAATATATACAGAGCTCAGAACTGCTTTCGGATGATAAACTATTAACACAGTGTTGATGGTAATAGGGAGACAGCCAGGTCTGGGTCTGTTGGCAGCAGCAGAGTATGCAAGAAGGGAGAAACCTGGGTCAGCAGGTAGAACAGCCCCTTGGGTCTGGAAGCAGAGGTGGAGGGGACAGAGCTCATTGTAAGTGCTGAGGGAGAGGAAGTGAGCCCAGCAGGCACAGCAAGAATAAGGTTTCCCGCCAGACTGGCAGAACACAGCAATGAGAAATACAGGACTAAATAATATTTGGAGATCCAAATGCAGCAGAGGGAGCCTTGAAAATTATCTCCTTTGTCATTCCTCTGCTCAAACCCTCTGGTAGCAACTCAGTTCACTCAGAGTAAAACCATAGTCAAAAAATCTAAATTTTTGAAGTGTGTCCTTGGAAATCAGCTTGAGGTACCACGTTGCCCTCTTCTCTGTAGTTCTTAGACTGCATGAGAATGGCGGACTTCAAACCCTCAAAGACTACAACTACTTAACCTGGAGCCTAGAGCCGCTCTAATCCAGAAGGGGGCCCAGAAGGGGAAATCTTGATAGATGCAACTTGGAATCTAGTTCTGGGGGTCTGGAGCAGAGAGTATCATCCTTGGGTTAATTGCCTTTGTGCAGAGGTGGAATCCCTGGTTCAAAGAGTGTCAGCAATGTGCTCACCTGCTTCAAGCAGTTTTAAGTAATGAGATTGTGTATTTGAGACTTAGCCGCCTACATTTCACTGACTCGTACCCCCAAGATCTGAAATTATACCACAGTCATTCTTGCTATTACTAGTTGGCTGAATGAATATGTAAGCGACCATCGTGGAAAAATAGGGTGGTGGTGGAGGGGAGAAAGAGATGCAGAGGAGAAGTAAAGACGGAAAGGCGACTCTCTCGAGTAGTAATATCAGAAATTCCTCCCTGGAAAGCCCAGAGAACTCGTCGAGATGGTATGTGGCTCTACTCTGACCTGTTTTATTAAAACAAAATTAAAAGTACTGCTATTAGAGTTTTGAGTGAACATTCTGATTGTGCACCCAGGAGCTTTTGGTTTATAGTCACTCACCCTAGCTTTTCCTAGGTCAAAGACTAAGTCAGTGAGAGATCTTAGTACCCCCAGACACCTGATACCCATCTGTGACCTATCTGTTAAAGCACACAGAGCAAGGTGTGTGCACACAAAGCATTTTTTTTATTAATGATGGGAAACTGGGCTTGCCAATTTTAGAAACTTCTTTGAAACCAGAGGTTCAGTCTTTACAACTTGAATACTGACATCTACACAAAATATAAATTCCTTTATCTTCTTAGGAAAAAATACTTTTTCAAATAATAATAAAAAATTCAAAGATGTTTTCCTAGACATGAATTGTTGTTTTAAAGCATCATTTAAAAAAATTAAATGTAAATGAAAGGGCTGAATTTAAACTGACACATGCATTTCTAAATCACATCCTTTTCTACCTGTCTAAGCTAACACAGAGAAAACCAACAATAAAAATATTTGCTCAAATCTCATCATAAACTAGTTTAAAAAGCTCATCAAGTCAAGGTGACCATACAAGGTTCTTGGTTCCACCTGTCTGTTTTTGCTAGGTTTTGACTTTGGGTCAAATAAAAGAAAAACATTGCGTAGTGCTTACATGGGGCTGACCCAAGCCACATGGATTTCCCAGCTAGGCTAATAATTTTTTGCATCCACTAATTGTTACTAAATAAATACTTCTTCAGCTAATCGTAGCAAGGCGTATGAGGACTTTTGTGATAGCACCTGACATTTCCTATCCTGTGCTGTTCATTATGGTAGCAATCAGGCACATGTGGCTATTTAAATGTAAATTCAAGTTAATTCAAATTCAATTAAAATGTTAGTTATTTATTCACACTAGCCTTGTTTCATGTGCTCAACAGACATATGTGGATGGTGGCTACTATATCAGACAGCACTATTACAGAATTTTTCCATTACTGCAGAAAGTTCTTTTGGACAGTTCTGCTATGTCCAAGTAACTTAGGTTCCAAACATGCATGCCTCTCACAGCGTAACAAGAGCCCCACAGTTTGTCTACTGACAAGGCAGTTTAAAGGCAATCTATTATACTCTAACATTCACTCATTCAACAAATATTTATTGACCACCTGTTACATATCCTGGCTTTGCTTCCCAATGGGCCACGTACGTACCTGCGGCTTCAGATTTCAAAGACCCTGAGATAGAAAATGGAACAATTTGTGGTGGTGTTTGAGGTGAGACTGTCAGTCGTCACTGGAGATCAGAAATGGACTTAGGGGATGTAACCCAGGACACCAGAAGTGTCTGCTACAAATACTATGTAATTGTGAGTAGCTATTTTGCCTTTATTTTAACATTTGCTGTTGTTATAATTTAAAATGTTTTTAGTACCCAATAGTAATGCCATCTAAGCATTTATCCGAATGTGGTCCAAATGATAGTGCTGAAAAACTGGGCCTGAAAAACCAATATCTTAGGAATGGATGTTAGATATGCTAAAATAAGACTAAACACCCTAACACCTCAGGCTATTACTTTTGGAGAAAGGTTGTTATGATATGTTAAAGTAATCTTGAGAAAATTTAAAGTGAAAATAGGCAACAATGGTGATAGACACACATGCTGTTAGAACTCATCTCTTCCTAATTTTCATATTTCCCTATGGGAAAATATTCTGGAATTATGCAAGGCTTAAGGAACGCAATGACTCTCACATGGGATAGCCCTGAACAATTTTTTCCATCTACTTACATTTCCAGTGAAGGCTCCTTATAGATTGGCACCCTAGGCAACTGCCCAGCTAGCCCACCCTGTTGGTCAGCTTCGGTCTGGTGGTAAAACATGGTAGTAAAAAACTGTAGTTGCCTCCATAATACCCATTTCACCTTCTTGCCTTAGGTGGAAGCTATATGGCTGAGTGGGATGAGCTACTTCCCTAGCTCTAGAGGTGGGTTCTCATTAGTTTAGCTCTGGCATTGTTACTGGTTCAGGCACAAGCTTGTTTCCCAGGTCTGAAATCACTGGGGCGCATGACTTCCCTGGACACTGCAGTTTTTTTTCAGAGGTGGGGAATCCCTGGCAGTGTGAAGCCTAAGAATTTGTTTTTATTATCAGAAGGAAGGGAAGCCCTTCCTGCCTCTCGTGAAAATGAGGAAGCATTTAGTTCTGGGAGCTGCTGGCAATCACCTTGCTACCGTGAGGAAAGCTAGCCTAACTAAAAAGCCAGTGCAGGAAGGAGGGCACAGCCAAGGGAACTGCAAACAATGGGAAGCACTGGCCCCGATTATATTACAAACCCTAAAGTTTGTTCTCTAGCCTCTGGTTATGAGTCGAAAGATTTCCTTATTCTCTAAATCAGTTTCCATTGCGTTTGTGCTACAGAAAACTTCTAACTGGTAACAGACGCTTAGAAATAAATGTTTCTTTCCCTCCCTTCCACCAGTGGTGTCTTCAGGGCAATCAAGACTTAAAAACAGAAAGTTATACGTGAAGCCCATAGAAGACTATGCCTTTTTTCATGACCTAAATGAAATGTTCTGGTCTTTTTCCACTTAAACTTTTTCTTTTAAATAATCTTATTATTTTATTATTAGTCCCTAATCATTGGCAATTTACTCCTAAATGGATTTACATTGCTTATAAAGTGAAACATCATCTACTACTCAGTTTATTACTGAATTCTGATTGCTTACCTAAGTAAAAAACACTGCTGTGACAGTCTGGGCATTGTTCACCTCAGATTGGTCAAATTTACCGTGGTCCCAACGGCGATCAGCAATGTGCATGTGCAGGGTTCTGATTATAATAATGCTCTGGTGCAATGAAGCAATGTTGTGTGTGTAGCTTCAAATGTTGTGTGTGTATCTTACAAAGTACATGATGCTTCCATTCATCCTAGTGATACATCTTAACAATGTCTATTTCAACAGATTCTACAAATAATCTCCCAATAGAAATGGCTGAAAATATGAAGGCATTTCTATTTTATAGTTTACACAAAGACATTTGCCAATGATGGAGGACCCACCTTAAACTGGTTTAACAGAGAAGGGGAATTTATGGGCCCATGCAACTGAAAACTCCAGGGTCTTTAAATAGGGCTGGATTTGCGGTTCAAATGATGCTATCAGAGCTCAGCGTCTCTCTGTCTCCATCTCTGTTTGAGCTCTACTCTCAACTGATTGGATCTACCCTCAGGCTTAACACTGTTCTCCTGGCAGTCCCAGGTTCCTCACATCTCTTAGCTCACCAGAAGAAATAATTTTCTTCCCCTCAAAACTCAGAGAGTTTCCAGAATTTAAGGTTGTTGGTTTTGATTGGTCTGAACCACTTATAGTGACCAAGAGATAGAATACATTGGCTGATAGGAGTTCATAGTCTCAACCTCTGTATTCAATGGAAGAGGTAGTTCACAGGAACCATATCCGTACCTCCTGAAAATATGGAGAACCCTAAATACGTACATCTTGTATATTCTTATCGCAAAAGAGAGTGAGAAATAAAATGACTGAGAACCCACCAGAGAAAGTGAGGCCATATACTATTTTTGACTTTGGACTCCAGCGAAGTTAAGGTGGTTTATCTGAAGCCTTGACCACCTACTATGCCATTTTACTTTCAGAGTCCTAGACAGTAACCATGTTACCTTTTACCTTTTGGTGGGACTTCTTTGCCTTTTCCCTTCTGAGCACTGATTTCTGAATGAACTCAATTCTTACCTTATCAAAGTTCATGGTTATAAAAGAACTGTTAAATCTATTGGCTATTCGCTTTTTTTTCTTTAAAGCCATTTGCATTAGCCTCACAGTATAGTTTGTGAATAGCAACAATGGCTAGGTGGAGAAGGAATATTCTCCTTGATAGGTTCTGAGGTAGCTGGTTAATTTTAGAAAACAGAAAATATCTAACCTAAGAGAGCAGTAAGAGTACATTGGCGCCATCTAATATCATGTATAAACTTTTTTTTCTCCCCAGAATATGGTTGAACTGGTTCTGATAAGATTTAGAGGCCTGAGGCTGCATCTATCTTGCTATCTTGGCTGAGGATGATCTATCTTGGGACCAGTGTCTTGAAGAGTGGTTGGTTTCATTTTTAAAGAGAGTAGTAGAAATGCAAGGGCATTTCCAATTCTGGAAAGTTAAAATTGGCCATTGAGAAATTTGCTGAGCTTCTAGTTTGGCAGATAATCAAACGATCTAAAAATAAGGACTACTTTAAATAAAACATCAAAATAAATTACTCAAGAGAAAGTCCCATAACTATTCCTGTCTGCCAGCCCAATTATACCATTTCATCATTTATTTATTCCCCATTAAAGCTAACATGGTTGTATTTGCTCTTTTCACATAACTATATGAACCCATGCTTTAAAATGGTGCAAAGAAATATATATCTTTCTTTTTGCCTGTTAAGAGAGCACATTTTGTAAAAATTTTTTTGCCGAAGGAGATATTAGAATAAATTCAAGGAGTCTCAAAGAAGACGCTGAAATGTGAAGCAACTGGGAGGTGTCGAGAAAAAGTAATGAACTTAGAGCAACACTGGAGTATAAATTTGGTCCAGTCATTACTGTTACTTGACCAATTTATGTACACTCTCTGAGAATCATTTTCTGAAGAAAACAGAGGACTAGTAAAAGAGAATCCAAAACAACATAGTAATTTGACCTGCCTTAGAGCTCGAAGGAGTGTTAGGTGGCCTTTACATCCATTCTCTAAATACTTAAACCATTGCTGGGGGTGGATATTTCCTCTGTTTGATATTATAACAATAATATTTTCAATTTATGTAAACTTTGCTCTCAAAGAACTTTCCTAAAAAAGGAATAATTCTAAAATCTTCGATATGAAGGAATAAATGACACTATATCTACCAGTGTTTTATTATCGTAATGTTATAATGGTAAGCATTAAATCCTGAGAACTGGATATAAACCAAGTACCACTAAGGTCATAGGTTCTTTGGTTTTATATTCAGAAACTGATAAACTTTCCACCCAGCCTTAACTGAAGATATAGGGAAGAACGTCATAGGCTCGGGAGGGGAAGGCTTTCAAAGGCCGAGTTGAGATGTTTTGCATTCCAGGTTCCAAACTCGGCATTTAAAAATTTAGCCTCTTTAATTTAAAGAAAGACAGGGCTTTTTCAGCTCCATTCTATTGTTCTTGCCCCATCTAGTTCTTGACATTTTATATATTATACACAGGTATTCATATGAAAGAATATTTGATAAATATTAATTTTCCCATAGATAATTGTTTTTTACCTAGTCGAATTTGATCGAAGCCAATCTAAACTGTGAACACAAATCAAACAAAAGGAGAAAAACAAAACAAAACCTAAAAAATTTTCTTTTAAGCTAGTTTTCCTTTATTTAAAAAATAAATGCTGATTTTTTAAAGAAACTTTTCTATGCCACTTTTTGGGATATTATCATATCTTCTACTGATGAGCAGACTATAATAATGGTTTGTAAGCATTTTAGAGTGACTATAACCAATCATGGCTAATTTTGCAACTCTTCCTCCCTTCCTTCTTTATTTTATACTTAAAAAAAAACATACATCATACACATAATATTATACAACTTGATATATTTTATTTTAAAGTTAATGCAACTTATCTTTGTTGAGATGTAATTCACATATCATACAATTCACCCTTTAAAAATATACAAGTCAGTGTTTTTTAAATATATTCAGAGTTGTGCAACCATCACCACTAATTCCAGAACATTTTAATCGCATTTTATCACATTTTATTATGCTTGATTCATATATTTTAAACATTGTTTAAATTTGCTTCCTCTATAGTAAATAAGAAATAAGATTTTTCTTCAGTGAAACAACCTACCACTTTCCTAGTAACATTAAGAAATATTGCCGCACCATAACCTTTTCACTTTATCAGCTATAAGTGTTATTGACGATTGCCCTTCTTGTCGAATGAGAACACTAATGTCTCTGTCCTTCCACTTAGTTCTTCTTCACTCCTTCCCCTTCCTAACTTCTAACATCTATACTTTTTATTTGCATTGTCAAAGTTGATAATACTTATGGTCTCTACTGTAACCAAAATCTAGTCTTGCATCTGTAGTCTATAGGTTGAGTCTAAAAGTCGAAAAGCAATACAATGCTATCATTATTTTGACTTTATAAAAATTATGAATTGCTGCATTATACAATTAGTACTGCATTTTTCTTGCATAGCTTTTCTCTAATGATGTTTCCAAAAGTCATTTTTTTCTTGCACTTTTCCTTTTTACTAATCTTTATTATTTCCATACTCTATATAACATCAGAAATGCTGTTGAGGGCACCCTTTCCCTGAAACCTCCCTCACCCCCAACTAAGACTTTCCATCCATTGTATCCAATCTGAACTGCTTTCAAGTCATCCTGGGGCTTCCTTTCACTTTCTTGATTTACTGGAATACGTCCTCAAGAAATTTTCTAAGAAATGATGTGAGGAAGGCAGATTTTCTAGGTTGTTGCATATCTGAAAAGAGGTTTAGTCTACATCACATTTGACAGTTTGGGTATAAAAGTTCAAGTTCAAAATTCTTTTCCATTAAAATTATAAAAATTTTATTCCACTGTTTCAATACATATTGTTATCGATAAGCTGAATGCCATTCTGAGAAACACTGTTTTGTAGGTAAACAGTTCTGTTTCTAGGGAAAGTTTTAGAATCTCTTTATTTTTCATGTTTACAATTATTTATATGGATATAGGTCTTTCATTCATTGTGCTGAGCAATTGGGGAATTCTTTAATATGGAGACTTACATCCTTCATCACTAGAAAATTTTCTTATTTATTTGAAAATGTCCTTATTTCTGTTTTTTTTTTCTTTCTGTTCTTCCCTCTTAGAAATCCTATTAATTGATGTTGGATCTCTTGTATTAATCTTATTCAATTTCTTTTGAGAAGAACTCTACATATTTTCTTGAAGATAGACATTACAAATTCTTCAAGAAAGCTAGAGAAGTAAACTTTTCTGAAAACACACTTTAATTAATGCCTCTGTTTTTAGTCCTATAGGTCGATGTCACTATTTGTTGTACCTGATATATGTGTGTCCTGTGCCTCTCTTCTATTCTTCAGATTGTTTTCCCCTTTATTTGTATTCCCTGCCCCATCCCCAATACTTAGATATTCACGCACACTCTTCTCTCTCTATTTTAAGACTGAGGCTTCTTCCTTTTTGCTTCATCAGTAAGCACTTCTCTATCAGCTCTCAGTCTTACAGAAATTGGTCTAATCTATTGTTCATTGATATAGCCCTTTCTCTTTGTTTTGGGGGTATTTAAAATCATCCTTTCATATTCCATTCCTGCCATTTTAATAGCACCTAAAGAGGAAGAAGAAATAAATGTATGAGATTGTTTCACTGTACTGACCTTCTAACAAATCAAGCTCTTCATCTAGAAACTGACTGTATTTGCTCTGCCTGGACCCTTGTCATGCCTCACCATTAACTTAACTTCTTTTAAATCACCTGATTTTTCTCTACATGATCCATTGTGTTGACTCAGTTGCTCAGGTTTACTATTATTTTCTTGATACAGAGAGATTCTTTGATATATTAGAAAACGGGCCTGGGAATGACCATATGGTGTTTAGGACTAATGATTTTCATGCCATGAATTATAACCCAAGTGCAGTAAGATTATTATTTCCTTTATTTCCTCTCAGAGAAGTGAAAGTGATGGTGTAAAATAGCTGTGTGTTTGGGGTGGGGTCTAGGGGAGTGAGAAAGGAAAAGGAAGACCAAGTCATAATTTTCTTCAAGCATAGCATCTGCAATGCCACTAAAGAGGGTGATAAACTGTTCTCCATCCTCAGTAAAGATAGGAGGAAGAAACAGGCTTACATTGCCACATGAGAGGTGTAAGTTGTAAAATGAAAGCATTTCCAAAAAAAAAAAAAAATGAAATGAAAACATTTCTGAGTGAGAGAATTCCTGTAGGAAATCATATACTTTCCTTTTCTTAAGTACCCTTAAGAAAAAGAGAGTGATTCATTTTGATTTCTAGAAATATTTAACTATGATCTGAATTAGAAGCAGAAGGATAGACTAGAAAACTTATCTAGCTCTTTCTCCTGCTAGATGAAAAATAACAACAACAGTAATGATAGCTATCATTTATCAAGTGCTTACAATGTGCCAGCTTCTGGGTTAAGTAGTTTACATACCAATTTCATTTAATTTCTACAACAAGCCTCGGAGGTAAAAAATATTAACATTTCTACTTCATGGATGAAGAAACCCATCATCCCAGATCCCTAAAGTAACACAGATTTAGATTTTTATCTATTTGACCACAAAATTCATGCTTTGAATTGCCACACTAATATGCTTTGTCTAGGAAGCCATGATTTACATTTTCAAAATCAATACCTTTACTTAAGACCACTATGTCTTCACTGTTCTAAATGATATTTATAATTGCAGTTGTTTTCAGGCAATTTGTTCTTTGTTCTGTATTTTATCATCCAGAGTGAGGTGATGTCTCTATTTCTAGAACTAGAAATATTTTTTCAATGTTATAAAAATGTGTCACCTCCAAGCTGTCTTTCAAAGTCAGATCACTTTTCACTATCTACAAAGAAGACCCTTACGACTCCTTATCCGCTGTGGAGCTTGGCTACTGCCCTGCATGGACCGATTCAGGAAATGGTTTCCTTGCCTAACCCCACGACAGCCTGTCAACTCTGAACTGTCTTATGGGGTGCTGGCAGGTCTCCAGCCAGAGCAAGTGAGCATTTCTTCCTCATAAGGACACTCTCATATTCATCTTTTAAAATTGTGGCTGTTTCACGTAGGGTAAAAAATTACTGATTAAGGAAAAACCTTTATCCCACAAAAGTTTCAGATGGATTCTATTTTACTCTACAAGACTCAGCTGCACGTTTATTTTTGCTCTTGTTGGCTTTATTGTTCATTAAAGAGTTGTTTGCCCTCTTCCTGTTTATATATCTGGGTAAATTGAAAGATGTATACTTATTTTAAACCCACTTAAAAGGCACAAGAACAATAGGAAGAGAGAAAAAGAAAGAAAAAAAGGAAGGAAGAAAGAAAGAGAGAGAAAGGTAGAAAGAAAGAAAGAAAGAAAGAAAGAAAGAAAGAAAGAAAGAAAGAAAGAAAGAAAGGAAGGAAGGAAGGAAGGAAGGAAGGAAGGAAAGAAGGAAGGAAGGAAGAAAGAAAAGATAAGTTTTTTTTTTCTCTTGCTAAGAAGGTAAAGAGAAATCTCATTGCAGGGGATCCCTTTATAATACACAGGTATAGTTATAACTAAGTGAAATAATGACAACTGAAACAATCACACAGTTGTAGTCAGCTTACAGGTGATTGTTTTTACAAAGAAATTCTGCAGTCCTTTCAAGCTCTTACACCTGTTTTTTTCCCTTAGTAGTGTTTATCCTGGGGGTGACCAAGTAGGTAGCAATCCCCTAGCCGTGGCTGGCTGGCATGCTGCTTCCCACTGCTCCCCCTGGTAGTTCCTCTCCTTCCCTCCTTCTGAAATTGGTGGTAGAGGCAACAGAAGTAACTGCTCAAGCCTTGTCTGTGATTCTCCCTTTCTCTTCGCTTTTCCACCCAGTTATTGACCATACCCTTCATTCAAGAATAGCTGGGTAAACACATTTCTCTTAACTTTGCTGCATGTCACTATAAAGAACACAACACTGATAGGTCCTATGATGTCACTGTCACATTCTGGACTTTAGCTTCTTAGGCTGCTCTGCACTGGGAAACAGGATGAAGCTGACAGGTTCCTTCCTATGTAAGCTAAAGAGGGTATTCTCACCCCACTTGTATCATCTTTTAAAGAACTTTTCTTTATACATTAATTTTTCTTCCTTTAACTAGAGGCTTTTTTTTTGAGAAATCTCTGTATTTATACCATCATTTCCACCAGCTTCGGCAATGACAAATTTTCCAATGTTGGGTCAGTAGCAGAAAGAGAAAGCGATTCTGCATACATAGAATGTAAAGTGCCATAACTGAACTTTGGTAAAAGTATAGAAGCCTAGAAAGTTTATTGATTCAGATTCAATACAGCAGATATCAAAACATTATAAAATGATGGTCATTTAGCATATGTAGTATATAAAAAAAGGCAAATTTATATAATTGAAATACATAACACCAATGTATATAACCAGCATGTATAAAATTTTAAGAAATTATATTGGAAGGCATGACAAATTAACCAGAAAAGGTAAGATTATTAAATAGTCTGGGGAGACATAGTTTGATAGAAAAAAAATCAATTTAGATTTTCACTTCATACTATACATGAAAATTTATTCCAGATGGACTAAATATAAGCTATTAATAATTAGAAAGTATAAGTGACTGATCTCTGGAAGGGGATGTATTCTCTTGGCATTAGAGCAAAGATAAAAGTTACAAAGCAATTTAGCATCATTTGACTAGATAGCAATGTAGAGCTTCTGTACATCAAAACAAACAAACAAAAAACAATTATAAAGGGCTAATGTATTTTATAGATAAAGAACTTATACAAATGGACAAGAAAAACACTAAGACCCTAAGAGGAAAATCGGCAAAGCACATGAATAGTCAATTCATAAAAGAGGAACTTTCAGAGCTAATACAGACAAATAAATATTCAATTGAAGCTGTAATCAAAGAAATGCAACTAAAGTAATGAAATGTATCTTTTTTCTCCTATCAAATTAGCAAAGTTTCTGATTGATTGGGTCCTCTGGGAAGTAAATTTAGAGGTGGAATTGGAATGCAAAGATTTATTTTGGAGTAAATCCTCTGAAAGATAAAAGAGGAAGGAAGCAGAGTTTGACATTTGTGTAGTATGACTATTCTATTATACTATATGATAATCTATCAAGAAAAATAGAGAGGCAATTAGTACTAATAACACTCAAATATAAACTTATTTAAGTTTAACCTTACAAAAACTCTCTTAGGCATGTACTTTTTTGATCCTTATATTAGAGATGAAGAAACACATTCATAGGGAGGATAAGTAAAATGCCCAAGGCAATGTTGGAACTTGAACCCAGGTAATCTGGCTTCAGAGTCTTTGGTCTTTAGTTTTATATTACATTGCTTCTTAGGTACAGTGTACAATATTAAGCAACTTTTTAAATGATGTTAAGGAAGAATTTTAATTATGTGGGAAAATGCTTATGATATAAAATTAATTGGAAAGAGCGGAATTCAAAATTATCTATGTAATGTAACTCAGTTAACTATAATATGCACAATTAATGGGTGAAAATAGTGTAAATTATTAATAGTAACTACTGAGTGGGAAGTGAGGTGTGGAGTAACCAACTCATCCTGGTTTGCCCTGGACTTTCCTGGTTTGTGCTGTGTTCTGGGAAATACTCATTTATTAGAAAGCTGGGGTTATTGGTCAACCCTAATTACTTTTTTATATGGCTTAGGTTCCCTCTCACACATTTTCTAAAATGAACATCTAATAACTAGGTAATCAGGGGAAAAAAAAACAAAACAATAAATTTTGGGAGAAGCAGCAGCAGCAGCATGTTGGCTATATTCTGGTGGAGAAGAGCTCAGGAATAGAGAAGCAGCCAGTGTAATGACCCAGATCAAAGGGATTGAATAAGTAGCAGGAAATTTTAGTTCATTTTTTTGTTCGTTCAACCCAATGCTATGCCCTGACGATACAGAAATGAAGACAATGACAAGTCACTTGCTCTCAGGAGTTTACACTCTAGTAGGCTCGATCATTCAATAAATAATTACAATACTTACATATTATGATGAATGCTATGCAGGAGAGAGCTAGGGTGATGTAACAAGAGTAATGGGGTGGGAATACTCTAGAAAGGAGGGTTAGGGAAGGCCTCTGTGGACTGGTGACATTTGATTTTGATCTGAATGAGAAGTGGCATTATAAACATTATTAATGCAGATTTAAAAGTGAACCATAGGGAAAGAAAAAAATTCTAGCAATTCATTTCTTTCCAGACCTGGAAATAAGGCATTCATCGCTGGAGATAAGACACTCATCCCTGGAGAAAAAATTCCTTGGTGCCATCTTCCCAATTCACATAAATGATAAAAGAGTCTGTTCACATTTTTGGAGTCTGCGAGAAACTGGGCAAATATGCAACAGTGGAGTGTCTTTTTCTTCTTTTTTTAATTTAGGGGAACTTTTATTTTGGCTCATATTAAACATAGCACATAATATATTTTTAATTGTTTTTATTTTGATTTTTTCAGTGTGCTATTTTTTATTTTTTATTATTTTTTAAATTTTTAATTAAGTTTATTGGGGTAACATTGGTTAATACAATTACATAATTTTCAGGTGTACATTATCATTTGACTCTATTGTGTGTTTACCACCCAAAGTCCAGTTTCCTTCAGCTACCATATATTTGATTCCCTTTATCCACTTCACCCCCTTTACTTCGTCTATCTCCCCCCTCTTCCCTCACCCCACTAGTAACCACTACTCTATAGTCCATGTCCATAAGTCTCTGTTTGTCCTGCTCATTTGTTGCTTTTACATTTATATCCCACA
The DNA here is from genome assembly GCF_014176215.1 of Rousettus aegyptiacus. Classification (NCBI taxonomy): domain Eukaryota; kingdom Metazoa; phylum Chordata; class Mammalia; order Chiroptera; family Pteropodidae; genus Rousettus; species Rousettus aegyptiacus. The sequence continues at coordinate 48,021,172 of NW_023416285.1, read as the reverse complement.
ATGAGTGATATCATGTGATTTTCAACTTTTTCTGTCTGACTTATTTCGCTTAGCATGATTATCTCGAGGTTCATCCAGGTCGTCACAAATGGCAGTATGTCATCTCTTCTTATGGCTCAGTAATATTCCATTGTATATATGTACCACAGCTTCTTTATCCAATCATCTATTGTAAGACATTTCAATTGCTTCCATGTCCTGGCCACTGCGAATAATGCTGCTATGAATATCGGTGTCCAAATATCTTTTCGGATATGGGTTTTCAAGTCTTTGGGGTAAATATCTAGTAGAGGGATTGCTGGATCATATGGAAGATCAATTCTTAGTTTTTTGAGGAACATCCATACTGTTTCCCATAGTGGCTGTACCAATTTGCAGTCCCACCAGCAGTGTATATAAGGGTTCCTTTGTCTCTGCATCCTCTTTAACATTTGTTATTACTTGCCCTGTTTATATTATAGCTATTCTAACAGGTGTGAGATGGTATCTCATTGTGGTTTTAATTTACATTTCCTGAATAGCTAGCGATGTTGAGCATCTTTTCATATATTTGTTGGCCATTTGCATGTACTCTGGGGAGAAGTGTCTGTTCACGTCCTCTGCCCATTTTTTGATTGGATTATTATTATTATTTTTTGGTTATTGAGTCATGTGAGTTCTTTGTATATTTCGGATATTAGGCCTCTATTGGAGGTGTTGCCTGCAAATATATTCTCCCATTTAGATGGCTCTCTCTTTACCTTGTTGGTGATTTCTTTTGCTGAGCAGAAGCTTTTTAGTTCGATGTAGTCCCATTCATTTATTTTAGCTTTTAGTTCCCTTGCTTTTGAGGTCAAAGTCATAAAATCCTCTTTAAGTCCAAGGTCTTTGAATTAAGTTCCTATGTTTTCTTCTATGCATTTTGTTGTTTCAGGTCTTATATTCAGGTCCTTAATCCATTTTGAGTTCATTTTAGTGTGTGGTGATAAACAACAATCTAGTTTCATTCTTTTGCAGACGGTCTTCCAGTTTTCCCAGCATCATTTATTGAAGAAGCTTTCCTTTCTCCATTGTATGTTTTTGGCTTCTTCGTCGAAACTTATTTGCCCAAATAATATGGGTTTACTTCTGGACTCTCAATTCTGTTCCACTGGTCTGTGTGTCTGTTTTGCTAATAATGCCATGCTGTTTTGATTACTGTCGCTTTGTAGTATAATTTGAAGTCCAGCAGAGTGATGCCTCCATCCTCATTCTTTTCTCTCAGGATGGCTTTGGCAATTCAAAGTCTTTTGTGTCTCCATACAAATCCGATGATTTTTTGTTCTATTTCTTTAAAAAATGCCAATGAGATTTTGACGAGGATTGCATTAAATCTGTACAATGCTTCAGGTAGTATGGTCATTTTAATTATGTTGATTCTTCCAATCCAAGAACATGAAATGTCTTTCGATTTCTTTGTATCTTCTTTGATTTCTTTTAAAAGGGTCTTGTAGTTTTCATTATATAGGTCTTTCACTTGTTTCATTAAATATATTCCTAGGTATTTTATTCTTTTTGTTGCAATTTCAAAAGGAATTATTTTTTCCACTTTTTCTGACGCTTCATTATTACAGTATAGGAATGCTATGGATTTTTGAACATTGATTTTTTTTATCCAGAGACTTTACTGTATTTACTTATTGTTTTTAGTAGTATTCTTGTGGAGTGTTTAGGGTTTTCTATATAGAGAATCATGCCATCCACAAATAGCAACAGTTTGAATTCTTTGTTTCCTATTTGGATGCCTTTTATATCTTTCTTTTGTCTGATTGCACTCTCTAGGACCTCCAATGTTATATTGAATAAGAGTGGTGATAGTGGACAGCCTTGCCTTGTTTCTGATCTTAGAGGGAAGGTTTTTAGTTTTTCACCATTAAATATAATATTGGCTGAGGGTTTGTCATAGATGGCCTTTATTATGTTAAGGTACTTTCCTTCTATACCAATTTTGTTAAGTGTTTGGTCATAAATGGATGCTGTATCTCGTCGAAAGCTTTTTCTGCATCTATTGATATGATCATATGATTCTTGTTTTTAATTCATTTATTTGGTGTATCATATTACTAGATTTGCATATGTTGAACCATCCCTATGCCCCTGGGATGAAGCCTACTTGATCGTAGTGTATAATCTTCTTAATATTTTACTGTATTTGGTTTGCTAATTTCTTATTTAGAATTTTTACATCTGTGTTCATGAGAGATATCGATCTGTAGTTTTCTTTTTCTGTGTTATCCTTACCAGGTTTTGGTATCAGAGTGATATTGGCCTCATAAAATGAGTTGGGAAGTATTGTCTCCTCTTTGAATTTTTGGAAGAGTTTGAGTAGAATAGGTATTAAATCTTTGAATGTTAGGTAGAATTCACTGGTGAAGCTTTCTGGTCCTGATGTTTTACTTTTTAGTAAGTTTTTGATGATTGTTTTCATTTCCATACTGCTAATTGGTCTGTTTAGATTTTCCACTTCTTCCTGATTCAGTCTAGGAAGGTTGTATTTTTCTAAGTACTGGTCCATTTCTTCTAGGTTATTAAATTTGGTATTATATACTTTTTTATAGTATTCTTGTATAATCCTTTGAATTTCTGAAAAGTCAGTTGTAATTTCCTCTCTTTCATCCCCGGTTTTGTTTATTTGTGTCCTTTCTCTTTTTTCTTTAGTGAGTCTAGCCAGGGATTTGTCAATTTTATTAACCTTCCCAAAGAACTAGCTCATCATTGCATTTATTTTTTTCTGTCTTTTTTTTTGTTTGTTTTCAATTTTATTTATTTCTGCTCTAATTTGATTATTTAAGATAGGCCTGTAATGATATGAACTTTCCTCTTATGACTGCTTTTGCTGTGTCCCAAAAGTTTTGATATGTTGTACTATCATTATTATTTGTTTCTACATATGTCTCGATCTCTCTTTTTCTTTCTTTTCTGACCCAGTTATTCTTCAGTAGCATGCTGTTTAATCTTCAGGTATTTGTGTTTTTTTCTGATTTCTTTCTGCAGTTAGTCTCTAGTTTCAAAGCATTATGATCAGAGAATATGATTGGTATGATTTCAACCCTCTTATATTTTTTGAGGCCAGTTCTGTGTCCCAGTATATGGTTGATTCTTAAGAATGTTCCATGTGCACTAGAGAAGAATATATAAGCAGATTTTTTGGGATAGAAGGCTCTGTAAATGTCAATTATTGCTAGTTGGTCCAATGTGTCATTTAAGGATGTCATTTCCTTATTTTCTGTTTGGATGATCTGTCCATATCTGACAGTGGGGTATTTAGGTCCCCTACTATGACAGTATTTTGGTCTGTTTCTCTCTTTATTTCTGATAGTAATTGCTTTACATATTTTGGGGCTCCCTGATTGGAAGCATAGATATTAATAAGTGTTATGTCTTCTTGGTGCATGGTTCCCTTTATCATTATGAAGTCTCCCTCAGTATCTTTCTTTACCTTTTTTATTTTAAAGTATATTTCATCTGTTATTAGTACTGCTACTTCTGCTTTTCTCTGAATGCCATTTGCTTGAAATATTTTCCACCCTTTCACTTTGAGTCTGTATTTGTCTTTGGAGCTGAGCTATATCTCCTGAAGGCAGCATGTGGTTGGGTTTTGTTTTTTGATCCATTTTGCAACTCTGTGCCTTTTTATTGGTGAGTTCAATCCATTTACATTTAGGGTGATTATTGAAATATGAGGTCTTCTTATTGCAATTTTATCTTTTACTTTCTGGTAGCTTGGTGTTTCCATTGCTTCCTTGTCCTTGTGCTTCTGTTTTCTTTATTTTGGTTGGCTTTTGTGGGTTTTGCCTCTGGTACTTCTTGTTTTATGTTATATACAATGGTTCTGAGTCTTTGGCCTGTGGTTACCATTATGACTATGTAAAGGATACACACACACACACACACACACACACACACACACACATACAGTCATCCATTTTCTTCTGAACGTGCCTTATCTCCATTTCCCTTTGTGAATTTGGAACTTTGAATCCCCCCTTTTCAGTCATTGTTATCTCAATTTGTTCCTATGTATCCTGAACGTTCATTATAATTCTCTTCTTCTTATTTAAGTTGTATTTGGTTCTTTTTGAGGGTTTCAGTCTCCTTATTCTGCTCATCTAGTTGTCTTTTCAATTCCTGAAATCGTTGATTTGAGTTGTTTTGGATCTCATTTAATTTTTCCGGGAGTGCCATCCTGAATTCTCTGCCATTTAAGTTGCATATTTCTATGTCTGTAAACTTATTTTCTGGAGATTATTTTTTGTTATTTCTGAGATGCCTTGTTGCCTTGGTTGTTCATGGTGTTTAATGGACTATTTCTCAGCCTGGCCATTAATGGAAGTGTATTCTGCTGTTTTTCCAGAAAGGAGATTTATTATATAAAGGTCTCTCTTTAGCCTGTTGCAAAGAAGTTGCTTTTCTTTTGGTCTCCAGTAGGTGGCGTCTAAGCCTCTTGGATCCCTGCTTTAGATGAAGTCTTAATAACACTTTAAAAATTTTCTCGTAGATATTTAATCATGCTTGCTACCCTCAGTTTCAGTCCTCGTCAGTGTCAGCAACAGTCTCAGCAGTGTTTGCTCAGATTCCCCTGGGGCTCCGCGGTGTTAAGTCTCTGAGGGTATGGGGAGAGGGGCCCTCTGTGTTGGGGGTTGGGGGCTGCGGCTCAGCCTTGATTTTGCAACTATAGATGGTAAACAATCAATTGTTGTTCCTCTGTGGTCTCGTCTCACTTTGCTTTCTGCCCTGATGACTGGGCCCTGCAGCTTTCCCAGACAGGGCTGTTTGGGGAACTCGGTGGAGGAACTCACTGCTCCTTCTCCCTTCCTACAGGGAGCTCTAGTGGCTGTGAGAGGAAGCTTCTTTTTTACTTCCAGTCCATTGACTGACATCTGTGATTCTGACCTGTGGTAGCTCTTATGCACAGATCCCACACTCAGACATGCTGGTGTGCAGCTTGGGTGTTTTTTGTTGAGTTTTGGATGTTCATCTTTTTGTTCTTTCAAGGGTAGATATTTGGGGATGTCTCTCACTCCATCATGTTTCCAAAATCCAAAAGTGGAGATTTTTAAAGGGAAAAATTCATGAAATATCAGTTTTCAGAGATTTTTTCTAAATATATTCCGAAGCAGTAATAAAACACTTTGAATCTATAATTATTCACCAAAATAAGGGTTTTGAAAAACTAGATTTTTGCCTGTGTTTGAATGATCTCATTTTAGCATGATACTAGTTAGAAGTAATACAAATCTTGAATGACTAAAGAATAGCTAAAGGGAATTGCAATCTCCTTTTCTTCATTTAGCAAATACACAACCCCTTAAAATGAAGACTGTGAATGTAGTTTACAGAGGAGAGAAATAAAACACCTCAATCTTGCCAAAGTCAACAGACCTTTTTTGGAATCATCAGAAGCAATGTCTTCAGCAAAACTCTTCTTAAATACTGAGAGCCTCTTTTGTAGAGAGTGATAATGAGTTCACAGAACTCCTGCCTTCTCATCAAGGTAGCTGACAATTAGCAGAAGAAATTAATCAATAAAAACAAAGGAGGGTCACTCTGGAGAAGGAAAGGAGATGCTAAGAACAAGAGGGTTTTTTGTTTTGTTTTTAGATTAGAAGAAGTCGATGTATTCCTAAAGTTAAGGGTGGTAATAAATTAGGACCAGAGTGTCAGTGGTATATTTTAGATTATAGTGCTTATAATAGAACTAGTTCTAAAAGGACTATAGTATTTGTTCCTCCACATTCCTCTTTTGTTTCTACCCCTTTCTTTCTGAAAATTCTCCTTAGAAAAAGGTGTTAAAATGCTTATTAAACAATTTTTATGCTTTAAGCTGATTATGAGTTTGGACTTTAAGAAGGAAAATAAGCAGAATGGATTTTTTAAATCCTTGGAAAGATTTCTATGGAAGAGATGCTCTTCGGGGTAGCAGTTCAGGCTGGATATCAGTGTCCGTTGGTAGGCTTATCGTAACTGAGAACAGTGAACTTTTCTTAAAAAAATTCCTGAGCTGGAATGAATAATTGAAAACGCTGAGCCATTAGAACTTCAAAGATTAATTTCTCCATTAATGGTGCAAGGTGATAAAGAGAAACAATTAGGCTAAAGAAGAATAATCAAGCTAACCCAACTGGGGCATTTCATCAGATATTCAAAGTTGCTGGGCCAAGACTTTGATCTCCTTCAGTTTTGTTTGAGGGAGTTTTAGGTCATTTAAAACTGCAGAAGTTTTCTGTCTTTGTAACTCAGAACTGTGTTCTGATATATGGTTTTCTTTTAATTCCTTCAGGTAATTGGATACAAAGTGCTATTTCTGGGCACTGTGAGCTGCAGGATGGTTATTTAATGACCAGCGTCAGATATTCCCAAAAGGCTTTGACTATATTTTTAATGTGCTTACTTGATAGCTATGAGTCCATTCAGTTATATTAAACTTGGAGACAGACCATTTTACTTTGCTAAAGAAAGAACAATGATGCAACAGGAAGTCAGATGACAAAGATAAGACACCCGTGTTCTAAGATAAACCAAATATGGCAGAACCATTATAACTTGGACTTGAATAACAGTTGGGGATGGGGTAGATTTAACTAAAAATTGTTTTTAGTAGACAATTCTCCCAGTAAACAGATACATTCTCCAGCTTTATAGCTAAAAAATAGAGCTTGTCTTGTTATAATACCAGGGAGATTATATTTTCTTTGTCAGTGAAATTTTCATACTGCATAAGTCTAATTTACAAAATGTCTTCATGAATGCTCATCAGGATTATGTAGAGATTTTCTATTTCAGAGACTGTAAATCAGATCATCATAACTATTCTTGTTATTAATATTATTGGCAAAATGAGTACTATGATAGTAAGAGTTATATATTATATAGAGTTTCTGCTTATATTTATTTAGTTACTGTTATGTCTGAGGTGCTGTTTTTGGTCTATTTAAAACATCATCTCTATTCCTTATAGCAGCCCCAAAAAGTAAATAAGTACTATTAGTCTCATTTAATACTTGTGGAAACAGGGTTTAAGGAACTTGTACAAGGGTTATCAATGATTAAGTGGTAGATTCAATACTCTGATAGGAGCTTTTTGACTCCAGAAAAAAAACGAATTCCATCACAATGACCACTTCTCTAATTTTTGTACTGCTTTTCCTTCAGAATTAATAGATGGAGTGGTGTTACTTGACAATGTTACTTACTCAGAAGCAAATGTCCTTTCTTTGCAGCAGATTGAATCTACTGAATATTCGCAAATTCTTCAGTGCCATGCTGTCTAACTGGTGGGAGTACAAGACGATACAAATCATGGCAGAGAACTGCAAAGCATCTTCATTATCATGGAAAACAAATCAAGCACATATATCACCTTTAACTCCAGTACTTGGGACTCTAGTGGGATTAGTTACATACACAAGTGCCATTTAAATTTTTTACATCTTGGTTTGCAGAAGAACAGTTAATATGCACTAATGATCTGGATAAGTTACAATAATAGCTAACTCTGACTGAGTACTTTGCATGTCTGAGGCACTTTTCATATTTTATCAGTCAGCACATCAACCCTATGAATTCAGTACTATTGTCATTATCATCCTCATGTTACAAATAAGGTTAAGATTCATATATTAGTGGAACAGGGATTAGAATCTATGACCCCTGACATCAAGGTATGGTAATTGTTTATATGATATTTGGTAGTTCTTCAGATTAGGGTTTTCTAGTGTCCTGACACTGTGATGTATTGTAATTCTCAAACATGTGAAGTAATTTGTAATTAAAATAGATAAAATATCGAAATTTACAACTTGTTTACCTTTTTTGTAAACTAGAAAACATTAAACAATTTCTCGAATATATCAACATCCTCTACAGTTTGCATTCAAATATCTTTTCTTTTGTATGAGAGGAATGTTTATAATAGCAGCCAAAATTCAGGAAAGTAAATATAATCTTGTTTGTTATCCATTTGCTGTTTTATCTATTTTCTATCTTGGTTCTTTGAAAGCTGTCTAGAGACTTTCTGCCACCAGAAGGGCCTGACATGGTCTGTCATTACATGTAGCAAGTGCAGTATGTTCTTGCTAAAAGCATGGGAGTACGGAATAGTGTGGTTAAAAGCACAGACTGCAGGGCTAAAGCCAGCCTTCCAACATTTACCATTTCTCTAATATCGGGGAGTTATTTGCCCTCCCCAAGCCTCGGTTTCCTCATTAAAGAAATGGGGGTGCTAACTCATAGGGTTGTCGTGAAGATTAAATAAGATAATGTGAGTAGAAGAGTTTAGCACAATGTCTGGCTTATAGTAAATGCTCTATAACGTTAGCTGATATTGCCTACTATTTCTGTTTTTTTTTTTTTAATTAGCAGGAGCAAAATGAATTAAAGTTTAATAACATGTGTAACTCTTATACACTTGGGAGAGACCTGGGAAAACTGAGTAATCCCTTATCTGCTATTCTAAAGGGACTCTTTCCCCCCAGACTCAGTAAAGTCTAGTTAGAACATAACGACACAAAGTAAGAGGCTATAGCTTGCCTTTGGGGTAAGCTAAGGAAGATTGGAACACAGCACTATAAATGGATATAAAATATTTGATTTATTTATTAGCAATGCCATGTATTATGAGGGGAGAAGGGAAAAGATAGTCAATAAGTAACTCTGGGAAGCTTAATAAGATGTGTACTTTTTGCCATCTAGCCTTGTAAACTAGTAAAAAAAAATTTTAAGTCTTTAATAGCAACAGTGTACCCAAGATGATGAAGAATTTGTATGTGGGGAGGTCTTTAATCATTTCTTGATAGTTAATTTTTTAAAAAACTTAATCATTAACATAATGGAAATTACTACATTTTGAATTCTATGGAACTTATTTATTTTCATAAAAGACTTAAAAATGGCTTATGTCTGCACAGACAATTAAGAAAAAAGCCCACATAGCAGAGTGACTTGGTGTTAGTAGCAAACTCTGACTGAGTCCTTTGCAGTTGAAGGATGTGAGTAGGTTGTAGGCTGCACAATTAAAAGCATCAGGACTTGGGCAAGGTTCTCATTCAAAGGGGGCCATATTGTTAGACATCGCTGGCTGTGATGTGGCATTCAGCACTATTGCTCTCACTCATTTTCTTGATAGGATGTTCTGTAATATGATAATACATTGCTAGGCTATCTAGATAAGCTCTATCTTCAACAAGTGCCACACAGGTTTCCTATCTTCAATAATATTCCACTAGTATTTTTTTTTTTTCACTCAGGGTCATATACCTAATGCTTGCTTTGGAGAACAGAAAAGATTTCTTGCTTGAGAGATGAAGACTAGAGCTTCTATATACAGTCTTATCTTTCCAATCTCTTTTGTACCTATCTCTCTGCCACCGGAGCATCTAGCACAGCCTTCCTTGTCTGATGTCTTGACTGAATGTCTCTTATTGCTTGTAGTTAGGTATTCTTTCCAGCAGGAGGAGTGCAACGATTAAGCTGGCATCAGGCTTCCTTTGACTTGTTAAACATTAAAAGGAGTTTAACAACAATAAAAATATGTCAGAAAAAAATAGGAAAAAAGCAATTTTTCTTTTGTTGATATTAGTCTTATTAAGCAAATGAATGAAATGGGAAAGTCTATTACACAAATTTCATTTCTAATGAGAAAGGTAGTGTGATGAAGTAAAAGAAACACACACATGAACAAGTACAAAACAAAAACTAAATTTAGACAGAGAAATATGAGTTCTGGACATAATTTTGCCAACCACAAGCTGGAAGTTTTTGAGTTATCGAACTTTCCTAGAACACAATTTTATTATGAGTAAAATTAGAATATTGGGATAGATGTTCCAAAAGACCACTTAAGACTATCATTTAGTGTTTTAAGATAAAAGCTAAGACAATTTTCCAAGAAATGATCATGAACCTATCACAATGAAACAATATTATAGTTTTAAAAACATGATCTACGCAGAGAATTTAAAAATAAATAGAAGTGAAATAAATAAAGGTGTTTTAGACCAGAGAAAGGCAAGAATGGAGTCTAAGTGATTATAAAAATCTAGATAACTAAATGAAGTAATTTAGCAAGAAAATAAAGCAAAAAAAAAAAAAAAAAGCAAATCCCCCCAAATTATTAATAAAACAAATCTTCTTGGAAATTTTATTTATATTACTTTATAACACTGGACATTTTTCTTTATAAAAAATAATATAATCTTGCATTCCTGGACTTGGTGGAGTGACTGATACCAGAGTTTCTTCCTACTGTAAATAGCTAAAAATCTCAACAAAATACATGAAACAGCTGTTGTTAGGTATTGGCCAGTAGGCAGTGAGAGTATGTGATCCCTGAGAGAAGGGAAACAAACAAGCTGAGCCCCCAAATCACCTTTAGTTTCACTTGGAAGCATTTTCTGGACCATGATGTGGGGAGGAAGAACCCAAGCAGAGCATTCATGGTGCTCTCATTAAGTTGAAGGGATAGTTTCAAGTTTGGAGGATGCTAAAGTGGCTGAAACTTGTGGGGCAGAATAGTGGAGATAAGAGGGTTATCTAACAAAAAACTCCAACCATATGAATAGGGGCTCCATGAATTAGTCTCTGAACTAATGCATCTGTGAAACCATCATGAGTTCAAGTAAAGAACAAGAAAGATGTTGTAAATGAAAACTTTTCCAGAGTTAACACTAGAGAGGGACATTTGAGTTCTCATTAACTAGAATGGAGAGACTTTGTCGAATCCCTGGGCATTTGTAGAGAATCCAGAGGACCATGCGTTAGTATAATGGTTAAGCTGGCCCTAGAATAAAGATCACTCTAGACTTATTCTAACAAATTTAAAGATAAGCCTTAACGTGATCTAACTGATCTTCAAGTAACATAATTTGAAGTAACGTAAGTAAGTTAATGAAATGACACAACAAATTTCAACACTGGACAAAATAATTAGATAATTAACAATGTCATATTCAGTGTCCAAAATTTAATCAAAGCAATTATACATACAAAGAAGTAGTGAAATGTGACCTATAACCAGAATAAAAATCAGTCAATAGTAACAGGACTAGAAATAATAAAGATAATGGATATCATCAATACACTTAAGGATTTAAAGAAAAACGTTAAACCAATTAGAAGTAAGTAAAAAATGTATATATATATATTTATTTAATATATATAAAGACTGAATGAAAGGTTGGAGCTTAAAAATGCAAGATCTAAAATAAAAATAAAATCACTGAATTGGATTACCAGTAAATGAGAAATAGGGGAAAAATATCAGGAGAAAGTTTTAGCAGTAGAAACTACTCAAAATACAATACGGAGAATAAAAAGATGCAAAAAATTAACAATGCTTTGTTTAAAAAGACTAATACAAGAAGTGTAACAAATACCTAATTTTATTTCCAGAAGTAGAAGAGGGGAAAAAGTATTTCAAGAAATAATGTTCAAAAATTTCCTGCATTTGAAGGAAACTAGAAATTTACATATTTGAGTTCCCCAAAAGATGAAAAATTATACAACACTGAGGAATATTATAATCAATTGCTGAATTTGCTGAATGATCAATGACAAAATAAAATCTTAAAAGCAGCCAGAGAAAAAAAGACACATTACATACAGGAGAAAAATAAGATAGCCGTATAAGATTCTCATCAGAGACAATGAAAGCCAGGAATTTTCAAAAACCTGCTAAATGACATCAGCCTACAGAAATAAATTTAGTGAAACCCAAATGGAGAAAATATATGTACAAAGAAAAGACACATCATAGTCAAACTGCTAGAAACCAGTGATAAAGGGAAAATCTTAAAAGTGGTCAGAAGGGAAAACATATTACATTCAGAGTAATTTCTGTCAGATTGACATTAGATTTCTCATCAAGAACAATGCAAACCTGAAGACACTTAGATGATACCTTTAAAGTGCTAAAAGAAAAACTGCTAATCTAGAACTCTATATCCAGTGAAATATTCTTTAGAAAAATTAAAGCAAAATAGACATTTCCAAACAGAACTGAGGATTTATCAACAGAATAACAGTACAATATATTCTAAAGGATATTATTTTGTTTGAAGGAAAATGATCCTAGATTGAAGCTCTGATATGCAGGAGAAATAAAGAGCACTGGAAAGGATAAATATGTAGGTAAATATATACTTAAAAACTATTTTTAAAAGTATCTTTAAAAGACCGTTAACTGTATAAAGCAAGTATATCTATAAGGAAGGTAGCATTTATAATACAAGAACTAAACTCTGAAATGCCAATAGCTCAAATTAAATTTATAAAGTGGAAAATAGTAATTTAAGAAAACGAAAGTTAATGATTTTTGTTGCGATCCATAAAATAACCACTAAAAATGTATACCCCAAAATAGCAGAGCAAAAGAAAAAAAAAAAAAACAGATCCCCTCAAAACAAGAACAGATAAAATGGTAAAATAAAAATACTTTTATCCAAAAGTAGGCAGGAAAGGAAGACTATAGGAACAAAAAAATGGGGGGAGGGAAATGAATAAGATGGTAGGCCTAAATTCAGCCACATCAGTAATTACTGTAAGTGTAAATGAAACAAACACATCAATTAGAAGACAGATATCAACAGACTTAATAAAAACAATACACAAGTATTTGCTATGTACGAGAAACACACTTTAAAGACAGAGATTGGTTGAAGAAAAAGGATAGAAAAGCATATTATGTAAACCTTCATAATTAAAAAGTTAGTGTAACTATATTTATATCAGAAAACTAGATTTTAAAACAAGCATATAACTGGAGAAAAAGGCCGTGTCATAGTGATGAAAGGGTTGATTCATTAGGAAATAATAAGAATTTTCAATATGTATGCAGCTATCAATATTACTTCTAAATACATAAAACCAAGACCATAAGAATTAAATGGAGAAATAGACAAATCAATAATCATATTTAATCCACAATAATATTTGGAGATTTTAACACCTTACTCTTAGTAATTGATAAAATGTAAAAATAATTCAGTAATAATATAGAAGATTTTGACAACCAATTTAATCTGATTAACATTTATAGAATATTATACCCAGTCACTGGAATATGTGTTTTTTTCAAGTGCCTATGGAACGTTGACCAAAATAGATAATGTGTTGAGTCATAAAACAGGATTCAGTAAATTTCAGCGGGTTGAAATTATACAAAGTACTTTTGCTTACTATAATAGAATTAGACTGGAAATGAACAACAAAATATATCTTAGATATTATCAAATGCTATAAATTGAATAGCACACTTCCAACTAATCTGTGGATCCAAGAAGAAATCACATTAGAAATAAAAAAAATATATATCAAAGTTTTTTTCTGTAAATAAAGAAAAATTATATTTATGGTTGAAAAAGTTTTCTTAAATGTTTATTTGAAACATATTTTTGTATGTATGTGATGGGCATTACTAGACTTGCCATACATAGTTACATCACTACATTTTTTTAAGTCTATTTGAGATATTGCTGAATTCCCTTCTTCCTGCCACCTTTGGTTTTTGTGCTCTGACAGAATCTCGTTTTTACTTATCCACTGACTAGCCTGATCCGGGCAAGTCACTTATTCCTCATTGTATCAATTTCCTAAACTATAAAATAGGAACAAAGCTTGGTGTAACATTTGTAGGGCAACCTTCTGAAGGCGAATTACTGCTTCTGTTTCATTTAATGTTTTACTGCTAAGCAGCAGGATGCTGACTTTGACCAGTCTGTGTCAGGGAGCACTGATATAAGAGAGGTTTAGACTGCAGGTCCACGACCATGATGAAAGAGTAAACTGTTGGGGTCTTTGTTAAGGGAACCTTGATCAGACTGCCACCAAAAAATATTGAGGCATAATTCAATTAATCATTTGTGTCTGTGAATTCATAATACTCATGATATTAATACTACTTGAGATACAAAATGTATTTTTATTCCATTTTGCTAATGTGTTTCATGGTTTTATAATAGCTTCTAGTTATTTCACTATTAAAGGATTTTGTATCATTGGTATGAGCTATGTCTTAAGTCCTTTGAATGGTATCCTTTCTACATGACACAATTAAATGTATAAGTTCCTTTCCACAGCACACATTCTGCTGGGTATAAACCATATGGTCTTGTGAATTCAGCAGAAAAATATGAATGTTCATGGTACTGATACTTTCCATACTGATGGCATGACTGCTTATATGATCAAGACATCTTCTGCATTACTTCTATATTTGCTGATTGTGTGACCCCAAACTAAGTCCTTTAGCCCCAGAAAATCAGTCTTGGTTCATATTTCTTTATTTAAAACATTATTTTTATTCAGTTTCAAAATTTTAAAATAAATTTTAAAAGATACATTTCTAGTTCATATATGCTCATAAAATTTTTATGTCGCTTTGTACTGGTTCATAAACTCTGAGATAGTCTTAAATGGAGTAGCTGTATAAGGATAAAACAATTATTTGAGGATAGATTCTCAATGATGGATCTGTCTATCTAAACATCCATTGCCACACAAAAATACATAAGTACTCGTTACAGCATTAGCTTAAATCAGTATCAAAGAAGATCAAAGAAGAACTAAAGCCTCATGGATTCTTTTTCTATTTATTCTTCTGTTTTCAAGGGTAATTATACATTTACAGAAATCAGTTTTTTAGATGAGGCTCTAAATTTTTAAAATTGTATGAGTTTTTGCTTGTTCTGACTTTCACATCAAAGATTATGGAATATCACACATTTTTTGGGGCCCATATCTTTATAAAGAAATACATTCTATATATTTTTTCTCTGCTTGATCTAGTCATATCTGAGAGAGGTATGTTGAAGTCATCATTATGATGTGGTTGCTGTCAATTACTCTTTTTATTACACTTTCCACTTCACACATTTTGATGTTATGTTGTTTGATCGAGAAAGTTGGATGGATATATCATCTTGGTGGTTTGTAACTTTTTATCAGCATAAAATATTCCTTTTTTTAAAACATTTTACTTCTTTGAGTACTCTGTTACATTTATTCTAACCATTCAATATTTTTCTTGTTAGAATTTCTTTGATATATCTATTTTTTTACTTTCAAACTTTTGATGTTATTTCGTACTAGAATGTGTCTCTTATAGATAAGATATAGATGAGTTCCATCCCTTTTAAAAAGATTTTAAGGGATGGAACTCATCTATACATCCCTTATATTTATTCTGATTACTAATATTTTAATTTTATTTTTACTATCATCTTTTATGCTTTTAATTTTTCAAGCTCAATGGCTTTTTTAAAAATCGCATTTCCTAGTATGTGCTAATTTGATTTTGTTGTTGCTTCTCTATTTAGCCTTGAGCGACTTGGATAGTGTCATTTGTTGTGGTCTGAGGTATTTATAAAGTATGGCTTTCTAGTTCTTCTTTTTTGTTCTTTAGGAAACTTCTTCCCTCACTCCATGTGGGATTCTCAGTCACTATGTCCACATCTTCACCATCACAGAAATGGGAAGGTGACTCGAACTGGCTAGTCAGAGCAACTCACTTGTCAGGCCATAAAAATTGAATCAAGAATAAACCCAGTCCTAATGAAATCTACCCTAGAATCAAAATGACTATAACCTTCTCCACAATAAGAAGCAAACTTTGGTATATTTCTACTCTCTTCCCCTTTTACTAAAGTTACCGATTTTGTTAAAGTCATTTTTAATTTTAATTATATATATTTGAGGTTTTTATATTATAGTTATTTCATTTTCATTATATGTAAACAATTCTTTACCAAGCTTTATGTTTATATTAACATTTCTTTATATGTATCTCTAAGTTCACTAGTTTCTTTGCTTAATGCTATCTCTTATATCTCATGTCCTTCTATCCTTTTTAGATAATTTATTTGTGGAAATATACCTTGGAATTTTTCAGAAAGATTAAACGAGCAGAAAAGTTTCTGAATAGCTAGTTGAATAAAAATTCTCATTTGTTTTTACATTTCAATAATGATTTATCTGCCTTTGTATGAAATTTTGTATAAATTTTAGGCTCGAAATCCCTTTCCTCTACAGAAATTATTCCACTGTCTTTTTGCATTCAATGAAGAAGATGAAAAGTATAAAGCCATCTGAGTTTTGATCATTTAGGACTATTAAAAAAAAAAAAACAACTTTATTCCTGGAGCTGAGAAATCTTACCTGAGTGCTCTTAAGTGTTTCCTTTCTCATTATTCTTGTTTAGTAGCAAATCTAATGAGTCTGTTGTACCATAGCTCAAAGAAAATTTCCTTTATTATTATTTTTTCTTTTATTATTATTTTAGAAACTGTTTTAAAATAATTTTTAAATAATTCAGTTATATGTGAATACACACTTAATGCATTCGATTATGGTAATTCACAGAGTAAAAGCTTAGAGTCCTTCCACAGCCCCTTTAATTTTCTGTGGTCATGTGGAGATGTACCACCCACATCCCTTTTCAAGAAAGAGCTTGTTGCCCAAGTAGTCAACAAATAGCCTCTTGCTTCAGGGTTTGGCTCAGTGGCAGAGAGCAACCTCACTCAAAGGCAAAACTTCCTAAGATGAGTCACAGTTGATGACTTGTTGAGGGGGGGTTTAAAAGCTCATCAATGTCTGCTGAGTGTAATTTGTCATCTCTGGAAGTCAAAATGCTGCAGATGTTCCCATGGCATTGGCCAAGGCTTTGTCTGGCCCTCATTACAGTTTAACTTCTCCCTCTGCCCAGTCCTCTTTTCTCTCCCTGAAATGCTTCCTAATATATACACCGCCTACCAAACTTGGGCTTAGCATCTCCTTGAAGAGATCTCAGAAGAGTTGGTGGCAGAAGTTGTATGAGAAAGTAGGTGATACACTGGGTTTAGAGATGAATAATTTGCTGGCCACTTGGCAGTGAAGACCCCATCACTGGTGGTAAATGGAACATGGATAGCCCCTGGTACAAGGTGCAACTGTTAAAACTCTCATTGGTGTGAACTGGGGTGGTATATTGGTAGAGGGGAATATACTAGGTAATATGATTTTTGGGGCATTTGAATACTATAAGAGAAATAGTTACTCTAAAGGCAATGGAATTGGATAGCTATTGCTAAAAGCCCTTAGATTAATGCTTCTCAAAGCACAGTGTCTACTGGTAACTTGTGAAAGATACAAATTTTGGGGCCTTATCAAAGACCTACAGAATCAGAAACTCTGGAGATTGGATCCAGCAATCTGAATTTTAACAAGCCTACCATGTTATTCTGATGCTAAAGTTTTATAACCACTCTCATAAAAAAAATAAGGAAAAACTGCAAACATTAACAGGCAATTGGAAGCCAACTGTGAAAGCCAGAGGGTCTCGCTCTAAGCTTACAATGAGGCTTCTATCCCTGCAGAGAAATCTGTGGACCAGATCCAGGAAGAGATAAATGGCTAAGCTCCAGAGAATGTTTAACTCACAGCTAAAGCAGGTCAATTATGACAAGATCAGGGCCTTGGGATAGGGACATCTGAACAGATTTAGAGACCCTAGAATCCTCTGATTTTGCAACAGTTTACCTCACCATATTAAAAGTTAGCATTTCTCCCTTGCATAAAGAAAATTCAGAGGCCTCTCTAGGTAAGATGACATGTAGTTTTCTCAGGATCTACATCCACATTTTTTCCTGGCCACTGGGTCTGTATCTTGAGTTATATTACCCACAGACAAAGATATGTTGGACCTGATATGGAGGAAAAGGACTGTATCCCAGAGGAGCTATAAATCTAGCCAGGAGCTGCTACTCTGAGGCTGGATCTGCGGGGGTTTGATCAGGAGGCAGGGACATAAGATTGAATAATGGAGAGTTTATTGATTTGAGAGCATATACCTGAGATACAAGATTTACTGCCCTGGCAAAGTCCCTAGGAGATGGTATAGATGTGCTACTAGGATAGCTTCTACAAGTATAGAAAAAGTGATGACTCATTTATATATGAACTTAAAATGCTAGAATTTTTGTGGGAGACAGTGGAGGAGGGAATCAAAAGACCCAAGGAAGCGTGTGTGCTGAAGTGGGTATACTATGTAGACTATGTAGACCAGAAGATCTACTGCAGCACCATGTTCCACAGTTGTGCCTAGAGGACATACCACCCACCAAGGCCACAGAGATCTTGACAGTGAAAAAGTACCAGCATCACATAAAATATTCAGTGATATCTCTCCTCTGTAGGCCAGGACCAATGGGACAGACTATTATAGAACTAGTCTAACAGGAACCCAAAACAATAGAGGCCAGGTGGCAGCACTTAACTGCTAGAAGTCAGGTGGATGCTAGTATTGTAATGAGCCACAGGGTTGGATTGAGAGCCAAAGGGATCACACC
This sequence comes from Rousettus aegyptiacus, assembly GCF_014176215.1. Lineage (NCBI taxonomy): Eukaryota > Metazoa > Chordata > Mammalia > Chiroptera > Pteropodidae > Rousettus > Rousettus aegyptiacus. Next base: position 48,002,837 of record NW_023416285.1, on the reverse strand, counting down.
TGAAGAGAGTTGTGTAGATGGTTAATCCAACGAGTGACCTTAGGGGCAAAATAGATGAGAGCCAACAAAGATACTATTCAATGTGTACCATCAAATAAATTGAGGATAAATGACCAGAAGGCCAAGAGTAATTGCTACAATAAAAAGCCATGATGCTTTGCCAAAATCTGGATCTGAACCAGTTTTTAAACCCAGAGAGCACTGACCGAAGAGGAGGCTGGATCCATAGGAAGAAGGCCCCCGCAACAACATGACAATTATTACAGTAATAATTCTCTCAGTTCTTATCCAAAGTTCTTTGAGTGACTACATTCTTGGGAAAAAGAAGTTGTTGCAGGCATGACAATAGTCTTTCCAAAAATACTCAGGTCCTAAACTCTGGAACCTGTCACTGTGTTATATGTCAGAGAGAATTAAGGTTGGAGATGGAATTAAGGCTGCTAATCAATTCACTTCAATATGAAAGTGAGAAGAGACAAGGTGTTAGAGTGATGCAATGTCAGAAAGACTTGACCAGCTTTGCTGGCTTTGTAGATGAGAGGGGACCACGAGCCAGGGGAATATAAGCAGCCTTTAGGAGTTGGAAAATGTAAGGAAATAGATTTCAGGATTGCTAACCTTGATTTTTGTCCAGTGAGGCTCATTTTAGACTTAAACCTCCAGGGCTGTAAGACAATAATATTTTGTTTAAACCATCAAGTTTGTAGTAATCTGTTACAGAAGCAAGAGGAAACATACAAGCAATAGAATGCATACATGGATATTCATCCATTTAATTTACAAATCTGGCCACTAAAGGTGTCAGATGGATCCTGGAGGATCCCAGCAGACCACTGCAAACTCAGTCAAGTAGTAGCTCCATTTGCAGCTGCTTTATCAAATGTAAATTTACGAGTAGATTAACATGGTCTAAGGTACTTAGAATGTGACTCTTGAGTTAGCAAATGCATTCTTTTCTGTTTTGATTAGAAGAAAATTCACATGGAATGGGCAACAATATACATTTGTAGTTTTCCTCAGGGCTGCGTTAAATCTACTATCTGCTATCATAAATAGTCTATCATAATTTAATATAGCATAACACACTGATCCACTACATCAAAGATATTCTAAAGGGGTCAGAGGAGCAAAAAGTGGCTAGCTCACTGGAGGCCTTGGAAAGACACCTACGTGCCTGATGGAGGAAGATAAACCCTACAAAACTTCAAGAGTCTATAGCATTGGATAAATTTTTAGCAGGTCAGAACTCATGGGTGTGCCAGGATATCCCTTCAAAATGAAAGACAAATTATTATGTTGTGCAACTTCCAACATGAAAAAAAAATACACCTGGCAGGCCTATTGGAGTTTTGAAGGCAGCATATAATGTAGATGGGAATACTGCTCCAACCTCTATCCTGGGCAACGCAGAAAACTTTGACCGTAGAGTAGAGTGTAGAGCAGGAAAGGGTTCTATAGCAGGTCTTCGAGGCAATGTAAGCAGCCCTTCTGCTTGGTCCAAATGAGCCAGCAGACTCTATTATTTTAGAGGCGCGAGTAGCAGGAAATTACGTTGTTTGGAGTTTATGAAAAACTGCTGTGGTGCAACCAAAATGCAGATCCTTGGGGTTCTGTAGCAAACTGTGCCCTTATGGGCACATAATTACGTTTTTTGAAGAACAACTGCTGTGCTACTGGGCTGTGGTGGAGACATTAAATCCTGTGGCCCAGGCTCTCTTAATTCCCCTCCCCACTCCCAAGGCCCTATCCACATTAGCTATTTATCTCAGTATTAGTCAGGAGAGTGGCATATGTGCTCAGGCTCCCATCTTCCCAGCATGAATAACTATTGTTTCTTTGACTTCTACTTTCCTTACGTTTTCTCTATTTTCTCTATCGAGAACTCTTATTAGACAGATATTGGGTCACCTGAAGCTATATTACATTTTATTGCTCTAAGTTTAAAAAATATTCTCAGTTTTAATCCTTCAGGCTACTGATTAAAGTTTTCAGCTATGTTATGTTTTATTACTTGAAACTTCTGTTGCTTTATTTTGGAAATTATATCTTTATTTTCCAAATTTTTAAAAAATATTTTTAACTGCTCTTATTTCATAGCAGCCAGTGCTTGGTTTTTAGAAATACTGTTTTTTCAAATGACTCTGAGGATATAAAGTCAATCTTTCTAAAGTTTGTGTTTCTGGAATGATGTTTTTTTTACTCTGGGACCAGTTATTTTGTTTGTTCATTTTTAATTTCTATTTCAAGCCATGGTTCTTTTCTCAAATGTGTTTTGATTTTGGTTGTTCATTTCTATTTTTGGCAAGACTAGGCTGACTAGTTAAGGTAACTGATAAGTATTTCTTCAGCAACGACAAACTTTAGTTGCTTTTTCCCTGAATGGGTATATATGTTTGGGAATACCAGAAGGTAGATTAATTAAAGAGTTCTGTGGATTAATGCCCATAGATAAGATTCCTTTCAAGTACATGGGCACTGGGCAAGCAAGTTAGCTGGAGACCTCTGTAACTGCTCCAGTAGAAAGGTATTACTGTGGGTTTTATGCCATGAATAATATTAATGTGTTTATTCATCAGTGTTATTCTATCTTTAACTGATGTAGGTAGCCACTTACAGAGTCCCCACATTTATACTAAAGATTAAAACAACTCAGGTTATTTTTGGTGGTATATATAAAGTAGCATCATATAAACAACTTTCCAGTTCAATTCGAAACTTATTTTAAGTCTTTTAATATATTCAGACTAAAAGAGTATTTATAAGTACAGTTGTTGATGAAAACAGTTGCCTTCTTTTTCAAATAAACTTCAGAAAATCAGAATAGAAAGCTTTTGTATTTTTTTTTTTATGAAGGGGAGAGCACACACACACAAAAATCATGATGATCCAGCCATCCTAACTCAGATAGGTAAATATACGTATAAACTCTTTTCTGTCCTTGAATATCTATGCAATCAATTGCATTTTTATAACAATTTTTTCCCCTTCACTTATTTGAGTGGGGTCTCTTCTTTGTAGAATCATATGTAAATTAAGACAGTACTTATCTTTACATTTTATAGAAAGCTTTGGCTTTCACTACAATTTAAATTTTCTATACTGATACCACATGCGATGCATCACTGATTCTGATTCATGTTGATATGATTTGGTGAGAAAAAGCATAATGGTGAATTCTGAAGGAGGATGCTGAAGTTACGAAGGGGCCAACTCAAGGAGAGACGAACATTTCTCCCATCTCTGAGGCACTCTCAAATTCTGTATACTTTTTGGTTTTAAACAAGATATGAAGGGACACAGGGTCATGGCTCTTCACTGCCTACTTTTCCACCTTCTTCTTGTCCTGTACCCACAGGGGAAATATTTCTCAACTCTATAACTTCCTAAAAATGACAGCAGGTTCAGGACTGCCTATCTGCCAAGGGACTCCCAGGAGAATCCACGGCCAGTTTTCACCTGTCTCTTCAAAGTCCACAATCATTTTAAGATTGAATCACTCCAAAGGCACCAAAGCCTAACACATTGTAGGTCAGCTGTTACTAGATGCTCATAGGATTAGAGAGAAAAACAACAAAATTAAATGCTAATGGATTTGTATGTGCAAACATACCAGACTCACATTGCTAGTCAAAAGTTACAGCTCCAATTACATCATCACTGGAAATCTTTAAAAAATGAAGACATTGAAAGGTCTTTAGTCTTCTTCCATGGATCAAGGTATGAGATCATTATCTTTGCTTCCAGCTTCTCACTCACGATTAGAGAAATATCATCATATCATCATCAACATCATCATCATCGGTTTTGATTTATCCGAATAGCCTGCTGAAATAGGCCTCTGGGAGCATTTACATATCCAATTACCACAGAATGATTATTCATAGCCTTAAAACTGCCTTACACATAAAAATGCCTGACCTAGCTGAAAGTTCTTAATAGTAATACTTTACACTTGCATAGTGGTCTTAATATTTAAAAGATTTTCATATCTATTTTCTTAATTCAAGCCTCAAAACAACCCAGTTTGATAAGTGGATCCCAAATACTGTATTCTCCCTTTTACAGATGAGGACTTAGAAGATCTATTAACGACTTATCTGAAGTCAGTCAACCAGTTAATCTTAGAACTTAGACTGCATTGTAGACGTTACTTCCTGGGCTCAGAGAGATAACAGTCTCTCTTTCTTTGGTTCATAGAGGCCAATGTCTTTGGATTGCAGTGAAAATAACCTCAAACTCTTGATTTTACTTCTGAGAAGGAAATGGGACCTTTGGGAGGTAATTAGGGTGAAAGACAGTTATGAGACTGGGGCCCTATGGTGAAATTATTGCCTTAATGAAAGAGGCTCCAGAGAGCTCCCTTGCCCCTTCTGCCATGTGAGGTTATAGCAAAAATAAAGCCATCTATGAACCAGAAAGTGAGCTTTCATCAGACACCAAATCTGCCTGTGCCTTCATTGTGGACTTAGTCTCCAGAACCAAGAACGATAAATTTCTGTTATTTATAAGCCACCCAGTCTATGATACTTCTTTATAGCAGCCTGAATGGACTGAGACAGATAGGTATATATGTTGTCAAAATATTTTTTAGAATGGACATTGTGGTTATCTCCCCAATATCCATTCCATTTTCTCTTACTAACAACTTTTCATTCAGGTATCCACATCTTCCTCAGGAAGCCATGTGCTTTGGGAGCCCTGGTTTGTATCTGTTATCCTGGCATAATTATTAATACATTCTCTATCACTCTCTAAAATGTTTTTGTTTGGACAACAAATTAGTCACCTTAATTTTGGTTGAAGTTAACTTTACTCCTGACTCTAGGAATGGGGCATGTTTCACGACTCAGGTCTTAGCTAGTTCATGAAATTGCATATTCTGTCAGACATGTTGATCCTGGAATGAACATGGAAGAGAATGTAAACCAATGAAACACAAGGAAATGTTGCAGGGATGTTATAAGAAAGTAGATTCCTTGCCTTTTTAAAGGATAGTTCTGCATTAAATCTTCCATAGATTGGACAAAAAAAAAGAGCATGTGGCTATGAGAATTGCTGGTGGTTCTTTTGTATCTAAAAGTGGGGTCCAAGTGGAAGATGAAGCTGATACAGTGGAAGGGAGCATTCATCAGGATAAGCCAGGTTATGCTGAAGTAACAAAATCTTCATTGCTTAACAAAATAAAGTTTATTTCTCACATTACCTGTTCACTGAGTGTTGGCAGAGGAATTTGTTCCAGTCATTCAGGTAATTAGGCTTATTGAGGTTCCACCATCTTATGATGCTGCCATCATAAGTTTAAGACTTCAGTGAAGCAAAGAAAAGGAGTATTGCTATAGTCACTTTGGTCCCAAAGTATCATACTCCATTGTCTGAAACAGGGCTATTTAACAGAAACATGATGTGCTATACCTGTGTAATTATTTCAACTAACTTTATTATTATTGTTGTTGTGTTGTTGTTATTGTTACCAGATTTGGAGGAATGCTTATTTGCTAAAATTTGTTTGTTTTCCATGCTTTAAATTAGGGTATAGTTTACGTAAAGTGAAATTTACCCTTTTAAGTGTACAGTTCTGTGGGTTTTGACAAATATACAGTCATGTAATTACCATTTTGGACAGGTTTTAGAGCAATTCCATCTCTAATAAAGCCAATGTAAACATTTATGTACAGATTTTTGTGTGTGAACACATTTTTGTCATTTCCCATGGGTAAATATTTAGGGCTGAGATGGCTATGTTATATGGTAACTTCATGTTTGACTTTATAAGAAACTGAGGAGCTGTTTTCCAAAGTGTCTGCACCAATTTGTATTAACACCAACAATATATATGAGTTCCACCTGCTCCACATCCTTGCCCGTGCTTAATATTATCAGGTTTTTAAAAATAACTCATAGATGTGAGCTAATTTTCCAGTAGCAACATCGTAAAAAGTAAAAAGAAATAGGTAAAGGTAGTTTTACCAATATATTTTATTTAACAATATATTCAAAATACTATAATTTTAACATATAACCAATATAAAAATTAATGAGATATTTTACACTCTTTTTGTGTGTGTGTACTAAATCTTGAAAACCGATGTATATTTTACACTTGCAATACATCTCAGTTTGGACTAGTCCTCTTTCAAGAGCTCAATAGCTGCATGTGGACAGTGTCTATAGTATTAGACAGTGAAGATCAAGAGCAAGTTACACAGTCCCACCTAACTGTTAGAGGTCTGGGAAAACGTGATAGCCCATGTATCTAGGAAATGCTTATGAGCACTAGTAATGTCTATCACAAAGGCAGAGCAGAAAGAAAGAGTGCAGGTTCTTTACAATATCATTAAATTACTAAATTGAACCCATTCGGAAGGTCTTCTAGAGTTAGCCTTAGTTTCTAGTTAGGATGAATAGCAAATGACATATATAGTTTAAACCAGTTTGAATTAACTGATTCTGTTATTTGAAAATTTCTCCAATATAATTTTGTGTTGTGCAATTAAATATGTATTTAATGTATAAGAATGAGAAAATGTAGATAAGCTAAAAAGAGAAATTAAAATCACCCAGAATCTCAGAGATAAGGTTTTGGCATATATGCTTTGAGATATGTATGTATGGATATGTGTGTATAAACTTATGGAGGTATATCTGTGAAAGCAAAATCATGGGAACATTATTATCTTACAACTTATGTTTTTCATCCAACAATATTTTAAAAACATCTTTCTATATCAATAAACATGTTTAAATATTTTAAATCTCTGTATAATATTCTATTTTATGGAGGAATCACAGTTTGTTCAACATATTCTGTATTATAGGTTGTTTAGAATATTTGTTTAAATTGAGGAAGGGCAGAAGTGGTGTTTGTTTACCTTTTCTAAAGCAAAAGCAAAGAGTATTTGGAAATCCTGTTGCCTTTCTTTCTCACCTTTTCTTTTTCTACCTGGTTTCTGACCAGTTCTTTCAGTAGAAATAAACACAGATGGTAGGTAATACACAGCTTGGAATGATGACTGAGTGATTAGTAAAATAAATATCTAGTTTCCTATAAAGTTTTCAGAAATTTTTTCTTATTGCCAAAACTATGTTGTATTTATTGTCATATTGATTAGTTAGGTAGGTTTTTCAAAGTGTCCTAGATGTAATTAGAAGATAATTGGTCATACGAAGAACAACAAATGAAGTTTAAAAAATCTGGAAGTTAGTATGGAGTAGTAAAGTGCAGGATGAATCAGGTCCAGTCCTATAGAATTTTTTATTTATTAAACAAAAGCCAGTATAATTTGCACGGGAACGAACTTGATTAAATGTGCTGAGATGTTCTAGCTGCTTTCCTGTATTGGCTGCTGGGACCATTTGGTACTTTCAGTGACCTCTGGTGCTCGGCTTTCAGCTATGTTGTTATGGTAGGCACAGGGGAAATAGTGAAAATCCTAACTGAGGAAGCAGGGGCACCAACCAATGAAAAAAGACCCCAGCCTGCCACCTGCCACAACTGCTGTGACTGAACCAGTGACTAAATTTTGGGCGGCTGTCCCAAATGCGGAAGATAAAACCAGGAAACAAATAAAAAACATGGGGTTTTTGTTGATTACATACCAGGGAAAGAGTTCTAGATATAAAGCCTTTTTCTGTTTGTTTTGGTCTACATGTCCTTCCAGCGACACTGCTGGGGAAACTAACATCTCCCACAAAAATAAAGGGTACATAGTCATTCCCTTCTGTAAGGCAATATTCAAACTTGCAGAAAAGAAAGGATTAATGTCCTCGCTATGTGAAAAACTCCGGCAATTCTACACAGAATAAAAAAACAAACAAAATTCACTAACAGAGAAATAGAAAGCAACCATTCAGAGACACACACAAAGAAATACAATAAATGCAATAAATATAAGGAAAAGTGTCTTACCTTACTAATGAGCAAAGAAATGAAGATTTAAAAAATACCTGTATTTCAATTGTCTAACATCTGTGAAATGGCTAACTCATGTTAGATATGGTGCTAAGTATTTGTATCTTAATGCAAACAAAAGTCCTTTAAGGTGGGCATGTTATAATGTCCATTTCATAGACAAGGAATCTGGGGTTCGGGGAGGTTAATATGCCTGAGGTGACACAGTTAATAAGTGGTGTTGAGCAAAATGCTATTTTACCTTTTCAGATTTGCAAAGATTAAATTATAGTATAAAAATGACAAAACATGCATGCCTTTGACTCAGGAATTTCACCTATAAAAGTTTATCCCAAGAAAATAACTAGGCGAATGCACAAAGGACTTTTATATAGACATTTTAGTGCTGTATTATTTACAACAGCAAAGAATTGGGAAAAAGTAAATGTTCTTCAAAAGAATGTTGGCTAAATATGTAAAGACATATTTATATATCCACACAGTGTAAATCCAAGCAGCACTTAAAAAGAATGAGGTGGATCAATATGACTTGTTTTAGAAACTTGTGGCCTAGCTGTATTGTTCAGTGGGAGAAAAAAGACAGGTTACAAAATAGCATGTAAACTCTGACTCTATTTTTGTAAGAATTATGTTTAGTTAAGCAGGGGAAAATATCAGAATATTTGCTGTGGCTATTCTTGTGGAGGGGTTAGATTATAGCATAGTTCATCAGTTTATTCTTGTATTATTTGAATGCCCTTTTCGACATAACTATTTGAAGCAGGAAAAAATGCAACAAACATTATCACATAGTGAAAGTGACAAATCAGAACAAATGTACTTGTACTTAGGAACACTAAGTACAAGTGTTCACAGGGCAGGTGAAAGGAAATCAGAGATGGCACACGTAGGAGAAAGCTTCGATAGAAGACTAAACACAGAGTGGGGTTGTACAGAAAGAAGACAGTGAGAAGTAGAAGAAAGGGAGATGGGAGGGATACAGGGAAAGAAGACAAAGTGGAAGAACAGGAAAGTGGGGTGAAGGTAGGTTTGAGAAACAGCAGAGCAATTGCAACAAAGCTTAGCAAAACCTGAGTGTTAGGGAAGGTTCACCCTGAGGCTTTGCTGAGAGACAACATAGTGTAGCTAAGGGTAGTCACCAGAGTTAAGAGCAGGGACTCTGGAGTGAAGCAATACGGTCAGTGTTCTGTAAATGTACATGTGTTTCTCTGTGGACCCCAGTCCCCCCCTTGCAGTTAGGTTGGGGCCATGCGACTCATTCTTGCCACTAGATTCTGAGAAGAAAGGCTAAGCTCCTTAGCTTTGAATTGCTCCTCCTTTATTGTCCTCTTGCCCCAATACAGAAGCCATGTATTCCACGATGGCCTAGCAACAAGAGCCAATGTGCGGGGGTCTCCAATGGCCAGGGCCCAGGATGTGACAGAAATAAACTTATTGTTTTAGGACACTGCACTTTGGGGTTTTACTTGTTATTGCAGCTAGAGTTGCTTGCTCTAATATCTTTTGTCATTTATTTGCTGTCTGATTTTGGGCATGTCATCTAACTTTATGAACATCAATTATTTCTCCTGTAAATGGAAATATTAATAGCACCTATTTCACAAGGTTATTGGAGGATCGAATGAGAAAGTGTGCAGTATTAGGCATAAAATACTCAATATGTGTTAGCTGTTATCATTGTTGTTATTACTATCATTTATAGCAGTAATTGAGAAGTCAATTCTCCAAACAGGAGCAACAAGGCCAGGGAAATGTCAATAGATGACAGCAGGACTGAGCCAAAAAGATATTGCGAGGCATAGTAACAGAAGTGGAATCTGGACATGCAAATGAAGAGCACTTAATATACAGACCCAAATATCTCTCTGGCTGGTGATCTGCCAACTTCTTGTCAGTGGAACCATTGGTTGTTGAAGCACTCACGGGTAAAAGTAAGCTTATAGAGAGAGAAGCTAGTTATGAGTTGCCGCGTATCCATAAAAATGCTTACTAAACTTCCATTATAATGACATAGGTTATGCTAATATAATTCTTTTCCCAACATCTCAATTTAAGTGTCCATAGAAGGGTGCTAGATATGCCTACTATTACTGAATTATTGGTTGACTCTTTAAACCATTTGGTCATCTAAGGATCTTGGGACAGGGACTCTGGCGTTACCAGCTCTGTATCTAATCAGGGTAAAGAAGGGAGGATGCTATGATGGTGCCAGTGTGTGCCCCTGTGCAGACGACCTGATGATGGAGGGGGGAATGATATATATAAATATACCATATAAAGAATTCAGGGTAACTTAGTGGTGCTGTTCTCTCCCTTTTCCCTTCTTCCATTTCCTTTGCTTTTAAAAAAGTAGCACATTTACATTTAGCACAAGAATAACAGATGTCTTATTGAGAGTAATTTGAGTGCCATGACTATATGATTTCTAAAATAAAATCAAATTGATTCTTGAGAGAACAAATTGTCTGTTACTCCTAGTCTGTGGTGACTACAAAATTTCTATAAGAAAGAGTTTAGGGGTTTAGGGTAACATGGTTAACAGAGTGTGTTCCAAGCTGAGTGTTCACAGCACTTTACATGGGATTGAGAAAAATGTCAACTTTCTAAATAAAAGAGGAGAGGAAATTCTTTTTTGGGAGAGAGGGTTAAGACACCCAACCTACTTGATATGGCCACAACTCGCTATTTTGCTCGACCCATTCTTCCAATAAATGTTTAATGAGCACCTACTATGTGCTTGGATACAAAGGTGAGAAACAGTCACTGTCCCTGAAACCAACACAGCCCAGAAGAGACTGAGGGCGAGTTGCAGAATCCCTGGGTCCTCTCAGTACTCAAAAATCAGTGCTAGGTTGTCACAGGTTCCCTCTTTGCTCTAGCTAAATAGTAATAGTCATAAGGATCGGCCAGTTACAATCTAATGCATTAGTCTGAAAAGCTAATCTGTCCAAGTAGCACCAGTGCGGATTAGAACCTCCCACCCCTTTACGGTGGTGGTGAAGTCTGGAAACAACTGGGACCACCACTGTTTCACCTCTTGGCTTTCAATGCTTGGACAAACTCTAATCCTGGGACAAGCTCCCCTCCAACAGGCTCGCCCATCTCAGAGACCCAGGATGTATCTTTGGGCCAGTCAGAACCCAGCCAACATCTCTCAGATGCGACCATTCTCATTTTATAAAATGTTTAATCTTAGACCAGCTATTTTTATTTGATCCTATAAAAAATAGCTGTCATCACTCAGTTCTGACCAGTAATCAAGGCCTCCGCACTTCAAGAGTGCGCGGGGAGTCTGCCTTGCCCTGACATTACTTCCCAGTCTTTGGTATTTGGGGGTGCGGCTGGAGTCACAGCGCTGAGTCCGCGTAGAGCAGAGGTAAAGGTGCATTCGCGGTGCGAGGCCCTGCTAGGACACACACGCCAAGATCCTCCCAGGCGGCTAGTTGATTCCACGATGCGACAACCAGAGGGTTTCAGAGCGAGGAAGATGGATCAGGTCCGCCTCACGCACTAACTCCAGCAGGAGTGGCGGGATGGGAGGTAGCGCCAGAGCTTACCTCCCTTCGGTGGTAGGGCACACCCTACTCTATGTGGGTATACCCCCTCAGGAATGGGTTCTCCCCAAATGAGGGGTTCGCGGGCCCTCAGCTGTGCCAGAGTAAGGACCACGCCATCTTCCACCATCCCTCCCTAGTGTGGCCACTTTTGATTCCGCCCCAGACAAAGGCAATCTGAACTCCAGCAGAATGAATAAGGAGATCAGGTTGCTCTCTCGGCCTCCCCTCACCCCCCCCCCCCTTGCTTCTCCCTTTCCCCACGTGACTCTCTGGAATCTTTGCTAAAGCTCCGAGTCCCTGGGTCCATTTTCACACCGAGCAAAGGAGAGAGGAAGGAAGGGAGGGAGGCGGAGGAAGGCGGAGCGTGTGTTTTTTTAAATGCGAGGAACCAAAGGCCTTATTTTGTGTGTTTCCGGGCTCTCTGGTGCAAGTGGCATTGAGTTCGAGGGTTCTTTCCAGCCTCTGTGGCTCTGTCCTCCGTGCATTTAAAATTATGGCTCCTCCTTTACTCGCGTAGTCACACCTTCACTCCGCAGACCAGCACCGCGGTGCTCGGTGCGGTGGTAGGTGCTGGCGCGGAGCAAGCCGCGCCCCCGCAGCCCTCCTCACCCGCGCGAGGGGCGGGCGCGAGAAAGTAGCAGCAGCGCCCCTCGCGCCGTAGCCGGGGTCTTTCCTCGGAAGCTTTCGAACAGTCTGCTGCAGGGAGCGTAGCCGGAGGCGGCATCGCGCGGCTGCAGCGCGGGCGAGTCCCGGGAGCTGCCCGCAGCGCGGCATAAAGTTTCCTGCGAGCCGCCCCCGGCGGCCGAGGTCCGCGGAGCAGGGTGGCACAGCAGAGAAAGCGGGGCGGGTGGGTCTTTCCCAGCTCCTGGCGACAAAGCGCCGAGGTGGAGTGTCAAGCGAACTTTCAAAAGCTGCATGTAGCAGACGAACCAGCGCGGGAATTTCCACGGTGCGGGATCCAGGAGTGGACGGGTCAGGCCTGAGGGAAATGTTGCGAGATCCCACCAGCCGCTGACCCGCAACTTTCTGGGGAGACTGCCACGCGGAACTGCGCTTCGCCTCCTCTTATCCTCCCAAGCTCTGCTCACCTTGGCGTCCGGCTTTGCTGGGCAGCTGGACAGTGAGTGAACTGAATCCCCCGCCCGCCCCGGCGCCTCGGGGCAGATGTGAGTGTCGCTCTCGGCCAGTCCATCGCCTCATTTCCCAGGAGGTAACCGCCCGCCGCCCCCCCGCCCTCGGTGCGCCCCACGCCGGGACGTCGAAGCCGGCGTTTCGGCTGAAAGCCCTTTCTTGGATGCTGGAGGCTGGGCTCCTTCAACGTGGGTGCCTTCGGCAATGGGCGTCTTGAAAGTGTGGCTCGGAGTGGCCCTAGCATTGGCGGAATTTGCAGTATTGCCTCATTCTGAAGGTGAGAGAGCAGTTCCGTGTGTGTGTGTGTGTGTGTGTGTGTGTGTGTGTGTGTGTGTGTGGGCGCGCGCGCGCGCGCGTGTGTATGTGTTTGATCGTGCTATTTTAAAAGCCCAGCGGGTCTATGGTATTGTGGGTCGGGTGGAACTTTCTTGGGATGGCGGGTGGGTGGATGGGAGTGGAACTGGAGTGGGCTTTTACTGAGATTTCTTTCTACTGATTGTTTTGCATGCAGATCACAAGCTCACCTCCCTCTCTCCCCTAAGTGCATTTGAGTGGGTGGGTGCCTGATTGAGGTGGCATCTCCGAAATGGGATTCTCTTCTTCCACCTCCCGCTGCCCCCAGTGGAAAGCAACTAAGTGGGGCATAGCTGGCGCGCAATTGCTCTGACCTGAGTAAAAATACTTCTGCTGCCATCATACATAGAATCCAGCTCCTTAAAATCTTCATCGCTCTCCCACCCTCCTCTTCCCAATAACTTTCCCCGTAAAATCCAGTAAAGATTTTATAACTAGTTGGTTAGAGCGTGTCGTGGACGTAGACAATCCAATTGCCCTGCGAGAAATCTCCCTAGTGCAGAGAGGCATTAGCCTGCCTGCTCTGGAAAACAAGTGGTTAATAAGTTTATCTTCATTCTCTTACTTCTCCCTCTGCCTCCCGGTTTTCCTCCGGAGCTTCAACCTAGTGGAAAACCCCGGAGCTGGGGGAGAGAAAGAAGGAAACTGTGGGAATTGTCGCCATGATAGCAAAAGCTATCTAAGCTCAGGGAAATAAATGAATCAATAAGTAAATCAAGAGTTTGGGGGTCATGGGGTGGCAGGTCTGGGGACGCCAGGTTCTCCCACCTGCTCGAAGCAGCTGGGAAAGTCTCCTCGTTAGTGCTTAGGGAGGAGGAGGGGAGCCTGGAGATAGACGGCTTAATCCACAGCACTCAGCTTTGGGCTTCCCCTCTGGGCTCCATTCATTATTCATCCAGCTTCGGGAAGAAGAGTTCACCTGCCCGGCCGCAAATCAGAGCCTTAGCCTCGGCGGCGGCTGGCACCAGGAGGGGCGCCTCACCTGCCCTGGTGCCGGGTGGGGACGGCTTGCCGGTGCAGCGCCCAGGGACTGGGCTGGGAACAACGGAAGGACCCGGGGAGGACAAAGCCCTGCCATGGATCGACCTCCAGCCGCCGGGGAAGCTGCCTTTTTCTTGCTAGTGTCTTGGGAGAAAGTGGCGTGGCCTTGGAAGGCCACGCACAGCCTTGGGGATTTTCGGGTGGGTAAAGGTACCATTTGTCCTCACTCTCCTGAGAAGTATGTCAAGTGTATACTATCCCCGGGTAAACACGTCTGGGGCCTGTGCAGCCTTCCTTCAAGCAGGGCATAACTTGTAGAAACATGTCTTTATTGTATATGTACGTGTATGTGCATATTTAAAAAATAAAACCTGTAGGGCTTAATTATGATAATAAACCAGATAGGAGAGTCAATCCAGGCCACCCAATCTGAACTTGAGAAAGAAAAATTACATTTTCACGTGATGGTGCCAGTCCCTTATTTAGAATCATCCCAGCCACCAGGGGAAACGTGCTATCTCTTCCTAATAGCTCGCCAGGGGGCATTTAGAATGAGGCAGTTTTTCAGAACCAAATCTCTTGAATTACAAAAGCCATTATTATTAAGAGCCTGCAGGGTTCACTCTTTGGAAGACTGGTTGATATATTGTACAAAGTTTAAGAAACTTCAAAGTTTTTTGATGGGGCAGGGCAGGGCAAAGGGGTGTCTTTCCTCCAAAGATTTCTCGGAAACTTTTCTTGTTACTGTTTCCCCCCACATTAAGAATATTCTAGACTTATTTCACAAATTGGATTAATAGGTGTCTGAGCATTTCTATCCAAATCATAATGATGCTTATATAATAATGAATAAATGAATATGGACATTTATTTGAGTACATATGTGCCTGACACCGTGCTAACTGAACACTTTACATACTTTATCTCATTTAATTAATTTAAGTGATATAATTTCTACAGATGAAAAAATCAGCTGTTATCAGATGAGACTTTTGATTTGGGTCTGTCAGGGTTTTCTTTTTCTCTTAAAAGTAAGAGTATTGAGATCAAGAATGGGAAGCTTAAGCATCTTAGAGATTTCCTTGAGTTTTTCTTATTACCCTTGGCAATGATTTTTAAAAATGAAAAAGAAGCATTCACATGTGTGCTTCTCTTGGTGTGATGTACTCTGTGACACTTTGGCTGACCAGGCCATGGCAGAATTTACTGTTGTCTTCTCAGTGCTCAGAGGGTATGCCATACATGCTTTTGGTACACTAGTTAATAACTCTACAATTGTTGTTGACGAAGGCATGGTTTCTGTCTTCATCGCTTAGCTGTGTGCTCCCTGAGGGCTTAAGATGGGTCTTAGTTATTTTTATATCTCCCAATACACAGTAAGCGCTAAAAAAATACTGATCAGATGGACAATTATTGCCAAATCACATTCTTTTGAATTAAGATTAGACTGAGCTCCATGATAAGCTGCTGTATGACCTTAAATGAACCACCTATCTTCTTTGGGCTATGGTTCTGTCATTTACCAAATGCAGAAGTTGGTGAAGTGATAGTTCTAAAATACTTTTGCTAATCTAGCATAGGAAAAAGAACAACATTTGCTGTCATTTGTAATCAGTTGCAACTTTCTTGTTCTGAATTTTATTTTAATTATTAAAAGAAAATATTTCTACAAGCAAATTATTTGCAGTGATAATTTACATTGTCCTGTAGTGTCACAATGACAAACTACTATGATTTGAAAACTTTATGAAATGAAGACTTTACAGAGAAACTTCTAGCAAACATGGCTGCTTTCTGAATCAGAAAAGTTCTGCCATGACTTTTTCTGGAGAAGCACATTATAAGTTATGTTGACCTGCGGAAATTCTGTGAACTTAACAGTAGATAAAATATGTTGGCTTGGGGATAGGGAAAGATTATGGAATTGGAGGTTACAAGAACTGAGTTCTAGCTCGTGTCCTATCACTCCCCATGTGACTTTAGCCAATCCTACAATCTTCCAGGATTTTCCTATAAATGCTATTAACAGAGCACACTGAAAAGAATCATTTGATAGACAGTGTGTTTTACTTATGGGTGTATCAGCATATTTGGTTCCACTCTTGGCTAAAGAGTTCCTTCTATATAAGACTCATTGCTTAAAACTCAATATTAAGGAAGAGAAGATATTGGCTGAAAAATAGTCTATCTCTTCATTCTTCCTTACACAAATCTTTATTGAGAGCTTATGGTCTGAATCCTGGCTGACAATAATCAGGATGTGAGCTGTTCTGTCAGTCCAGAAAATGATTCTACTTTAACTATTCCACAGTGTACAAACCATATGCTGAATTATAACACAACTTAAAGCTTGAACGTTTAAATGCCAACTTGTGGCTGTTTGTTCCTAATGAGTTGTGTTTTTGTGATACTATGTTCACCAAATATTTTCATATCTTATGGTCATATCTGTCATGATTTTTTTGAACTAATGGGTCTGACATTTTGTGGTTCTTGAATTTAACTTCTTTAATTTACTTAGTTTACCAGGTACAGTTTCTATAGTGAGTAATTTCAGGATGTGAATTCTAATGCAAATTATATCTCAAATTTTCTCTGAAATATTTAGGTTTTATATAGGTATCTCATGAAAGAGTGCATTAGAATGTGAAAAAGGGCTTAAAAACAGACATTTACTTATTTGAATGAAGTAACATTTTGCCTATGTAACTTGCAAGAAAGGCGCCAACCATACAGGAGGAAGGTCTCAGGATCTCAGCTCCCTTCTCGGTGCTGTGCACAATCACTTCACCCTGAAAAACTTCATGCATTTTCTCACAGGGTGTTATGACTTTACCCAGCATCTCAGCTGTAGTCGGTACCCTGAAACTGAACAAGTTCTTGATCAGAAAACGCTAGCGCCTGTTGTCTGTTTTTTTTTCTGTTTTCCCTTGAAGAGGGCCTGTTTCTCCTTCTAGATGCACACCATTTGTCAGAATTCACCTTGAGGAGTTTCCTTTAAAGTTCAAATAAAGCCATAAATCTAAACCTCAGATAGAGCCGCAGTCATTTCAGTACTTCTTAAGAAAAAGTGATGTGGTGTAACTTTGTTTTCCATGTTATATGAATTGATGTATTAGTGAAAAGGCCTCTGCTCCAGTGCAGAACCCGAAGCTGCCCCAGCACCCAACACCAGCAAACCTGACTGCATCTGTTGGTGGGTATGAGTGTGGGCTAGTGTGGGAGAAAGATGCTTGCTTGGAGGAATGCATCTGGCCATGGGTAGTGATAAATGTTTGATAGGACTGGGCATCATAGAAATCCTTTATCTCCTCTAGAGAGTAGAAATGAGGTTTTGGAAGCGGTGTTAATGGAGACTCATTTGTATGGTGGCCTTCCAGGCAGTGCTGTTCTGTTTTAGGAAAGCCCTCAAAGGGCAAAGCTTTTGGAATTGTACATCATTGAGTGACCCAAATTGAATTGTTTCCTTTTCCTAATGGTGATATATGCTAGCTGTTAATACACCGTTTTGACTTGTGTCTCTAGTAGATGTTTGGGTAATCAGGTGAATGTATGGTGTTACACTCAACGCTGCTTAATTATTTTTATGTTGCAATGACTTTGTAATGTCCATCTAAAACTTCCAGAAATGGGTTTTGATGTGGGTACTTGGTTACTTAAGATAATTAACTTCTTTTGGAGCTTTGAAAAGATATTGGCTTCTTTTTTAAAAAAATAATTAAAAAACAATGTTCAACTATAGGTGGTATACAATATTACATTAATTCCAGGTATATGACATAGATTTGGACATTTATATAACTGATGAAGCTATCACCCTGATAAATCTAGTTGCCATCTGACATCATACGTAGTTATTACAATATTATCAACTGTATTCCTCGTGCTATACTTTATATCCCAATGACTATTTTGTAACTACCAATCCATACTCCTCGGTCCCTTCCCCTCTTTCACTTCCTGGCCCTGCTCCCATCTGGCAACCATCAGTTTGTTCTCTTTATCTATGAGTTTGTTTCTGTTTTGCTTGTTTATTTTTCTTAGATTCCACATGTAAGTGAAATCATATGGTATTTGTCTATCTCTGTCTGACTTACCCCACTCAGCACAATACCCTCGAGGTTTATCCATGTTGTTGCAGATGGCAAGATTTCATTCTTTAAATAAAGTTTTTTTTTTAATGGCTGAGTAATATTCCATTGTATATATGTGCCATCTCTTCTTTATCCATTCATCAATGGACACCCATGTTGCCTCCATATCTTGGCTATTGTAAGTAATGCTGCAATGAATATATAGGGGCACATTTCTCTTCAAAGAAATATTTTGAGTTTGTTTGAATAACTATCCAGAAGTAGGGTTACTGGGTCCTTATTTGTCTCTTGTTATAGCCTTTGTTTTAAAGTTTATTTGGTCTGATATAAGAATTGTTACCCCAGATTTTTTTTTCATTTTCATTTTTATGAAATATCTTTCTCCATCCCTTATTTTCAGTCTCTGTGTGTATTTTGATCTGAAGTGAGGCAGCTTTATGTAATGGTCTTGTTTTCTTATCTATTCAACCACCCTATCTTTGGATTGGAACATTTAATCCTTTCTTATTTGAAGTAATTGTTGATGGATATGTATTTATTGACATTTTATTATTCATATTTTTGATATATATTTTTTTCTTCCTAAAGAAGTTCCTCTATATTTCTTATAATACTGGCTTGGTGGTGATGAACTCCTTTAGCTTTTCCTTGTCTGAAAAGCTCTTTATCTATCCTTCAATTCTAAATGATAGCTTTGCTGGGTAGAGTAATCTTGGTTGTAGGTCCTTGCTTTTCATCACTTTTAACATTTCCCATCAGTCCGTTCTGGCCTGTGGAATTTCTGTTGAGAAATCAGCTGATGGTCTTATGGGAACCCCCTTGTAGGTAACAAATTGCTTTCTCTTGCTGATTTAATTATTTATTTATTTATTCTTTATTATAGTGACATTGGTTAATGAAATTCAATAAGTTTCAAGTATACAATTTAACACTAAATCATATATATCTATATCTATATCTATATCTATATATTGCATGGTGTATTCACTTCCCATAGTCAGATTTCTTTCTGTCAACACATATTTGACCCCTTGTTACCCATCTATCTCCCTCTTCTCTTGCTTCTTTTAAGACTCTCTCTTTAACCTTTAGCATTTTATTTATGATGTGTTTTAGTGTAGGTCTCTTTAGGTTCATCTTGTTTGGGACTCTCTGCATTCCTGGACTTGTATGTCTAATTCCTTTACCAGGTTAGGGAAGTTTTCCATCATTATTTCTTCAAATAGGTTTTCAATTTTTTGATCTCTCTCTTTTTCTTCTGGTACCCCTATGATGCAAATGTTGGTACACTTGATGTTGTTTCAGAGGTCCCTTAAACTATCCTCATTTTTTTTTGTATTCTTTTTTCTTGTTGCTGTTCTGATTGGGCATTTTCTACAACTTTCTCTTCTAAATTATTGATTCGATCCTCTGCTTCCTCAAATCCACTGTTGATTCTCTCTAATGTATTCTTTATTTTGGTTATCGTAGTTTCATTTCTGACTAGCTCTTTTTTATGCTTCCTTTCTCCACTTTTATGTCTTCTGTCTCCTTGCCGAAGTTCTTACTTAGTTCATCTATTCTTCCCCTAAGTTCATTGAGCATCCTTATCACCAATGTTTTGAACTCTGCATCTAGTAGATTGTTTGTTTAGTTCTTTTTCTGAAGCTTTGTCCTATTCTTTCATTTGTGCCTTAGTCTCCCCATTTTGGCTGCCGCCCTGTGCTTGTTTCCATGTATTAGGTATGGCTGCGCTGTCTCCCAACCTTAGTAGAGTGGCTTTATGTAGTAGGTGTCCTGTGGGGTACAGTGGCACCATCTTCCTGGCGACCTGAGCCAGGTGCTCCAGGTGTGTTCCTTATATGGCATGTATGTGCCTTCCTGTTGTAGTTGAGCCTTTGTTGCTGTTTGCACTTCACTGGGAGGGATTGACCCTTGGGCTGATTGGTTGTGAAGACTGGCTGGTGAGGCATTTATCCTATGAAGCAGGATTCACTTTAGCAGGACTCTGGTGCCTGCCCAGTCTGCCCTTCGGGTATGTTCGTCTTAGATGCAGCCCTGGATGGTGCTCTGGCTCTGGCTGAAGTTGGCCACTGGGCATACTAACCCAAGGGTCTCCCGGGAGGCTCCCCACCACAAGACATATTCAACTGCAGTCTGTGTCCTGCCTGGTGCCACCTGACATGAGCCACCAAGCAATCCACAGATGACCGCCACCCATACTGGGCTTAGAGGTGCTTTGAGAGGCCAAGCTAGGAATCAAGGCTGGGTGACTCTAGTGCCTGATTCGAAGTTCTTCAGCAAGAGGTATGGAGTACACTGAGGCCAGGTGCTGCTTGTTTGGGTTTTGTGAACCTTTGAGAGATTTTAGGAAAGTCTGCAGCATGAGCCAAGATAGGCTATTTATATGGGAAAAAAATTACAGGAGGAGTCTTGGGTGGGGCTACTAATTGGGTGAGGCGGGTGTTAAGGAATCACCAGGATAGGCGCCCAGTATTAGCCAGGTTGATGAAGCTCAGATATGGCAGCTGCCTGTATCCACGCACTAGTAGTGGGGAAGGCTCAACAAAGGAATAGTGGACTCTGCCAGTACTTCTGTCCAGGAGAAAGCCACCCCTCCAGTCCTTGTCCTGAAGCCACACAACTCCCTGGTGCTTTTTGAGCTGCTTCTCCAGTGCTGGATCTCAGAGTGAGTGAGTCCATCACCGAGTAAGTCTATACATACATGGGCCCTTTAAGAACACTGTCTGTGACTCCTGCAGCCTCTGTCTCACTCAACCACAACCTCCACTGGTTTTCACAGCTAGAGGTTGTGAGGGACTTTTCTTCCTAGAAAAGTGGAATCCTGGGCTGGGAAGCTCAGTGTTTGCCCAGAACCCCTCACTCCTCTTGAGGGACTTCTGCAGTTCTCAGCCACCATACATGGTTATGGGAGAGGCTTGTTTTGTGTCTCCACCCTTCCTACCAGTCTTGAGGTGGCTTCTTATTTATGTCTCCAGTTGTAGGACTTCTGTTTAGCCAAACTTCAGGTGACTTCCACTGATGGCTGTTTTGTAGTTGTAATTTTGATGTGGTCATGAGAGGAGGCAAGTACAGCATCTACCTATTATCCTGTCTTGACTGGAAGGTCAGGAACAGGACCTCTTAAAGAAAAATAAGTCAGAATTTCTTCCCAAGGTTTTTTTCTCAAGTTATTCTTATGTGAATGTCAAGGGCACAAAAGCCTTTTAATATATTTGCCCACAGAGATCTTTGATTCAAACCCAAGTGTAAGTAGCTATTTCATTTTCGTAGAAGATTGTTCTTAATTCCATCATTGGTGGATAAGTTAGACCAGTCCTTTCCTGAGAAGTTTATATTATTGAGACTTCATGAATGATCTGTTAGAAGCCAAGCACCATAGAAAATGTGTCTTTTCCTTTTTGGATGCCAAGTATGGCACATTGTCAAGATGCACTTCTGCTATTTCAATCTGTTTTGCAACCTCAGTTTTTGAGAGAGTAGCTGTTAGTACACTATCCACATTTACAGGTTAAATCAACACCTGTTGTACTATACAAAAATTGGTTGAGAATGTGTGTATGTTATTTTTTAAAATTAGCATTGCAATTTCATATTTTTAGACATAAAACTTATAAAAAATTTAGTTTATGATATATGAGTTTTTCAGAGTATATAGGCTGTCCCATTCAATTCAGCCTTATTTTTCATTTAGAAACAAATCATCTGTTGTTTTTTATTTGGTACTTAATGAGTAAAAAATATAAAGATGTATCAGCTTATAGTCAGCTCATTAGAACAAAAATGAATACAAAGAGGATGAAGAGTCTTGTAGGTCAGAGAAGCTTGATAGAATTATTTTTAAATAACTCCAGTCTACATCATTCTCCTATAAAAGGTTTCGACATCCCTAAGGAGGAACGTATTGTGTTAAAGGCATGAAATAGATACTCAAGTGGATGCGATTATGTGAATATTTGGGGAAAACAGTAGGAGTGGTCCTTGTCCTAAGAGAGTACATACAGATATTGGGGTAGATGCAATAGTTCCACATCCTTAGCAAGGCTGCCAAAAGGAAGCACACAAGAATGAATTCACAAATGGATGATGTAGGCACAAAGTACTATAAGCTCAAAAGAGAAAGAGAATAATTCTGTAAGCTGGAAAGCTTCATGAAAGAGATGGGATGTTCATTGAACTTGACTAGACCAAGTACATCTCCGGCAGGAAATGAAAATGAATAAAGGCATTGAAATATGAAAGTATTATCACGGGATCTTAATTTGACTTCTGGAATTGGACTGGAGAATTTGTGTAGGCAACGAGTGGCAGAGAAGCCTGGATAAATAAATTGGGACTGGATTATGGAGGCTTTGCTGATTTACTACAAGTGAAAGTAGACACTGTATTTAAAACATGACATTATGAAACATTTATTTTAAAATTCAGATAAGTTCTAATGATGCTCTACCTCATGTGTGTTCAAGAAATGTTGTTTTGGTGTATGGGTTACTCCTCCAGCGACAGACTGCTCCAGCCTTTAAGATTTTGGAAATAGCCCAGTTTTCTGATTGTGAAACCTGTAGATGAAGTTTTTGCCTACTTCTACCTGTACAGTACCTGTTGGTTTATTATGTATCCCTTTAATTCTTGTTTTGTTTTTCCCCACAGGTGCTTGTGTCTATCAGGGGTCCCTGCTGGCGGTAGGTCATTCTTAATATTTTTTGGTTATTTCTTTTGAATGTAAAGTGCTTGATTGAAGCTACTGAGTGAGTGAGGTGACCCTATCATTGCAAAATATGTTTATTTTCCTTCACAGTTTGAGGATAATCCCTCATCCTGGCAAAGTCATGCTCAATTACTTAATACCTTTCTCAGAGTGAATTAGTTCCATTATGATACTCAGGTATTGGAAGACGAGTTCAAATACCCAACCCACAATTTGCATTCCATGGCTGTCCTTTGTGTTCTTTCAATCAGAGAGAAAATTAGATCCCATTCTCTTGTCAGGTACAAACTAGGACACAATTTGTTTATCTTCCTATTGCATTTGCTTCTTTCTTTGATCCACTCCAAGCAAAAGTATGATGATTAAATTAAGTACAATATAGAGGATTCCTGACTATTGTTTGAATTATATATTTAAGATTTGATAAACAACAAACAATTAACATTTTTATTTCTGAAGCTCTGCCATTAGAGTAGAATTGATTTCGAATTCAAAGTCAGGATGACTTGGAAAAGCTGAGGCAAGTCTCATGCATTTCTTTTCATTAATAATGCACTATGGTGCATAACAGTGTGTTAAAGCCTTATTGAAAAAACTATCTATGCTCCATCAACTCTAATAAATGGTGTGATAAGTCATTCTTCACCACTTTTTTATTCTGGTTTAATAAATGCTATAATAAAAACAGAACCGAGATGGTTGGAAAGGGTTTGCTCATTTACATCACAACCTGGTATTGACATGTGTGATATTAATAAGTCATCTTGGATTATCCTTGTGATGTTGAAATAGATGAGAAATTTCTGAAATATCCAGGAGTCTAGATAATTGTAGATGTAATATACTTGAATCTGAACTTTATGTAATATAGTTACTGCACTAGAGATTATTTCTTCTTCCTTATATTTTTCTGTTAAAGAATCAGGAAAAAAACATTTTTCCTCTCTTTCTCATTCCATGCACTTAAAAGCCTACTTTTTCTTCTGTTTATTCTTTAATACATTTTAGGATTCATTTTAAAATCAATGTGCTATAAAGTACATCATTAGTTTTGGGGAACTATAGTAACTATTATAGACAAGTCGGTTATCCATGTTAATACAAAGAGAATTGCTTATTGTATAGAGTGCTTCATAATTTTTCAGTATATTTTTATAGCTATTGAGCCATGTGATACTTACAATAGACCAATGAAATAGGCAGGCCACATATTATTTTATACCCTTACCTTTTTTAGCGAAGAACTATGGATGAGAGAGAGATTAAGAGATTTGCAGAAGGTAATTGACCATTAAGCAGTGGACCAGAACAAAACAAGCTGTCTTCTTTCTGTCGTTCCACCCGCATCGGAATAGAAATGGCTAAACTCCTTTCTTATATTTGATGTCGTTTTGTCTTATTATACACTTGAATTTGAAAGCATCAAGTACTTGGAGAGGTCAATTTGATCAAGTTTATGGAGAGCTGTGAAGTCCATTTGCATTTGACAGGCGACCTTGCTGTCCTCCTTTCCATGCACTGGCTGATCCCAAGGCGCATGGCTGCCCAGAGTAGTAGGTTGTGCTGTAGTGCATCAGCACACTCCTGACGCTTCCTGTGGCTTCTTTGTTTACCGAGATTCTGCTACCTTTATTTCTAAACCTTCTCAAGCCTGATTTAATTATTATTGTAGTTAATCAATTCAATCAGAAGGGCAAAACACATATTACAATAATAAAGATTGTTATTAAACAAACATTTATTGAGTGACAACTGTGCATCTGCTATCCTAGGCTAGGAGTGCATCAATGAACAGACAAAACCCTTGCCCTCATGAAGCTCAAAGTCTAATGAGTAGAATATATGGTATATTAGATAAATGCTATGGAGAGAAACAATAAAGGGGTGGGGAGGTAGAAAAGGCTGAATGGGGCAAGGATGGCTCCTTGAAATAGAGTGCTATGGAAGCCCTCGCTGAGAAGGTGACGTTTGCACCAAGACATGATTATAAGAGCTAGCTCCTCGGATATCCAGGGGAAGAGAATCCAGGGAGGGGAAGCAGCAGGTATGAAGTCTGAAGTGGGCTCTTGCTTGGCTATTTGAAGAAACGTGTGGAAGTCAGAGTGGCTGGAGTGCATGATCGATGGGGAGAGTGGCAGGAGATGAGGTCGGAGAGGTGGGCAGGGGACAGAGCACATGGGGCCTTATATGGACTTTAGTTTGTCTTTGGTAAGATGAGTGAGCGCTATTGGAGAAGCTAGAGCAGAATGACAAAACCTGACTTACAGTTTAATTAAACTGCCGAAATGTGAATGTGAAAGAAATAGCATCCTTGTTTCTAGGGAAACTGTCGAATATTTTAAAAAGACTCTATAGAGGTGAGTCACTAAAAATTTGCTATCAAATTAAGTGTGAAAGAAACGACTATAAAAGATTGGGGGAAAATACAAAAATACAGAAAAATTCTGCGTTCAGATTTATTTGCAACCACTTTATGTTTTCTTTCCATTTTAAGGAACTTAACACTAGAAATGGAGATGATGTTTGTGGAGCTAGTTAATTGTCTGAATAACTCATTGCTGCTGTCTCTCCACATGACCTGGTCTTGAAGAAAGCCTTGTACCTACATCAATGAAATAGAATAAATGCACATTTATGTATTTTGAATTAAAATAAAGAGTTTAGGAACATTTATATACTATTCTAGAATTCTCTGATTAAACAACTCTTTGGGTGAGAGGATTTCTACTGTAAGAGGCTTCAGAGTTGGGAGCTGGCTCTGAGGATGGTGGTATAGTGTCCCTGTTCCAAACTCTGTAAGTTCTACGCACATGCATTTTAGAACTAAGAGTGATTTAGGGATTGTGTAGTCCAAACTCTCCATTTTTATAGGTGAGGAAACTGGGGCAGGGATGTGAAGTTCTTGAGCTTCATTCATTTCTTAGGTGAGTAATCAGAAGTGGAGAGCAGTTCTGGTTGAAAATGGCAAAGCATCAGCTTTACCCAGAAGAATTCTGTAAAACATATAAAGTAAATGAGAACACAGATGTAAGCACTGGCTGCTAGTTGCTGACTCTCAACCTGTCTTGTGAGGATTTCTCCCACTGATATCTTTTCAGTCTCATCAGTTGTTGCCTAGGCAGCTGCCAGAAGTAGTAGAACATTTGTGGTTCCTGCAGTTTGACAGACCTTGTTTCAACTCTTCCTCCTCTACTACAAACCAGCTCTGTGACCTAGCACAAGTTATATAACCTTGCCAAATCTATCACCTCTTTTGTGAAATGAGGATAGATAAAGCTTCTCCTGGAAGGTTTTTATAGATTAAGAAGGTAATGTGGGGAAGATACCAAGATGCAGTGCTTGGCATATGCTTTTCCACCCTAATAAATTTCTCTTTACCAACCAAGGGGAAGAAGAGGAGGAAGGGACAATTATTAAACACCTACTATGTTTTTCATACTGTCATCAGTCTCAAGAAATAGGTTTTATCTTTACTTTACAGATAAGGAAACGGAGGCTCACAAAGTCTAAATCACATGTTCAAAATTACACAACTGGTCAGTGCTAGAGGAAGAGACTGTTTCAAAGTCTAAGGCCATTCCACTGAGCAAGCTGTTTCTCACAGTCAAGTCAGCCTGGTTGTTGTCTCTGAACATACTAGCTTATTTCACCCTCTGTCCTATGTGTCCACACCTCCCTGCTGCACCTGCCATGCAGTTGTCGCTGCCAATCTCCGTCCTGACCTGCAAAAGCCAGCTGTCCCTGGCTAACCCCTTCCCATTTAACCGAAGCTCTCCCACACTAGCGTGCACTAAATTCACCACACAATGCAGGGAACATTTAGGAGGTCCTTATAGCTTAAAAATATATGATACATACACATCCCCAACAGTGCATTGTGTTTCCCAACTTTTGAAAGCTCTGCGGACATGTGACATTCTGGGGTGATTTGGTTCTAAGCCACATGTAGCCATCTTTCACTTATGTACTGACTTCAGCTTTCTCTCTTCTTTCTTTAATGTTGTCTTGCCTACCTATTTTTTTCTTTCCATTCCTCAGGTCAGAAACTACCAGAAGAGACTCAAAATACCCAGGAAAGTCCTATACCTTGAGAAACACTGATAATTCTCTTTTGGGGTATGCTTCTTACTCCACAATACCCCTGAACTCCTGGGCTCTCAGGACTTTCTCTAAAGTCACCCCTTGTGGAAGAGAGTGTGACTGTGTTAAATCAGAAATCCATCAGAAGAAAACTGCCTAGTTAATATATTTAACTTTGACTGGGGCATTGAGTGAGAGGAGGAAAATACATTTTGAATTTCAATGTTTTCACCTATCTTCTATTTTTTTCAACTCCATGAGTAAAAAAAATTAACTTTCTTTTGGTATTACCACGGGGCAAACAATTTTCCTTTATTAGGTTCTTCCCGGGAGTGGATGGACTCAACCTCAGTTTTTACAACTTTAAAATGGAGATGAACTGTTTATTTCACAAAGTTGTGAAGGTCAAAAGAGATCAATACGAAGCACTTAGCCCAGTGCTAAGTGACCTACAATGCTCAATAAAGGTTAACTGCTGTTATTGTTTCTAAAAGTAGTTATGATTGGAAAATTTGGGAAAAACACTCTTCTTCACTAGATCAAGTGTTAAGTGTTGTGATTTTCCTACTTGGAATACTTTTGCTCACAAATGCTGACAAAGCTACTAACTTTTAGTACACTTGAAAGAAAGAAAAAAATTTAAAGAATAATTAAAAATCTGGAGTGTTTACTTATATAAGGTATAACACAGTGGAAATATCCAGGCTTTGGAGTTTGAATCTCAGTAATGCTACATACTTGCTTGTGTGGCTTCAGATATGATATTTTATGCAGCAGAGTTTTAATTTACTTCTATATAATGGGGATTATGTGCCTTGTATGGTTGATATGAGGATTAACTGAGAGCATGCTTGTGAAAGAATGCAGAACTGTGCTTGGCAAGGAACTGGTGCTCATACTCTCTAGGTGGCAACACTATGCCAGAGTGGAAATGACTGAGCGATAAAGCCTGGGGTGTCTTGGTTTGGGTCCTGGCTCTGTAATTATGAGCTGTGTAGCATCGAGTAAGGCGCTTGAATGAAATGAGGTCTCAGTTTCTAAATCTGTAAATGAGAAAGTTAGATTAGATCTCTCCAAGATTCCTTAGCGCAGTGCCATCCAGTGGAACTTTCTCTGCAGATGGAAATGTTTCATAGCTGCTGTCCAGTATGGTAGCCTTGACCCACGTGTGGTTATTGAGTACCTGAAATGTGTCTAGTGGCACTGAAGGACTGAATTTTAAATTTTGCTTAAGTTAATTGTTAAAATTTAAGTTTAAATAGCCACGTGTAGCTTATGGCCACCATATTGGACTGTGCAACTTTAGAGCTTTAAAATTCTTACATACTTGAGTACTTAAACTTGAATTAGAGTCTCATGGATGATTCTCACCCCAGGTAAAGCCTTTCTGTAATGTTATTTACAGTTGTGAGGAAAGTCATAAGAAATTTGTTAGAGTACCTGAGTTTGCTCTTTGATTATTAGTCTAAAGAATTTGAACAGTCAACTCTGTTATAACGCTACTCTCCCCATATTGCTCGCTGTGTTTTCTTGAATAAAAGAAAAGGGGTGGAGTTATATATAAGTCCTCACCAGCAATCGATCTTACATAGTCCCTTAAAATATTTTATCCAGCTTTATTGAGGTATAATTAACAAATAAAATTTGTGTATATTTAAAATGTACAATTTGATTATTTGATATACATATATTTTGAAATAATCACCACAATCAAGCTAATAAACATATCTATCACCTTACTTAGTTACCATTTTCTACTTCTCTCCCTCTTTTTTCCTTCCTTCCTTCCTTCCTTCCTTCCTTCCTTCCTTCCTTCCTTCCTTCCTTCCTTCCTTCCTTCCTTCCTTTCTTTCTTTCTTTCTTTCTTCTCTCTCTCTCTCTCTCTCTCTCTCTCTCTCTCTCTCTCTCTCTCTCTCTCTCTCTCTCTCTTTCTTTCCCTCCCCTCCCCTCTCCTCCCCTCTCCTCCTCTCCTCTCCTCTCCTCTTCTCCCTCCTTTCTTCCTCATTTTTTTCGGGGGTAGTGAGAACGCTTAAGATCTACCCTCTTAGCAAATTTCAAGTATACAATACAGTATTATTAACTGTAGTCACAACGTTATACGTTAGATCTTCAGAACTTGTTCATCTTGCATAAGTAAAACTTCGTATTCTTGATAAATTCCTTTTACCCTCTCCCCAGCCCTTGGAAACCACCATTCTATTCTCTGCTCTATGGGTATAACTATTTTAGATTTTACATAAAAGTAAGATCATGCAGTATTTGTCTTCCTGCATCTGGCATATTTCACTTAGTTTAATGTCCTCTAGGTCCATCCATGTTATTGCAAATGGCAGGATTTTCTTCTTTTTAAAGGTTGAATAATATTCCATTATATGTTTACATATTTATATATATTTACATAATATTTTCTTTTATCCATCCATCTGTTGATTTGATGGATATTTAGATTGTTCCCATATCTTGGCTATTGTGAATAATGCTAAAATAAACTTGGGAGTGCCTCTCTTCAAGATTTTGATTTCATTTCCTTAAACTATATACCCAGAAGTGGGATTACTAGATCATATGGTAGTTCCACTTTAAATTTTTTGAGGAACATTCATAGTGTTTTCTATAATAGCTGTACCAATTTTCATTCTTATCGGCAGTGTACAAGGATTCCCTTTTCTCCACATTCTCACCAACACTTGTTATCTTTTTTCCTTTTTGCTAGTAGACATCTTAACAGGTATGAGGTGATATTTCATTGTGGTTTTGATTTACATCCATTAAAATTTTGACAAAATATTTTGATGTTTTGTTGAAGTCTGATATATTTGTGGGAGTGTTATCCACTGTAGCTTATGTTGTGGCAGAAAACAGTTGAGAACCTCTGGTTTAATCTGCAGGCCTTGTTTATTAGGCTTAGGAGGAATAAGGAAGAAAATTAGAGCACTTCCATGTATTGTCCTTTTAAAAAATTGGTGTGCTGTAGCATTACTTTCTTTTTCAAAACTAACACAAAAGAGATAGCACATAGAAATGAAGACGTCTCTGACTCACATTTGGGCTGGTATTCACTATCACGCTCAAGAAATTTTATGAAGAGAAGTGAAGAAAATTTGGAAGCTTTCTCTATTGTGTGCTTAAAGCCCCCCTAAACACTTTGTGAATCTCAGTCAGTCACTACTGTTAAACACTCCAAACTTCTCAGCAGTGGGGGACTACTTGGCATCCTGTGGATATACTCAGAAGGGAAGCAATAAAATCAGCCATTTCTTAATTTCCCTTAAGAGTACTATTGGGTATTGTAGGATATTGCTGTTTTTCATTATAGCTTAACAAGAATTCATCATTTTTTTAATGCCTATGGTCCCTCTTCATTTATTTTTAAATACTGAATAATATGTTTTTAAGTGGGGAGCTACCCTTTATTAAAATGTACTTATTCTGGGGTAAAAACTTAATTGTTTTTTTGCAGAAAGCCAGTAGCAAATCATCACTGTGATAGGTGCTGGAATAAATTTTGGGACTAGAGGTATTCGAGTAGAGACTGGACAGGCGATATCAGAAATAAGATAGTGATAGCTTGGTCTAGGTGACTTCCAAAGGTCCTTCTAATTTGGGTTCTTGTGTGGATCGAAAGTTAGAACTGCGTGTTTCTGCCTCAGGAAGCCCTTACAGAAGGTGAGGAAATCTCATGACTCAAGTGTACAACGAAAGGTTCTTTCCTTGGATTTATTCAAAGGCAGCAATTTTGTACCCTTGAGAACTGAGTGGTGAGATTTGGGCTTTAGGCGCCTGAGATGATTCTTTTTAACTTGCTGGGTTTTACAAATTGTCCATCATAATCAAATGTGCTAGCTTCCTTTTTGGGAATTTATACCTTCTTAGAATGCTTGTGTGAGAAGAATAATGCAAGAGATTTTGTGCTTTTATTGATGAATAATCCATTATGTACTTTCATTCTTATTCATATTCTTGTGGTAGGAACAGATGTTTAAGTTAACAAACACATATCTTATACTTTGTTTTGAATTTAGAAGATGCAACTGAGCTTGGTAGCCATATTAATTTTTTCAAACTGTTGTATGTGTGGTCATATATCTCAATTTTTTTGGTCAAACTATACATTCTTCACATTTTTATTTTAAGTTTGTGTCAGTTGTGCTCCAAATTGCCTTACAACCTAGTACCTCATTTTGTTTTTTCTCTCCATCTATTTCAAATAGCAAAATATATACATATACATGTTTATTTTATACAAAATATATTTATACATGCATATATATATATATATATATATATACATATCTCCTAGAATAGAACTGTCACTCATTTATGACAATTTTGGTATAGTCTTGTCTTAGTTTACTTACTTTTTAAAGCCCTCTGCTTACTAAGGGAACAGATAATATATAAAAATCTAATGACGATATTGAGTTAAGCTTATGTTTTCTTGAAATTTGAATGACAACTGTCTAAAGAAAAGTTGGTTTTGAAAATTTCATATGCATGACATTTTGCTTCTGTGATGGGGGGAGACAGTTAAATATGAAATTAGTGTAAACTAGTTTTTTAAAAAATTCGAGGAGATTTTTGTAAAATAAAGGCATTGCCTCTGGTATCTTAGTGAAGTTCTTTTTAACAATGATTTCTAAAGCTGCCAGAATTTATACACTAAATGAAAGGAAGGAGAAAAGGAAAAAGCTGTCATAGTAAGAAACAGTTTATCGTTAGTATCCAGGAGGCCCTTGAGTTTGGACCATGACCTGTGAGTTCTTTCCTGACAGCTCCCAAGATTGGTTATTTATTAAATTTATGTCATTCCTTTCCTCCAAAGGGAAATTGAATGGGTGGGGAGGGACTAGGAAGAGGAGGGTGTCTACACTGGAGAGCAGATTTCATAGTTCCTCATACCATACATTCTTGAAATAGTTTTGTAATAGTGAGCAGGAGAGAATTATCAACAGAAATGGATATTTATTCTTTGGAGCTGAGTGTCCCTTACTGTACTGAGTGTCCCTATTATCCAGAGGGAACTTGGTCTAATAATTGAGAGGACAGGAATAGAAGGAACCCTAACCTCAAATTAGTGACTAAGAAGAAACCTTTCTTTCTCTCTCATATTTGCCACAGGCATATGATAGTAGTAGAGAGCCAACTGGATTCTAGATATTTATTGATTAACTTCCATGTGCTAGAAGACATGAGTTATATCTCCAGGTCATTTAGTAGCAGACTGTAGGTTGCCTACCCAACAGCCCCTTTTCTCCTTTTCTTGCCTGACAAAGTCCTATTTTTTTTCGGTCCTCACTGCTTCCCACATCATTTGTGTAATTAATCTAATTAAGATGTTTATATTCCCTTGTCAGTATTGGTCTAGGACTGAGATTATAAGACCTAGTTGTGACCAATGAGATATTCATGGACATCTGCTAAATTTGTGTGTGCTTGAAAGGACACCTATAAATAGCATCTCAGTCCCCCTAAGTTCTGAACTAGTTAAGAAATAAAACAAAGACTAAATTAAATATAGAAGCAAAAAATCACTTTTTATTTTTTAATCAGTGAAACTAAGTTGGAGAATATGACTTTAATCTTCTCCATGAAAGGGGCTTACTGATTTTGAGCCCTCCAACTCAGGCAGACATAGGCATTCACAGACAGAGCTTTATTGAGGCAGCTTTTTCACATAGAATTGTTGCTCAGGGAAGAATTACTATTTGGAGAAGCAGAAAAAAAAACTTATGCTCTTGGTCGATAGGGTTGCTCCCTAGAAGAAGGAAGAAGACAAAACCGAGTTAAGAATGTCCAGTTACTCTTTTAAATTTACCGGTTAGATAAATCATCCCACCTTCTAGGGATGAGAAAGGGCTGGCTAATAAGTTTATACCCGTTCACAAGAAGGAAACCTCAGGAAAAAGAAAAAATCTCCATTAATGGCAAATTTTAAAGTTTAATCTTTGAACATTGGCATGTGAAGATGTGATCCCTGGAGCTGTTGCAGCCATTTTGTAACCATTAGAGTAGCTAGCCAACACACAGAAGTGGATGGAGGAGAAAGGTGGAAAGAGTTTGGTTCCTCAAGGAGTCTGGTTGTTGATCTGACAACCAGCAAAGAAACTCATATGTCGTTCCCTAGGAATGATATATGAGCTAAGAAATTTCCTCATTGTTTAAACCAATATAAATAGGATTTTATGTTACTATAGCCAAAAGCATTTTAACTAAATCCTAAAATCAGCTAATGAACTCAGTTTAAAGCACTTTGTGTAAGTGTCAGTATAGGAGTATAGCAATATGGCTAAGGGCTCAAGCTGTAGATTCAGACTTCCTGAGTTTGAGTCTGAGCTCTTTACTATTGTTTGGCCTTGGGTGAGTTACCTACCTCATCTTTATTTTTTTAAATTTTATTTATTTATTTTTTTTCCTCTCTATCACATTCTTATTCATGTCTAATTTTTAAAATTTAATTTAGTGGGGTGATATGACATTAGTTAATAAAATTAAAATTCTATAGGTTTTGAATGTACAATTCTATAATACATCATCCGTATGTTGCATTGTGAGTTCAACACCCAAAGTTAAATTTCTTTCCATCACCATATATTTGTATAGAAATAAGTGCTTTTCTGGGAGGGCGGGAGGGGTGAGGGAGGGAGGGAGTGCGGGAGGGGGAGGCAGGGGAGGGAGGGCGGGAGGGGCGGACGGAAGGTCAGGCACGGATCCGAAGGGCAGGAGGAGGAAGGAAGTCAGGACTCCTCGTCATTGCCTTCCTTCCTTCCTTCCTTCCTTCCTTCCTTTCTTTCTTTCTTTCTTTCTTTCTTTCTTTCTTTCTTTCTTTCTTCTTTCTTGTTAATCCCATTTTATTTCTATTTTATTATTATAAAAAAGTATTTATTTATTTTTTAATTGAAGAAATGATTTTAATTTTTTTCCCTGCCTACCTCCCCCCCCCCCTTTCCCCTATGCTCTGGTTAAAATGGAGAAAATAGTTGTGCTTATATTATAGCGCTGTTGCAAAAATAAATGAGATGATACATGAAAGTACCTGGGCTATAGTAAGTAGCGAGTCCGTGCTAGTTTTTGAGAATACTAATATTCACGGAGAAAACTATTTTTGATCTCTGTCTTGAACTATGGGTCGGTTTAGTATTGGAAAGGATGAGGGAAAGGCTTTTATGATGGAGGACCAGTATGAGCAAACGCGTCAGTGACAAAGGGTAGTTCAGTTTGATTGAAGTGTGAGAAGTGACGAGATGAAGCACTGAGAAGGGAATTTTAAACTCCTGACCACACAGGGTCTGCCTGGAATAAAGCATTTTAATTACATTTGGTGGGCAGTGGGGACCCTTTGAAATGAAAATTATTTGTTCTTGATTTCTAGTTCTGTCACTATAAACTGATTAGTATATTGTTGGAAGTGAAATATCATGGTACCTTCCTCTGCCATGTTCCTTTCTCTTCTTATTTTCACCAGGGTCCAGGGTCCAGATGTAGTTCCTCTGCTAATCTTTGGAGAGGGTGTTGGTGGCTCCATGTAACTGATCATCATTGATGGAAGAAAAAGATTAGTTTTCAGGCATATTCCTACAGTGAGTCAGCACCATTAAGTTTATTACATTCAGCAAAAACGGGTTCATCCGGCATTGTGTCAGCTGAAACTCCCAATTAATAGGCATTAATCCACTCCTTTAATATTGAGGTTGTGATGATGCCCCTGGAGGTGGTGGTATAATCTTTTCCATTCCTCTTTAATCTAGTTGGCGTTTCTCATTTCTCCTTCATAATTTGTAAAGATTAAATTGTGTCCTGGGTAGTATTAGGATAAAGTATATTTTATTGTGTTAGAAATATTTTTTC
Organism: Rousettus aegyptiacus; assembly: GCF_014176215.1. Lineage (NCBI taxonomy): Eukaryota > Metazoa > Chordata > Mammalia > Chiroptera > Pteropodidae > Rousettus > Rousettus aegyptiacus. The sequence continues at coordinate 47,968,178 of NW_023416285.1, read as the reverse complement.
CCCATGGAAACCTGATTATTTTATATATACTAGCCAAGATTTTGAAGATCATAGTTTTTCTCCCATGCAAAACAACAGAACTTACTTTTTGTTTGCTTGTAGCATTTTATCAGAATTGTTAAGTCCTACATTTCAATGTTTTTTTAAAAATTTTTAAAAATTATTTTTTAAAATTTATTTTTCATTTACAGTTGACGTATAATGTATCAGTTTCAGGTGTACAACATAGTGATTAGACATTTATATAACTTCATAAAACGATCCCCCTGATAAGTCTAGTACACATCTGATACTATACATAGTTATTACAATATTATTGGCTATATTTTCTGTACCGTACTTTGCAATCCTATGACTATTAAAAAATGTATACTAAGTTGTTTTTTTTTTACTTTCATCAAAATCATTTAATATTACAAACTGGCAAAAGACATTTAAAAACCGAACAATTTTAAATGTAATTTCTAGTTAAATTTATTTTATTTTGTTTTGTGTGATTAGAGATTAGAAAAAAACAACCTATTTAAAACCTAATTTTATCAGAAATTTTTAAAAAGTGTGTTTTTTTAAAGAAAGATCAAGTGTGGTAGAATACTTTAGGGAATAGTAGGACTTCTTGAAAAACATGCACCCCTACAAAAGATCCTTAAGAGAAGAAAGAAAGATTTTATGAGAATAAGATAACTCAAGTGCATATGAAAAGGAGAGAAACAAATGTTAAATGGCTGCTTTGGTTACCACCTTAGTAAAATGAATTAAATTGTTGAAGAAAAAAGTCTTTTTATATTTCTAACTATTTCACTGATGACTGAAGGAAAAACCTCAATAATAACTGTCAGGAGATAAATATAAAACTTAAAAGGAACACTGTGAGCATCAAGGCATGCGTATCCCTGAATACTATGAGCATGGAGGCGTATGTATTCCTGTGAGGTGTTTTGTGCAAATTTATTAAGGTCAGTGGTACTTACTTAGTAAGGGAGATTGTATCTTTAAAACTAAGAATTCAATTTTTTATGTACTATAAATAAATTATTGAGTTAAGAAGAAAAAATTTAAAAGGATAAGCAATAGTGTTTTTTGAAAACCAAATCATAAAACCCAAAACATTATCCCAACTTTTTTATTATTACTTTTATTTTTCAATTACAGTCGACATTCAATATTATTTTATATTAGTTTCAGGTGAACAGCATAGTGGCTAGACATTTATATGATTTACAAACCGATTCTCTGATTAGTCTAGCACCCGTTTGGCATTATACAGTTATTACCATATTATTGACTGTATTCTCTATGCTGTATTTTACATCTCTGTGACTATTTTATAATAACCAATCTGTACTTTTTAATTCTTTCACTTTTTCACCCAGCCCCTCAGCTGCCCTTCCATCTGGCAGCCATCAGTTTGTTCTCTGTATTGATGAGTCTGTTCCTGTTTTGTTTGCTCATTTATTTTGTTCTTTAGATTCCACATGTGAGTGAGATAACATGGCATTTGTCTTTCTCTGTCTTAGTTATTTCACATAGCATAATACCCTCTAAGTCCATCCATGTCGTCACAAATAGTAAGATTTCATTCCTTTTTATGACCAAGTAATATTCCATTGTATATATACCACATTTTCATTATCCAGTTTTCTGTTGGTGGGTACTTAGGTTGCTTCCATATTATTGTAAATAGCACTGCAGTAAACATAGGGGTGCATATATCTTTTTGAATTAGTATTCTGGGTTTTTTTGGTCATCCCAACTTTTGAGAATGATAGCTTTCCTTTTTGGTTTTTCTAAATGAAAATGACCATATTTTATTTGTTATATTAAAAATAATACAAATTTGTTTTTAAAGAAAGGAAACCAGACAAACAAAATATAAAAAGAAGGGGAAAATCTTCATTAATTCTACAAACAAAAATAATTACTACTGAATATTAAACTTATTGTAGAACTTTTTAAATAAATGTGTGTGTTGCACATTTAACAAAAACAAGCATCTCAACATGCATATTGTTTGGTCACTTGTTTTTTTTCATTTAGTACTATATATATGGTGGCTGCCTGTGTCTGCACGCTGGGAGGGGAGAGGGCTCAGCCAAGAAACAATAGATACTGCCGGCACTTCTGTCTGGGAGAAAGCCACCCCTCCAGCCCTTCCTTGAAGCCTGATAACTCAGTGTCTCCCTGGTGATTTGAGCAGCTGTCCTAGAGCTGGAGCTCAGAGTGAGTGAGTCCGGCTTGGAGTAAGTCCACGCGTGGGCCCTTTAAGAGGAACGTGGGCCACAGCCCTCCATTTCACTCAGCAGCAACCTCCGCTGGTTTTCACAGCCAGAGCTTGTGGGGATCTCTCTTCCTGGCCCTGGAACCCTGTGTTGGGGAGCCCAGTGTGGGGTCGCCACCCGTGCTTTTCTGCGCCAAGATAGCCCTTCCCATCCTCAACCACCACACACTGTTGTGGCGCCCACTACTTCGTGTCTCGGCCCCTCCTACCAGCCTCTTCGGATGCGTGTCCCCAGTTGTAGGACTTCTGTTCAGTCAGACCTCAGGTGACTCCCAGTGATGGCTGCTCCGTAGTTCATTGTAATTTTGGTGTGGTCACAAAATGCCATCTAGGCTAGTCTCCAACACTTGATTTTTGAATGATTGATTTTTAAAGGTTGATATAATAGAAGATAGCATTGAAAAATGTGATAAAAATTAAAAAAATATATAACAATATAAAACTAAAAAAAACCCCAGAGGTATACCATTTCAATGAATTCATGTTATAAAAATTACTTAGTACTGATAAAGAATTCATACAAATATTTAAGAACATCACTGGACTTTTAGAATTAAATTGGAGTGGAGAGTTTACATAAGAGAAAATGCAAGTAGCAAAATATATTAAGAAGAACCATTATTACTAGACAGGTTAACATAAAACCAATAATAGGATATCACCCTACATCTATTAGAAAAAAAATTTAAATGATCAAATTTAATTTTGATGAAACTTCTGGGAATTTGCCCTAAAGAGGGAAAATTATACATAAAGTTGTGTTATTTCCAGCATTACTTATAAACAAAGAAGTTATTTTAAGATATATATTAGAGGAGTGGTTAAGTAACTCATCATAGACTATGGTGACATTAAAATAATAGATGTGAACATCTAGCTATATAAACACAATCGGAAGTAATAGTAAGTGAAAGGCAGAGTACTCAATTCAAACCTGTGATTAAAACTGTTTTTTAAAATGTGCTTTTTTGTGTGTGTGATTAGAGTTTGATAAGAGGGAAAGAACCATTTTATGTCAAAAAGAGAGAGAAAGCTTGTAAATAGAGGGTGTGAAACCAGAGGAGAGAGGATAGAAGTTATGAGAATGAAAAGACATGGATGGAGAAAATCAAGAAGGAACAAGATGGATATAGTGAGATCAAACCACAAATGGCAAGCACAACCTAGACAAGGTTCTTTTGTAAAGACAGAAGCAAAGCAGCGGAAGGTATATAAAAATTACATTAGAACTCATTGTGAGTGATGGAAACAGAACTCAATATTTCTATTAAAATAATGTCTTAGTTTATAAGTAATGCAGAAACAAAGCCTGTAATTTCTTGCTCCCTTAACCTGGAAGTCTAAGGGCTTAGCTTCAGATGCAGGCATATCCATGTGTTCACATGACATCTCTCTTGGCTGTTTTACTTTGGGTTGGCATTATTCTCAGGCTGCCTCTTTGTGGTGGCAGTATTGGTTTACACAGTTCAAATAGCTCATATTCACAAAAAGCCCCTTTTTGGGGTGATATGTGTAGTCAAAGTTCTAGGAAATATTCTGATCTGTCTGGCTTGAGTTGAGCATCACACCCCCAGGTCTAATTATACCCTCACTGGGGAAGAAGAAACCGTATGATTTACCTCACTACTGAGTAGAGGAGGGCAATTCTAACAATAAAAGCATGGTGACCAAAAAGACAGGAGCAGATGTTCTCTACAAGGATAAACAGACATTTGGAGGCAGCATGGTTCATTTAATAAGTATTAAGTGAGAGCTACCATCTGCCTGATTGACATAATCAACGAGGCCAGAGAAAGCATCATTGGAACCAGGTATCCTATCTCTCCTGCTTACTCCCATTTTCGTCATCCCTTGACTAACACCCATGTTTACTTGCTTTTATCTGAAGTTGAGAAAGATAGTTGGACCCATTTCATTCTATAATAAACCTTTACTTATTTGAAAATAATATTCAGCAAAAACATGGACATGTTTGATGAATTAGGGTCATGTCGATGTCCTTTTGGTAATTTAGAAGAGGGGTGATGGTGGTGGTGAAGTAAATGGGTGGTAGGTTACATATTAGTACATTTTGAAATGGAATGTTTTATTGTTTGCTTGGAACATTTCTTGGGTACTTAGTTCTTTGTTTCATTTCTGTTCCTTTGATAAATGACTAGTAGAAAGAGAAAACAGTCTAAAAAGGAGACTGAAAATTTATTGACTAAAAAGTGGAGCTCAAAGTGTATGGGGCCAAACATTTTTCCAGTCCTCTGAAGTGAGTCAATCATTTTATGTACAGTTTCCATGGCAAAATCATTGTCCTACCATGAGGACTGAGAGCAGAGTAAGTTAAACTATGGCTCTTCAGGTGTTTGAGAATGTTAGACTATTATCTAAAAAGTTATCACTTCCAGCCTTTTTGGAGTTGCAGTGTTCCCCTCCCCCCCCTTGTCTGCTTCTCCCCCACCAACTCCTAAAAGTGTAGAAGAAAGATAGTTTTGTGATACTGGAAGTAAGTTAAGAAGTTTGATCAGTTCCTCATCCTTAATTTAATGCCCTATAGTAGCTGTAAATTAAGTTTTCCTTTCCTACTATAAGGAAGCTTTCTTTGTGATATTTACCTTACTTGCTCAGACCTTCAAAGACTGCTTTTATCAAAAGGAAATCAAGACTCAGCCCATTTGTCTTTAATAAAAGACATAAGGTTAGTGACTCAGTGTTTAGATGTGGGTTTTTGTATAGTAGAAGAGAGTCTTTATGGCTCAAGGATTATAGATGCCACCGATTCAGAGCACAGAGAAACTGGTGCGTTTAGGCAGTGTGGGCAAAGAGCATACATAGGGATTGGGCATGAAGGAATAGGGTCTTGATGATATCCTGGATAGAAGGCCCCATGTAATTTTCTGTTGGTGTGAATCCAAAGTGTTAGTGAGTATTTATATAAGAGAATTGTACAAAAACTTTGGGGCTATGCTGGAGCGAAAGAACAATGAAACAGAAATATGAGTTAAAAAGGTCTTCTTGAAAAGAACTTTAAGGGCCACTGCTATAGCATGGCTTTTAGTAGCCAGAACTATTCTTGGAAAACATAACTGAATGCTTTGTTTCATTTCTCATTGTTGTTGTTTCATCTCATTGTAAAGATTTTGTGTGTGGATGTCAGAAGTAGCTTATATATCCCTCTGTATTAACAGCTCAAAATTTACCCCAAACTGATGATATAAAACATGGAAACAAATTAGGAACCAGAATTGTATTTAATGATTTGTGTGTGTGTGTGTGTGTGTGTGTGTGTGTGTGTGTGTGTGTATGTGTAGCCATGGAAACTATTCTCCTATTGGTTCTGTCTTGAAAACCGTTAAAAAAAGAAAAAGAAAAAGAAAACTGTTGCCTTCTGGATTTCTGAGTGGGCCCAAGTATTAATAGGTGTGATATTATGTACAGCTTATATCATACAAATGGAATGACATCTCTCCCTTGGTAACTCAGCTCTTTGGCAAACTCATCTATTTGGAACAGAGCTAAGAAACAGGAGCTAACAGCAAACGTCCATGAAGAGCCAGAAAGATACCACTACGTGTATGCCCGGAGGGCTGATTGATTTATTCCCCTGGTGCTGCAGAGAGCATTCCTGTCTGTAGTACTACCATGGGTTAGAGGAGGAGACATAACTGCAGTGTTTAGCAGTGTTGCTTAGAGAAGAGGCTGGTACATTCAGGTGTTTAGGAAGAAGAGCAGAATGCATATGTAAGCGTGTTGTTGAGCAAAGATTTTGTCTTGTTTTCTTATCATTATATATATTTTCAATCTTTTTAAAAAATTATTTTCAGGATGTCAATAAAGAAATCAAATCTTTTCTCAGTGAAATAGGTTTTATCTTAATAAGAAACATTCAATTGTTCAGAGTTTGTACATGTGAACAGCTGGTGATATATATGCTTTGGGGAACACTGTGTGAAATATTTCCTGTGCACAGTTCTACTCTTGCCGTGAACACATAGTTTAAATTCTACAAATTCATTGGACAAGCACCTACATGTAAGCATTCTGTGCGATGTGTATTGAGATATGTTCATTTTGGGCTCACATTTTAACACCTGAGAGTCTTTTGTAATTATGGAATGTTTGTTTTCAGTTCATTTCTGATCTTCCATTTGTGTGTAAAGGCTATGCTTTTTTCCCTGTTTTCCTTTTAAATTCTTCATCGTTGCATTGCCTTTTAAATCTACCTTAAGATGCCTTGTTTGATCAGATCTGAAATTGGGAAATGCAGGCACGTAGAGTTGGGATGCACCTCCCTGAAATCTGTCCTCCTTCTATGTGCTGGAAAAGAAACCTTTAAGTAACGCTGAAGGTATGGGGATATTTATTAAACTGGTATTTAGCTATAGTCCCTGATTCGTTTGAGACCTGTGATCCCCATGAGAAAGAGCTTCAACCCTGAAAATAGTTGGAATCCAGACATCCGATGTCATGTCTTAAAGGCTCTGAGTATGGGATGGTGTGGGGGCAAGGACAAGAAAGCTTGGCCATAAAGAGGGACAATAGGTTTCCTGAGAGGAGAATCCCTACAAGTGAGCACAACGTTTGGCATGGTGGAATCTTCCAATAGAACTTTCTACAACAATGAAAATGTTCAAACTGTGCTGGTGGCCACTCACCATGTGTGGCCATTGAGCATTTGAAGTGTGGCTGTTGTAAAAGAGGAGAGCGTGGATTAAAAATCTTATTTTTAAAAATTAAATTTAAGCAACCACATGTGGCTAGTAGTTACCACATTAAACTTTGTGCTATGTGTTGTGCTATAGCAAAACTAATGACCAAAGAAAGCAATGAATCTAGGTATAGTTTGGGACAATGCATAAACTCACTCTACCCAGCCTCTCAGAGCTGTTTTGTACCTGGAAGGAGATGACTGGTGGGTAAAACTGAAAGAATCACATTGCTTGGGATTCAGACCCTCAAAGACACCTAGGAGACAAATTACCAGAAACCTGGTCACTAGCTTTTCTAGCCCTACTGTGGTGGCACCTCACCCACGTACTCATGTCAGCAGGAGATAAATGGACACCCAGAGTAGGAAGTAGACAGCAAGGCACTCCAGGCCTTCACAGCTGCATGGGTGAACAGAAGGTCTACTTAGCTAAGAACACTTCCTTCCTCTTTCCTCTTCCTTCCTTCCTCATAAACCCTGATTATTTTCAGGCATTTTCCTTTCTCATGACCATACCCTTTATAAGAGATAAGCCCCCTCCTCAGCTTAGTGATGAATTTTCTTCAGCCTGTCAGTGCTCTTCTTCTTCTGTTTTTTTCCCCCTTCATTTCCACTCATATCCCCTGAAAATAGTTTTAAAAACCATGTACCTCCTTACACATTTAAAATTTTATATCTAAAATTTTTATCATAGGATGCATGAGTTTCAAAGTAATTTTTTTGCATATGGAAGACATTGACATTTTAGAGGTGTTACAAGTGTATCCTAAAATGTCAATGTATCCAACAGAATCTGAATACTGTAGCAATTTGATTCCTACTATCATCCATAAAAAATACACAAACTCATCTTTATAGGGAATATACATTGTTCTTTTCTCCTTAAACTTTCATTTCTGATTCAATTTCTCTACAGAATTTATCCTCCTGTAATCTGTTTATGCTTGAAAGTCTTTTATTGATCACCCTATTATACCTCTCTGCAACAAAATATGTATATAAATTTAAATTTAAAACATTTGTAATGTTTTTGTGAACATAAGGCTCTTAAGTATAAGTAATTTCTTTCAGACTGAGTTATCACAGTTGAGCAAAACAACATAAATACATTACAAATTTTGATAAATACTTGTTAAACATTAGAAAGTACAGTTTCATTGGAAATGCATCTCTTAATGAGATGGATAGGACTTTTTTTCCTTCAGTTAGTTCATGCAGGATGCATATTATTTATTGCTAAATGATACAGGATTCAGCATCAATTATGTTCCTATTTTTCACTTGTCTGGATGTAAACTCTGTGATCTTTTGTTCACAGAATAGATAGAAAAGGAAGGAATTTGTGATAGCTTCTTTGGACTCCTTCTGAGTTATAGCCCCCCAAATCAACTGTGATTTATCATTAAAAATTATTTTTGAATGATCAGCCGACAACTTGATTAGGTCCATTTCAATTTTGTTATAAGCGAAGGATTAGTAACTGCTTGATTTGCAGAAGGATTAGTTGCAAGTTATTCATTTACTTTAACATCTACACTGATATTTCAAAAATGTTCCTGTTTGGTGACTCTGAGATTTTAACATACTAGAGCAATACACAATTTAAAAATGCAGGATGGATGAGAGGCACAGCTTTCTTTTATAGTGTGAAAAGAAAGATACTGAAAGGCTTAGCCTATTCTTAGGGAAAAAAAAATATTGATCTGGGGATCTGGGAATTGCTTTAAATGATCTATTCTCACTATGCCTTGAAAAGAGTTCATGAAGCCCCAAGGGGTACAATACTATAATACTCTTAGTTTGAAGACCAATGATCTAGATTTTTCTATAGTTCCCTTTCCCTGGCTTGTGATTGGTCAAGGCATGGCATAGGATGCAATTCTAGATACTGAGAAGCAATGGGAAGCGTGTCACAAAATTCTAGGAAATGTTTTATTGTTCTCAAAAGAGAGCCAGGAAAGAATAGTCTCTTCTTCTGAATGTGGTAGGGAACAGTTGCAGAAATACTTTATCAGGGGCCCTAGCTTAAGAACAGAATGACACTTTAGCATGTTAGATCAGAAGAAAGAGCAGAATTAGGGTCCTTAAGGTTATTATTTTTTTAGCTTTTTTCCTTCATCTTTATTGAAATATAATAGACAACTAGTTGCCTGCATTTACATTGTACAATTCGATGAGGTTTTTTTATTCCAGTTATATTTGGCATATGACACAGCAGCCTCAGCTGTACAGCATATTGATCAGAGATCCACACAACTTGCAAAGTGCTCGCCTCACCAAATCTAGCGCCCTTCCTACCCCCACATATTCATTCCAATATCATTAACCATCTTCCTCATGCTATACTCTACATCCCCATGTCTACTCTGCAACCATCCACCTGCACCTCTCAATCCCTTTGCCCCTTTTCCCCCCACTCAACCCTCATCCCATCTAGTATTCCTCAAAATATTCTCTGTATCTATGAGTTTATTTCTGCTTTCATTGTTGTTGATTTTGTTCTTTAGATTCCACATGTACATGAAATCATGTGATATCTGTCTTTATCTATCCAACCCATCTCATTCAATGCAATACCCTCTAGGTCCATCAAAGCAGTATCTTTTTCCATCCCCTTCCTTTTAGTCTGTGTGTGTCTTTTAATCTGAAGTGAGTGTCTGGTAGGCAGCATATGTAGGGATCTTGTTTTCTTATCCATTCAACCATCCTATCTTTTGGTTGGAGCACTTAATTCTTTTCCACTTGAGGTACTTGTTGATAGGAATGTAGTTGTTAACATTCTTTATTCCTGTTTTTGATACTTTTTTCTTAAAGAAGCTCCTCCAACATTTCCTGTAATACTGGCTTGGGGATGATAAAACCCTTTAGCTTATTTTTGTCTAGGAAGCTCTTTATCTGTCCTTCAACTCTAAATGATAGCTTTGCTGGATAAAATATTCTAGATTGTAGATCCTGGGTCTTCATCATGTTGAATATTTTTTGCCAAGCCCTTCTGTCCTGTATAGTTTCTTTTGAGAAATCAGCTGCCAGTCTTATGGGTGTTCCCTTGTAGTTAACTAACGGCTTTTCTCTTGCTGCTTTTAAGATTCTTTCTTTTATTTAACCTTCAGCATTTTAATTATGAAGTGTCTTGGTGTGGGCCTCTTTGGATTCATGGTTTTGGGGACTCTCTGAGCATCCTGGGGTTTTATATCCATTTCCTTCACCAGGTTAGGGAAGTTCTCCATCATTGTTTCTTCAAATAGCTGTTCAACATCTTGTTTTCCTTTGGGTACCCCAATGACATGGATATTTTTTACCTTTACGAGTGTTCAACAGGCTCCTTAAATTATTATTATAGTGTTGGTTTCTTTTTTCTTGCCATTCTTATTGAATGCCTTTCCTATCTTCTATATAGGTCATTTGATCCTCTTCTTTATCCACTCTATTCCATCCAATATACTTTTCATTTCAGATAATGTATTCTTCATTTCCGACTGGTTCCCTTTTATAATTTCCATTTCCATTTTTATGTTTTTTATCTCTTTTTTGAAGTTTTAGCTGAATTCATCTACACTTCCCATAAGTTCATTGAGCATCTTTATAATCAGTGTTTTGAACTCTGCATCTATTAGATTACTTGACTCCAATATATCTGGATCTCTGTTCTCTTCCCTCATATGGTATCTGCTTCTTTGTCTTCCCATTTTGGCTGCCTTCCTGTGTCTGCTTCCATGTACTAAGCAAAGCTCCTAAGTCTCTCAGTCTTATTAGTATGGCTTTGTGTAGCAGGTGTACAGTGGTACAGTCCTGAGAGGGGTTCAGCTGTAGGCCAAATTTAGCCCAAGCCTCTGCCCCTCTGGGGCCACCTGTTAAGATTCATCAAGCAATTCACAGAAGCTGTGCTTACAGTTTCCTCAAAAGGCCACACCAGAAACCGAGGCCAGCTGCCTCCAGTGTGAGTCTAGGTGCTGCTCAGCAAAGAGCACCTGACTCGCTGAAGATACACCTGGATGTGGCTTGGGTGGTGCCATGAGTTGGGGATGGCAGGGTTTCAGGGAATCCTTTGGGCAGAGGGACCTCTGTTATCCAGTTTGATGACAACTCTGCTATGGCAGTGCTGAGTCTGTGTACTGGGACGGGGAAGGGCTCAAGAGAGAACAATAGATACTGCCAGCACTTCTGCCAGGGAGAGAGCCTTGCTGCAGCCCCCACTGTGACAACTCAGTGTCACCCTGTAAGTCCCTGTGCAGCTGAATTGGCACTGATGCTCAGAGCGAGCAGGTCTGTCACCGCTGAAATCTGCTCGCAGCTGGGGCCCCTTTGAGAGGCATTTGCAGCTGCCGCCGCCACAGCCTCTGTCACATTCAGCCCCTTGGTCTAGAGCAGCCTCAAGTCCTTGCCCTGTGCTACCTTTTGCCATTGCAGGGTGATTTCTTGGATTTCTCCTTAGTTGTATGGCTTGTTCATCTAGATCCCAGGTGATTTTTCCTTGCTGTTTGCTCCTTGTTTCTGTAACAACTTTGATTTGGTTGCCAGAGGGATGAACAAAGCCTCTATCGTCTATGCCATTTTTCCCCCTGCTTTAAGGTTATTCTTGACCTACTGAATTAACCAAACCTAGAAACATACCCTACCTTTGAACTTCTTCTTAGTTAAGAAAAATTCTTTTCTTATTGTTTAAGCCACTTATTTTTGGCTACCATTGTAATTATCATCATCATCATCTTTGGCTTTGTTATGACGAAATTCACATACCATACGGTTAACTCATTTAAAGTATATAATTTAATGGTTTTTAGTATACCTACAGAATTGTGCAGCCATAACCACAATCAATTTTAGAACATTTTCATCACTCCGAAAAAGAAATTGTGTACACTTTAGTAGTCGCCTTTTCTTCTCTATGTTTTTCTTCACTTTCCACCCCACCCCAGCCCCAGCTAACCACTGATCTACTTTCTCTCTGTATAGATTTGCCTATTCTGGACATTTCATATAAACAAAATAATTACCTCTGTGGTTTTTTATGACCGGCTTCTTTAACTTACCATAATCTTTTCAAAATTCATTCATATTGTAGCATGTGTCAGCACTTCATTTTTTTTATTGTCAACTAATATTTCATATATGTGTAAACCACATTTTATTTATCTATTCATCAGTGATGCAATTAGGGCTCTTTTGGACTATTGTGAATAATCCTGCTATAAACATTTGTATGTAAATTTATGTATGAACAATTTTCAGTTCTCTTGGGTGTATATCTAGGAGTGGAATTTCTGATCATATGGTAATTCCATGTTTAATCATTTGTTTACCAAAGTGGCTACACCATTTATAGTACCACCTGCAATGTATGAGCGTGCCCAGTTTCTTCACATCCTCAATAACGCTTGTTATTTTATGAGTTTTTGTAGCCATCGTGGTTTTGATTTGCATTTCCCTGATGGCTAATGATATTGAACATTGTTTCATGTGCTTAAGTAGTCATTTACATATCTTCTTGGATACTGCATTATTTAAAACAAAATGTTAACTTTACAAAATTTTTAACATAAACAAAAGAAGAAAGACTAACATAATAAACTCCCATATAGCCGTCACCCATCATTAATAATTAATAATTAGCAATTCATGATCAAACTTGTCATATTTACTTTCCCTTCTGTTCATTGAGCCTGGATCATTTTGTTCAGAAATATGTTATGTATCACTAATTTTATATGTATGTATATATGTGTGTATGTGTATATGTGTGCCACACACACACACACACACACACGACAATGGCTTAAAATAACATAACCACAATACTATTGTTATGATTTAATATTTTTTAGTGCCATCAAATTTCTGATTTCTCATGGATTATGTTTACATTTGGATGGTTTAAATCATTATACAAATATAGTCTACACATCTCTCTTTTAATCTTTAAATTTCTCCATTTTTTCTTTGCAATTTATTTGTTGAAGATACTTGTTCATTGGTCCTGTAAAGTTTCCAACATTATAGATTTTTCTGAATGCATTCAGAATGGTGTCATTTAACATGATTTTCTGTCCTCAGTATTTTCTGAAATTGGTAGTTAGACCATTGACTCATTCAAATTCTGACCAAATGTTATAAAGTTACCCATCAGCTTTCACTTAATAGTTTTAGCAGCTATCAGTTGGCATAACTTGGATCCTTAATTTCATTAGATTTTAGCAAAATGCTGATATTCCACATCTAGTATTCTTTCTTCATTTATGAGCTCTAATCCATCTAAAAGAAAAAACTTTCCCATATTATCTATCTGGTTAATATGGGAGGAAAGGAAGGGTAAATTTTTAGTTAGTTCTTTTTCTTTTACTTACCAGTTTTCAGAAGAAATGGGGCATTTGGTTCTCTGGCACCCAGCAAAGAAGATCAGTGAAGTTTTCTCTTTTCTATTTTTAAAAGCTATATTATTATGGATTCATGGATGTTTAAGATGTTTGAGGTATGTCAGTTCATTGCTGTTAATATTCCTTCTGCTACTCAAGTTTGTCCCATCTTTGGATAGCAAGAACCTCTTTACTTTTGCTGCTGAGTCCTTTAGATATGACCCTAGTACACTGAGAAATTCCTTGACTTCCTGCCCCAGTCCTAGGGTCAGCCAGTTTTTCAATGGGCTCTGGTTCCTTTTAGTAGGAAATGATATTCAGGCACCAAAATGCTTAGAGCTGCTTATTGTTACTGGAATGATAATTGTTTTTTGGACCTTTCAGTGAACAGAGCTAGGAAATACATATATCCTTTTAAAGAGAAAATAAAACATGAGCTTATACTTTTACCACTTCAAATTTAGGAATATTTTTGCACTTACTACATCTTTTATTTTGAAAAGCTATTTCTCAATGACACTAATATAATTACATATATACATGGTGCTACTACACGTCTTGATAATTTCAGATGAACAAAATTGATATTGAATATATCGATATGATTACTGAAAATAGTTTAACTTTTTTTTGGTCTTTAGAATGTACTGCACTAAGGATAGTCAAATTTCTGTGTTTTAAGGGGTCACTTGAAATGATTCTTTGTGTGATTATGTATGTTGTCAAACTTTTGAATTTGATAGGTAAGAAATGATATTTCAGCATAAATTGCATTTCTGTATTTATATGTTTAAGGGCCATTACATTTTTTTTATGCACCATCTGTTCACACTTCCTGCCTATCACTGTTGGTCTTTTCATTCTCTATTTTTGAAAAGTTTCAACCATTTTACTTGGCCTTTTTGTAACTTACACATGAACACATACTGAAAAATAAGTCGAAACCACCAACTTGCAGGCCAACGGAATCAAGAGTAGCATTAAAAGTCAGATAGTAGCAACTAGACAGTAATGATAGAGACAGATCTGTAGGTAGCAGTTTTAAATATTTGAAACATCTTTGTCCCTGTGTCCCTTAACCCTGCCCGGGAACTCTAAGGAGAAGAGGGAAGGATAGTGTCTTGGAACGAGTCAGGTTAGAATTGTTGATCCACTGGGCTTAGTAACTATTTGTTAACAAAGCTCCCAAATTGACTGAGCCCAAGGGGCCTTGCTTTTGTATTACTTTTGAATTACTTACCAATCTTTTATTTTGACTTTTAATTGCTTTTCTTTTGTGAATTCCAAGTTTTTAATTTTTCTCTGACTCTGGAATACAAACTCTAGTTTATTTGACTTCTCATTTTGTCTGCCTAGAGAATATGTAACATGAAATTAGCCCATTGTCTGGGACTCCTTATAAAGGAATAGAAATACTTAGGAGTAAATATAAATTGGATCTAGCTCTTTAAATGTTGCTTTTTCAAAATTTATTAGAAATCAGCCCTGTTGATAATGTGTAACAAACGTTCAGTGAAGATCATGGCATTGCAAACTCGTGACTCAGAACCAACTGACCCTAGAGCCGTGTTTTCTTACTGTTTGAGTAAAGTGAGTGTACATAGACTGGACAGAGTTTATGTTGTAAAAGAATAACGTAATTCTCTAGCAAAACATCATGCATTTATGACCAAGCAAAAGGCATATAAGCCTTAAGTTCCAAATTGGAAGAAAGTGAATTCACTCAGTATAGAGACAATTTTAAATGTACTGAACAGTTTCTGCTAATGGACTGTAAGCTAAGGTAGAACATGTTGAACACCTCTAAAATTTAAGAGCCAGTTGATTATTTCGGACTATTGAAAAAATGTTCCCCTTATTTTCAGAACATGACTTACAAACTACCATCTTAGATAGTCTTATCTGCTTAAGTGCAAAATTGGGCTCTGAGGACCTAAGAGGCCTTTCTGAACTGTGTCACTCTCTTACTCCATCTTCGAGTTTGGCTAATGCTATTTCTGTGGACCCTCAAGCCATTAACTCATCTATGCACAGGATCATCGAAGCTATAAATCCACACTGTTCCCAAAGTGCAGCTGTGTGCTGCAAAAAATGATTTTCCCATTGTCATTAAGAGAACAAATGCCATGGGACATTTTTTTCTAGAAGTTGACAACTGAAGAAAGGCATTTTTCATCTAGTTGATATAAAAGCTGTCATTGCATAGAATGGCCTGTCTTATTCTTTTGTGCATTAACTGAGCATAATAACTTCGAAGAGGAGCATAATTCTGGAAATGGCAAGATTATAATTATGTGCAGTAGAAAGGATAAATTTGTAGTTTATAAATCATAGATATTAATATTCAACAAGAGTCTACTTCACAGTAAAGCTTGAAATAACTACATTGTTAAAAATAATTAAATTTCAGTTTTAGAGGAAATTTTAGCAGTTAAAGATTATTTTTGTGGGGAGGGCTTTTGGCCATCTGGGGTTTACATTTGCATTTAGGTGGGGTTATTTTCATCGCTCTTCAAAATAATGACATACATTTAAACTTGCTTAGAATATTTTTCTCATTCCTATTACCTACCTCTCTTTCTCTCCACTGATCTGTCACAAACGCTGGTTATGTAACTCTTCATATGTTTCCGAATCTCTCTTCCCTGTGGTTTCTACTGCCATTATCTTGGTTCCTGCCACCATGAACTTTTTGCTTGATTTCTGCAGTGGCCTCCAACATGCCGCACTCCCTCCAGTCTTGTGCCCCTCAAATCCATATGATGCGGCATCAAGAAAAATCTAGTTAATAGGTGAATCTCCCATTACTCCTTTGCTTAAAACGTCTCTGTGCCACCTCAGTATCTATGGAGATGGAATTTACTGTGCTTTGAATGGCCCCGGTTGCTCTTGGTGGAGGAAATGGGCCAAAATATATTTTACTCTTAAGTAACACTGAACTTTTTAGGTGGGCCTTGATTGTTTCTGATTTTCAAAAGGGAGTGTTTTTTCAAACAAATACATTTTTAAAAATCACAATTGCTTCAATTTTGGGATCCTGACGCTTGGCTGGCTCAGAGATAAGATCTTCCTTGGCTGGTACTTATGGAGCTTTAGGTTCTCATTCCTTTAGTGTTTTGGTGGTGAGAGAAAACGTGAAATGGCAATAAATAAATAAATAAATAAATAAATAAATAAATAAATAAACAGGACTTTGGTATTGATGTTCAAATCCTGCTCTACCGCTTTGTTATAGAGTGATTGATTATACACATGTTATTTTACCTGTACCAACCTCAGGTTCCTGTAGGGTGGATTTTTGTGAGGACTGGCACTTCTTTATCACAGTGGTGCTGTTTTTTGAGTTTTATAGTAAACCTGGCAGGAGATAGTTTGCAAAGGCCTCACAGAGCATAGAGGTGCTCTGTAAGAAATGTGTTATTCCTTAAAGTAAAGCTGTGTACTTTTGTCACCCTCAGATGCATGCATAGATCCTGGGTTAGAAGGTATCAGAAGACTTCAGAGCTAACAAAGGCTTTCTTTGATATACAACTCAGGGGTCTGCATGCACAGAGTAGAAGCTGCAAATCATGGAGGGTAGTTTATTATGAGTGATGGTTAGAGAAAAACTCAGTTGGCTCTAACCTTTGCTTTTTGTATAGCTGGGTGTCCACACAAGATCATAACAAGATACATGTAATTTTCAATCAAAGTCACTTTTTATTTGGCAACACTGGTTCATCCATGAGAATTTTGAACCCAAGGCTGTGTTCACTTTCCCATCTTAAGTCAGAATAATTAGATATGCATTGAGAAGCATTCAAGAGATGATAACATTATTCCAAAATGGAAAAATACCACAAGTACCAGCCTAAAACTCAAATGTCTGTGCAGGAGCCATGAAAAAAATAAACATCGCAGTAATGGAAGGGAGTTAACCAGGGCTTTTAGAAGATAAAATGTGTTAAGTATAAATTGAAGTGAATCTCTATTTTTGCAGCTGTTATGGCCAAGCCATGTTGCTTATCTTAAAAAAGAAAAACAGTATTCATACTACTATGACAACTGCTTATATTTAATATCTACTCCCATTAAAACCTTATTAAGATTTTAGAAGAACAGAAGATTAAGTTACTAGGATTAAAATTATTTTTATCTGAACAAGAATAACAGATATTTAAAATGTGAACTACCAGATCTGATATATCTGGCCAGATGCTCTCCAACTTTTTATTTTTATTTTTTTTATGAGTAACCATCTGCTGTAAGTGGAGGTGCCTATTAACTTTCCTAGTAGAAAAAGAAATTAGCTTCTGAAGACACAAAGCCAGTGAATTGTGAAACAACACAGTTATGAAGACAAAATTAAAAAAATTCTCTGCCACCCTAAGGACCAATTTAAAAGTGTTCTATTTAGAGAAATTATGTTTGCAAAGTATATATTTTCAGTTATTTCTGTTAAGGTTACTACTTGAAGCAATTTCAGAAATAAGTTTTAATAGATATTGTATTATGTTGCCTTTAATGAGCATGAACTCCTCACGATCACAAGTCATCTGTTTATGGAGTTCACTCCCCTACCTTTACCCCACACCCAAAGTCTTGATGACCAGTCTGGAATATCACAATAGGCTACCTGGAAATCACCGTGCAGTTAGAAACATAACTCAGTGTAAAGGGAATAGGTAAAATTATTTATGGATAACCAAGTAGTTTTTTCCAAGTATAAAAGTGAAATTAGAAAAGCATTTAGCACTCCTTCTTTGTATTATCTATGTATTTCCCCCAAACTTTGGGTCATACGATGTCTTTAATATTAGCAAAAAAATGAAAAATGAGGTCAGTGGATTTTGGAGAATTTTTGAAAAGTGAAATGACAAATGCTCTTATTTTGGTTGAGGTAGTGTAGTGTCGCTTTTTCCTGAGGTGAACAGAGTTAAAGCCACATGCAACATTCTTTTCTCCCTGCCCAGGAACTCTAAGGAGAAGAGGGAAGGGTAGTGTCAAGGACAGTACTTCCTATTCCATTGATGCCATTGTCCATGATGACTTGCCAGAATTTTCCAGTTGTCATATGAAACAATTTTTACTAAAATTATGTTCTAGATTTACGAATTTGCTTGGTTTTGTCATTAGTTAGTCATGTGCTAACTTAACCTTTGAAGCCAGAAAAAAAATGAAATTAACGCTCAGCCTGTGTTCAGCAGGAGCAATGCTCTTCTTGTGACTGACTCCTTCACCAGGAAGCATTTTTAAAAACCACAGCCATAAAAGCAATGTAATATATGTAAATAAAGAAATGGTTAAAACCTGTCTAAATTGATGAAAAAGATCTTTATTTTAAACATGAGAATGTCAAAACTTCCAAGAGAAAAAATTCTGTCTTCAAGTAGTTAGATCCTGCTTGGTTAGTTTCATTCAAACAGTGGAAGCCTCGTTGTAGAGGGGGAAAAGGCCCTTTCCAGATGGTTTGTTAAAATTGATAGCTCTAAAAGTTTATTTTCAATATGTTTATTTGAAAGCTGGAACATATTTTTCCCACAAAATAGTTCATAAAAGCTGGTTGGATTTTTTAATGCTCGGTGATATTTTCATATTATATTATCTTTGCTTTGATCTCGAGAGTAGAGGACTGTTTGGAGCTGAGTTGTGTCTTCTCTAAATTCATATTTCAGATTAGGACTAACCTCAGATTGTGACTGTATTAGGGGATAGGGCCTTAAAGAAATAATATAGGTAAAATGAAGTCATTAGGGTAGGCAGCCCTTGGAAACTAATACGGGAACCAAGTGGTGTGGGAAGAGCAAACCTGGCTGTAGCTTAAAAATGCAAAAATACAAGTTTGTCTTTAGTCCTATTTTACCCTTTGTTACTTCTTTTCCCAATGTCTTGCCACTCTGACTCCCACTATAACCCTATTTGTTAATGTGTTGGGTTGGATGGACCTAGGTTCTCTTCAAAGTGCTCTCTGTTCCCTGTGCTCCAGATAAAATTAGGAAATATGTATTGTGAGTGGCTTTGACCACACATTCTAAAATGTGAATGTCCAGTGGCCCATTTATTCCCTAAATATGAGTTCTGTTTGGGCTTGGATTTCATTTATTGGCCAGCATGTTCCCACAGCCAAGAAGAGAATCTGACATGTGGTAATTGCTTCAATTAATTTCACTGAGTGTATGACCTATTTTAAAAGCCAGAATTGAACCAAAATGAATCTCTTACTAGGCAGTCTAAGCAAGTAGAGTAAAACATTTTCAGGACTTGTGGATGTACTCCATTTTTGTGGTGGCGGCTGTTGGGATGTGGGATTTGGGGAGTAACAGTAGAGTTCTAAATGAGAGCCTGCTCCTAGGATCAGCCCATTCTCCTTTCTCTTTCCAATCCTGCATCCACAGATTTAAGAAAACCCCCTCATTGCTTTAGTTAAAAAGGGCTTCCGTGGCAAACCAAGCTTTCACCCAAGAGAAAGAGAGAAGTGTGGGCGATGGGGGAGGAGATGGGTGGCCTTTGCGTGTCATGGTCACTCGTAAGTTGAGGCTGACCTCAGTAGCTTATTTTTACCTTATCACATGTATATGCAGTACTTGAAGGGACGGAATGAAATGTGGGAGTAGGAACAAGTAAATTTAGCATGCTTCTATAACTGGCCCTTCCAGTCAGAAATAATGGCTGTGATGGGAAATGTGTTATTAGAGAAAGACAACAGGCTCTGAGAACTCCTCTTGTCCTTGTCCTCCATTTTAGCCCTCCCTTCCACTTGTGGAATCCTTTTGGCCAATGTTTAAAAAGATGGAGGTGAAGGGGCATATGAGGTAGGAGGTAAATAAAAATTCGTTTATCTATTCCGTAAATACTTAAGAGCACTTACTATGTACTGGGCACTGTTCCCAGGGTTTTTTTCTTTTTTGTTTTTTGTTTTGTTTTGTTTTTTGTTGTTTTTTGTTTTTTGTTTTGTTTTGTTTTTTACATATTCATTCAGTTAATCTTTATAATAACTCTATGAGAAAATCCTGGCCAGGGAGGTTCTTGTTCCAGGTCACACAGTCAGAAGATGGTAGAGTGGGGATTCAAATTCAGGAGTGTGATTCCAGAATGTGAGCCTCACATGAAAGAACCAATAAGAGGTCCTTTGTGGAGCAGGATTGAAGAAAGGGAATTTTAAGTTTGGGAGAGAGATGTTGGATGTAAATGAGGCACAATTTGAGTAGAAATGGGGGGTGGGGAGGAGTAGTTTATTATCATATTAAACTGACATCTAATTCATCTTCTTCCCTCTTCTGCTGTGGCCACATTAATACTGTTATAACCCTGGAAGAAATATCCTTAGAAAGAAAGATGCTCTGGAGGCTAGAGAAGGAATGTAGTTCAGGAAAGAAACTGGTGTCAGAATGGGGAGGGTGTTTGGTTAGTGACGCTTCCCTCAATAAGAAGTTGACCTTCTCTGTATGGTCTTCAACAAATAGAGGTGGTAATATCTTTCTTTATACAGTAATTGCTGCATAACAATGTTTTGGCTAATGACATACTGCATATATGACAGTTGTCCCATAATATTATAATGGAGCTGAAAAATTCCTGTTGTTTAATAATGCTATAGCTGTTATAACATCATAGTGCAACTCATTATAATTGCCTGCAGTATTCAGGACAGTAACATGCTGTACAGGCTCATAGGATAGGAGCAATAGGCTCTATCAAATAGCCTAGGTATATAGTAGGCTCTACCATCTAGGCTTGTGTAGGTACACTCTATGATGCTTGTACAATGACAAAATCACCTAACAACACATTTCTCAGAATGTTTCCCAGTCATTAAGTGATGTGTGACTATAGTTGTAAGGTCATTGTGAATATGTAATAAGAAATACAACATAGAATTTAAAATTGGAAAAACTTCAATCTCAAATACAGTAGTTTTCATTTATTTTCATGTACCTCATTTTTTCCAGTGAAGGTAAGAAAGTCAAACAGAGTCACTCTGTTTCAATTAAGAGTGACCTACTCGGCTTGCCCCTTTTCACCTGACCTTTCTGTCCTTGAGGGGACTCCAGGGATTCTTCAGAGTGTAGTTTGAAAGCATAGTTTGAAATCGACTTTTCTGAGTGAATCTTTGTTCTGAATATGAGGAAATTTAGGGCAAGAGACATTCATTGGCTTTCTTGCAGTTGTTCCATTCTCTGAGGGGTTTGTTCCTACTGGGAAAACCATCTCCCTGTGAAAACACTCTGAAAAGTTAGAAGTTCAGTTCCAAGTAGGCACCTTTACATTAATAAGACCTACCATTTATTGAATACTTCCAATGCTCTGGGACAGGACGGCTTTACAGTTGCACAGGTCCCACACTCAGAAGGGCCCTGCTCTTGGTTTCATGCTCTGCTGTGCCATCTTGAATTTCTTAGTAGTTCTGAACAAGGTGCCCCATGTTTTCATTTTACATTGGACCCCACAGATTATGTAGCTGACCTTGGCTCCTGGTGTTTATGTCTTGTCTCATTTAAAACTCACAATCATCTACAAGGTGTAGCCGTTATCCCTATTGCACAATCAAAGGCATTGAGGCTAAGTGAATTTCCTGAAGATCCCATGTGTTATAAAGGGAAAAGCAGTCAAGAAATGTTGGCCTAAAAACCCACTGTCTTTCCACACTAGGCTAGTATGGTTTTAAAGTAAGGCTGTAGTGAAGAAGGGGAAGGAAGCTAATGGTAAATTTTTGGGCAGAAATAGGGCTGGGTAGGCATGAAAGAGCTGCTAGAAAACTTAACCTGGCTACTGGGGGCCACTTAATATATATATATATATATATATATATATATGTATATATATATATATATATGATATCATATATGTAATATATATAATATATATCATATATCTCACATATATATGATATATATAAATATATATCATATATATCTCACATATATATGATATATATATAATTTAATTTTTTAAAGCTATTTAACTCAATTTTTTTAAAAGGTAGTTTGTAATAAGACTGACTACTGCACAAATCTGGTGGCTGACACAAGCGTGATTTTGTTTTCTTTACAAAGGGGAGGCTGAGAAACATTTGTAAAAAGAATGTGTTTTAGTTCAGGTTGTGACTTAGAGGCAGGCAAATTTAGGATTAGAAGCCCCTTGTGCTTGTTTTTGCTCCCACTTTCAGTTCATGTTTTTCTTTCTTTCTTTGTTACATATAGGCAGAAGATGACACAGTGTATTTGAAATTGTTTTGATGATGAAAGTTGTACAAGTAGAAATTACAATTACTTGGTATTCCTTTGTTCGAATCTGTAAGACCCTAAAACTTTATCTTTGGTCTCCTTCTCCTCCCATAATTTCAAAGGAAGGGTGTAATTTTTAACATTTTTTCATCCATAGTTTTAGTAATATTTTTAACAGTTGCCTAGGTATAAAATAGAAAATTTCTATCTAGAGAAATGTTTTAAAGAACTGAGAATTTCTATTTCTAATATTCTCGACAGCAGCATGGCCTAAGTTGTAATAATGTTTTGTATTTGTGTAGAGCTTTTAGTCTGTGATGCATTTTCACGCTTGTTATAGGAAGAGAGATAAGATAGCAGAATGGGGGAAAGAAAGAATATTGACCTGATAGTCTGGAACATGAAGAACACTGTATGATGATTCCACAACAGGAACAAAGCAGGTGCAGGTAGAGGCAGGGCGCCATACAGAATTCGGGAGCGCAGTTTTTCATTCTGCTAGTGTCCACTGATCCACTTTAGTCATCCAGCAAATATTCATTGAGCCTCTCAAAATGCCAAACCTTTAATACTCTTTAATATACCCAATTAGACTACAGTGGCCCATCAAGACCTAAAATTGCAGATTTATATCAATGCCATTGCTTAAATTTGAATGGCGCACTTCCATAATGTCCTAACCAATTGAACTTCTTTGATCAAGGTCAAATATGGTGATTTTCAAAAGGACAAATAGGAACAAAAATATTGGAACAATTTTCTTCTTTATCTAAACGGTTGAACATACTTTCTTAGAAATTTTTTGGAAAAGAAGCTATTTCCAAAGGACCACCAGAAGCACTACCACAGAAGAAATAGTGCACAGAATGTATTCCCATTACTAATCTCCTCCTAAATCCTTGAAAATTAAATTAGTGACATTCATGCCCAGAATCAGGTTGTAACCAGAGACTGCTAATGGCTCAACTCTTTGGTTATCAAAATGTTGCTTCATATTAAATGAATGAACTCTCAGTACCCATATGCTAATTGGATTTATTTATATAAGTCGGTTGTGGTCATTATCACACTGTGTATGAACTTTACTGAACGACTCTACAAATTCCCCTTAATTCTCCAAGTTAGAATGACATTGAGTACCACCTTTACAAAGATATTTTGACTTTTAGCTCAACAGTGTAAAGTAGAAGCTGAAAGTTGGGGAAAAGGCTGAAAGAATGGAGGAAAGGTTTAAAAAAACTAATAGAAATAAGCAATATAAAGAAATAAAGTACTGAAGACTACTATAAAGATTTTATTACCTGAAGATTAAAGTTGCCACATTACTAAAGATCTCTCTCCATCAGCTGTATCTAAATTTATTGCCATATAATGAGTGCACTCACCCCATTTTAAGATCTGAGGGAAGGAGACGAAAGAGTAAAATAACTTCATCTAGAGTAGAAATAAGTTCAGAAATTGAATATGAGTAACTCTCCTATAAACCCAGTGAAAACAATATCTAGATTTGCCTCCCATTTGTAGAATAACAAAATATTTTTGGAAATGGTGTAGTGTGTGTGTGTAGCTTTAATCTTCTACATCTGGGATTTACCACTATCCACCTCTGCTCATTCTGGAGTACGAGAGGCAGAGGAAGCAGCAACCTGCTTTCTGATGAACTGCTTTCTCTCTGTCTCCCTTTAAGATACAGAAAGGCAAATAGGATATCTAGGGTTCAAGACTTATGGAAGTGGCTGTAGGGGAGCTTTGAGGAAAGCTGCTGATGCCAGCCTTGAAACCATAAAGTGGCCAGTATTTAGACTTTCTATGTTATCTCCAATAGCCAGTAACTATTGGATACAGGGATGGTGTAAAAAGCCATTCATCAAATAATTTGAATTCTTAAATAAAACATTTGATATTCTTAGTACTTTTAGAAAATATTTTAATATATTTGGAGTCTCAAAAACTGCAAGTTTTTCAATTTTTCTCTTGCCTTCTGAGAGGTCATATTTAGCATGTGACCTTTCTAGGTCTTTGTGTATGCATCGCAAGTGTTTCTCATTGTTTTTTCTCTTCCCTCTAGCATAAGGGGATGTAGTGGAGGTGAAGGTTTGGGGATGGAATCTAGAAATGGGCCTAGTGAGGGGTACACATTTATGAAGAGTAGTATGTTACAATTCTTCACCTTTGCAGATCAGTAATACTGCTGGGAGGACCTAAGCTTGTGCCCAGCTGGCCAGATGGCAGCACCTTTCTGTACTCAGCACTTAATGGAATCGGCTAAAATGGAACACCCACTTGTAGAAAGTAGCCTCCTCCATGCTTAAAGCTTATTTAATTCAGTGCTCTCAACTAGAACCTCCCATACTGCTATGGAACCATGACAGTGTTTTTATTCAATATTTTACTCCCATTTTTTCCAGGGGTGGTAACTGCAATGTTGACATTGAACACAAGTCGAAAATAAGATGCTTAGGACTGAATCTGAATGGAAGGCCATTGAGAGGCTGCTGCACTGCACATGAGCTAAGTTAGCACCAGGCTCACCACTATTTTAGTTACTCTAAGTTTAATATGTTCGCTCCATAATATGCAAAATAATTTTAGAATATTTAACATTAACTTATCAAGGCCCAGAGATAGTGAGAAGTCTGGAAACAGAATCTTGGCAGACATGTAGGGAAGAGGGAGATCTGGTGCCTTCTACCAGATTTTTTTTTTTTTTTTAACTCCTAGGGTACATACACAATTGATTTTTTCTGCATGTGATACAGACCATTGTCTTTATTTAAATAAATAGGTCTAATCTTTCTAGCAGGATAAGCGATTCATCATCTGCATTATTTTCTTCACTTTCTTGTTGCTTATTAATTTATTCTACTGTTTATCCTTTCAGAAAAAAGAAGATGAGATAGAAACCTATGTATCCATTTAGTAGAGATTCATTGCATAACTGGTATGTCTACTATGCTAAGTGCTGGTTATATAGAAACAAAAGTCAAAGTTTGTCTTTTCAGAACTTGCAGTCAAATTAGAGGACCTTATAATTAAAAGGGGAGAAAGCAAATACCTAACACATACTTATACTATATTAAAGAAAATAAGCCTTGTTTTGAAATCATATCTTTTACTTGTATTTCATATCCTACATTTTTCAACTAATATTATAGGATTTTTGTTGTCATATTTTGAAATAAAATTAAACTAATTCTATCAGACAAGGTGTTCGGCCTAGCCTTGCTGCATCTTGCCTTCTTTCATTGATTGTTATTCTCATTTAGATTGATTGGATTTGTTTGTTTGTTTGTTTGTTTGTTTGTTTGTTTTCAGCAATGGGTCGATTTCCCTTCCAGTTTTTCTTTATCTGAGATTCACATTCTTTAGAAAACATGCTGTTCCCCAGTTTGTCTTCCTGGCATCAGGTGGCTCCATGTGGGTAGCTCACACCAGTCTGAAAGAGTCTCTGTCTTGTCCTGAAGCCAGAATTTAGGCATGGTATGGTGTAATCCTCAGAAGAGTAAATGTTTAATGGGAATAGTTGCCTTCGACATCTGCTCTGGACTTTTGATTTTACTTGATTAATATGTTTTTATATGAGCATATAACAGTCACTCATAATTCTTATTTTGCAAGAGGGGAGAGGTATGGATGATGGTCAGGTATCATGAGGTTATAGAAATTTGTTTATTCAAACAAACAATCCAATTAAAAAATGGGCAGAGGATCCGAACAGACATTTCTCCCAAGAAGAGATACAAGTGATCAATAGACATGAAAAGATGCTCAACTATACTAGCTAGGGAAATGTAAATCAAAACCATGATGATATACCACCTCACACTTGTTAGAATGGCTATCATCAACAGGACAAGCAATAACAAGTGTTGGAGAGATTGTGGGGAAAAAATACACTGCTGGTGGTAATATAAGTTGGTACGGCCACTATAGAAAACAATATGGAGGTTCCTTAAAAAATTAAGAATAGAATTACCGTATGACCCAGCAATCCCTCTTCTGGATATTTACCCAAAAAACTTGAAAATATTTATCTGCAAAGATATATGCACCCTGACGTTCATGGCCAAGAGATGGAAACAACTGAAATGCCCTTCAATAGATGATTGGATAAAGACGATGTGGTAAATATACACAACAGAATATTAGTCAGCATTAAGAAAAGATGAAATACTGCCATTTGCAACCACATGGATGGATCTTGAGATAATCATGCTAAGGTAAACAAGTCAGACAGAAAAAAGTTGAGAACCATATGATTTCACTAATGTGAGATATAAAACTAAAAGCAACAAATGAACAATACAAACAAACAAACTCATGGACAACAGTTTAGTGGTTACCAGAGGGAAAGTGGGGAAATTAGGAGGTAGATAAGAGGAAAGGGGATCAAATATATGGTGATGGGTGTCAATTTAACTTTGGGTAGTGAACACACAATGCAACATACATATAATGTATTATTGAACTGTAAACTTGAAACGTATATAATCTTATTAACCGATGTCACCCTAAAACATTTAATAAAAATGGAGCACACTGGAGGTACTTTTCTGTTCTCCGTCTCAGTGTTCAGAAGGCTCAGTGACAGTAGAGATGCTGACGTCCTGAACCAGGAGCTTTTTAATTGTTCTTCTCAGAGGGTGTGGGGAGGAATGAGGAAAGGTAATGGGGACGGAGACCACCTGGCACTTATAAAGAACCACATGCATATACTTTTTCTTTCATTTGACTAGAGATGGTGCAGAAGAGAATGTATGCTCCCCACCATCATTTTTGAATAATGAAACTGTTGGAAATAGGATAAAATATGAAACATGATAATACATGAAATCAGTACATAAATTATGAAATGTAAGATGAGGTTCTACTTTGCAACAATGTAAAAGTCATGAATCCTTTGTTAAGATAGAAACTAGACACACTGAAAAACTAAGAGAGTAGTATGGGGGGCAGGAAGAAGTCCTACTTACTGCTGCCCCATTTACATCCCCAGATGGAGCTGTTCTTGAGAGATAGGAAAGGATTCTGAATCAGAAAAAAATTTAAGGCTGTGTTTTAAAAAATATTATAAAAAGCAATTTTCAGGATGCTTGACATCCAGATTTTGCACTATATTGAGAATTTATTTGATAACATCCTTCACTTTAGTATATGTTTTCAGTGAGTTCTGTTTTGCACATAATAAATCTAAATTTTAGTTGAATTAGACATTCTTCAAAGTAGGAAGGGAAAGTATCTAATTGCATGAGGTCAACATATTTTTGATGCTTGATTAAAAACTATAATACATTATCTTCTAATAACATATAGAAAAGCCATATAGAAAACTAAATGAATAAATTAAACTAATGAGTAAACAACAAATACATATTAAGAATCTAGTTTTTACTCTTGCTTTTAAGGGTATCACACAGTCACTTTATGTGCAGATTTATGAATTTTAACTTACCCTCTGGGATCCATAGATTTGGAGATCATGGATCTATAATTTTACTTTATTTTATACCTTAGTAGTGTGAGAGCTTTTCCATTAGGTGACTCTCTTTCCTGGTAGCTATTTCATGAGGCCTCTGGCTTGTGAATGGACTTTGAGAATATTGCTTTGTTATACAGATAAAGATTCAAATCATTAATATTTTGTCCTCCAGAAATGGTTTGTGAAAGTACTACAAGAGTAGTAATATGTAATGTTCTAACCAAATAGACTATGTACACGGCTTCTTATTTCTCGATTAATGCAGTTACAAAATGGTCAGACCAAAATGATCAAATGGCTATACTCAATATATTTTTCTTTTAATACATTTATTATATTTCTAATAGTTCCCCCAAAGCTATGTCAGCAAGTTCAGGTCAGACTTTTTAGAATAATGATTCCTAAAACTGACTTTATATTAGAGTCAGTTAGGGTGTTTATTAAAAGCGCAGACCCCTAAACCAGTTCTGAGGATGCTAATTCAGTGGGACGAGGGTAGGTCCTGAATCGTTACTTTTAACAAGTTTCTCAGGTGATTCGATGACTGGTTCATGCACCAATATATGGGAAACTATGGGAAACTCTGATTTCGATAACCTTATTATCAGGTAATGGAACCAAGCGAAACCTCTTGACTGATAGCTGGCATTATAATTGGCTGGTCCAGATTCTGCTTTCCAGGGGCAGCTGATATCACTACATTGAAGAAAGAGGAAGAGTTGCTCCCTTTTCTTTTCCTGTTTGTTTGTTGAAGTGAAACACAATAGTGAAGTCTATCCTTTTTTTTTTTTCTTTCTGTTTTCTCCTTGTCTTTTTGTCTTAATCAGACCATCAGTGGAGGGAATTTTTCAAAGTTAAAAATTTGTGTATCTCAGAATTTTAACTATTTACTGCCCAGAATATCTTTAAACAAAATGTAAATATATTGATGAATTTCTTATTTCCTGCTTGTTTTGGAGTTGACAACATATTTGCTTTCTTTAAAACGTATACCAATTTCTTATGACCAATATTTAGTGCCAAATATCTTAAATTTTAACAAATAATTTTTCTTGCAAATAAAAACAACAAACTTTGTTTATGTGACTTCAAATAAAATAACTGCCCTCTGGAAAGGTGGCACCAGGGCACTGTTCTTTATATGGGTTTACCTTTAAGGTTTAATTATAGAGTTGTCCAGGAAGTACTATGGATTTTCAGTAAGTCTTATTTCTGAGATTATCAAAATATCTTTTATGTTTCTCTCATTCCCATCAGTTCTCTGGGCAGGCATGATGATCCCGAGGGGAGATGGTATAAAAGGGAGAAATTCTTGTTAGCTTCGACTTGTTCTCTATCGGAGTCCTGGGCAGCCAGCTTCTAGGTGAAAAGGGGCATGTGAGCAGAGGTGCAGCCTGGGTTGGTCTTGTGCAGAGGAGGACATTTGGTACATGTATGGCATCAAGATTAATGTCAGGATTATTTTGACACAGGATTGAGCATACTTTTGTGGGCTGCTGACTATAGGGACCTATTACAGAATGATAACTTGGCCTCGAAGTCTTTGAAAATTAGGATGCTTAGGCTTCATTTTTAGGCTTTCTCTGACATTGCTTCAATTGAATTAAAATCTTGCTAAAAGTGGGGTTGGAATCTAGGTTTGTACCAAATCTAGAGCTATGGTACAGATGAAATGGATGGAGCGATGGTGGTTCTGGTGTTGGCTCGATGGAGTTTGCTACTTTGTGGGAAATCGAAATGTGGTTTCTTAACCCCAAGACAGATCAAGGAAGACATCCAGGAAGACAGCCAGGGATCCTTAGATAGTACAGCCGTTGGGTGCTTTATTACTTTCCTTTTCTGGACCAGAATGCAATGAAAATTCTGAAACCTCTCAGCCCATCTTGCCAACAAATTTACCTGTTTTGAAACCTGAGTGATCAGTGGTGCAGTCAGGTATGACCTGTCTCCTCAGAGCAATGACCACGTATATACATTTTCATATAATATCAAGAATAGAAAGAGATCTGGTTAGGATTCTTGCTCAATAGGGTGGGCTAAACTAAAACAAGTTTCTTTGAACAATTTGGTCCAGTGCTTTATTGATATTTGGTGCTTAATCCATGCTGAGGTTTAAAGCAAGCCCTCCACATTTTAGGAGGATTCTAGGGGCCTTTGTAACAGTGGGAACTGTGGTTAGGGTAAGGGGCTTTGGCACAGTGCTGGCCTGAATTTTTTCATTTGATGAGTCCACAGGGCCCTAGTCAACAAGATGCATAATTAAGTATATTCTGCCTTGTGTGCCTCTTGGCACACCATGTGAAAACACTTAATATGATGCAGGAATTACCAAGCCCAGCCTGGGCGACTTATCCTCATGCCGCGTAGTAGGCAAGGTGTGTTTTATCAGACTCTCTGCCACTCTTCAGATTTATTACATAAACAAAGGCTTTTTTGGTTATGCTTGAGTTCTGTTTCAGATGGGACTGTGTATGTTTTACAGTGAAACAGCTATGTTGTGCCTTGTTAAAGCAGCACAGTAGACTTGGCTGTTTCTTTTTGTATCATAGCACATGTGGTGAATCTTATTCAGAATAGTCTTCAATGGCAGTTGGAATAGGAATAGCTCATGGATGATGAGCCTTGGGATGCAAAAGTTAAAGATGTTGATGTGGCTTGAATATGTGTTATCTGTCTTAGACTCTAGCATCTGGAGGCTAGGACCCTCAAGGAAAGAACCGTATTTATTTATAGCATCTGCCTCAGCAGCACAACAGGTATATGATACAGGAAATTTCTGATACTCTTTGTAGTGAAAATTCTTGGTTTTATTTATCTGCACTGTGCTAGCCCCGTCCGCCTTCCCTTCCTCAAAGCTCATTCTATCCTTTGCTTTATTTTTGAATTTGGTGAGTTGTACAGTTTCAGTATTAATTCATATTTTTAATTATATCATATGTCTAGTCATAGGTTATGGAACAATGAATAAGTAAAAGGGTGAAGGAGGAGAGTATATTGACATAGTGTATCATTCAGCAACTTCCTGTGCACATGTAGAGACATCTAAAATATAATTATTTTTAGTCAAAGCTTTTGTTCCAATTACAAGCAAAATAATAGAACCTTGAAATTATAGCCTGAGAATAATTAGAAATGACTCATAATGGACCCCAATATTTATTCATTCATTAACTCGGAAAATATTTATTAAGCTCCCAGTATGTGTTCAGCATTGTATAAGGCAATAGGATGCAATGAATCAGACAGATGTGATCCTGTGTTCACGGAACTAAGAGTCTTGATGGAGATGTGATTAAACAATTATTGACGAGAATGGGTAAGAGATGGGCTAGCGTTTCAGGCACGGGAAACAATATACATGATGAGAAAGAGAATGAATGAGAGAGAGCAAGAGTGTGCATATTGGAGGAACTAAAATAATTCAGAATAGCCTGAATGTAGAGTGGGAAGAGGCGAGTGGTGAGAGATAATCTTGGGCTTGCTAATGAAGGGTTGGAAGCCCTTTAAAGGGGTTTGGAATGTATCTTAAGGAATTATTATGGGGTTTAGAGCTGGAGATACGTGATCAGATGCAGCATCATAAAGATATCAGAGTTATGGCTGTGGCCTGGAGAATGGATTGGTTGGGGCAAAAGTGACTGATGGTGGCACTGACCAAGGTTGTGGCACTGGCTTGGAGAAGAGTAAGGATTTAATATTTAGGAAGTAATATCATTACGACTTGGTAATGTCTTAATGTTAAGCCCAGGTTTCTGGGCTTAGGCCAACTGGGTGAACTGCGATACCATTCACTGAGAGAGGAAACACAGGAGGAGGAGCAGGTTTAGAGGAAGGATGATGAAGTAAGTTTCGGACAAACTCACTTTGAGATAGCTGTGAAAAAGTCGAAGGACGATGTTGCTTAGGCAATTGCATTTCACGGTCTGGAGTTAAGGAGAGAGGTCTTGGATTCAGATACCGCATTGAGATTATTGTGGCAATCCACAGGAAATAAAGAAACAATCTGATTAATGGTCCATGACCTCCTGGTATGTGAAGTTAAACGAGAGAATTAAGATTTGCATATAGAAAATAGAAGTAACAGTATGAGAGGGCTCAGTAGCAACTTGAGTATGCAATAAATATTCTCAGAGTCTGGAGAAAGAAGGTTCAATAGCCTGGAGTAATCAAGGATGTTTTCAAGCCAGTGTAATCTTTCTAAAATTCACCCCCTCACCTTCCCCTGCCTAAAACCATCAGTGGTTTCTCATTGATCTTAGGATGAGGTCCAAATTCCTTAGCTTGGTTGCCAAAGGCCCTTCCTAATCTAGTTTCTCTCCAACTCTTTTTTTTTAAAAAATTGTTTATTTAAATTAGTTTCAAGTATACAGAACATTGGTTAGACATCTATTTAGTTTATAAAATGATCTCCCCAATTGCGCCCACTCTTCCCTGGCCCTCTACCTAGCCTAATATTAATGCTAACTGCATCCCATCTGTCATGCTCTTCCTCCCTGTGACCAACTATCAACTACCAATTTGTGCTTCTTTAACCTTTCACCCCATTCTCCCAGCCCTCCATCCCCCCTCCCTTCTATCCATCACCAAATTGTCCACTATATTTGTGAGTGTATTTTTGGTTTGTTCTTTTTGTTCCTTAGGTTCTGCATATAAGTTAAATCATATGGTATTTATCTTTCTCTGTCTGACTTATTTCATTTAGCATAATAACCTCTAGGTCCATCCATGTCATAGCAAATGGTAGGATTTCTTTTTTTTTTTAATGGCCGAGTAATAGTCCATTGTGTATATTAACCATAATTTCTTTATTCAGTCATCTATTGATGGGCATTTAGGTTGCTTCCATATTTTGGCTATTGTAAATTGTGCTGCTATGAATATTGTAGTGCATAGATCTTTACGAATTATTGTTTTGGTTTTCTTTGGATAAATACCCAGAAATTCAGTTGCTGGGTCAACAAGTATATCCATTTTTAATTTTTTGGGAAACCTACATACTGTTTTCCATAGCGGCTGTACCAGTTTGCAATCCCACCAACAATGTGTGAGGGTTCCCTTTTCTCTGCATCCTTGCTGACACTTGTTTTTTGATTTATTGATGATAGCCATTCTGACAGGTGTGAAGTGATAGCTTATTGTGGTTTTAATTTGTATTTATCTGATGGTTAGTGACCTTGAGCATCTTTTCATATGTCTCTTAGCCAACTGTATTTCCTCTTTGGAGAAGTATCTGTTCAGGTCTTCTGCCCGTTTTTTAATTGGACTGTTTGTTTTTTTTGTTGTTGAGTTGTATAAGATTTTTTTTATATATATATTTTGGATATTAACTCCTTATCAGATGTGTCATTAACGAATATCTTCTCCCAAACAATCCATTGTCTTTTTGTTTTGTTGATGATTTCCTTTGCTGTACAAAAACTTTTTAGTTTGATGTAGCCTCATTTGTTTATTTTTTCTTTTGTTTCCCTTGCCCATGGAGATATATCTGAAAAGAAATTCCTGTTAGTAATATTAGAGAGTTTACTGCATATGTTTTCTTCTAGAAGTTTTATGGTTTTGGGTCTTATGTTTAAGTCTTTCATCCATTTTGATTCTATTCATGTATACAGTGTAAGAAGATGGTCCAGCTTCCTTTTTTTTTTTTTTTTTTGCATATATCTGTGCAATTTTCCTAACACCATTTATTGAAGAGACTCTCTTCACCCCATTGTATGTTCTTACCTTCTTTGTCATACATTAAATGGGCATATAGGCGTAGATTTATTTCTGGGCTCTCTATTCTGTTCCAGTGATCAATGTGTCTGTTTTGATGTCTGTACCAAACTAAACCGTAGACTTATAGTATAGTTTGATATTAGGCAGTGTGATACCTACAACTTTGTTCTTCTTTCTCAAGATTGTTGTGCCTATTCATTTGCCCGACTCTTAACTCTTCACCTTCTGCTCCTTTTTCCCTCTCATTTTCCACTTTGGCACCTACTTATAGATTTTTCCAAGTGTGGAACTGCTTCTCACTTGTATGTCTCTGCCCATGATGCTCCCTTACTGGATTCTTGTCCTGCTCTTCCATGAATTGTTTGATTAGCAACTCCAGTTGATCTTTCAGACAGAGCTCTGTCAAAAGCATCTTATGATGCTTTTCCTCGCCTCTAAAGATAGCCTAAATCCCTCGCTGCTATTTTTCTCTCCCTTGTACATACTTCTATTACTGCATATAGTGTTTTTTTTTTTTTTAAATTTGTTTATATTTCTATCCCCTTTCCAGACTTTTAAGCTCCTTATTGACAGTGATCAATTTTTTTCATTATGTACCCAGTACTATCTAGAATAGTGTTTGGCCCATACAAGATAATCAATAAATTCTAAACTAGAATGATTACATTTAGCTTCGCATATAAAAGTGTAGGGTAGATTACAGGAATATAGGAACTGTATGTAGGAATATGGTGACTAGATTTTTATGTGTTTAATAGCTTCAATAGCACTAATTAGAAACTTGGTGCTGCATACTTATTGTTAACAATAATGGCATTAATAAAGTCCAGCCAAATCAGCATTTGTATACTTTTTCAGCTCTGTTATCTCCAGAATCATTTTGGTTCAAACCTTAACTTTATTCCCATGTTTCTGTTTCAAAAAGTTGAAATCGTGCTAGTTGTAACTAACCCTCCAAACTTATTCAACTTAATATTCAGTCCTTTTTCAATCCCATTTATTCAGAGACCCTGTCTACCCTGGGTCCCCGCACTGAGGATATGGGGACAGATGTGGCTCTACTGGCAAGCAGGTTATAGCTTCAGGGGAGGGTTTGTTAGAGGCGTTAGTGTAAGTAGCCATTATTACTGCTATCCATTATGTTACAGTACCAGAGAAACTGAGTTTTTGGTTCTGAATATTTTCTGACTTCTTTCAAATGGGGCAAAAGGGGTCAAATATATTGCGACAGACAGAAATCTAAAAAATTTAATCAAAAATAAATTTTAAAAAATTACTATATTCTTCCTACTATAAAAAATTATTAACATGAACTAAAAATCACATTTTTTCTTATGATATACAAATTTTGAGGGTTTGCTGCATTCTCATGTGCTTTCATTGTGCCTTCAGTGAAAATGTTTTCTTTTTTTTAGAGGAATAATTCCAGAATTAAAATTCTGAAACTGATATGTAATTGCTTAGGATTTGATGTAGAGGTTTAAATTTATAGAAAACTCGGCTAGATCTGTTCAATCAAGCCAGGCACAAGTATATTAGACTTTTCATCTCAGCTCAGCTTTCCTTGATGCCCCTCCGTTCCATCCAGACTATTTTTCTCCATTCCTCCCCCACAGCATTTCCGCCCATACCTACAGAGTTATTATATTATTTCTTTTTATATGAAGTGAGGAACGTGTTTGTGTCTTTATGATTATAGAGGAATTATGTAGCCCGATGAGAGGAATGACTATTGTATAAAAAATGTCTGTGCTAAGTCTTCATGATAAAAGCAGCGTAGGCAGAAGCCAAAACTGCTGAACGTTTTTGAAACCTCAATTTGTGCTACTTGGAGAGGATGATATGTTGGTGTTAGGAAGGCATGTTTACTTCTGAGCTGCTTTGCAAGGCTGAAACCTACTGCAGTGCAAACTGGAGCATTTGAGCATCATGCCAGGTAGCCCAGTGGCATGTGACTAATAGCATAGATTCAAGTAGGAAGAAAAAAGTTAGCCGTTAACTGCTTATTCAAACATGTATCCTATGAGAATGGGAAAATCTGAAATTATTTAGCCAGTGTTAACTAGAGTTTTGAAGCAATAATTTCAGCCTGGATTTAAGTAGTTGCTAATAAATAGGTACCTGGGATGATCTCCATGGAGATAACTTATTTTATTAAATGAACTCACTAAACAGGCTTTTAAAGCTCTGAATTATTTCAATGTGGTCCTAGACTTAGCCTGTAAAATCCTTTTGCTTTCTCTTACTGTGTGTAGTTTGGGGCTGTAAGGATGGTGCTCTGTCAGTGCTGGCTTGTGTTTCTTGGTGTTTTTTTCCCAGATCTCTTACCTTTAGGTGTCCTTGTTCATGCCACAGCCCCCTGAAGGGGATGTAGGCAGCCAGAAGTGGCAGCCAATAGCTGTTGCCTTGGACTTCAAGTTTGAGAAAAATAGGTATGAGAAAACAACCCCATACCTATTTCATTGGAGAATTAGAGTATATAAGAAATCAGGTCTTGTTTTGGTTGTCTATAAAATGCCCCAAATGAAACAAAAACAAAAAAGGGATCACTGGCTATATAAGCAATAGAACCAGCTAGTGTTCTGAACTGGGGTATTCAGAGCTTTCAGTTGAGCATTGCAGCATTTTGACTGGTCCCAAAGCTAATGTTTGTGGAAGGAATGCATGCATGATGATCTCAATTTAAATAGTGCAGAATTGTAAGCACCTTTTTGGGCTAAGATAAGGAGACATCTAGAGGAATAGAAGTGTCTGAAAATGCAGGAAAGAGAAGCATTTATAGATTCACTTAAGAAGACAGAAGGGGATAGGTAGAGGTTGTACAAAGAAAGATTTGCCTGGGGCAGAAGGAGGAATCCCATTGAGAAGCTAAAAAGAAGGGATGAGAGGTTCAGAAGAAGGTTCAGATGACTTTGTGGCGGGTGGGTGGGAGAGGAGTGTGGTTTGATGTAACTGTGGTGGTTTACACATGATAATGAAGGATTTGTAAAGAGTGGTTGAAGCTGGCAGGGCCACTGAGTGGAATGGGAGGGATCCTAGCCTTGGTTTGGCTCATCCAGGGCACCCAGGGTAGATGCTGGGGCCTATGTAAAAGGAATGGTCCTGCCAGTTGGTCACATGTTTACAAGTTTAAATTTGGAGCTATCTGCAGGCCTTACACCTCACTTTGTTCTCTCTAGCTCCTCGATTTCTGACTTCTCAGCCCTCTATTTGTAAGTCAACCTAAACCCTGCCAGTTAGGCATATCTGCCTAAAGAGGCTTCTCTGCCTCTTTAACTTCAACTCTACTTCCTAATTATAGCTCTGTCTTTTCACAGCTCAGCAGTTTTGCAAATGGATTTTTGGATGAGAAATCCATGACAGGACTCAGCTCTCAAAACCATTTTGTCTTACCCAACTTTGAATAGGAAGCCCTCTCTGTTCTAGCTTTTGGACTGAACTCAGACAGAGGAAGCAGATCAAGGAGAAGTAAAAGGATTAGTGACGCAGTCAAGGGTCCAGCCGTGAAGTAAAATCACCATTCTTAAGTGGAGTACAATATAGGGTATTGTGAGGTTTGTCTAATTCTGCGCAGCAACCCTGAAGAGATCATATTTTGGTTAGAACCAGTTAGTGGCTTGTGGGGAGCTATATGACAAGATACATGGATGAGGAAGATAAGGGTGTTGGCAGAAATGTCACTGTGGGGTCCATAGTGGAGGTGAAGAGGTTGTAGTAATAGGTAGGCTGACGTAGAGAAGGTATCAGAGGGCCAATCCTGCTAAGGCCCAAGTTAGTGAGAGGGAATGGTATTGAGATTCTCACACCCATTCTATGTCTTAAAGACTACTCTTATATCCCATCTCAACTCTCTCACCTTTCTTAAAACCATAGGTACATACTGAAGATTCACAGTCATGTTAGAAGGTTGTATTAGATGAACAAAAAGATCTTTCCGAAGCCCATGATTCCATTATGTTCTACATGGAGAAAGAAAGAGCACAGTTAAATGACTTATTTGGTCAATGATCAATGATGACACCACAAACACAATGTGTCTTTAGCCCTTTAGTCCTATGTTGGCTTCTTTTCTCTCTCTCTCTCTTTTTTTTTTTTTAGCCTTGTTCATCTTGCCATATGCATTTTTAATATTTGACCTGGGAGATTCCTGAACTGTGCCTCTGGGGGGGATGGGGGTGGCATGGTGTTCTTTGATATGCTGATGCTGGTATTTGGGTTTCTTTCTTTCTTTTTTAATGATGTGTTTTAGGATTCTTTCCCTCAGAAGATCTTAAAGTTAAGATTCCATCAAAGATATTCATGCAGCGAGTGCTATGAAACAGGTTCCTGTAGGCCATACCAACAAGACTGTTTACTGTTATGGTAGCCGTGTGCTATGATGTATATTCTGAATTCTTTTTTTTTTAATTAATTTATTTTTATTATGGTGACTTTGGTTAATGAAATCCAGTAAGAGTCAGGTGTACAATTCAACATATATATATTGCATTGTGTGTTCACTGCCTATAGTTATATTTTTTTTCTGTCACCATATATTTGACCCCTTTTATCCCATCTACCTCCCCCCTCACCCCATTCTCTGGTAACCACTAGTCTATAGTCCATGTCCATGAGTGTCTGTTTGTTTGTCCTGTTTGTTTGTTGCTTTTAGGTTTATAGCCCACATATAAGTGATGTCATGTGAGTTTCAGCTTTTTTCTGTCTGGCTTATTTTGCTTAGCATGATTATCTCGAGGTCCCTTCATGTTGTTGCAAATGGCAGTATTTTATCTCTTCTTATGGCTAATATTCCATTGTATATATGTACCATAGCTTCTTTATCCAATCATCTGTCGTAGGACACTTCAGTTGCTTCCATGTCATGGTCACTGTGAATGATGCTGCTGTGAACATTGGTGTGAAAATATCTTTTCAGATACGAGTTTTCAAGTCTTTGAGGTAAATACCCAGTAGAGGGATTGCTGGATCATATGGTAGATCAATTCTTAGTTTTTTGAGGAACCTCTATACTGTTTTCCATAGTGGCTGTACCAATTTGCAGTCCTACCAGCAGTGTATATTCTGAATTCTTAGGAGCTGCTGGATGTATTAGCGGTAGCAACCCTTTCTCTGAGCCTCAGAATTCTTTCTTTCTCCTCCTTTTTCCTGCTCATGGTGGACACTTGGGCTTTAGAGGTTTTTTGCTTTGTCTGCTACCTATTTTCTCAAGTTTATTTTCTTGTCATTTGTCCCTCTTTCTCATGTCACTAGGATACCACTGTGGCTTCCAAGTGCTAGGCCTGTAATCACATAATTTCTGCTTGTAGAATTAGTTTTGTCCTCTGGGAAGTCATCGATCCCTAATTTAGCAACGAGAGAAGAAAAGTGGGAAGCCTGAGCAACTCAAAAGAAAATTGTTGTTCGCTCTTCTTTCTGCTGTCCAAATCACCCCTTTTATGATAGACAACTCCAGAGCTTTCTATGAGATGTGTTCCATGCTGTAGTTTTACTTACTGATTTAAAGCCCCCATGTGACCTAAATCTGTATGTGATTTTCCCATTATAATAGCATATTAATAAATGACATTTTTCATATCCTATGTATAGTATTAGGTGCTTTATATGCAAAATTTCATTTAATTTCCAAGACTGTTGTATGAAATGGATGTTATTATCCCCACTTTACAAATGAAGAATCAGAAGTTTAGAAGATAAACAATTTATTGACAGCCATTTAGCTAAGTGGTATGAGTAGGATTTCAGCCCTCACATCTGAGTACAGAGTTTAAGGAGAATGCTTTCTTTTTTAAAATTATTATTCTAATTTTGACAGCCTCAAAGTACAGTTGCATGCTGGCAGGATTTAATTGTATGATATTGTTATACCATTAGTGATGTGATTGGGTTGACTATATATTTGAGACATATAGTTACAAACCATATTGTTAAAAAAAAAAAAACCCCAAAACTTACCCCACTAGCAAATGGAAACAAATTTTGAATGATCTTGCTGATTCCTTACTCAAGTAGCATTTATCCCTAAAACTTTCCTTCTCTTTCTTCCTGTCTTTTTTCTCTTTTTATTTTTCTTTTTTCCTGCTCTTATGTTCCCTCTCCTTTAAAAAAATCCCCCAGTATATTTTCCTAGTAGGAGTTTCAGGTGCACATGCATGAATTATTTATTGTTACTGTCCTGTGTTTCTATAGTGGATTTGTGGAGAACTTTCTCATGGGGGTAACTATCTATAGTTATTAATGACAGTTACAAACTGATCTGAGGAGGAAGCTTAGAAAGAGTTGGGCTATTTTCTTGCAAAACTTAGAAAATCTATGTTAGCTTAAAAGAGATGGAAGAAAGGCATTCCAGGAGACAGCTAGGAGCCCAGATGATGGCCAATAATTTCATCATGAGCATGAACTAAACGTTCTAGAAGAAGAGTTTTTTTATTTTGGTATGTTATGAATAAAAGTTTCCATCTTTGTTTTCTCAGTAGTGTCCATTCTAACTAGATTATATCTCAAGGGCAGTGCTAGTACATATGGCTAGGCAGGTTGTGTGCTTTGTAACTCTAGGGGTTGTGATTTATATTTCTACACAGCTGTAGATGAAGTCTGGACTGAGAGTATACAGTCAGTTCTCATTATTTGCAATAGTTATTGACTATAAAGTTTCCACAAACATGGAATTAACTAATACTGAACAATTGCTCCTAGAGAAATACAGGATAGGGCTCCTGTGAGCCTCTTATCATAATGTTTTTGTCAACTGATCAATACATAACCTGGTTTTATGTGTGTTTCTGTTTAAAGATACCTTATTTAAAATATATTGTTGATTAATTATTACTCTATTCTTGGCCAATATCATTATAACTTGTGCCATAATGAAGCTCATCTAACACACATATTTTCTCTGTAAGGAGCATCGCAACCTTCTCGTGCTTAGGACACTAGACAGCACTTCAGCTCTATGCCCTGGGGCCGTTTTAAACAGTAAAATTTCCAACAAAAAAGTGTATAAATGTGAAAAACACAGCACTAAGTTGATTGAAAAAAAAGGACACTTTTTATTGTGTGGGAGCTGAAATAAGAAGGCGGAGAGTTACCTTATTTGATCTTAGGAACGTATGCATCAGGTTACTCAAATATTTTGTCTCTCTGTGCATGTTCTCAAGAGATCATGAAAGCACTGAAAGTATTGATTTTGGGGTTACAAATAAATTTTAGCCGGTACGTGAATTCACAAATATGATATCCTTGAGTAATGAAGATCAACTGTATATTCTTTTAACTAAGAATGGAGAGAACCCAAGGAAGATGTTAGGCTGAGAATGATTTAAAGAGAAGTAGGACTATAGCACTTAAGAGTTAGAGGCAACTTTAGACAACACCCAGGCTAATCTGTTCAATTCTTGAATGAGGAAGAGGCTCAAAGACATTATGTGACTTGTTGAAGGCCATACAGCTAATGAATGGTGGAACACCCATTTGGGCTGGAGTAGTATAGTAGTTCAGGTGAACCCAAGTGTTGATGTACCCTACCGATGTTCTGCCCCTCCCTGTGTACCAGAGTGACTGTCCGCATAAGACTGCCCAGAGCTCTTATATTTACAGGGAAGAGCAAGGGAGTTAATGTTGCTAAATAGCTCTTCCAAGTGTGGGCTTCTTTCTCAGTCAGTTTAGGCTTCTATACGAGAATGCCATAGACTGAGCAGTTAATGAACAATAGAAATTTATTTATCACAGTTCTGCTGGAAAGTCCAAGATCTAGACACCAGCAGACTCAGTGTCTGTTGAGAGTACACTTCTTGGTTCATAGATGGTAGGCAGTCTTCTTGCTGTCACCTCATATGGCAGAAAGGATCAGGGATCTCTCTGGGATCTCTTTTATAAGTACACTAATCCCACTCATTAGGTCTCTACCCTCATGATGCAATCACCTTCCAAATACCCCACCTCCAGTACCATCACAGTGGGATTAGGTTTCAACATAAGAATTTTGAGGAGGCAGGGACACAGACATTCAATCTGTAGCAGCTTTCCAACCCATTTGTTTAATTCTTCATTCAAGAACTTTTTTGTGTACCGTGTGCCCACACAGTGCTCAGTGCTGGGATACTGTGGTTGAATAGGACTTTGCAAGAAGGTAAGAGTCCAATGGAAAGCCTTCACAGGAGGAGTAGGTGCTAGCACACATGAGGCTTGAGGCCATTGGCACTCGGCCATCTGGAAGGAAAATTCCTTTCCCAGCAAGGAAAGTTATCCAAAGGAGCTAGACTTAATGTCATTAATCAAAATCCTGCCCTAAGAAGCCTCTCTTGTCACTTACCTAGCTCTGGTTTTTCTGAACCTAGACAGGGCCAGACTACAGTTGACCCTGGACAACATGGGTTTGAACTTCAAGGGTCCACTTACATGTGGATTTGTTTCAGTAAATGCGGTACATACATTTTCTCTTCCTTATAATTTTCTTAAGAACATTTTCTTTTTTTAGCTTACTGTATTGTAAGAATACAGTATGTAATACATATAACATACAAAATAAGTGTTAATCAACTATGTTATTGGTAAGGCTTCTGGTTAACAGTGGGCTATTAGCAGTTACATTTTTAGGAAGTCAAAGGTTATAAGTGGATTTTGACTGCATGTGGGGTAGGCACCCCTAACTGCTGCATTGTTCAAGGGTCAGCTGTATACTTAAGTGGCTTTGATAGTCCATTGGTTCATTTTTTTTCCCTCCAGTTTAAGAAAAGTTGTGAAGCCTGTGACAGAATCTGATGCCACACCGTTACATCGTCACAGTAAAATGTCCAAAGGCCTTTTATAGGCCTTGTTGGTTCTAGGGAATATTTGAATCAGTAATTTATACTTACTAAATGTTATGTAAAATAACTTCTTTGACTATATATGTGTATGTGTGTGTTGTGTATGCACAGAAACATACAGATATGCATCTATAATTAAATAAGTTATTTTACTTAACATTTAACAAGATGATGTTCTCTTTTGTTTAAGATTATTCAACTGTGAGTGATAACTGTGTCCTCTCTTAGAAATGGAGGTGATTGACAAGGGAAACTTTAGGTACTGTCTGGGGAGCTGGAGAGAGCCCCCTACATCTGGCGTTAGTACATGTCTCTTCACTCACTCTCTGA
The DNA here is from genome assembly GCF_014176215.1 of Rousettus aegyptiacus. Classification (NCBI taxonomy): domain Eukaryota; kingdom Metazoa; phylum Chordata; class Mammalia; order Chiroptera; family Pteropodidae; genus Rousettus; species Rousettus aegyptiacus. The sequence continues at coordinate 47,925,323 of NW_023416285.1, read as the reverse complement.
AGGAGAGATGAACTTCAGATTTGGATATTGGTGTGCTGTGGCAGTGTGAGTAGTGGTTAACGGCATGTGCTTTGGAGTTAGATTGAACTGGGTTCTTATCTTGTCTCCATGTCATCTTGGATATATTACGAAGGCTCTCTTTGCTTCTAGATTCTGTTAAATGGTGATAATCTCATGAACCTCACTGGGTTGTTTTAAGAATTAATATAGGTAATTGCATAAAATTTTAGTATAGTGCCACTTAAAGAGGGCTGGATAGATGGTATTTTTTTGGTAGTAGTAAGTGACCAGGTGGTCCTAGTTATAATTATTAGTAGCCAAGTGCACTCAGTGAGCATTGGCTTAATCTAAGGGAGGAGCTTCCAATCCTGGACTCCCCTACTAGGCACTCGTTTTCCATCTGCAGTTAGTCTCCGGTTGAGGGGCGATTCTGCCTCCTGTCTCTTGGCTGTGGAGAACCTCACTTTCAGTTTCGTTGGAGGGTCTGGTGTGAAACTGCTTGTTACTTAAGCCCTGCAGCTGTTCCTAATTTTAGAAGGAGAGTGATCATTACATTTAGTAAACAGCACTCTGGTCCATATTTTTATTTTATCCAAATGCAAAGCTTAGCTAAAAAAATGTAAGAGTGCCCATAGAACAGTTTGGCTCTCGGGCCAAAAACTGAATTGTTTTGTTTCTGGAGGGTCCCATGCAAATGTCTGGTGAGGATGTGGTCAGAAGTTCAGGGAAAATTAAAGGGATCAGGAGCATTACAGAAAAGCCCAGATGGTCATCCGGGATGTGTGTAGAGGAATATATCTGAAGAGTTATGTAATTTCTTTTCACTGCATGCTCTTGCTGCCTGTTTTCATAATCAGATTGGTTTTCTAGCCTTGATAAAAAGATCACAACTATTACATAATAATTCTTGTTACTTGGCAGTGTGTGTCCTGGACAAGTGACTTTATCTCTTGTTATAAGATGGGGCGATGTTTTTAGTACCTATCTCCTAGGCTTGTTCTGAGAATTAAATGAGATGAATAGGTGCATGAGCAAATGAATGTGCCTGAGATTGTGTGGGATCATGAACTTAGCACAGTTGCTGCCTTGTGTCAGAGTAGGCATTTGATAACTGTTAGCTGACATTATTGCTGTTGAACTGTAGTAAATAATTGGAAAAAATAAATGTGGTCTTCCTTAGTCTTAAATAGGTAAATGCTGACTAAATACTGAGGACACTTCTAGTTTCTGGTACCTGAGATTTATAAGTAATGACTGCCTACTGTGTGTATGTGGTGTGTGTGTGTGTGTGTGTGTGTGTGTGTGTGTGTGTGTGTGTGTAGGTCTATATATCTGTGTATAGACCTAATATATATAGGTCTATATATCTATATATCACTGAGAGCTCCCATCTTGGGGCTTATGGACTTGCCCAGTTTGGGAAAGTTCTTATGGACTTGCCCAGTTTGGGAAAGTTCTATAGTATTTTTGAAGGGGAATTAGATACCCCCCACCCCTGCCAAAATAATATGCTGTCTTCTGCATGTAGTCACCGGAGAGGGGGTAGCTCAGTGCCAGTCTCAGACAAGTCAGAGAGGCAGGTGGGTACTGGCCTCATGGGCTGAATAGTGGGGCCTTGGGATGTGATAGTAAGGATACAGGTGAATAAAGCCAAAATGAACACTTAGAAGTCTGTTCATTGAGCAGGGTAAATTTGATGGAGTGTATGATAAAATCATTTTCCAAAGAGTTTTTCCTATTGGATATTTGGGGTACCACCACCCCTCGACTTATTACTTTTTAGATAATTTAGGTACAAAAAAAGCATTTTGCCAGAGACATAGGACCTTAATTGGTTTTTATCTTTGGTACTCCTTTTTACCTTCCGATTCCTACTTCTGCCAATTTATTCTTTTCTCCCTAATAAGTCTTGCTTGGATTCTGAAATACCTTAAATATAGCTAATATTTCATAATGGGAAGCTTTGTTAATGGGAATGACTCTGGGTTATAGAATATTAAGAATGCGCTAAGCTCTGAATGCTGCATTAGCATAAATAAAATAATTTCTTTTAGATTTTAAATAAGATTATAGTTGATAACACTGTATTGCATAATTGAAATTTATTAAGAGAGTAGAACATAAATGTGCTCATCAAAAAAAATAAAAAGATAAATAGGTGAGGAGATGGATATGTTAATTAACAAGATGGAACAAATCCTTTATATAAATCACTATGTATATAAAATCACCATGATGCACACTATACATATTTTACTATTTCATTTGTCAATTAAATATCAGTACAGCTAAAATTAGAAAAAAAGGTTCTGGGAATAATATTATTAGTATTTGTATAATGAAATATAAAAAAGGTGGTTGAATTATATTAAATAATGTATTTTCTTGCTTCTTTTGTAGCCTACCTAGTTAGTAAGAGTTATTACTTAAAGCATTTGTGTCATTGGATGAGATTTCATATCTAGAAATATTTGTTGAACTTATTGTTATAACTGGATCTGGCTTTTAGTTCCCTTTAATTTATTCATTAGGCAACTTTTTTTTATTAAAAAAATAACAGATGAACTTTTACTTCCTTTTAAATTTTATTTTTACTTTTTATAATGGAAAATTTCACATAAATACAAAAAAATAGCATAATGAACACCTAAGTATTATCACCATCTATCAATTCCTGACCAATTTTTTAAACCTATACACCTTCCTACTTCTTCTCATATTGTGTTACTTTGAAGTAAATCCTAATTGTATTTCATAAACAAATATTTAATATATATATAAATGATAGTGACTTTTAAAAATAACACCAAAATAACATTATCACACCTAACAAAATAATTATTCTTTAAAAACCTCAGATATTCAGTGACGTTCAAATATCTAATTGCTTCTGGTTTTGTTTGTTTGTTTGTTTGTAAGCATCCATGTTAGGTCCAGAAGTCATGCTTGGTTATATTTCATTTTATTTACTTAATAAACTCTTTTTTGAAGTTGTATGTTTTTTATTTTGAATATCTAACAACGATACCCTCAGTGAGAACTGGATCAGTTTCCTATCTCTTTCAGGAACTTGTTGCATGACATGAGCTAATTACTTCACCTCTTAAAGTCTCAATTTCCTAATTTGTAAACTGATAGTGTTGCACTAGAAGACATTTAAAGTCATTTACATTTCTCGGATCTTATAATGATGTGAACTGATGACAACAAAAAAGGGACATTTGGACTTCTTTTTTCTTTTGCTAGAGGAAATGTCTTTTAGAAAGGTCATAAGTCAGAACAACAAATCAAATGTTAGATATTGGACTGGAAGGTTTTTTTTTTTGTTTGTTTTTTTTTTTTTTTTTTTTTTTTAGAAGAGGGTATACTCTCATGAAAATAAGCACTTGGGATATTATCTCTAGAGTACACAAACTATTTTTTTCACCCTTATTTAAGGGTGAAAAAAATATTTGGGATTTAATTTAAAAAACTTGTTAGGTGGAAGAGTTTTCTTTGGAAGTGGTGGGCTGAGTTATTTTAAACACCCTCCTACTAAAAAGAAAACCCTAAAATATATACAAAATATAAAAAACCTTGCTTAAAGGAATAGGGCAGCTATTAAGACAGTAAGAAATTATAGGACCAAGATACAGGAGAGAAAGTATCTGAAAGCAGTAATTGAGAGGCTGAGAAACTGAGCGTAAGTTTTTAACACAATCGTAGGGCTGATAGAGGATCAAAATGGGACTAGGTCCTACCTGGAAGTGGGATTGGTAAATACCCCAGACTTTCATCTGAGAACTTGAAAGGCTGAATCCTAAAAGTGAGTGTGAGCAGGAAATAGGTTAGTCTCACAGAGACTGGAGCCGAGCTATGAACAGGTCAATCCCTTGTTGGATTAAGCTGGATTTAGAATTATTGGCACCTTTAGACTAGCTGCCTGTCAATAGTAAAGTTATTCCTCTCTGGAGGAAGATAGCATCACCCAGAACCTGTAAAGGACTCTACTACTTTTTGATATCAGATATTTCATACAAAAGCAGAAATAGCCAGGCATATGAGAAGATAAGATGTAACTGAAAAATAAAAGACTCACCAGGGTCTCTCAGATAATGGAGTAATCAGAGGCTTTACAGCTATGATTAGTATGTTCAAGGAAAAGACTGAGAATGTAATAGATAACTGGAAACTAAAAAAAAAAACAAATAAAATTATATAATTAATGAAATACAACAACTATAAGAACTCAGGAATGGCTTTAACAGTAATTTGACACAGTTGAAGAGTAAAGTAGTGAACTGAAAGATAGTGTAGAAGAAAATATTTAGTCGGAAGCACAGAGAGCAAAAAGAAAGGAAAATACAGAAAATGGTGCAAGAGACAAATGAGTAATTGGTGTCCCATAAAGAGAAGAGGGATGAAATGGGGAGGCAACGTTCAAAGAGTAACTGAGAGACATCAAACAAATATTTTGAACCTTACATAGGATAAAGGACAAAAAGAAAACTTACCATAAATACTAAGAACCAAGACAAAGAAAAAATAATAAAACCAGCTGGAAAATAGACATATAACCTTGAAAGGAGAAACAAGATATTTAGGTGATTTTCCAATGGGAACAAAGAAAGCCAAAAAACAATTGAAAGTTATTTTCAAAATGGTGAAGGAAAACAGCTGCATATAGAATTCTATACCTAGCAAAAGTGTCCTTCAAACATAAAGGTGAAAAAAAGTGTCCTTCAAACATAAAGGTGAAAAAAGACATTTCCAGACAGAAAAACTGAGAGAATTTATTGTTAACGGATCTACAATGAACAAAATACTAAAGAATGTTCTTCAGGCAGTAAATAAGTTATCCCAGAAGGAAGCTGAATGAAAGAAGGAAAGAAGAGCAACAAAAAGAGTATGTATGTGGGCAAATCTAAATGATTATTTACTATTCAAAAATAATTTAAAAAATATATAAATTTAAAATATGCAATTGAAATAGTACATAGTTTGAGAGAGGATTAAATGTAGAAAAAATGTTCTAAGTTCCTTGCATGATCTAGGAAGTAGTAAAATACTAATTTAGTTTAGATTTTAATAAGTCAAGGATTCATATTGTAATTTCTAGAGTATCAATTAAAAGCACAGTTAAGGAACACATAACTAACAGGCAAATAAAAGGGAGAAATAGAATAATAAAAATTCTTGATACATACAAAATAAACAAGAAGAGAAAAAGGCACAAATGTAAAGCAAATAGTAAGATGAAAGATTTAAACATAAATATATCTTTAATTCCATTAACTATAAAATATTAAAGTCTCCCATCAAAGGATAAAGATTAACAGATTAGAAAAACAAACAAAAACCCTAACTTTATGGTGCTTACAAGAAACAAATCTTAAATATAAGGATTTAGAAATGTTGAATGTAAAAGTTTGGAAAATGAAATACTATGCGAACACTAAAACAAAAGAAAACCAGTGTAGCTAAGAAATACTAAGAATGACGTTTAAACAGGTCATTACATCAGGAGTATGTACTACTTTTTTAAAGCAAAAATTGACAGAATGACAAGGAGGAACAGTAATATATGTTCACTGAACAAAATATAAATATGTAGAAAGGAGATTTACTGAGAATTTTTAAACCTCAGATAATTGCTTTTTATGTATATTGTTTGAAGCTCATTCTTTTGATTATAGATTAACATATATTTACAAAAATGTGATCAGTATATATTCTGTTCTATAATCTTTTTTTATATTCAATACTTTATGATGACTATTTTTCCATGTCATTAAATATCTTTCTCTTGAATTATTTTAAGGACAACATGACCTCATTTATTTAAATATACCAATTACCTATGATTTGGACATTTAGGTCGTTTGCAATATTTTTGCTATTATAAAGAACGCTATGATAAACATTCTTGTAACTAAATTTCTGTGCAAATCACTGATCATTTTCACCTCAGCAAGTAAAATTGCTGAGAGGAAAAAAATATTTTTAAGGCTTTCTATATTTATCATTAAATTGTCATCCAGAAAGATTGTGCCAACAACAATAGTGTATGAGAGTATCCATGTTCAACACTATCTCCAAGACTAGTCACAATCTTTTCAAATGAGCTTCACCTGACTATCTTAACCTGTCCTGAAAGTGCTGAGTCAGAGTTTTGGAAAAGATGACAGGTGGGGGCATTGAAGCTGGGAGAACTTTGCAATATGCCTTACTCTGGGCGGCTAGCTCACAACAAGGGTGGTGATTCTCGGAGTATGGGTGTTCCTGCTCAGTGATTTCCATAGTTAATTTCCGAGAGGCCTTCAGGGGCCAGGAGCCATATACAAGTCAAGAGAGGTGAAAGCATGGCTGTTTTTTTTTCTTTTATTCTCTACTTTTATTTCCATTGTTATTATTATTTAATTTTGTTATTATTTTTTATTATGTTCACATAGATACCGTGAAGTCACTTGGTTGAGGGAACCATCCTGAGGTGGGTTCAGTGGGGTGAAGGGAGGATTAGAGAATCTCACTGAGCTATCAGAGCCCTGAAGTCACATCATGGCTATATGCAGGTCTGTTCTGGAAGTTAGCAGTCTCAATGAGCTCACCAACCTCCATTTATAAAATATTTTAAAGTTTACAAAGCTTTTTAGACTTTGTGTATATGAAAATGCTTTTACATTTACTCTCAAATAATAATAATGCTGGCTATAGAATTCCAGGTTGTAAACGATTTCCCTCAGAAATTTGAAGGTTTTATTCCATTATATTTTATCTTCCAGTATTATTGGGAAGACTTAGGCCATTTTAATTCCTGATTATTTGTTTGTGACTGGGTTTTTACCCACTTCTAGAATATTTTAGGATCTTCTTTTTTTAATCTCTGGTGTCCTAAAATTTCATGATGATGTGCTTTGATGTATTTTTTTTTTTTTTATCCATTGTGCTAAGCACATACAATATATGCTTTCACTATGAGAGCTCCCCAGTGCTAGCATTCCTGTCTCTGCTCCACCTCAGATCATCAGGCATTCGATTGTCATAGGAGCACTGGTCCCTGGTGCCAAAAAGATTGAGGCCTGGTGAAATAGAGGATTAAATTTCTTTTGAATTCAATAGAGAGGAGAATAAAAGTATTTCAATTTCTATTATGGCTTATTCCATCCTTCATATAAGTTTCTATTCAATCACCAGCTAAATTTTGGGCCCCACAAAATATTTCAGATATTTATTCACTTATTATTTCTTTCTTTTAATGACCAGAGCCAAATAACTTTTTAGTAGACAATTGTGACATTGGGTTTAAGGTGGTGCAGGTCTGTATTCATTGTTAAGTATTTCAACACAGGGTAATTGACCACTGGCATTGTTTTGGGTCCTTAGGACCAAAAGGTGGACAAGGTACAATTTTTGTCAATTTGAAGAGTTTATAGCCTTGTAAATATGTGATCCCCAATTCTAAAGAAATAAATGCATTGTGAGTTGACAAAGTAATTTTGGACATATGGTGAATGAACAGTTTGGAGCCAGGTTCCTGGCAAGGAGGCTATATTCCATAATGGTAAATCACATAGGCTTCGAATCAGTTAAACTCGGCATCCATTCCAGCTTTGCCATTATTTATAGAGGGAAGTCATATATCATCTCTGAGTCTCAATTTCCCCATCTATAAAATGGAGAGAATAATATCACTTATCACATATTGATATGAATGTGTTAACACACGTAAAAGGCTGTAGACCTGGCTCTGAGGAAGGAGTCAGTTAGCGGCAAGTAGAAACTTTGTGAAGAGAGTGGAAAATGTCAGACAAGGGCCTTGAGCTCATGTTCCAGTTTTGCCTCTTTCTAGCTGTATTATGTTTGGTAAAACATTGTCTCTTGGTTTCAGTTTCCTTATATTTAAAACTGGGATATGATGTCTATCTTACAGAGTTGCTATGATGATAATGTTAAATGGGATAATGTGAGCCATTCTTGGCCCTATATACGTGTTTAGTTTAAATTTTATTATTAAGACGTTAGGGGTCCTAGAGTTCTAGATTGCATGGTAAGAGTGTGTTGGAGGAAGGCCAGACATTTGTTTGAGAATTTGCCTGCTGCACTAATTGCTAACCTGATCTTTGTGGTGCTTTCTTGAACATTTAGATCTAATTGTTCATCATGAGCATTTTCCCTACATGTTCTGTGGAGACAGTCCAATCTGAAGATGACCTTGGAAATAATAAAAAATTAAAAGCAGCTACCTTTTGTGGCATAGTATGTGATGAAAGTAACATTTCTTCACTCTAATCCCAAGACCTTCTCTCCTACGAAACATGTGAACAGCTTCTAGAAATTAAGTTATTTGGGATTTTTGGTTTGTTTCTTTAAGAGTAAATAAATGACTTCATTTTTCAGTGGTAACTAATGTGTTAATGAAGACTTATAGAATCAAAGACTTTTAGAACTGAAAAGTAGCTTAGTGACCACTTGATTAAAAATTTTAATTTTATTGATGAAGAAATTAAGCTCGAGAAAGGCTGTTACTTGTCCAAGACCACAAAGCTATTAACTAGTGAAGCTCAAGAAAATAGATTTCTGCTTAAATTTCAGCCAAAACAACACTGTGTAATAAAATAACTCAATGCAACATAATTGAATGCTTTAATGCTTTCTCGTCAGTCTCAGCCTAGAATAGAAAAGATGGAATCCCAAGGGGCTTTTTAAACAAGTTTGTTGAAATTCTATAAGAAAATTAAAAAATATCATAAGTGAATTGAGAGTTAGTAAGCATTTTTGAGTTTCTAAATTAACACTTCAATTTTCATATGCTACATAGTTATTAATTATGTATTTGTGTTCTTAATTATTTATCTCAAAATGTATCTGAAGCATCAAGTACTCCTGTGTTAAGAATTCTGGTGATTATTCCTCCTTATTTGTATAACGAAGTCACTGATACTCAGTAATTTGTCCAGATACTCATCCTCTTTTGATTTCATCTTTAATGGGATCCATCCTTTTCTTTTCAGTTGTGTTTATTGTTGCAGGTTATAGTGACCATGAATATACAATGGTTTTGGAAGTACCTTGAAATTGTGGGAAGACATGCAGGAGCAAAATCCATGTGACTTGTGTTTTATTGAGTGAAAATGAGGCTTTTTTATGATTGGCAGCAGAAGGTGCCCAACTCTCCTATGAATAGTACCTTCTTAGTTTGAAATATGAGCTGTGGAAATAGTCTTCTTTTAAAACTCTCAGATAAAGAATGTAAGTCACACTTCTTTGGAGAGAGCCATTTCGATATTGCTATTTCTTTACGTGCTGAATAAAGCTCCACATTTGGAATTTTGTCACCCTTTTGTATTCTGGCTTCCCTTGAAATCCTTTGAGGAGGCAGTGACTGAGAACATCATGATCCTGGAAATGGCGAAGTTCGAGTAGTACTGGTGAAGTGAAAGGGCCACAGCGAGTGCCATGTTTTGGTTAATTGACCTAAGGGCCTAAGCATCCTTGGCAGCAAATATGCAGTTGGCTTTTAAATATCTGGCTTTGGATTTGTGTTAGTGCTTTCTTTTCCTTCTGAAATTTTGTTCTGAGGAGTTAGCTTTTCTCAATCTTTTATATATTAAAAAATTATTATGAGGCCAATATATACTCATAGTAAAAAATTCAAACAGAACCAAAGCTTATACAATGTGCTGTAGACTCCCACCAAACTCATTCTTTAGAGAAAACACTATCTGTTGATTCTTAGGTCTCTTTTTAGACATTTCCCATGTGAACACACCTGTACACATATACCTACATTTTTTCTTAAATGGGAGTATAGTGTATGTATAGTTCTATATCTTGCCTTTTCACTTAATAATATATTTTGGAGATTTTTTTTTACATCACCACATATGGTGAACTCAGTCTCTTAAATAGCTAGGTAGTGCTCCATGTTAGAGATGTACACTTGTTTATTAGACTTTTCTCATATCCTTTCTTCTCTTCCTCAGACAAAATACCTCAAGACAGGCTGTTAGTCAATTTCACACTTCAGGTATGTGTTGCTGGGAGGAGGTTCTATTTTCCAACCTCGAAAAAACGAGCTGGTGGTAACCTGGGAATACCATTAGCTTCGCCATCTACATCTTCCTTATTTCTCTTAGCATGAGAAGTGCTGTGTGTTTTTGTGTTTGCCAGAGCCTGAGCTGCCATGGTGGCTCCAGAGGGGCAGTGAATGTGGAAAAGTGAGCGAGAAGTTGGCCACACCAGTGGCAAATCCTTAGATTGGGCATAATGAAACAGACAATCAAGGCACTGTGCTTTCAGAAATTTCGAGGTCAATAATGCTGTTCACTCTCTTTTCAAGTCAAGTTAGCATGGAGGCCAATTCTAGTAGCTCTACGTTGTTTTCCCTGGAAAACAACAGGAAAGTCAGTGCTTGTAAAGCCCATCTTGCGAAAAGCCTGCAGACTCACAAAGGAAATGGAAATGTCAGTGTTAGCCTGCCTTCAGGCAAGAGTGCTACGCTTTGGATAAGTAGTTTTCAATCTTCTTTGAAAAGGGGAATCTAGTTTTGAAAGGAAATCTTTTACAATTCCTAGTATTTAAAGAGATAAAAGTGGAGCTGCAGGAATGGATTTGGGTTGGGGATTGGGTTGGTCTTCCATTGTCCATATCCGGCAGTTTCAGAGAACACAGACCAAAACACACTGAACTGGATAGCATTTCATTCAAACAAGATGTTATGATTTTATTTCTTTGTTTTTAAATAGTATTTCAACAGGCTTTGTAATAGTACTTAGAAGGATTTATATCTTGTGTATAATTTTGAAGAGGAAACATCTTTTCTTTATCCTTTTTAAAAGGGCCTGTTTTTACTTTCCTAGATCGAAGGGCAGTTTAAGAACAGATATATCACTTCAGTTAACTTTTAGCTACTAAAGGAAAAAGTTAAAAGTATCCAGATTGGAGAAACCAGCTTGTAAGGCCAGTAAGTCTTTATACCATCCCAAAGCCTGTGAGATTGATTGCTTTCAGTGTTTACTGCAGCCAAATGATTAACTAGAACCCTGAAACTGAGCCCTCCTGAGAAGTGATTTATGCCAAGAATGCAGAAAGGATGTTTGCATACGACTATCGAATTTCTTGTTGAAGCCTTTTAAACATTGTTTATCTTGGGGACACCCACTGCTTAGAGCATTTTTATTTCCTTTCGTATTTATCATCTTATGCCAAAGGCCAAGGGCAGCCTTGTAGTATTTACTGAGTTTAGTTTTCATGGCTCTCTAGGGGTCACTGAGACTGTGGGAGAAATGCGTGCTTCAAAACAACTAAAGTGTGTAGCGCTCTGATATTTTTCACCATCGAGAACGAGGTAGCTGGGTTTATGACTAATCAGTTTTTCTAACTAAAGAAACACAGCACTTACAAACATGGAATCATACTATAATTATTTGGGATCTCAAAGATGAAATGTATGTTGATAAAAACCAGAGCCAACTTTTATGGACTCTTTTGAATACCTTTCTCACACCTTAAAGTTTTATTATGGATGAAAAGCCCCCATTCCCTTACACTGAAATAGTATAATTCATTTAAAAGAATTCATTGAGCACCTACTCTGTGCCACTCAAGGTACTAGATCATTGGGATACAACAGTGACTGGAACAGACAAAATTTCTGCCCTCAGAGGACTCTCATTTTTGTTCTCCTAGCTCATTGTTAAAAAATCAGAAAACTCATCTACCTTACCTTTTGCTGAAAGTGTTATTGGAAAAAGACAGTGTTCTTCAGGGTGGTGAAACCTGCTATTTTGGTAGGGAACTTCATTTTCTGTGCACTCAAGGTAGGACTAATGGAAGATAAAGATCATGGGCTTGTCTTGAGTACAAAAGGTAAATAACACATAGTTTCTCAAAATGTGCTGTTACCTACCTGCATGTGGAAAAGTAAGATATTTTCTTAAAATACACATTTCTCTAGGGGTGTTGCAGACTTTCAAGAAAAAAAAAACATTCAATTGCAATTCTGTTCTAATAGTGAGCATTGAGAGAGCTAAAGAATAGCTGATAGAGAGATGCTTTTCTTGGCTCCCTAGAGCTAGAGATTTCTAAAGCCTTCATGTTTCTTATTTATTTGTTTGTTTGTTTGTTTTATAACAAGCAAAGTGCTAAAGCCTAACAGTTGACCAGAACTTTCAAGAATTCTTACTCTTTGTTGGGGAAGACATATTAATATTTAAGGTAGTGCCTTTACTTTCTTTTGCAATAATATCTGAGTTTGGAAATGGAAGAATTTATACTTAGTGAACTGCTGTTGTCAAATGGACTGATTCTAAGTGATAGCCCCGAAACTAAATCAATATTCGATTTGTTCTATCTATTGTGCCACATCACTTTGTAATAATTCATTGTACTATTATGCTATGTTTTAGAGAATTGAATGTAAGTGTTGCCATTAGGAAAGGTTGTAATCGATTTATACATTTAAATCTGTATCTTTCCTTGTGAATTTGGGCGTGTTTTGAATGTTATCCTTTGTGTGGCTCTTGGAGAGGCAGAGTACTGCTCAAGGCACCTCTCCCTCCCTCTTCACAGGAAAATTGAGGTGCAGGAAGGAGAATAAATGACTTAAGGGAACTGAACACGTGGGGGTCAGGTTGAGTTTCTTGCCTGCGTGCCTTTGTTTAGGGCTCTGGGTTGCTTATTCTAGGCTCCCAGGGGGAGTGAAGGACTTGCCGATTTTAAATTGAGTACAAGCTTTATTTCAGGCCTAATTGCTGTATAAAGTTGTGTACATGTATTTTCTCCCTAACTGGAGGCAAGCATTTTGAATTCAAGACCTTTCTTTTGCACTATTTTTTTGTGTGCCCTTCATGTCACGCAGACTAGTCTTTTGCATATAAACCTTTTATATACATTTGCTGATTGATTAAGAGCCAGTATCTCACAGATAATGACTAATTAAGTTTTGGGGAATTCATTGATTCATTCAATAGCTATTTGTTGAAGTCTTACTAGTGGGAATAAATAATTTGCTCTTTTGGTTGGATCTCAATCTGGTTCTTAGTGGTAATGCATTGTGTTTGACATGACTAGAAATTCATGAGACATTTCTCAGGGAAATTGGTCTCATTACTTGCAATTATTTCCATCAGCCTACTAGTCCTCCTTGTTTTACTGCCTGAATATAGCACAGAGCACTCTTTTCTTTCTATTCTCAATCTGGCATAAGCATGAACTTTCATTATTGTTCACTTGGATTTTTGCTATAGCTTAACAACTCTCCTTATTTCATTGATGTTTTTTGCGCCAGTCATACCCATATTCTAGGTTCTTACATGCTGATGCTGCAATGATCTTTCTAACCTAAAGACTGGGCATGTCCTTAGAAAATTTTGTCGGTGGCATACAAGACCTTCTGCTAGCCTTCCAGCTTTAATTCCAACTATGCCTCCTTCTTTGTGTTCTGGAAATGTCCAGTATCAACATTTCCTAGACTGAGAATTCTGTGAGGATATGGTCTGTGTCTGGATATACTTCTCTGAACCTCTGGGATCCAGAATGGTGCCCAGAACAGAATGGAGTTCCATAAGTTTTTGTGGAGCTGAACTGAATTACATACACTCTTTGAAACTTATAAGACTTAAGCTTATTAGCAAACAAAATTACATTGCCTTTGAAACTGAGGGTCTTTATTACTTAGATTAAATTTAGTTTTAAATAGTAGCTCTAGAAATCATATCACTCTCTCTTTCTTTCTATACCCCTCAGAGACCTAGCCTTTCCCCTGGATAATCAGTAATCCCCGAGGCAGCAGGAGACAGTACCTGGGACCTGGCTAATGGTCTCTCAGAGGTCTCCTGACCTCTGGCAGGTTAAAGATAACATCTTGACCTAAGTTATGTTTCTCTCCTGAGGCCTAAGGTGGAATGACCTCCTGGCTACTTTTCCATGAGACCGGACAGAGGGAAAGACTGCCGGAAAAGGCCTCAAAGCTGTCTTCAAGGCCCAAAGAAATGATCTATTACTCTTACTTCACTGATTACTGACCAATCAGCTCCCAACATGACTCCAAACCCCCTAACCCACAGTGGCCTGTGATTTTGCTCTATATAATCTGTAACCTACATGCCATCGGGGAGTCAGATCCTCAGCATTAGCTTCCCATCTCTGGATTGGCCAATTAAACATTAAACTGTTTTTCTTTCTATACTGCAAAGTCTGGTTCGTGCATTTCTTTTGGTCAGTGCCCATAGGCAAGCAGACTCAAGGAAAAACATTGAGGTTCTGGTAACATCTTCAGTCTAAATCCCTTAAACTTTTTTTTGATGAATTCAGCATTATTTGTCAAAGCACTTTGTGAAATGGAAAATAGATGACTCAACAAAACTCAGAAATATATTTAGAACATTTAACACTTGGTGAGCGCTAAAGACTATGTATATTTCATCAGATTGTCCTCCTCATTTGGTATGAGGAGGTGGTATTAATTTCTAAAATAATAGAAAAAGGAAGAGTAAAGCAATACAAGAGACTCATACTGTGTTTTTCAAAGTATCTTTTGCTATTTGGTTATCTTGAGAACAGAATATAAAATAATTTAACACATTTTCCAATATTTCTTGAATCTTAAAGCAACATTTCATAATTCTTCCCTTTTCTTATTCTGTATTCCACCATTTACCCAGTGATGTTCAACCAAGGTTTATGGATCCATTGTTATTTCAAGATCTTGCTAGCTCAACTAGATGAAATTATTTACTTAAGAAATCTATATAAATTCTTCAGTTTTTTGTTCAGTAGAAGTTTATCTGTCCTTACAAATTTGGATTGCAGGTTATTCAGTATGATTTTCCTTCTTCACAGACACTTTTTAAATAATTTTATTTCTTTTAGTTACAGTTGGCATGCGATATTATATTAGTTTCAGGTGTACAACACAGTGATTAGACATTTACATAACCTAGGAAATGATTACCCCAATAAATCCAGTACCCATCTGACACCGTACATAGTTATTATAATACTACTGACTATATTCCCCATACTATACTCTACATCCCCATTTATGTACGTTGGTAGTACAAAACTACCAATTCGTACCTCTTAATCCCCTCTCCCATTACCTATTTTTTTCCCTCTACCAGTCTGGCAAGCATCAAAATTCTCTCCATCTATGAGCTTGTTTCTGTTGTTTGTTTATCCTGTTAACTAGATTTCACATATAAGTAAAATCACATGAGATTTGTCTTTCTCTGTCTGACTTACATCACTCTGCACAATACCCTCTAGGTCCATTCATATTGTTGAAGATGGCAAGATTTCATTCATTTAAAAAATTTTTATGGCTGAGTAATAGTCCATGGCGTACCACTTCTTTATCCATTTATCCACTGATGGACACCCAGGTTGCCTCCATATCTTGGCTATTGTCATTAATGCTGCAATGAACATGGCTGCACATGTCTCTTTGAAGTAGTGTTTTGGGTTCCCTTGGATAAATACCTGGAAGTGGGATCACTGGGCTCTTTTTTGTCTCTTGTTATAGTCTTTGTTTTAAAGTCTGTTTTGTGTGATATAAGTATTGCTACATCAGCTTTTTTCGTTTGTTTTCATTTTCATGAAATATCTTTTTCCATTCCTTTACTTTTAGTCTGCGCGTGTCTTTCAATCCGAAATGAGGCTCTCATAGGCAGCATATGTAACGGTTTTGTTTTCTTATTCATTCAGGTTCCCTGTATCTTTTGATTAGAGCATTTAATCCATTTACATTTAAAATAATTTTTGATAGATAGGTAGTTATTGCCATTTTATTATTCATATTTTTAATTTTATTTTTCTTCTTCTTAAAGAACTCCCTTTAATATTTCTTGTAATACTGCTTTGGTGTCAAAGAACTCTAACTTTTTCTCATCTGGGAAGCTCTTTATCTGTCCTTTGATTCTAAATGATAGCTATTTTGGGTAGAGTAATCTTGGTTGTAGGTCCTTGCTTTTCATCACTTTGAATATTTCCTGTTAATCCCTTCTGGCCTGAAAAATGAGCTAAAAATTGAGCTAAAAATTGAGAAATCTGCTTACAGTCTTATGGGAGTTTTTTTGTAGGTAAGTAACTGCTTTTCTCATATTGCTTTTAAGAGTCTCTCTTTGTCTTTAACTTTTAGAATTTTAATAATGATGTGTTTTGGTGTGGGCCAAGTTAGGGAAGTTTTCCTTCATTATTTCTTCAAATAGGTTTTCAATTCCTTGCTCTCTCTCTTCTCCTTCTAGTATTCCTATGATGTGAATGTTGGTACATTTGATGTTGTCCCATAGGCCCCTTAAACTATCCTCATATTTTTGGAGTTTTTTCTTTTTGCTGTTCTGATTGTATGTTTTTTGCTGCCTTATCTTCCAAATCACTGATTTGATTCTCTGCTTCATGTAATCTACTATTGATTCCCTGTTTTCTTTATTTTAGTTATTGTGTTCTTTATTTTTCACTAGTTCTTTTTTGTTTGTTTCCTATCTCTTGGTGGAAGTTCTCACTGAGATCATTGAGCGTTCGTATAATCAGTGTTGAACTCTGCATCTGATAGATTGCTTGTCTCTATTTTGTTTAATTCTTTTCCTGATTCTTTGTTCTATTCTTTTTTGGGGGGCATGATTCTTTGTCTCCCCATTTTGGCTGCCTCTCTGTGTTTGTTTCTAGGTATTAGGTAGAGCTGCTATGTCTCCTGGTCTTAGGAGAGTGGCCTTATGTTGTAGGTTTCCTATGGGGCCCAGTGGCACAGTCTCCTTGAGAGTCCTGGGTGCTCCAGGTACATGTCCGTCACGTGAGTTGTGTGTGCCTTCCTATTGTAGTTGAGCCTTGGTTGCTCTTCACAGCCACTTTTAATTTATGAAATTTTAAAAATATCTCTTTCATGGGTCTAAGAGACTGCATACATATGTTTGTAGCTAATGTATGACATACTCTTAACATTCAGAAATCAAGCCACTTACCATTAGGGTTGGTACCTTGAGTTGTGCTTCATGGAAACACGGGGACAATAATTTCATCTACGATTTCCCTTGATCTCCTCATTCTCTTGGAACTAAAGGTACACACTAGAGGGAATTGCATTATCTCTGTGTAAATAAGAGGAAATTCAGGCTTAGTGTAGTTCAGTAACTTGCTCGAGATAACCTAGGCCTGTTTGCCTAAAACCCACTTAAAATATTTTTTATCATGGCATTTTATAAAAATTCTTAAAAGAAAAAAGAACTTTATAAGGAACTCTCATTTATCGCTCAGCTTTAAATGCTGGCAACATTTGCCCATTTCAGGGCCTAGTCTTTAGCACCACTGCACCCTTTCCACATCTAACATAGATTTTAAAGAAATTCAGTTGACGTAGGGAAGATCAGAAAGTATTAAATTTCTTTTTAAGCTTATTTTAATTGCATTTATATAATTACTCTCATCACCATTTAAAGTCATTCTCATTGTTAATATTTAAAAAACACAAAACTAAGAAAATCCATTTTTAATCCCTGGATGAAAAAAATACAAAAGTAAGCAAAATGGAAATCACAGCAGATGGGTAATTAAAAGCAAACAAAGCAGAATTATCCTGAGAGTTTTATCACAGTTCCTTATGCTAAGAATGTGTGTGTTATCTGGGAGATTAAATATACTCAGTCCTTGAATATCTAGCAGCAGATAATTGACTTTGTCTTCTCAACTCATTGGTCTGATATGCTTTCATCTACCATCTTCCTGGCTCAATGATGCACAGAGGTCATAGAGTAGCAAAGGTGACTGTGTGGCAGTGTCCTTTAATGATTTCTATTATTTTTGGATGAGGTATTGAATTATTCTGATTGTTCATATCACTTCTCTATTATCTTCATATAGTTAATAAAACATCAATTCATGTAGCTGCATTAAACTCTAAAATCCTTGAGGCCATGGCCTGTTCATCATGTATCCCTGTTACCTATTACGAGGTCTAATTTCTGGTAGGTTCTTGGTGCACGTTCACAGGCTGGAGCAGAACCACCCTAAGGTGATATGCCATTAGTTAAGAACCTACATGTGAATTGATTTATTTTAAATCTGGATTGATAGACTCTGAACAAAAACTTCTTGACACATGTTTAATATAAGAAAAAACATTGTTATCATTATTGAAAAATAACTGAAAAAGTGAGAAAATTTCACTGAACTACTTCTACTCTGAATATGTTACCAAGAGTAAATAGTGTAAATTGGGCTAAAAGAAAACAAAACCTAAGAGAGAGATTATAGTTAGAAAGCAAAGTTATTTTTCAAGACTATTATTTCTTCTGTGACCTTTTCTTCAAGTTAACTGATGATACAGTCACTTGCTTTTTCTCATATAGAAACACATGGCATTCTAGGAGCTTATTTATAACCCACTGTGAAGAGCAAGCAGTAAAGAAGAAAGTTTAATTATGCATTTTAAACACCATGCTCCGCGTGGTCAGGATGAAATGTTATTCTGCCTGTACTATGGTATCTTTTATATCTGAGCACACATACCTGGCTTACTTTCTCCAACTTCCTCCTCTCTTTTTTCTCTGTTCAGGAAATTGGTTTGATTGAGTTTCTTGTGTAGGGCGAAACCCATGGACTGGTATAGAGCTGGTCAGTGTCCCATCAATGGGATCTCTGTTAGCTCATTTTTCATCAGGGAGATACATTTCTTTCTCAAAGCTGTGATCTAGGAGAGTTGCCAAGCAGCTAGAGTTTTAAAAAAAATACACAAAAAACAGCAAACAACGTAATTCTTTCATGTAGTGATCTCTCCCTTTGTGCTCATTATGCTGTTGCTGGCTGACCAGTTCTAAAATAGAGTCCATGGTTCCTTTGCCTTCAGCTGTTCCTGGAATCTTGGAATCTTAGTTAAAGCTTGATTCTAAATAATTGTTTACTGACAGGATTCAATGGGCGGAAGTGGCAGACTCTCTTTATGTGGGTTGGGACTTAATTGAGAACTGATAGAAGTTCATGAATAATTTCTCAGGTTCATGTCTGAGCTTAGCAAGTTTAAAACATTTATCAAGCTTTTATTTCAATATCTGAACTTGTGTGTTCTTTGAACCCAAAGTCCTTATCTTTTTTTGATGTCCATTGTCTACCCCTTTGACAAAATCTATAGTGATGGCTTAAAACTCAAATTTCTTTTTTTTTTTCAGGATCTTTAGCAGGGCTAGTAATGGGAAAAGCCAATTAACACAATTTGCTTCCATCTGCTTCATTTTGTGAATATCACTGGAGACCAGAGCCAAGCTCTGCTAACCATAGGAAACAATGATGCCCACCTAGTCCATGGGGGTGATTTTTTTTCATGGATACTTGCATTTGGTTTATGTGTAAAATTCTCTAAAGAAGCAGTTGTTTTCCCATTACCTAAATAAGACACTGTCCCCAGATAGTTTTGGTCATCTAAAAAATGACCTCTGTTTCAAGGATGCTTTTCAGATGACTGAATTGAATCAACTGATTCTAAATATTACATCATTCGCGAAATGTCTAACAATCACTTTTGGGGCCTGGGACAAATGTAGTTTTAGCTCAACCATTTTCTCATTAGGGCACCACTGTGGCAACTCCCTGCTTTAGCTCCTGGGGATGATGTGGAAGATCTACTCCCGGTGTCGGCAGAACAGTGTTCACCTCTGCTGCTGCCATCAGTTCAGGACACCCATGCTCTCTGTTTTCTAAACTCTGAGTCCCAGCAGATTCTTTTAGAGTGGCCCTTCCAGTGGTTCTCTGCTCTGATCACTCTGTGGAAGTGTCTGCTTTGAGCTCTGTTGAGTGAAAAGAGTGATCACCAGCATTGTACTTGTCACATGCAATGAATTAAGTCTTCATGGGTACATTGTAGTCAATTGGCAAAATATTTCCATTTCACCTTGAAAACAAATCAAGTGTTATGTTTTTAGGCTTGCTGCAGTAAATAATGTGCTCAAGACAAATGCACTTGGGTTTTTTTTTTTTTTTTTTTTTGATCTTGGTTCTTTGTAGCGAAACTAAGTTTTTGTTTATTGTACTTTACATAACCTCATTTCTCAAATTAGGCTGGTTATTGGAATCTCTTCTTTATTTAGTTATGCCATTACTGTTTCACTTTTAAAAATCTCTTACCGAAGAATGGCTGTTGTGTTGATATGATGCTAAAGTTATGATCACTGTGTTTTGGCCTTCGGCATCCAGTGGTGATGAAGAGAAACTACACACAGTGATTAGGATCAGTAGACATTGCCTGGGATAGTTTAACTATACCCTTTAAACCCTACAGTAGCGGGAGCTCTCTGCCCTCTTGGGCAGCGCTTCTCAATCTCACGTCATAGCATTTGGTCAGCAGTGCAGTGTGTCACATACACATGATGCTAGTGTGATGGGGCAAAACTTACCAGTGTGTGGGTGTTCACACTATCCAAATATCTGCTTTCTGAGAAAAAGCACAAAACTCAATGAATGAATGTTTGAGAGGAAAAACAAGTATGTTGGAACACAAACTAACATCTTTCTGGTTTCCTTGGAAGAGAAACTTGATGTAATGAAAGTATGGTGGTTGGGCCTGATCGGTTCAGAGAGAAGTAACCTAGAAAAGCAGATAGAAGAGGTGTAATGGTGTGGATAAGCAAAAGAGTTTTCTGCAGTTGGCATTGAGTGGGTCTTGTGAGTTGCGTATTATTTGAGAATAATGTAAGACAGAGCTTTCATGTTGCCATGGTCTCTATTCTGGAACTCCTTTAAACGATTGTGAGAGATGCAAGGGAAAATGGAAGTTCTGTTTGGGCTAGGTGTTTTAGTTGTGACATTGTTCTGAATGCTGTGCATTGTGGCTTTATAAGTTTACAGTAATGATTAATATTCCATTTTTTTGTATGATTTACATTTAAAAATAATTTAGAAACAATTCATTCATGATTATTCCTATATTATTACTCTCATTCATAGTTTAAAGTGTTTCCCCCACCTCCGTGGAAGAGAAAGGATGCTCTAGGGACTGCATATAATCTCCAACCTGTCTTATTTACTCTACAACTTAGAGCAGGTATCTATTACTATTAATCAGTGTGGCCATTACCATTTATTTATAGTGCTTGTCATTTGTGATTTTATAGTTTTTAATTTTTAATTTTAATTTAGTTTTTAATTTAAATTTTTAATAAGGAAGAAAGCAAGGATAGATGAAGAAAGCCTTAGTAATGTGTCCGTATCTCCACTGAACAAGAAAAAGAAATATGTTTTAAATGTTTCCCTCAGTAAGAGTACAACAGTCCCATGAGTCATAGCCTAAAGGACTGTAAGTCAAATATGTCAAATACAGCTCATAGAGATGTTTTATTTGTCTCTATAGTATTTTTAAAAAGTTGAGTCAATCGACAAAATATCAAATATGGAAATTTCTTAGGAAAGTCTGACTTTCTAACTTCTCTTGAACAATTGGAAAGTTGGGGAACATTAGCCCCATATTCCTACGGCAGCAATCATCTGATGTGTTTAGAAGTCTTGCTCATTAGGTGGGGCATGTGCACTTGAGTTCGTTGTTGCTCCACAACGCTGTTTCCTGAGGCACTGGCTACTTCCATTGCTTATCAGGCATTGGGTTATGCTATTCTTAACTAATCACTAAATCAAAGATAGACAAAATGATGACATTTAAAAAGTTTTGATAATTCTAGGATATTAATAATATTAAACTCCTGCATATTGTAACGTAAAAACAATAAAGTAGGGTTTGTTTCTTTGAATTAAAATATTTTATTTTATTTTTTTATACAGCATCATTTCTAATATCTTCCAATGGCTTATTTTGTTACCCAGATACAAGCATAAACCATTTAAAGATCTAACAAAAAAAGTTCTGTAAGCAAAGGAATATAATTATTCTAATTAAAAGAAATAATTGTTTTTTTCTTTTTGGTGAGAATTTATCTTTTCCAGATCTCTAATCCATAGCTTATATTAGTAAGTGAGCCAGTATACATAAATACATTCTATTATTTTACATTACAAAATGTGGTTTTTAGATTAAGATGGTCTGGATTTGAATTCTCACGCTTGCATATAACCTGTGTGACCTGCATGAACCAGAGCTTCTCTATGCCTTGATCTTCTCACCTGCAATGTGGGAATCATTATAGTACTCATCTTAGGTGATTTTGATGAGTAAATTAACCTAGACAGGCCAGCGGGCTAAGAATAAGAACTCAATAAATATTACCTATTGTTGTTACTTCTGGTTAAGAGTCTTCAGTATTATCTTATTTACTTTATTACAACTTATTTCTTGCCTAAAAAAATCTTGGTGCAATATTGGGAGTATTTTGGGCATCTCTACATCATTTGTCAGGAGTAAGCTGCAAAACTCTGCCCTAGAAAATGTTCTCGTACTAAATTTCGACTTTTAAAACTGCACCTAGAATCATCAATCTTGATATGCAGAACATGGAGACTTCTCTTTGATATCTACTGTGTAAGGTAAAACAAGGTAAAAGTTTTGTAGTGATAATTGAGACTATTGGTAGAAAGATGCTGAAAAGACTTTATCTTCCCTAAATTTAATGAAGATAAATTTAGTCATCCATTTTCCAATTCACATTTCCACTCGTTTTCCAAGCCTTGGTAATCAAACACAGAAAAGCCTAAGTATCAAGTTTTGGTCAAGAGATATGCAAACTACTGATTTGTCGATATGGAAATAAACTTTGTTCTTAATGTGTTCTGGCCCTGTAATTTTAACATTATTTTTCTTGATATCAACTTTGACTTTTTGCTAGGAGGAGGAAAATCAGGTTTTACTTCTATGCCTAAAAGTAATCTACAAGAAAAAAGTTTTTAATCAGCGTATATGGGACATAGCACTAACTTGGGCTGGTGATCTGCATCAACAGAAATTTATGATTATGTCCTTCCATCTTATTGCTCATTCTCCCAGAGAAAAGTGGGAAGAGATAGAAATGGTACCACAAAAACTATTTCTTTGGATTCAAAACTGTTGTTTTCTGGCACCACAGGAAGCCAATATTACTGAGCACTGTCCTTTCTAAGGAAACGGAAAGCAATATTTCACGGTTGTAAATGAAGATTGAGTGTGATGGGTTACATATGAGGAAAATGTCCTTTAAAATGATTGCAAAAACACAAATCTATCTCAGCTGCAGGGTTTTCAGTGTAGAGGGTCTTGTAAATTTTGTCTGGCGGTCATTGCCATTGTTGTTACATTTATTCCACTTCTGTCACTGCCTGTTTGGTGAAATGTTTTGCTTTTATCTGATAACTTTGGAAACCCAAGTTATTTCTTCTGAGCTATCAGGCAGAAGAGTTTTTCAGGAGCTGGTTGATTCTGAAGTTTGAAGCTGCTTTACCTGAAGGAGAGGTGTGTTGTTAGATGTGCTTTTAGTTCTTTTCTCTGTCAATGTAAACCATTCTTTATTGGGGAAATAAGAAAATAGAATTACCTAAGAAAGAAAAGTTCGAGAAGTAGTCCAGTTGTTTTTGTAGTTAATTGCTAGAAAACAATTTGTGGGATGAGCTCCTCTCCTCCTCTAACTTTTTCTAGGACTGAGCATGTGAGCTAAGGGGCCCTGGGATTTGAAGTGGCATTGAGCAAGAAGCAACGGGCAGATGATGCACTAGTGTCACCATTCCGCTTACTGTCGGTCTCTAGAAAAGCATACCCAAACCTGATAAGGTAGTAAAGATAACGCTCTTTTAATGGAGACTCTTGGAACATTGTTCGATTCTTATAAAAAGCATTTTATTCACATTTTCTCATTCTGTTTTTATTCATCTCTTTTGATGAGTAAATTTGTGTGCATAGACTTATTTGTATAGATATTTGTACACCTTCACATACATAAATTATTGTACATAAATTACATATTTCTCATTCTTTGAAAATTTTGTCTTTTTCTTTCTATTGTTACAAAAATTTACATAATATTTCTCAGTATTATTTTTTAAAAAAACTTTTAATTAAATTTTATGGTCAAAAATTTCACACATTCCCAGGACCAATTAATTGAGTTACCTACTTATTCTAAGAATAGTAATATTTATAATGGTTTTATCAGTGGAGGTCATAATTTGGACCTGATTTCTAAGTTGTGAGCACTTTGTAAAAGTTATTTGGTACTCAGAATGCAAACCATCATCTTCTTCTTCCGCCCTTGCCAAGAGAACAATATTTTAAATTACGATAATGAAGGTTAAGTTTTCATTCTAGTCCACAAATCTTTGGACCCATACTGGGCTGATCTCTAGTGCTGCTGTCTCTTATTGCTTCTTTGGAAAAATTAGTCCCAAGTCACAATGTGATATGTGACTTCTGTAGCTCCATTATTGACAAAAATAATATTCTGCCTTTCTCTTTGCACTGACCTATTAGGCTTTTTTCCTCCTCTCTTTCCACTCCACTCTGGGTAGTGTGAAGAGTTCTAATTTATTTTCCTTCTTTTGGTGCAGGGACATGAAAGGAGTTGTACATGGTTGTATCTGACAAAGATAGCAGCAGAAAGAAGTTTTTGCTCTGCTTTTCCAACCTCCCATGCTACCCATCTGGATAAGGGGGTTGCACTAGCCACCTGGCTGGAACAAGGGTTGGGTTCCAAGAGGCTAGAGACAGATGTAGGTTGCTGCACTGGGCACAGAAAGCAAGAGGGGCAAGGGAGAGGATTCAAGTCAGAGTTCCTAAGGACAAATATTAAGTCAATGGTCTGCAATAGGATATTGCAGAACAAATAGCTTGATTTTGGGCAGGCAGGAACACCTTTGCAGGACATTCTCAGCATTTTCCATTGGAGAGGGTGGGGCAGTATGTGATTCCTGAAACATTATAAAAGGAATATTTTTAAAGTGGTGTGTTTGTAACTCATAGTGCTTTAGAGTAGTAAAAATTTTGAATTGTATAGCTTAAAAAATATAAGGAATGGAAGCTATATTTATAATCAATTAATAAAATTAATCTTTTTACAATTTCACGAAATGTTAAGAAAGATCTAAGAAGAGATTTAGGAAGGCTTTAATTTTATTAAAATGCCAGTGTAAATTTAGGACTTATGTAAAGCACTAAAATTATTATAAAGGGAAAAAACCCTGAGATAATGCCTTACATAAATGTAAGTTATTACTATATAACAACTTTTCCATAAAAGGAATCTAAAGGCTATTTAAAATCCCAATTTTTACTATAAGAAAGTTGAGTATTTTAATGAAGTTGTGTTTAAACATGGGTACAACAGTTAATATCTTTTTTTTCCTTTAAAAAGCTTCCTCATATTTCCCTCATTTTTCTTATCTGCTTTTTCATGTAGGTCTTTAATAAAGTAACATCTTATTTTCCTATTTCATCAGCTTAAAGCCAGTCCAACATTCTTTCTCAAAAGTCCTAACTTCTTGAATCTCTTCCTTAAGTTCTCTGAAGCTCAGACTCTGCTTGAAATCCAGTTATTCATTTATCAAGGTCCAGTGCTAGGCCATGGGAATATACTAATTTTAAAAAGTCAAGGTTTCTGCCCTTCTAGCCTTTAGTCCTTTAAGTCAGAATACAAATTAAAAAGGCAAATTCTAGAGTAATTCTCTAGATACTCTAAAGATTAATGAGCATTTATTATGCTGGAATCTAGCCATCCTCCTGCATTTTGGAATGGTTAATGTCCAGGTAAAAATCAGAGTTCTCTGAAATAAAGGCATGATAAAGCTCACCCAGTGACCTTTCTATTGACAAACTAAAAGTTTAAAAAATACTTAATCAATGTCTCTAGCATATAGTAGGGTATTTTGCTTTTTTATAGTACTTTACAGTACTTTATTGGACTCTAAAGTTTATGTTGATTTTAGAAACTCCAAAGACCTTAGAAGTGACACAAGATGATTTCATGGAAAACACATCAAACTGTTAAATTAGAAGACTTGAGCTCTAATCCTAGCTTTGCTAGAGTCTAGTTTTGTCACTTTTCTTCTGAAGTCTTCTGTTTACTAATCAGTAGAATGAAAGTCTGTGGTAGATAAAAATTAAAGGTCTGCATTAAGTAGTTATTGTTGTATAACAGATCACCCCAAAACATCAGTGTCTTAAAACAATAGATATATATTATTACTCTGGAGGCATCTATGGGTCATCTGGGTAGTCCTGCTAACCTAGACCAGGCTTGCTGATTTTGATTAGGCTTGCTCATGCTTCTGCAGTTAGCTAGTGGGTTTACTAGGGCTGGGTCCTCTGGAGTGGCCTCTTGCCTATGGCTGGATGATGTTTGGGCAACAAGATTAGTGTCATCTATTTCTCATCTACCAGCATGCTACTCTGGGCTCATTCTCTTGACCAAAGCATGTATCCTAAGAGTGTGAACAGATACACATGAAGCTTCTCGAAGACTGTTAATTTCATCACACATTCTGTGGGCTGAAGCAAATCTCAAGGCCAAACTACATTCAAGGGCTGGGGAAATGGACTCCAAAGTCTCATTGAAAGAGTGTGGAAACAGGGAGTGGCAAAGAATTATAGCTTCATTTGCAATTAATTGACTGCAGACCCCTCTAGCCTTAACTTTTTGTTAAATCTGTAAGTGATCTAATTGGTTATTTAAATATCTACAACTATGCTTAGGCATTGAAAGAAATACAGAAAATAAAAATAAAAAATAAAAAAATAGCACCATTATATTTAAGGCATTTTATAAAGCCATTTTTACTTTTCAGAGGAAGGTAAGTAAAAGATGCCCTTGAGGATTTGGCAACGTGGTTAAGCAAATAAGGGTCATATATTAAAATAGAAAACATTTCGAGACCTTTTTTCTTTTCTTTTTGTTTTGGATAGGGACTCGTAAGAGCTACAGGACACAGAAAAGCAAGAGGCAAATTTGGGCTGAAGTTGTCTACTAAGCCTTGAAAGATGAGGTGATATTTGTTAGATCCAGACTAATCAGACTTCCTTCCTTTTGATCACCCCTTATATTTATATACATCTCCCAGCCTCTTTTGCAGTAAGGCATATCATTTGACTAAGTTCTAGCTCATGATATGTGAGTGGAAAATCATGTGCCGCCTCCCAGCTTGTTCCATAAAACCTCCAACAGGTGTTTCCTCATAGGGTTTCCAGTTTCTGACTGTTTGTCCACACCCAGGGTGACTTTGGCTGCTGTCACCTTGTGTTCCTAAATGATCGCCTGGAGCAGAACACTTCTTTCAAACTTGAGCATCTGCTCTGGATTATTAACTGAGCAAGACATGAAATTCTATTGTGTTTTGCACAATACATAGTGGATCTGTTTATCAGTATAGTCTACTTCAATTAATACAACAAATTATACCTTAACTTGTAAAATCGAGCTAGCTAAAGCATAATTAAAGAGCTTTGTAGATTATTTTCTTTGTTCACAGACATTAATCTTCATAGAAAGTTGAGTTCAGCAAATACTTATGGACTCTATTCCATCTGCAATTGGTGAGCTCATTGCTGAACTCAGAGCTGAATAAGACTATTCCTGCTTCAGGAAGCATGCAGTCTCATGGGATAGAATGATTATTATACAATGTAATAAACCTATTTTGTGGTAGGGGCTAAATTAATGTATCATAGAAACCCCACTATTTAGGGACTCGAACAAGATAGAACATTCTTTTTTTCTCTATTAGTTCAGAGTAAGGTGGGGCAATCTGGCGTGGGTGGGCAGCTCTGCTCTAGAGAGTTATAACAATACTGGTGAGAATTATTACAGTTAATAATAAAGATCATCATTATTATAAGTAGCATTAACTGATACTGTGCATTAAGCTTTTTTTTCAAAACCTTAGGTGTAATTAATAACTCTTTTAAGTGTTACAAAACCCACATGCATTAGGTACTGTTTATTTCCTTATTTTACAGATAAGAAAACCAAGACACAAATTGTGTAAGTAATTTACCCAAGGTCATGTGGCGAGAAAGTGACTTAGCAGGGCTTTAAACCAGGCAATCTGAGCCTATGCTGTTAACCACCATGCTATACTTAAGATAAGCAAGTTGATGCAGTGGGTAGTCATTGAAGTATGAGAACATCCACTCCTCTTGGTGGACACTTGACGGATACCTTTAAAATATGTTCATTTAGCACTCATAAACTCAGGATGTAGTGGTGTACTTGGTGCTCGTGGATATGCTACATTATGTGTTTCTTATGTGTTTTACTTTCAAGATGTATCATGATTCTTTGAGGCAATTCTAATCATTGTGGGTTTTGCTTACTTATATAGTCAATTAAGGCTGTATTAGTTCAAAAAGTTAGTGATAACTATTTGCATGTGTTGTCCTCCCAAGCCAACTGTTTATGGGTCTCCAACTTTTTTAAAATGTATAACACTGACCTTCGCCCACATGAAGTGTCTGATAAGCAGCTCCTTGATGAGTAAACATAGAGTAACACACCACGTAGAGTTCATCAGTCAAACTCCCATCAAAAGCATAGCATGCTGGACTTCTCCTTGTCCTCTGCATCTGTCCTGCAGTGCTCACTCAGACAGATGACAATGTCTGAATGTTCCTTTCCCTTAGCCACTCCTTAAAGAAGGCTGGGTTTACCGGAGAGGACGAAAATGTTTTTTCATAGCATTTTGCTTATTTCTCCTATCGTATTCACACAAGATGGTTTGGCAAATACAAATCTAATCTGAAACCTAAATTCTCTTTTTCTTGAATAGGCACGGTCAAAATGTACAAAGTACCATATTTATTACTGCCCACTACATTTTTTCATTTTATGAGCATGTTGGATTTTTTGTCTGAGGCTTATCCCATATTGGCTCTCTAATGGGGGCAATTTTAGTTTTTCTTAAACTATTATGACTGCTGTCCTACTTTTTTCATTCACCTCTGATCATTTTTTCTCATAGGAGAGTGTGGATAGGAGTGTTTCCTGAACATTTCATCTGGTACATGCTGAAATCCTTTAGCTATTGAACCAACTCTTGATAAAGGGGCTAGGCAGGTGCTAAAAGATTCTTAGAGATGCTTTTTCCCTGGGGCCATTATGTCTGGCTAATTTTGAACCTTGTTGGATTTTGTGAAGGTGCTTTGTGTGCAAGATGTCTGGCAAGACAATAAAAGAAGAAACAGGCAGTGTCAATTTACTAAAGTTGGCAGCTCTTCACTAGGAAATTTAGATGTAAATTATGATCCTGGTTGGGACTGCAGCATGTACTACAAGAAGAGTTTTGAAAGTCCAACAGGTCTAACAAGAGAGTTGTAAAGTGTAGGCTGCCTGTATTTTTTTAGTACAATCACTTGAGCCATTCAGGAATGACTTAAGTAATTTTTTTCAATTATCATACATTTTTCATTTTTGCCCAAGTAGTGTTACTGTCAGGAAGTGAACGGGGAGCCAGGAATTATAGTTTCCCCAACCGGGTCTACTTTTCACTAGCCATGTTACCTTCGGCAAATTGTTTTATTTCTGTTTCTTCTCCCTACAACAGAGCTAATTGTGGCTGATGGAACTCATGGATTGGTGCAGGGAATGACATTGTTAGTGTACTGTTTTGGAGCTCAACTCTCTCCTCTACCACTTATCCAGTGTAGTTGCTTAATTTCTCAGGATTAGATACCATCTCTCAAATGGGAACAGTAATGCCCACCTCACAGGGTTGCTACAAGGATGGAATATGGATATGCCTGACATCACTAACCATAATATGTAGCACATAGTAGGTGCGCATTAAACTCTAGTTATTGTATTTAGTTATTATGATTATTAGCTATTATCAAGTTCTCCAAATGAGTTGTTGGCAAACTTATCAACACAGGTGTAAAGAATGTTCTTTTATGAAAAGAGCATGCCTATTGTAACATAAAGGCACTTTTTTTTTAATGTAATAGCAATTGTTATATTAATATTAAAAAGTTTTTTTCAGAGATTTATTTTCACAAATACAAGAGTAACTTTAGACGCCATCTGAGTTGAGAGTCAGTGTGGCATAGTGGAAAGAGGACGAGACTCAGGAGTTGTACAGATCTCACCTTGAATTCTGTCCCTACCATTTACTACCTGTGACCTTGTAAAAGTTAATTAACTTCTCTAAGCTCTGGTTTACTTGTTCATAAAATAGAGATGAGATGATAATGTTGATTTAAATAAGACTCATTTTGAAGATTAGAGCTAATTAATGTAGAGTTAGTAAAGTCTTGCACATACAATGTGATTAATTAATATAACACAATAAAATATTGCCATGTGCTTTCTTAAGGTGTTTTGTAATGCCAGGATTCCTCCATTGTATTGTCTTTCTGTTTTGAAGCATCTCATTCTTTTCCTTCTAGCTCTTAATCACAGTGTGTATTTCTCCATTATTTGTATATTTGTTTACTATCTATATTCTTCCTCTAAGCTCAGGGCTGGGTCTGTGTCTGTTTGTTCACCATTATATGGCTAGCACAGTACCTGGCAAATAATTAGTGCTCAAAAAATCTTTGTTAAATGACTGGATGAAAGAATAGCCAACAACCAACAGTGTATTTCTCCTTCGTAAGCACATATCATTTATTTGTCACTTCACTTCATATTGCCTTGTAACATCACCTGTTGTCTTGTTAATTAGCTCCTGTAAAATTATTAATTATTTTCTCATACTCTCTGATAGGTTGTAAACCCCCTTAAGGGCTGCAGCCATAGATTAGATCTACATCCCCCACAGATAGTACAGTTCTTTGCACAGTAATTATCTGTTGAATAAATGAACTAGAAAAGGAAAGAAAAAACTCATTCTGAGGATTTCACCAAAGATTAAACTTCTGAGAAATGTCATGAGGTCAGTTTGCATTCAGCCCCCTCTCTCTATTGTTAC
Organism: Rousettus aegyptiacus; assembly: GCF_014176215.1. NCBI lineage: Eukaryota > Metazoa > Chordata > Mammalia > Chiroptera > Pteropodidae > Rousettus > Rousettus aegyptiacus. Next base: position 47,894,555 of record NW_023416285.1, on the reverse strand, counting down.
TATTTTTTTTTAATAGTGATAATTGATGTTTAGAGAGATGAGAAGAAAAGCTGTATGATCAACTCTCTGATGCCATTTGAACCATTCTTAATATGCTCCTCTTGAGGACTCCTTCCTCATTCCGCTGGTGGTCCTACTCCATAGCCATAGTGCATCATCAGTTGAAATCACTCTACTTTTGAATTCCTCTCTCAGGTCACCTTCCTCCCTTTCTGCTGTTGAACTGTTCTTTGTCCTCATTTTGGCTTCCCGTGCCCCAGTCCACTCACTTTCTCTCAGTTCTCTTTTTTCGTTTTTATCATCTGTCTTTACTTTCCTGTCTATCAGCCTTAGTCACATGCAAGTTTAGAGTGAGCCAGCTACCACTGTAGGGATCAGGAATCTTCCCGTGGCCCTTTACTTTGCCTACCATCAATCAGCTTAAACCTACATGGCCTTCTTTCTGTTCTGATTTTGACAACTTAAAACCATGAAATTTAACCCCAGTTGGACCCTCACTGCTGGCAAACAAAATTTTATTGAAAAAAAATTCTTACACAACTGCAACTCCACATCTCTGCTTTTTGTATGCAATTCTGCCTCCCAGGACGGTTAAATGATTTGTCCAGGGCCACAGAGCTGGTAATTGCCAGAACTGGAATTTGAACCCAGGTACTCTGTCCAGAGTCACTTAATCGCTGTTCTCTATTGCCTCTTTATGTGTTCTGTATGTGCTGTACAACCCATGCAACAGTAATGATTTTCTTTTATATAGATATACTATGCTTAGAATTGAGCAACTTGCTTTTTTTTACTCAACGAAATATTTTGAAGTTGAAGTTATCTTAACTCTCCCACTTTTTGCCACATTCAGTCCACAGGGACTCCCTTTGTAGTTTCTCTTAGCACCCTAACCAAGCCAGGATCACTGCTGTACTCAAGCCATTTTTCCTAGCATATTGATGTCACATTTTGACATCTGCTACTGGTTGCTCTCTCCAGTACATCATCATAGCCTCTTAAGTTTTCTCAAGGACTAACTTCAATTTTGCTTCTTTCCAGCTCACATACTTCTATGGCTGTTTCCTACCAAATTAAATGCTGCCTCCTCGACCTGGCCCTTTAAGACTTCTATAGTTCAGCCCCACCCCATCTATACTCACCCTGCGAAATTCTCTATGCTGTATCATGGCCACTCCTTTTTCATGTCTTTCCCTGAGTCCAGAATAGCTCCTTCTATCTTTACCCTTTAAAACCTTACTGTTCAAGGCACATTATAAATGCAGCTCCTCCAGCATTTGAGATGGGCCTTAATTTATGGACTCCTCATTTAAGTACTCTTGTGTGCCCTTTCTCTTTCTCCTTCTCTCCCCTACTTCATCCTTCCTCTGAATTTCACCTGACTGTTTTCCCCTATGGTATCTTCATCTGCTTGGTGGGTTAGGCCTATCCAGTCTGCACATTCCTTGTCCTTCTGTTTGTGGTTGTCATCTGCTACATGTAGTTATTTGTTTTAATTGAATAGAATCCTCGAAGAAAAGTTATGTTTAATATCACCATTTAAAAAATCTCCTGTTTTAACTTATTAGTCTGAAGAACATTAGACTATTGAGATAGTTTGTGAAGTTCTCTATTAAAAAGCTTTGGGGTCCCTTTATATTTTAAAACTGTACTTTTTCTCAGAGTGTCATCATTTTGGATGGAAGTTAGATGTGACCATATGATAAAAATACTGCCTTTGTGGTCTTTGTGTTGGCAGCAGTATTTTATTCATGACACCCAATAAAGAAAGGTACTTTGTGGAAGGTTAATTTAGAAGCTGTGTGCAAATCTTCGTCCACTACTCAGGAGTGATCGAAACACTGACTTTGTGTTTTATAACTTTAATCAACTTCTAATGTTGCATCTCTGTGCTGTCAGATGGGCAGAAAAATACCCTGTCTTCCTGATGTGTCCCTTCATCTTCTTGGGATCTTGTCACAGTCTGAGATCTGACACACTGCCAGTTTTTTCCAAGTTTTCAAGGAAGTGATTCATCTCTGTCTTGAGTCCAAATAAGTTGCCAGGAGATATCTTCAACCTCTTTGCACTCTCCCCAAGATCCTTTGGTTTAGGAACCCTCTGCTGCTTTTGCTCCACCCTTGAAGCACTGGCATCTATCCCAGGATGGTCCATAGTATCCTCTGCCTCAGGTACCGTGACCAGGGAGCCATTCTTCTCTAGATAGGGTGTCTTGTTACCTCATAGAGATGCCGTGGAAAAGTGGGGTCCAGACTCTCTTTATTCCCAGGACTTTTCCCTCTCTTTCAGTCTCCTTGCCCTTAATATCTTCCATCCTTTATAATCATTTGGAAGCTCCCACACTCCCATCCCCAAGAGCTCTCTTGTCTTTTGAACACAGGAAACATCTTAGAATTGAAACTGAAAAGTAATATAACTCTTGCAATGATACCTTTCGTAGGGATATTTTGACTCTAGTTGCATACTTCATTACTACTCATTCTTACCCAGTCTTATCTTTGTGTAAGGGGCAGAATGTTAAGACTGTGCTTACTGGTTAGTGATGAGAACCAATAAATCTTAATGGGGGAAGCTATCAGATTTTTCAAAAGCATTTTATTTTCTTATTGGGAAGCTATGGAAAAAGCGCTTCTCACTTAAAACATTGCTTTGGAGAACCATCGTGGATAGAATGGCAGGTGGGTTGAAGTAATAAAAACCATTTTTAATTGCATTAGACTGTTATTGTCGATGTGCTTAATGATTTTTTTTTTTTTACTAGGGCTTATCACCAGTGACTCTGTGCACTCAACTTTGTTGTACAGATGGCATAACTGAGCACTACGTGACTCTTTATTATCATGTCCCATGTTGTCTACTGTGTCTCCTGTGTTTCAGCTGAACACACAACTGTATCTGTGAGATCAGAATAGCAACCTCTTTTATTTTTAGGATGAATCTCTGATGCTTAGTGTCTGTGAATGAGCCTCATGTGTCTTAGGAGCTATGTATAAATTGAATTTTGCTGCAGTCACTGCTTCCACTTGGAAATGTGTTGGCTCATGTTCTCAACTACAAGAAATTATGGTTCACTTAGGTCATATAAAATACCTTACTGTTAATTTAGGGTCTGGAAAACACACTTCTGTAAATGCATCTCTTCCATATTTGGTATGATTTTGGGACCTGCTTCACAAAGACTTGAATATCATTTGACTATACAAGAGGATTATTGTCTGAAGAGAAGATAATGAGGAGGCAGCTTGATGGAAAGTAATGCTTCCTGCCAATGGTGGCAGCAAAAGCACAGGGCTCATGCCCATCTTACCCCATTCCACAAGACCCTTTGTTTTCTTGTAACTAGGAGTGGTTATCTATCTTGGATATAACCAATGTGAGGGAAAAAAAAGATAGAGGGGGTGTTTTCACTCAGACATCTCAAAAATGCTGAGCATCCAAGTTGTCTAAGAATGGAGATAAGCAAAGTATTTGGCTGACTAGTACTGGTTGTCTTCAGGCATTAAAGTAGCCTGGATATAATTTGTCCTGGGGATAAATTGACAGGATTATAAATCTTTAACCAGGTTCTCTTAAAGCCAGTAAAATGGAAAGCTGAATTAGGTCAGAAGTCTCAGGCAAGAGAACACAGTCTAACTTGAGCTATTTGCTTGAAGTGGGAATACCTGTGCAAGAATTGTTGTCAGGATGGATGTTTTCATTTGGAAACAAAACATAAACCCTAAATGTAAATCACTGAGTTTTCTTCTAGCCGTGTGTGAATAATGATTTACACTCATGCATAGGCTGCGGTATTATTGAGGCAGAAAGGCATTACTGTATTCAGTAATGTGCTGTGAAGATTTTCATTATTGGGTCTCAGCAGGGTTGGTTCAGAGCAGAAAGATGAAGTAGATGAAATCTGCCTGTTTTTACTTCCTGCAAATGCAAGCCGGCTCCTCTCCATTGGCCTCAATCTGACACTGCCCTCCAGGCTCCTGACCCCTTTTCCCATTGCCCCAGGGCTATTTTTTTGAGAGAGAAGAAGGGCAGGATCTACTTTTGGGCTCTTTTAGTACTAATACTCCTGGCTGCCATTAATTGAGCTTCTACTTTGTGCCTGCCCTGGGTGAGGTGCTCTATGTTCATTCTATCTCAGGCATTCACACCCTCAGTGGTAAGCACTCATTCTACATTGTTCTGCTCTTGGACTCTGCTTTCCAACGTTTTGCCCTTTTTTGGTATCACACCATTTTCTCCTCTCTCCTCTGACATCTCTCACATGGACTTACAACTCAGGTACTACATTTCCATAAATTAAAGCTCTTTGAACCTTCAAGGGGAAAACAAGCCAATACATTTGTCTATAATAATACTTAACATTCATTAAACACTAATTGTGTGCCAGACCCTCTGCTAAACATTCTAGCTCCTTTAATCTTTATAACAACTTCTCAAGGTAGGTATAATTATCTCTGTTTTATGATTGAAGAAACTAAGGCTGGAGTGGCTATGTAATGCGTCTTAGGTCATTGGGTAATAAGTGCCAGAACTAGGATTTGAGCTTAGGGCTGCCTGCTGTTCTAACAGAGATAATGAGAAAGAGAATGAGAGCAGAGCAAGGGACAGAGTGTGAAGAAGAGATTTGCTCTCCACTATATCTTCTTTGGCACCTTTTCCTTCTTTGCTTCCTTTTAGCATTGTAATGTTGCAATATTGACTTTCTAGGGGCCACACCAGTCTTAGGTGCTCATCACAAAAGAATAGGCTAAATAGGGACCAAGAAGAAGTGGCAGATTGTATGTTGGACATATACTAGGAAGGCAGGTATCTGCAACTTAAAGCTTAAGTGGTCAGTTTTGAAGCTTTAAAAGATGGAGGCATTTCTGATATTAATCAGAAAATAGTTATATCCGTCTTTTCATACCACATGGCTTCTTGTCCAAATTTCATCAGAGGGAATAAGATTATTTTCCTCTGAATTTGGAAAAAAGACTAACTTTTGTCTCTCAGTTCGTTTTTTAAAAAACTCATTTTCTAATGGATCGACTGTAATCTTTAGTATAACTGTCTAGATGCTGCTGCTCTTCTTTCCATGGCTAGACTAGCGCTGCTAGAGACTTGCGGAGGCTGCTCTGTGCTGTGGGGTGGCAGCACTCCCGCCTGTGTTCCCGGTGAGGAGGGGCTCACTGGCTCTGCCCTGGGACCCATCCGTTCAGTTTGTTGATCTTGACTGGTATCTGGCTGTGTCAGTCAGGACTCCAGCAGGAAACAGACAACACACCTAAATTAGGAAATTTGAGGAGAGATTAGAAGACTCTTTCAAAGTTGAGAGCAGAGCATTTTAATATAAGGAAACCACAGGATGGTGCAGTGCCCCAGGGCTAGTGACAGCAGAGTCAATGTTGATCCTATGTCTGAAGGGCCAAGGGAGGGAGCAGTTATGAAAACCGGAGGCAGAGGCAGCCTGTGGAGAAGGTTGCCTTACTGGAACTGTGACTTTCAGCTAGGGATGTGGCCAGATCTTTGGTATTCATCAGGGAGTGAGGCAAAGGAATAAATAACCACACTCTCCACCCTTCCTCTGATCTTTTGCCAGGCCTCACTTTTGGCCAAAACCTACTGGAAACCAAGGGACACAGGAGCCTGCTGATGTGATGCATACAGGCTTCCTGCCTTGGCCTGGAGCAGGGCTAAATGGAAGACATTGAGCACATTGGCTTTCAAGGGTGTGACACAGTTACACTCTTGAAAGATGCTAGGTTACAGTCTCTTGGTGGGTATCATTTTGCAAATCAATAGGATTAAGACCTCAGCCACTCAGATATTAGTGAATTACATGTTAAGTGCTGCATTGGCTATCAGGGAAGTTTTTATGTGGACTCCAACTAATTTAAGAGTAACAACTGTAATTCAATTGTACCCTAGTTTAGAAATAAAGTAATTCTCTTTTGCAGGTATCATCCTATTATATGTGAGATGTCATTATTTTATGTATTGATATCAATAAAAATTGGTAATTTGAGAAAAAGAACCGAAAACTAGGAAGCTTAGAATATCATAGAATCTTGGATTCAGAAGAGAGTATCCAATTTATTCTTTAACATAGAGCAGGAACCCTTTTGAAAGTAATCATAAATGGGAGGACTCGAAATAGCCCATTCCCTGTGCTATCAGATGTAATCATTAGCAAGAGCTTCCTGATACTGGACAGAAATTGACTCACTATTTCTTTCAGCAGTTGTTCAAATTTAAGCTACATAGCTTAAATCTCATCATCCTTCAGATATGAGTAGACGGCTGTCATTTCTCCCTGATACTGTCTCATTTCCAGGCTCCACATTCCCAGTTCCTACAACCTGTCCTCATGTGATACAGTTTAATTCAACAGACTTGCTTGAACTTCCAGCTATATGCAAGACACTTGGTCCAGGTTCTGGGTGGGTACAGGTACAGAGCTTACAATATAGTGAGGAAGAAGAATATAAACACCACAATACAAGACAGAATGAAGTTTCAGTGTTGCTTAAGTCTTTATATAAGTTGTGGGTAAAATGTTAAACAGGACAGGGACAAAGGAAGAGCCCTTCAGCATGTTCATAAAGAACAGTTTCCGGATTGAAACCAATTGGTTAACTCACATCAATGGATACTGTCATTCAACCTGCTCTTAACTCTGGTCATCTTGTCTACCCCATCAAGTCATCATGGGGGACCTTTGTCATGCTTTGCTGAAACCAAGATTCATTATATCTGCTCAACTAGTTGTCACTCAAGAGGCTACACACATCCATGGAGGGTGTAGGTTAGAGCCTCAAAGGGGAGAGTGAAATTTGTTATATTCATCAAAAAAGGAGACATAGTTTAAAATAAAAATCAAGAATCAGAAATAACTGCCACATGTTAAAAATTATTGAAGCTAACTAGTGGTACATGGGTATTTATATTATGCTACATACTTTTCACTATGTTTTAGATACTTCAAAATTTATAAAAGGAAGAAATAAAATTGCCAATGGGCCACAGTGCCACCTTTAAAGTTGAGTATAGCCATGGCAGATCACGAGCCACTAGAGATAAGTGGTTGGGGACAGTGGTTTATGCTCAGCATTCTCTTGCCATACCTGTTTAATTCCATTGATAAACTGTTCTTTGAGTTAAAGCAAAAAGAAACAGCTGTCTGTAAGTGAGGTCAGTTGAGAGCTTCGGGGTCCTGAACCACTGCTGTGGGTTGTGTGCTGCCTCAGGAGTGGTTCTTAGGGAATAAAGATCTGCCAGCCATACCTGAGATCATGCTTCAAGCACCTCTACCTCCATTCTGGTTCATTTTCACTAAGGCTGAGGAATTCAGCCTTCTCTTCATTCCCTTGTACCTCCTTTCTTTGGGATGCATCCCCCGCCTTTTAACCTTGCTCCCCCATGTAGATGGGTATTGGATTAAGCATGGCTTGTTACTTTTTGTGTGCAAGTTACTTGATGTTCTTGATTCTTGATTTCTGCATCAGTGAAATAGCAATAAAGATACCTACTATTTAGGATTTGTGTTAGTTTCCTAGTGTTGCCCTAATAAATTTTCACAAACTAGTGGCTTAAAAGAACAGAAATTCATAACCTCACAGTTCTGGAGGCCAGAAGTCTGAAATCAAGGTGCTGGCAGAGCTGTGCTCCCTCTGAAGCCTGTAAGGGAGCCTTCCTTGTCTCTTTCGCCTTCTGGTATCTCCAGTCATTCTTTGCCCTGTGGCAGCATAACTTTAATCTCTGCTTCTGTCTTCACATGACTGTCTTCTCTCTGTGAGTCTGTGTGTTCTCACCTCTTCTTGTAAAGATACCAGTCATTGGATTGCGGGTCCCCCGTAATCAATCCAGTATGACTTCATCTGAATGTAACTAAGTTCACCTGCAAAGACCCTATTTCCAAATGACGTCACATTCTGAGGTTCCAGGTCCACGTGAATTTTGGAGGGGACACACTACTGGGAATTACCCAGGATGTGATTTTCAAGACTTTTTTAGTACCTCACTTTTCTCATCTACCAAATGGAGCCAATCATTTAGTTGTAAAGTGTATAGAAATACAGAGAATGGTGAAGTGTTCTTTTTTTCTTCTTGTACTGGTTTTTCAGTTATGAACATAGTAAAGAAAAAACTTGAGAATGTAACTTAGAATAAGAATACAGAATGGAGTTGGGAAAATATGATTGCTTGCAATGTCTAAAAGAGTATCATCAGTTCAGGCCCCCTCTGGGTCATTTGCATTCTCATTCTTCCAGCCTTGTGGCCTTCTCTTGACATCTGGCTCTCCACAGAAAAAGCACCTGTGGCTGCCTCTCCTTTTTAATATCAAGTGCCAGCGGGTAGTAAGGCATGCTATGCTGAGACATTGCTCACGGTCTCCTCAGGCTTTGGATGAAAGAAAGTGGAATTCCCCTGAATAAGTGGGAAGTGTTTTATTAAAAATTCTTAGTTGCATAAAACTGTTTGTAATATGGAGCTTTGAAAAACTAATCTTTTCCTGCTCCAGAAAATTTATTTAACATGACATCTCTATAAACTTTGAATGTGTTGTGTGAACAGACATCCAGAGAAGTTAAATAAATGAGCGGTTCCAGATATTCATTTAGCCCAAATAACTTATCTCAGGGAGTTTACTTTTATCTAAAGATAGAATAAAGCCTGATGCTGTCAAGAGACACCTTTTCTATGCTTCCAGGCATTTAAGGTGCCTAACTGGCAGCCACTTGTGAGACAAATGGATATAACTGTCATCACTGTTGGCCAGCCCTGTAAATAGCCACCTCAGAGAGGCTCAGGGGTTAGGCGGCTGATGTGAGAATGCTGCCTCATTTGGTGTCATATAGCGATAAATGTGGCTGAAAAGGTTTGATTAACAAACACTCTTGAATATATAAAGCTTGCTCTTTGACAACTGGTGATACTACTACTGTATTTATATTGACTTACTCAACCAAGCAACATTTATCAAGCACTTATTCCATACCATGCACTAGGGATAGAGAAATAAGTCAGTTTCTATTCCTAAGGGCTCCTCCGTCTAGTGGAGGAGATGCACAAGTAAATTAGTCATTTATTCGGCAGCTAATTGAGCAGTGTCTCAGCACTAGGTGGGCTGGTTGATGTGTTGAACAAGATAGCTGGTCCCTAATGTATGAAATCTTTAGTCTAGAGGGGAAAAGAGCATTTAGTAATTATATAAATAATCATAGAATTATATTCACAAGAAATGATATGAAGCAAAAGTTCAGGGTACTGCAGAATATATAACAAGGGCAACCAAGTTGTGTTTTTCCTATTATAATACTATGCAATAAGTGCTGCAGTGGAAGTGTATATAGGAGCACATGGGAGCGGAACTTTACTCGGGCTGAGGCAAGTTGAGGAAGGGTTCCTAGGAGAGGCAGTGTCTGGATCTTCACTAAGTGCTGGAAGATGAAGAAGAGGTAACCAGGCACAGAAAGGTGGACTCTGTCCCAGGTTTCCAACTTCTTTTCTTTGAATAGATAATGTTGTTATTTCTGTAAAATAGAATGTGGGAGGAAAGTAGGTTTGGAGAGATTGACAGTTTGATTTGGGTCATTTTCTGTCTGACATACTTGTAGACATTTAAACGAAGAGCCCAGAAGGCAGTGAATACATGGGTCTAGAGCTCAGTGTGGGGCTGACCTGGGAATCACCAGCGGCAATTAAAAACTTGTGAATAGATGATAGAGGGAGGAAAACAAGAACTCAGACTGGAGAGGTGTGTGGGAGAAGAGGAGCTGGAGAAGGAGACAGAAAGAGCAGCTGGAGACATGGGAACAAAACCAGGAAAGAATAATGGAACAGACGTAAGGGAGGTTGACATAGGGTTCGATAGTGTCCAGAGTTGCAGAGGGGTCAACCAGCTGTGGACTTACGTAGTTTCTGGGTTTGGAATAGGAGGCCATTGACGTCTTCACTAGGTGTGGTTTCATGGGCTGATGAGAGCAGCAGATTGAATGATGGGCGTGGACATGGACACGGGTATCATAGCTTCTGGAGTTCACATCTCTATATTTTTCCCCAAGGATATTTTTATTTACAAAGGAGCAAAGCCTTAAGCCACAAGAACAAAGCTGTTCCTTAGACTATAAATGGCCTCCAGGTGAGAGAGAGCGGGAAGTGTTCGTCTCTGCACAGGAGTTGTTTTGGCTTCCCCCCAAATCATACCACATTCACATGCGTTGTCCCATCTTTCAGCAAGACTGGTCAGCAATGTGCTTTCTGTGCCCAGTGAATGTACTGCATTTTTCCTGTTAGTATCTGACTGTATTCTTCTTTGAACCCTATAAAGAGTGACCTTGCCTTACTCTACTGTCACATAGTCTCTTTGGTCTTGGTGTGAAAGTGTGTCTCCTACCACTAGGGTTGTAACAGTGTAGGCTTGTATGAGTTGTCTTTAGTTCTAGGCATGGGGTATGAGATGGCATTGATTAGTATTTGTTATCTTTTTTTTTTTTTTCTGTTTTCATTCTTCTTTGTGACTTTTTATATTATAGCCATCCAGAGCTCTAGAAAGTGGTCAGCGCATTATATGTTTAAATGAACTAATTAATTAAAAAATAAAAACCACCAGAACCCTGAAATTGCCAGAGCAAAGAGGTGGTATATGGAAAGCAAACTAGTGTTTATTTAGTGCATATTATCTTCTAGGATGGCTCTTGCTAGTCAAACTGTGTCCATTGATGAGCGATGTTAGCATCAACTGGGAGTTTGTTAGAAACTCAGGTTCTTGGGCCTATCTCTAGACTTGCGGGCCCAGAACATGCATCCCAGTTGATTCATGCTGACAGTAGTTTGAGAAGCACTGGTGTAAGCACTGTATAAACTATCATATTTAATTCTCATAGCAAACCTGTGAAGTACAGATAGTTATCCCTTGCATCAGTCAGGGTTGAATGGAGAAACAGAACCAGTAGGAGATAATATTAAAGATTTATTACAGTGAATTGGCTTACATGATTATAGGGCTGGCTAAGCAAGTCTGTCTCTATAGGACAGGAAGTCAGGAAGGGAAGATTGCAGGCAGTCTAGAACCTGTAGGCATAGGCTGAAGCTGTTATCCACAGGCAGCCAGGAAGGAAAATCCAGAGAAGGGAGAGAGCAGTTGTAGACCTAGCTGCTCTTTGGAGTCTCACTGACCAGGAAGAGCCCCGTAGTTTTAGAGGCTCATCTGATTAATAAGGCCCACTGAGGATGATGTCTCTAGCTTAATGTCAACTGATTAGGGACATCTATTATATCTGAAAAATCCCTTCGCAGCAGCACCTAGATTAGTGTTTTATTTAATAACTGGGGAAAACTCTGTGTGTGCTACAGATGGCTTTGCCCTTCCATCCTTATAGTTTAGCCTAGCCAAATCAACATCAAAAGGCATCAGATCTTCATTTTTCAACAGAGGTCAAGTATTTGGTCACACAGCTGGTAAATGGTACCCTGGTATTCAATCCCAGGACTGTCAACCATGTTGCCTCTGGAAAGGATTATTACTTTTCAAATGTGTTGACCAGAGCAGTACTTGTAGAGATAACTCTGCATGTCAGTTGAGTAATGCTGATTTGCAGAGCTCCTGGTGCATCCTTCTTAGGACTGTGGTAGGTGCTGTGTCAGCGAGTGTCATTTAGCAGAGTACAAGCAAGTAGAAACTTAGTCACTGATTGAAGTGGTTTATAGTATGTAGCTTTGGTTTATCGTATGGCTTAAGCTTTGTTAGAGTAAACCTGATTTATCAAGATTATTGCCTTATAGAATCTAGATGGAACGTATTTGTGCCAGAGTTTATAAATTTTAAGTTGGTTGCTAATCTTTTTGAATAAGCTTGCAGTTGATGTTTGGGGCTCTATGTTTCTGTTTTTCTTTGCTTTTCTTTTTTTTTTGCCTTCACTTAAAAGGTCTTTGTTTTTTAACCTTAGGGTATTAGTTTTAGAGGAGACTTATATATGAGAGTGTGTGTGTGTTTTTTTTAAGTCCAATTAAGTTATTTGGTTTTCTTGATTTTTAGAAAATGTGTTCCAACAAGTTGTGATCAGATACCTTATATTGCTGACTGATTGATCATCACAGAGCTCTGATTTTAGGACAAGTATGTTTCGGTTAGCATGTAAAAATATCTACACTTGAAAGCCAAATCTTTGAACTATAGCCTGCTAAACAAGTGTACTTTGCTCACTTCTTGAAAATGATGAACCCTTTATTTGGACTTTTATCTGTTTTATGATTTCTATTTCTTCATTCTTGGATTTCCTCATTCTATACCGATGCCCACCTTTTAAGTCAAGGCTTAATTTGGCACTTTCTATTCTGTTTTTGTGATTCCCTTATGAGACTGTTTGTTCTCTTTGCTGACCCTGTGCTGTAAACCTGTTGATCCTAGTTGCTTTTTCGGGCCTTATGGCTCCCCGAGGGTCTTAATCCAAAAGCTGAACATTCTATAGCTGCCTGTGGGAAAAGGTGATGTATATAAGACATATAGCTCTTTACTAACATTAGAAAACTGGGTGATTTCAAAATAAATGGGTGGGGAAATTAATAAACTCTGGTTCAACTTGCAGAAGATTGAAATACAGTTGACCCTTGAACAACATGGGGGTTAGGGGTATTCACCACCAGCACAGTTGAAGATCCCCGTATAATTTCAGTTGACTCTCTGCATATGAGAATCTCAACCATGGAGCTGATCTTTGACAATGTGAGTTTGAACTGCACAGGTCAATTGAACTAAGTTGGTCAATTGAAAAAAATCTGTATAAGTGGACCCACACAATTCCCAGCTCATGTTGTTCAAGAGACAACAGTATATATTTAATTTTGACTTTAAAAAAAAAAAGCTTTGATGAATGGCTGATTTTATAGAGTGGTGAGAAACAGCTGTTTGACAGTCTGCTTGGGAAATTAAAATCTTGTTCCTATTCTTTCCCCTTCTAGAATCATGAAACCTTGTTATAAGCCTGGGCCAGAGAATACTAATGGTGATAAGTTATCAGAGATATCCATTATAAATGCCATCTGTTCAAGGCTTCACATATATTTAATAGCATTTTTACTGAAGTATTCTATTTATCATAAAACCTGTCATTTGTGAGCTATGTGGAAGTCTATATTAATTTAAAGCCAGCATACTAAATTTGAATCACACGAGTCTTATTAGCATCTGCCAGGTCAGGACCTACCTGGGCTCTTGCCCTTTCTCTTTATATAGATGTAGTTTTTCAAGACAAACTTATTAATTTTTTCATCCCCAGCTTGTCAGCTAGAGCAGAGCAGCAATATGCAAAGTGACATAAATTAGTATACAAACTGTGTCACAGTCCTATTTTTGGTGATTTCCCTAGAAACCATATCAAAATTGTGTTCTGATTAACTCCTTTTCTGGTGGCAACTAAATATATAAATAACAAGAAGATCTTAGTTTGGTGGCAGGTTCCCAGGGGTAAAAGCTTTCAATATACCACGGCGTTACTTTTCTGTTTTTTCCTTCTTTTCATCCTGTCACCCCACTGTGTCTAACTGTGTCTAAACTCCTGTAGCATTTTTATTTGTATATTTTATGCCAACATATATTACAGTAATATATGTACATAGATTCTCTCAAAAACCTAGAGCCTAAAATCTGGTCTGATTTATTTTAGTGTCTTCCAAAGCACTCAATAAATGTTTTTGAGTGAATAAAAGCACAAATGAAAATGGTGCATTTAAAAAGAAACTGTGGTCAACTCTATATACAGAAGGTGGAAGGAGAGCTGGAAGGGACACATTCTTGAGTCCACCTCCCTTCTTGGTGCTGGAGGTGCAAACAGAGCTGCAAAAATGACTTTTATGTGCTTTGCTGTGTTCCTTTACTAGAAAAATGAATCCAGTATAACCAAATGTGATGTTTAAGAATGGAGATACATGGTGTAATGGTGAGACGGGAGGAGGGAACCCTTAGTCTTGTTATCCTAATCATTTGGGTAGTCAGAGATGACTTCACCCTACCCCTGCCTTTCCTATTGGGAAGGACAATAATTCATAGACTTTATTTCCAAAGGTGAGAAGGGATAACAGGCAGAAAACTGAGCTAGCTGACATTCTCTCTCTGGAGAAGGAATTAATCGAACTTTGTCCCTGTAGTTTGAAGTCCCAGATGTTCTGTCTTCTGCCCAGGCATTTCTGAGGAGAGCTCAAGGGACTAAACTCAAGGAACTAAAACTAAGGTTTTAAAGGCAGCATCGGCATTAGATTTTATACCTTTGTGTCTGTATGTTGGATTTAGCAGGAAAATGCTATTGGCTATATAAGACCTTAAGAATCTGGTATTAAATTTTACATTTGCCAAGCGCATGGAGGATGTGATTAATGAGAAGTAGAATTTTTCTAATTGAGGTCTTTGTCACCTGCCAACAGCTATTCTGCCCTTTGTCTCCCAGGTGAGAGGATAGTAACTTTTTCCACTTTCCTTCTATGGAAACAAATATTCTTTAGCTGTAGTAGTGTGCATTTACATAAGCTTGATTTCTTTATCTGTGGAGAAAAGGAAGGTATATAAGTCAGAGTTAGACCAGAGAAACAGAACAAGTTTGTTCTGTTTGGATATGTATGTATGTATGTATGTATATGTGTATGCATGTATGAGTATATATATGTATATGTAGTTCACCACAGAATTTCTGCTTCTGGAAGACTTCAGCTGTATTCTTAAAGACTTTCAACTATTTTGATCAGATCCATTTCCTTAAAGTTAACTGATTATAGATATTAAGAACCTCTCCAAAATATCTTCACAGTGACGCCTAGATGTGTGTTTGAATGAATAACTGGAGACTACAGGCTAGCCAAGTTAACACATAAAACTGACCATCACAGAGGAGTTTTGTACTTTGGGCTTCTAGATTACGTATCAATTCTGATACCATGACTCTGAGTGATGAAGATGGTCACTGACACCCTGCATGGACAGTTGGCACTACTCTGCCTCCTGCCCTCATGCTGTAAGTGGCCCTGAGCAGCATGAATGGACAGTCATAAAAGTGCCATCATAAGTGGAAAACAGCTCAAAGTGCATGTTTTATATATATAAATTTATTTCTTGTTGTCAACTTATTGTCAGTTGAAGAGGTATTATGACATTGCCACTGAATTATAGGTGTGGCACAGAGAGGGGTCAAGGGCTTGTCCACTCTAAAGGACACATTAAGTCATTGGGAACTTGCCTTGGAATATCTATCAGCTTCTTCCAGTTGTGGTATATTTATCTGTAAGCTCTCCCCTCTTGATTTTTCTGAACAGACGCATGCTTATATCATGTTTTATTAAAAAGCACAATTGCGGAAATTTTTATTTTTGTTGAACTTAGGTCTGATCTTTCAATACCAAGGTTAAAAGTACACTCGTCACTTAATTGTGTTGGGAATTAGTGGACAAGTCATTGCATTCCTCTTTGTTTTCTTCAGTCTATACTGGACAGCCTAATCATTTCCTTTAATATTCCTACAACAGGCTTTCACTCTCTTTATCAGTTTCCTAGAACTTCTCTTAATCTTTTCAAATTGTTCTTGGTTAGAAATATGTTCTTAGTTCTCCTGGGTCAAAACATAACATGAGGAGAAGTAAGGATGTTTTTGCTGGCTCCTTCTCCTCTGAAAGCTGGTATGTTTTGTGTGCCATTGCAGACCTGCCTCTCTAGCTATTGGCTCTTCCCAGGTTTTCATTTAGCTCTGTGGTTCAGATATATCTTCTCTGTACTGATGCAAAAATGCATCCCTCCAGCCCTGATCTATCCGTGGCAGACACAGGTGGCAAATCTTTATTGACTTCTCCATTTGCATGTCTAGTGGTACCTCAGACTTCACAAGTTCAAAAGAGAAGCCTTGATTTCACTCACCTTTCATAGCTTATTTTTTCCAATTTCCCTCCATCTTGTGTAATTTTTGTCTTGTGTCAAATATTTCAGTTATTTATAATTTGAACCTCTACATCCAATTCATGGCCATGTCCTATGGTTCTACTTTCTAAAATATACCCTAAGTTCTCTCTTAACTCCATTACCTCAACCCTATTCCAAGAACCCATCACCTTTTGCTAGACTGATGCATTAGCCTTCTGACTTAATTTTGCTGATTCCACTGTTGCCCAGCTCTATCTTTTAGCCATAGAAAACCCCAAATGACTATAGCATAGTCAGATCAGGCCCTTTCTCTTTTTAATGCCCTCTGATGCCTTTCTGTTTCAGTTAGTGTAAGTGCAAACTTTTTTTTACCATGTTCTGCATTTTCCTGCCTCCCTAAGACCTCATCTCATACTATTCACCCATAATTTACTGCAGTCCAGCCACTGTGACCTCTTTCCATCACATGTGCCATGCTTGTTACTAGCTCAAGCTTTTGCATGGTCTTTTCTTTCTCCTTGGAACACTTTCTCCAGAATCCTCACGTGACTGGTCCCTCTTCTCCTTCAGACCACTTCCTCAGAGAGGCCTTCCCTGTCCACACTGTCTAAATTGGTCACCTCTGCCAATTCTTTTCCCCACTGTACCTCCTGTTGGTTATTCTTCAATTAGTCGTTTGGTTATTTATTGTTTGTAATCATCTACTGGAATACTGCTGTAAAGGCAGAGTTTTTAACCTATTCCTCCCTACCGCCCTCCTTTCTTCTCTTTCCTTCTTTCTTTCCTTCCTTCCCATGACAAAAGATAGTACCTGGCACAGAGTATTTACTTAATAAATATTATTTAAATAATTGATTAAATACTTATTATTTTTTGTATTTTCAACCTATTGCAATGCACAAGGTTGACTTCAAGGGATGCTATGGACTGAATTGTGACCCCTTAGATTCATATGTTGAAGCCCTAACCCCTGATGTGACTGTATTTGGAGATAGGGCCTTTAGGGCAGTCATTAGCATTAAATGATTTCATAAGGGTAGCCCTGATCCAATTAAATTATTGCCCTACGATAGCGGTCTTCAACCTTTTTGGCACCAGGGAGTGGTGCTCTTGTGAGAATCTAATGCCTGATGATCTGAAGTGGAGCTGAGGCGGTGATGCTAGCACTGGGGAGTGACTGCAAATACAGATGAAGCTTTACTCCCTTGATGCTCACCTCCTGCTGTGCAGTCCTTTTCCTAATAGGCCCAGGGCTTGGGGTCCTCTGCCCTATAAGATTGTGGACTTCTCAGACTCCAGAACTATGAGAAATACATTTTTGCTCTTTGGGCCACCTAGTCTGTGACATTTTGTTATGGCTGCCTGAGCAGACTAAAACAAGGAGTAATCCACAGTGCCTATTAGGTTGCTTTTGTATGTCTTAACACATATCATCTTTCACATGTAATTTGGATTGAATTTTCCTAATTGCACTAAATTACAGTCCCCTTCACTATTATCTAATAATTGTAGGCCTTATCATCTAACTTCTGAAATCTTCTATTAGGCTGGCATTTTATTACTCAGAGGAGTTAGTGTTATCTGATGAATTAGAAAATTTACAAAAATATTAAAACATTTTAAAGTAACATTTAAAAATGTTGAAAGAAAACTGTTTCCACTACCAGATCCTGGGGAATATGTGCATTATTTTCATATAGAAAAAGGATCATTTATTCTTAAAATTTTCAAAATATCTGAAGGCTAGTTCCTTATTTATAATAAGATCATGTCTTATTGGTCATAGTATATCTAATATCTAGAGCAGTAAAGCATCTATTCTAGAACATAGTGTCAACTCCAAAGGTTCATTGAGTGAATAATAAAAGTTTTCTGGACCCATGCTAAGTCATTCTTTGTCTTTGGTGTAACACCTTGTTAGAAGTCTTTTAAAAAATTAAATAAGTATGCATTTAAGAATAATCTGTATGTACCTATAACTTTTATTTTTCATCTTGGTGTTCAAAGTTAAAACCCTGAGTTAAGTTTAGAAGATTTCCTTTTCTTCCTGAATTGGTTTCTCTAACTCTATTTTAATGGTGTCTTTGAGCATATATTATATGGTATTACTATTGGTGATTACATCTGTTCCCTAGAAGTGGTGGAGAAGAAAAAGAAAGCTATATGAAGAATTTGGAATAATTATATTTTTATCATATAAGACAGTGGACTTCAACATTAATTCTTAAGGTGTAAAGGAGATTTTTCTTTTCTGTAGAATTTAACTGAAAATCATGGAATTCTCTAAGTTTTGTTGTTTATAGACCTTTTAAAACTGAAGTCAAGAATGAGCAAATATTTGTTGCAATAAAGATAAGTATGAAAAACAAAAAGTTGGTTAGTGGACAATTGGGCCAAAGTAGAACAGAAATGTGGGTGAGAATCCAGGCATACCATATGCTGGATACTCTATATGGTTTTGCGAAAGTTTGCACAATTCCCCTCATTTGTTTGTTTCGACAGACACCTCATCATTTTCACCTTGATAACCATGCTTATTTTGTGATTTGGGGCAATTTCTCTATGCTTCAATGAAGTGAAGAAACATCTATAAAATGGGGCAAATAGTTCAAAGAATTCCCATGGGGATTAAATGAGTTCATACATGTGAAGAACTGGCATGTAAGACCTCAATAATTAGTAATTAATATTTTAATCATCATCATCATCATCATCATCATCATCATCATCATCATCTTTATTTCTCCCAGGGAACCTAGTACATCAGTATTTCATTAAGAGAAAAAAATTTTAATAAGACTTGGCATTGTGAAAGAATTTTAAAGTGGAAATACTCAGAAGTTAGGCAATTTGTTGTATAGAAACTAGCTTATTTCAGACACAGAGAAGATTGGACACATAGAGAAGATTGGACAAGGAGGACTGAGACAAAGGAAAAAGTTGAGAGTAAAGAGTGAACTGAATATCGTATTCACAGATGAGCAGAGAATTCGCACACTTTTAGAGCTAGACCGTGTAGCAGATGCTTTTGATGCTTCACATCTCCTCTGCCTGCTTCTGATTCCAGCCTCTTCTGTTGGGGCTTGGATGACAGCGATAGTTCCATGGGAGCTCAAACTCACACTAACAGTGACCCATCAGACAGTCTCTTTTCACTTTCTATCTCAGGACCTTTTCAGACAACTGGAGTCAACTCAACCAGCAGGGAAGTGCAGCCTACGAGAATGGGAGAGT
Source organism: Rousettus aegyptiacus (assembly GCF_014176215.1). Taxonomy (NCBI): domain Eukaryota; kingdom Metazoa; phylum Chordata; class Mammalia; order Chiroptera; family Pteropodidae; genus Rousettus; species Rousettus aegyptiacus. Next base: position 47,875,447 of record NW_023416285.1, on the reverse strand, counting down.
GAATATTTCCTCAACCAATAACGCCAACATCCAGTCCTGCAGAAGAACATTCCGGGAGGCATTCTCTTTGCCTCTTTTAGATACCACCTGCATATAACCCCAATTAAATATGATCTTTATAATACGTTTCCTATTGGATTTTCCTCTGTCTTCATCTCACTCTTCCCTCCCACTCACTCATGCTTTCTGGAATATCTTCTAAATGGATTATTTTCCCCTGAGTCCTTGACTTTGTCTCAGACTCTGTTTAGAGAAGAACTCAAACAAAGAAGAAAGTGAAAGGAAGAGTGTAGGAAATTGATAGAGCAGCATTCATTTGAGATGCTTCTTGCCATTTTCTCTGGTACATAGCTTACTGCTAAAATATCTTGGAAATATTCTAATATTTTAACTTCTTTCAACTATATAGAAATTTTCTTTGGGACAAGAACCCTTTAAAAAATGTATTTAATGTACCCACATCATCTGTTACTCAGTGATAGGCATATTTGTTGATGGGTTGTTTTTCTGGATGATTCTCAAAATACCTCTTGGGACTGTCATTCAGAGTAATCTACTTTAACCAGTGGGGAATCAGTGGCAAATGGTAAATGAGTTTTATTAGTTTTGGGATCTTCGTTTTTACGAGCTGTAGCTCATGTGACCTTCCTAGCTGAGGAACAACTGTGGCTTCTGTCAGTAATTATCCCTCCAGAGGTGATTACCTCAGTAAACTGCTCCTTAACTTGACATCCTTTCATGTGGGGGTGAAGTTTCTTGGCTTTATTTTGATCTGCTCCTATGAGAAAGAAATGAATTCTTTGAAGCAGACACTATTGTAAGAAATTCGAGTATGAAAGCAATTTTTTCCAAATTAATGGCTGAACAAATCAGTAAAATGGTCAAAATAAATTAGAACTAATCGGTATTTTGAAATATTTAGGACAGTTTAACTTCTTGGGCTTTAAATCATATTTCCTTATAAAGAAATCTATGAGGAGACCTTTGCACTAGCATGATATTCAGACTTCCAGCTCCTAGAGAATTATGATAATATTGATTTAATTAAGAAAAGAAAGAGTCCATTAGGATCAATGATGGTGCCAGATGTGTCCAGGCTTGTGAAGTTGTAAAGACAGAACTATTTCAATATTTAATACATGTAAAATACTTAAAATTATGCCTGGCACATGGTAGATAAATGTTATCAGTAAATATTATCTCTGATGATGTTGTATGAATAACGGCCACAAATACAATAGGGGAAGAGCCGGAATGCCTTTGACTTGTACTTTGACTTGTAATCTGAAATTATAGGGTAGAAGATGCCTTAAGGATAGGCAAAGAGACCTCTCTTTATGTCTTAGTCTGTTTGGGCTGTTATAACGGAATACCATAGACCGGGTAGGTTGCAAACAACAGAACTTTATTTTTCTTAGAAAGGGATTGGGAAGTCTAAGATTAAAGTACCAACAGATTCAGTGTCTGGTGAGTGCTTACATTCTGGTTCACTGACAGCTATCTTCTCGCTGTGTGCTCACATGGCGAGAGTGAGGGAGCCCTCTGGGGTCTTTTATAAGGGTGCTAATTCCATCCATGAGGGTTTCAACCTAATGACCTCCCAGAGGCCCCACCCCATATTTGGAGTTATGTTTCAACATAGGAATTTTGGGGAGATACAAAAATTCAGTCTTTAGCAGTGCATTTCTTAAGTGTAATTCCTTTATAGAAATATAAGTAATAGGAACCACCACTATTCTAGTTCTCTGCTCATTCAATGTAAAGAAATTGAAGGCTGGTCTTATTTTATGGCTTATGTAATGTGAATTTGACTTGGGATGATGAGGCAGTACTGTTGACTCTAGGTTTCTAGCCCTATTCAGAACCTTACTTTTGTTGTTGTTTTCATTCTTCTAGATGTCAAGTTAACGAAAAATGAACAGAGCTCTTTTCTTGGATACAGTATGTATACAAGAAACATGAGTCTGTGCCTCATATTTTAACACACAAGCTATGGAGCTACTGACAGATAGGGCCACACCCCTGTCATATATTATTGCTGACATATTTCTCCCAAAGCAGCACTGCTGATTATTATGAAAGCAAGGCAAGTCTAAGTGGAGAAAGGATATGCTGCAGTTGCAAGGGAACAAAGAGTAACTTCTAACACATACTTGCAGGCTATCTTTCAACTTTTTCCTGTGTTATTTCAAAGCAAATAAAGGGATTGCTGCAATAATGCTGTGATCAAGCTATTCAAGAAAGTAATATATCCAAGTTTGTTATGCCCTGGAATTACATTTTTTTTCCAGACAAGTTGCTGCCAAAGAAGTTAGTGAGATATCAGTTTGATGCAACTTCTAAAAAGTTGCCATTTCCAATTATTCAGTGTATTTGCCTTTATAGTCACAGTTTTCATCACTCAAACTGGTTGTAATTCAAGGGGAGAGATGTCTCCTCTTATGGAGAAAGTGATGAGAATGTTGTAACTTGAAGTGTCTAGCATGTATTGAATTTATCTTTGTTTTATTTGTCCCCAAGCCTGGAAGGCCAAATAAAAATCATTTTCTTTTCCAACTGTTCTGTTTTCAAACATTCCTTTCTCTCTAACATAATGAGTTCTGAGTAACTATTTGAACATTTGTTTATCTTCTTCTGATCTTAGATTTATTCTTATTGCATTTGTACAGAGCACATATTACATATAATATACATATATACATATACATATACATATGCATATACATATGTATTTGGTCTATGTGTCTACCTGTCTTTCTTGGGGTCAGATACCATGTCTTATCTTTTTTGGAGCTTTTTACAGAGCTTTTTACAAAGGAGACACTCAAGAACTGTTACTTTGATGAAATGTTTATTGAGTAAATGTTAAAATATCATAGTTATTAATTTTCAATACTAAAAGTATGAAATTAATGATGAAAAAATCTAGATAAAGAAATGAAACAACGTATTAGGAGTTAATTGGAGTCAGAGAATTTTTAAAAGCATATAGATTTTTAGAGGAACTTGAGGCTTTAGTTCAACATCTTTGTGTTTCACAGATAGAGAATCTTTAACTTGCTCTGGGTGATAAATTTATGGTCCATGCACTCCAGTCATTTAGTGCTTTGAATGGAGCATTGGCCTATGAAAGACCTGTTGCCAAATTAATTCTAAGGGTGTTATAAGGGCTCTGAGCTCTCTCATCCCATATCCACTCCACTACATATGATGTGCATGAATTCTAAAGTTAAAACTCAACCAATTGCTTCTACGAGTCTGTTATACTAAGAACAAAATAAAGTTAACTTTATAGCCTAATGCCTTCTCATTTTAGCTGACCACAGAGCCAGGATCTAAGGTGTCACTGATGAGAAACGAAGGAGGTGTCAAAATTACAATAAGCATTGAGGACCTTCATGAAAACTGTCTGCACCTTTTTTCTCTGAAAATTCAGTTCATTGTGAGTTGAGGGAGAAGAAAGAAAATAAACATTTATCAGACCCATAGTCTATCACATGTCGGACCCTATCACATTCACTGAGTCCGATAATCCTTTAATGCAGTGGGTCTAAATCAGCAGTGACGTTCTCTCCCCATCCTTACCATGAGGGGACATTTGAAAATGTCTGGAAATAATTACAGTTGCCACTACATGGGTCTTGCTCTTGGAATTTTACAGGTAGAGGCCACGGATGTAGCTGAACATTGTACCATGCACAGAAGAGCCATCACTAAAAACAGTTACCCAGTCTAGAATGTTAGTAGTGTCACGGTAGAGGAACCCAGCAAACTGTGTATTATATTGTCCTCATATTTACAGTTGAGAAAATAGAGGCTCTGTGTTACCTGGCTAGTAAGTAGATTGAGCCTTTGAATCCAGATCTCCGAACAATCAAACTTGTGCCTCTTCACTACTCCCACTCTCTAGATGAAGCAGTGACTCCCAAACATGGGTTTTTATCAGCATCTATCAGGAGCTTGTTCACAATACAGCTTTCTGGATCTACCCTTAGAGATTCTGTTTTATTTGGTCTGGTGTAGAACATGGAATCTATGTATTTTAATAAGTACTCAAGCTCCTCAAATGCACACTTCGGGAAACACTGCCCCAGGCAACGTTTTCACTACTTGGGCAATGCTGTTTTTATAGTCCTTGTGGCTGGGACCTGGTGGTTCAGCTCCTGCGTTGTTCTGCTTTTTCAGTTCTTAAACATCACCTCTTCCCCACTCCTTTGACTGTGCCTTAATTGTGCATCTGAATGTCCCAGAAGATACTGGGTGAACCGAAGTTGGAGGCAGCTATCATTTTATTTCAGCTGGGGTCCATTCTTTTAGATTAATAATGTTGTTTGGTACTTCGAATGGTGGAAATAATATAGAACTGTTTTATAACACTGATTTCAGGGAAGAAGTACTAATGAAAGCTTCCTTTAGGATCAGTAGACTGGTTTGATTAATTTAATAAATATTAATTGAGTTCTTCCTCTGTGGGAGCTAGGGATTTTACTGCATGATTGCTAGGCAGTAATACGTGGTAAAACAGGATTAGTGTTCCTGGGCCTCACTCACAGTGGATCAGGGAGGGACTTAGAATTGACTAAGGAGTAGGAAGTCAGACGTGTTTCTTACAGGATATAGTACAGTCAATCCTCATTATTTGTGGATTCCGTATTTGTGAATTTATTTATTCAGATTTATTTGTAATCATCAAATCAATACTCACAGGACTTTTGTGGTTATTTGGGACATAAGCAGAGTGGCAAAAAATTTGAGTCATTTGATACACTTGTTCCTTGCTGAAGTTAAATAAGATCACAATCTACCTTCTTGTTTTACTTCTCATACTGTAAACAAGTATCCTTTTCACAGTCTGTTTAGTATCATGTTTTTCAATTTTTTGTGCTTTCTGGTAGTGATTTCACTGCTTAAAATACCCTCCAAGCAGAGTGCTTCTATGTAGTGTTTCTAAGCAAGAAGGCTGTGATGTGCCTTATGGAGAAAATATGTGTGTTAGATAAATTGTGTTCAGGCATGAATTATGGCACCAGGGGCCTGTGCTCCTATGAGAATCTAATGCACGATGATCTGAGGTGGAGTTGAGGTGGTGATGCCAGTGCTGGGGAGCAGCTGCAAATGCAGATGAAGCTCCTGCTGTGCAGCCTGGTTCCTAGTAGGTCATGGACTGGGGGTTGGGGACCCCTAGATTATGGTAACTGTCAGTCAGCTGTGGGTTCGATGTTAAGGAATCAACAATATATATCAAATAAGGTGTATTTAAACAGAAACACAAAGTTATGTATTGATTGGCTGATGAAAATGTGCCCAGAGGCTTGGAGGAACCCTACCCTGTATTCCCCCAGGAGCAATGGTTCGACATGGTGCAGTGTGTGTGGTAACTTTATAGAACATAACTATCATGAGTAATGAGAATCCTTTGTGTATATTACCTTAACAGCCACACAATGGAGTACTACACAGCCATGTTGTAGAACTGTCAGGGACTTTCATTTTACCTGAGACGAAATGAGTGATGTTTTTCTGAAGTAAATATGGCTAATCTTCATTCATACAGAAATTGTGGTTGTAGATTAGGATAATTGCTCACTTAAAGGGATAAAGTAAATTAAAATGAAGCTGTTCTCTTTAAAGAGATAATTACCAAAGAGATCAAAGGAACATCTGGTTCATTTTCCAGAACCAGTGTAAGTGGACTGATTTCTGGGATCACTGTTATGCAGTTTTATTAATCTTTCCCTGGCTTTTATACTGATTAAAAATATTTGTTTCACCACGGTCCACAGTGCTTCTTGTAAAGGAGAAGGCCCTTTGAGTTGGCTACCTTTCACCTAGTTCATAATCTGTATATTCTCTAAGATGCAGAATGAAAAGTTCTAGCCGAATTAGAGTTTCTAAGTGGAAAGAATAAAAGTCACCTATACAATGAAAGCAAATTAAAGGGAGTCTCTAAATAGAGGTTGATAGGTTTCAAGCTATTTCTTCTTTATTAAAATGTTTGTCATTTCTGTATCTGAGAGTCAGTGACAGCCACCAGTTTTTGATAGAGCATGCCTATTAAGGAGCCTCTGCTTCAGAGACCCTGCAGTGTGCACTTTGCTGTGCAACTGAACTCCAGAGGCCTTTATGGGTGGTGGATCTAGAGTTAGGGACGAGGAGTCCCTGATGATATCCAGATGCACAATGCTGACTCCATAATGACAAGGAGTTAGGGTGCTTCTGTAATAAAAAGGACATTTTAAAGGGTAGCTTTTAAAGTTTCCAGCCAATTAGATTCTTTCAGGATGATAAAACATTTCTATGACAATGAAAAGTTCTTTCAAATCTGTATGTGAATTGCATCATCAACTCTAACCAACATGTAACCTAGCTGCACCGGAACTGTCAGGTTGGGAGCAGAAAAGATAAATTTTTAAATAGTGCGGAGGGCTGGCGCTGGTGGCATGGAGACCTTCTGACCATTATAACCTAAATGCTCTCTCCAAGAGAAAGCTCTAGAGAGAAGCAGCAGGAGGAGGGTGGCAGTTCAAATGGGGGAGGGTAAGGGTCAAGGCAAGAATTGCAAAATTTGAAGCCTTTGCTCTTGCAGGTCCAAACCGGGCTACTAAGTTGAAATTACTACAGTCCAGCCTCTGCAGTTGAACTCAATGGCTCTTGTTCCCCCAGTTTGTTCCCTGCCCCTCCTATGCTTGAGAGGGAGCCCAGGGAAGTAAAAGTAAAAGGACAATTTAGGCTCCTGAACCATCGGTCCACTATATACAAAATTCCAACTTAAATTTTAAAAAACAATAATCACAAAGTGTGGTAGGCTGAGTAACAACCGCACCCACAGGTGGTTCACATTCTAATTCCCTACTATGTCATATAAGCCTTAGATGGGAAAAGAGACTTTGCAAATGTAAGTAAGAGAAAGATTTTGGGATGGGAGAGAGATTATCTTGGATTATTCGGATGGGCCCAATCATGTAGTTACAAGGATCCTTACAGGCGGGAGGCAGAGGGAGCTACTACCGCAGAAGAGAAGATGTGATGATAGCAGCAGCAATTGGAGTAATGTGCTTTGAAGATGGAGGAAGGGGCTCGATTCCAAGGAACACAGGTGGCTGAGGAAGGTGAGGAAATAGATTCTCCCCGCAGAGTCTTAAGAAAGAACCAGGCCTGCTGACACTTTGACTTTAGCTCAGAGAAACTGATTTCAGACTTCTGACCTTTAGGACTGTAAAAGAATACATCTGTGGTTTAGTAAGCCACTAAATTTCGGGTAATTAGTTATAGGAACCATGTACCGTAATATACTTCCATGTCCCAAAGGACATTTTTATGAAACTGTTATTGTATTATTTCCTTTTAAAAAATTAAGTTCATATATTTGTGGAAATATGCCTCTCTTGCAAATGTTCACTCACATTTCATCTTTTCTTCATTAGGGAAACTAAACAAATTAAAGCATTTTAAGAGAAGTTGCTGGGAGGAATCATAAAATTATGGCATTCAGGGGTATCTAGGGAAAATTTAGTCTATTTTCCAGAAGAGTTAACTGGGACTAATGTCCAGGTCTTCTGACCTCCAATCTGATGGGGATACTAGATGAAGCAAGGGACCTGCTGAGCCTCTCTCTGGCCCCTTAAGAATTTCCTTCTTCCTTTATGAAAATGGTTTAACTCTGTTAGTTGCTGCCACATGTGATTGTCACATTGCTGAGAACTAATGAGCCCAGGAACAGCTCTGACTTGGTTAAGTAAAGGAAGGAGGTATGAAGAAACAGGTGCCAGTTGGAATAAAGTTATTTAAAAAAATTATCCCAAATGTGTAGTTGTAACTAAAGAGCTGGAATGTATGTTCTGATGTTTTAAGCCTTCATTAAGAAATAAAAGGACTTTTCTCCATATCCCACCCATTAAATCTTGAAATCCAATCCTTGCTCATTGAATGAAAAGTCTGGAAGGAAATGGAATGCCCCAAATTACCCTGATTAAAACTTTTTTTGTTTGTTTTTTGGTTTTGTTTTGTTCTTTTGGAGACTGGTCCAGGGAGAACAAGAATGCGGCAGAAATCAAACTTGCCAACATGAATAAAATACTCCCAAGTCTGAGCCTAAATATAATCATTGTTTACCTTTTAGACTGCTGCTTCTGATAAGTAAAGGTTTATGAGGAATATTTACAACTACAGATGCAGGGAAGCTTTTAAAGTATGGTACATTTTACACTTAGATGGGAGAAAGTATAATCCTGATACATCTACATATTTCAAACATAATGTAGAAAAACTAACCTAAAGTTTCCTATGTTTTAAAGGAGAGGAGAAAGATGTTGTAATGTTAGACACTTGCTTCTGGCAGCTTCTGTAATCCTAGCAACAATCAATGAGGCAAATATTGTTATTTTATTTCACTTGTCAAGAAATTGTCATTCAACAGAACTAAAGCAATTAGAAAAGCTACAGCAAGCAATTTGAAAAGAATTCAGGTCTCAAGACCCCAGATCGAGAGACCAGGCTGGAATAATTTCTCACAAAGGAGTGCTCTTTCCTGCACCTTCAAGGGCCTGTGCAAGGTATGAGAGTGTGGGCCAAACGCGGTGTCAGACCTTCCGAATTCAGATTTTTAGGTCTTCACTGGTAAAGATTTTTTATTGTAGGATTTTTTTTTTAAATTACTGCTTATTTATATTAAAATTTTCTCTGTTTATAACTTGTTATGAAAGTAATAACATGCTCATTGTAATGAGTCTTCACGGTAAACAATGGTAAAAGTGTGCATATTCTTCCATAATGTGCCTGGTTCATGTAATGTAGAACTGTCATTTTAAGGAAAAGCATTGCCTAATTTAGGTCCTATTGAACAGAGAAAAATGAATTGTAATTTGAATACCTATTAGTCTCACGTAAATGATTGCCCCTAAAACATTGCATAGATTTTGTTCTCTTCAGTAGTTAAAATATTTCCCTGCATTTTTGTTTATCCTCAACCTCATCTGGGCAACCTCAAATTCAAATGCAGTCAGTCACTCATGAATGAGATTTCGATGTGTTACCAGTCGTCTCCCCTGAACATCAGAAATATGTGATTCCATTCACCTGAACATTTATCCCCTCAGAATGACTTAGTGTCTAGGTAGCAGAGTTGCTGAGGAAGAAGCTCTGTGTGTTCTTGGGAAGACGGTTCGTGGTGATGCTAGGATGCCTCCTGGTAAGACGGGAGATATGGCACTTGGGGCCTGTGGGCCCACGGAAGCCTGTTGAGACAAGCAGTAACCTGCTTATTGGTATTTGTAGTGTACAATGTCTGACATCTCTGGTGGTTCATGGCTGTGTCTCTGAGTTTTGGTTTTCAGGTAACTCCTTGGAATTGTCCTCAGCCTTCTATGAGTTTCCAATGATCACTTCTTCCTATTTACTCTCATTCTGGAACTAACGGGACAAGTCTGCTCTTGCTCCCATATTCCTAATCCTTACACAACTTGCTCCCCATCTTATTGCAGTGTTGCTGACCTTATCAGAAAGGTGGCAGTGGTCTACTAGTGATCATAATACATTATCTGGGCCTGTTTTCAAGAATAGAACCACGGAGATCAACAGTGTCGTAGACAAAGTATTTTAATTGGATATTTTTTGTTTACCTGTTCAAACCTACTGCTTCCCTCTGTTCTGCAACCCTGGAAGCTTCATGCGTTGATGGACTCTTTCTCCTCTGGCCTGCAGTTGGGTATATACAATGGGAGACTCTGACAGGAGGTGGGAGGGCTGTAGGAGAGTGAGGTAGGGGCGCTTATTCCCCTAGCTCCTACCCTCTGAGTTGCTTGCGATTGTTGGGTGCATCTCCCTTCAAAGGCCATGGCTCTTCTGGGTTCTGGGAATTGCTCTACCCTATGTCCCTTCAGTCCTAGTGATTATAATGGCTTCTGGCCCCCTGGTGTTGGTTGGCATTCCCCACACCCTGTCAACAGTCTTTCCCTTTCCTCAGTGCCTCTGTGAGAGTGACCCACAGTTTTTGGCCTCCTTTTCCTAAATCTCCCTTCTCCAATCCACTGTGGCTGCTTTCCCATGAGTAGCTTCCCTTTTCTCTTTATGTGTTAGCACTCTTCTCACCAATGCTTCTTTCCCCAGTACCCACGGGTCGGGCAACTGTCTATCATCAGTAATTTCTACCTAAGTAAAAAATCATATTAGAAAGCAACGTCAGTACCAGAAGGTATTTGAGAAATCATTTTGTCTAATGGGTTTTTATTCGAAGGTGAAGACAGTAGGGCTAGAGAAGATAGATGTATTGCCTAAGGCCCACTGAATACCACCTAGAGGCTACTCCACTGTTCTTTCCTCTGTACAATATAGAGACTGGGGATAAATGTCCCAAATAGGAGACATCTTCAAAAATGGAGGTCAGTATATGCCACCTTCTGAAATTGAATCCATTAAGATTCAACATTAAGTAGATAGAATCATCTTTCTGCAGAAACAAAATGCATTCTAAGAGGAGATACTGATTTTGAAAATGTATTGCTGACAAGTCGAGTATGTTTCACCATTTTCAACTAGAAGACAGGGAGACTCCCAAGAAATTAAGACATGCTTTAATCCAGTGGATTTTATATGCATAAATAAATGCATCATCTCAGAAGGAGAGTTATTTGTTTGGAGAAGAGAGAAATGGGTAAGACTTTATCTGTGCATCACTGGTACTGATTAATTATCTCAGCTGTCATCCCAATTGACTCACCCAAATGTTCTGATTCAATTCCTAGACATATCCCTTTACTGATAGAGTCTGTTAAATTCTGCAAGCACTGACCATCTACTATGAGTTTCTCACTGCACCAGGAATTGGACATATAAAGATGATCTAGATGTAGAGCCTGCCTTCAAGTAGACCGCAGTGGGGAGAGACACACAAAAACAGATTACTTTAACGTAGACTATGTTAGCTCTCTCTGTCGTGTTCTCTTACAGGCTCCCATTTTTCTTTTTTCAAAATAGTAACTGCTGGGAAACACCTGGAAAATCACCTCTTGTGGTCTGTTTTCATGTTCTTTTGATAGTACCAACTGCTCTGTGACAAGCTTGACTGGGATGAGTTTGGGAGTGCCTGACTTCTTGACTGGTTCAAGAGGAAGTGTTCAGGGCCAGTTGTGAGATTCAGCTTCTGGGTGAGACTGAGCCGTAAGGGAGGAGATAAGTCACCACCATGGCTGGCATGTAGTACTTGCTCAGCAAATTAATTAATTTGACAGTTATTTAATGAGTGTCTACTATGTGCCAGGGATAGACACTCAACTCAGACGTCAGTGGAGACCAAGTCCTTACCTTCTTGGAGCCTATGTCCTAGGAAATGTCTTGAAAGAGTGTTTCCTAAAGAGAGTTGTGGGTCTGAGAGGAGAGTAAAGCAGGTAAACCAAGAACTGAAACCTGGAGCAGAAGCGGAAGCAATGGGAGTTCAGAATATTTAATGTGCTGGGCGGGTAGAGGGTGGAGTTGAGGATTGAGGTGGTGGGCGGGGGTGGGGACGGGTGCGGTTGGAGAAGACTTGCTAGAGGTGAAGACAGAACTGTAAACCACCAGGATACCTCTGCAAGTGTTTTGTTGTTACTGCTAGGGTTATAGCAGCAGGACTATCAAAACTGGCCTTTGAAAATAACTGCTTTTAATTAAGAGGAGTATTTGATTTGGGGAAAGTCATCAGGGGGCTAATTTCATTTACATTCTTTACCGCTGAGCTGACCAAAGGCCTGTGTGTTCCAGAACAGCTCATTGGCTCTGCACCCTTTAGCTCTCTGTGCCATAGTTCTCAGTGGTCTCTGACTATGTCCTGTTTGGGGTTCACATAGCAGGGTCACCTACCATCCTCGACCTGGGCTCTGCCAGTCTCACCTTTTGCTAGTCCTGGCCTTGCCCTTTATGCAGTGGTAGTACACAGCACGCCCATGCCATTTCACACCTCTCTCCCTGTGTTCCACACTTCCCCTTTCTGGAATTTCCTCTTTGCCTCCTTTTCTCCTCCCCAGCCCACACATCTAACGGCTTCCGGACTTAATCCTAGCACCACCACCTCTCACAAGCCTTCTCTGCTCCCTCAGCTGGGCTAAGGGCCCTGTCTCTGATTCCCATTCTAAACTATGAGTACCTCTGTCGTAGCACTCAGGATCTTGTATGTAAATTATTCACTAGGATAAGTTTTGTATTTAAATGTATTATTTATTCTTCCACTGAGCTCCTTCAGGCTTGGGTCTCTGTCTCTTCAGAATCTCTGCAACAAGTACAGTGCATGGTGCATACTAAGTAGACACTCATATTGAAAGAAGTTATTCTGACTTGTAAGAAATGAGTTATATTTTTGGGCTTTACCGATATCCGTAGAGTCTGTCGGCTTTTTGCTTTTGCTTTCCTCTACCCCAAACTCTTCGTATCTCAGAGACACCTGTGTGCCCTGAGAAATTGAGGCCATAGAGATGGTTAATGTGCTTTTGCCTTGTCTCTGTCAATGAGAAGGATGATGCAATTATAGGAAATAGGTTTGCCTGGTATGGCAGTATTGGAGAAAGAGAGAAGGAAGCAAATTACTTATGTCTATGCAATCATTGCAGAGCAAGGGGATTGTAGGTATTGAAGCTCTTGGCAGAAACCAGTGGTTGTTAGGTGATAAAATCGTAGGGTATGTTAGGTGGCAGTGACTCTGGAAAAGCAACTTGCTGCTTTCTTTCTGGGTGAGCAATGAGGAGAATCTGTGGGCATCTATGTCTACATGAGGACCATGGCTTTGTATGCATGCAACATTCTGAGGACACAGACATTTCCTTTCACTGAGATGGAAGCCTTTTCCTCCCGGTATAAATGTGGTGGGCATTATGACCTCTCTGTAGGGTAAGACAGGACTTGTTGGCAAAGAAAGGCAGCTATGAACATTTAGGTGCTTACATTATAGTACGATGTTTCATCTTGAAAATAATTGCCGAGCACAACTAATTGATGTTTATAGCAGCCAGAAAATAAGTTATTTCAGGAGAGGGTGGGTTACAGACTGGGGAGGAGCATGAAGGAAACTTCTGAGGTGCTGGAAAGGTTCTCTGTCTAGACTTTGATGATTACATGGCTGTCTATATATGTAAAAGAACCACTGAGCCACAAACTGAAGGCTAGTGTACTGCGTGCACCTTATTGTATGAATGCCGTCCCTCAAGAAATTTAAAAAAAAAAAGTCACTTGCAAAAGTTTATATACTATCTTTGAAAAAACAAAGAGGCAGGATGCTGATTCTGACACTTTAAAAAAGTGGCCTGTGACTAAAATGCTGCCTTCAAACTTATGTAGTCATTAGACTCACACAAGGTCCACAGATGTGGGCTCTCTTCCAAAACCAAGAGAGAGGGTAGCTCAAGTCAAAAGAGCTTGAGAAAGGGCAAGGCTGCAAAGTCAAGGAAGGGTATCTGAACATATCATCTGAAGAAAGATATTACAGGTCTGTCCTAAAGAAACCAGGGAATGAGAGGGTGGGGATGTTGAGATTTGAGAGAAGACTAAATTTTTCTTCCTTGAATTTGGTGTGGTCAAGCCTGGTAGTATTTATAAGATGTGGGATAGTCAAGTCTCTGTAACCATACTTATTTATTCCTTATTTGCATGCCTTTCACTACACCACATTTTACATGCACATGAGGTCAAAGATGTGATGTCTTAACTTAGAATTTCCAGCACTGAGCTCAGCACATGGTTCTTGCATTAGTTGAAATATAGCTATCACTTGCTCTGGCAAAGCAAATAACATTGGCTTATTGGCTAAGGTTGGTTTCCCTGAGAGATAAATTCTGGGATAATTGGTGTGCAGGTGTTTTATTGGAGAAAACACGTGCAAGTGTGAAAGAAGCAAAATTGAGCAGAGGAAGAAGTTGCACTGTCATACAGATACGAATAGAGGCCTAAGCCGACCTCACGAGAAGCTCTGGAGTTGGGATGGTTCTTTAGAGCTAGCCACACATCTATGCTCGGAGGCCCAGGCTTTGCATCAACTTGCATCCCTTGATAGACCAGTCACTGGGTAGGGTTATTCTCAGGGGGTAACAATGTAGTAGGAGGCAGCTCCCTTCAGCCAGACACAGTTTCCAGCCAACACTCCTGACAGCTAAGGGAATGAGAGCTTCCATCCTGAGGGGGAGATATGAGTGGCCTACTAGAGTGTGGCTCCCCAGTTTTAGGGACCCAGGTTCCTTCTATCTTGTTGATCTATTGTCCCTCGAGTGTTAGATGATCATGAAACCTTACCCCCACATCCATATTTCAAAGGAAAGATTAGAATGGTACATGTTTCTTGTTCTCTTCCTTTTTCTCTCTGAGTATTTTCCACTTGGATATGACACCTAGTTTATACACATTTTTCGATTGACTTACCATAGACTAAAAGATAGTCAGACCAATACACCTAACTGCAAAAGAGGCTCAGACATTATATATATTTAAAGTGTACAACTTGATGATTTGATATAGATATACATTGTGAAATTATTATCATAATCAAATTAGTTAACACATCGATCATTTCACATAGTTACCAAGTTTTTAGTGTGCCTGTGGTAAAAATGCTTAAGATTTACTTTTTAGACAAATTTTGAGTATAGAATAGAGTATTATTAAGTACAGTCACCATGCTGTCCGTTAGAGCCACAGAACTTACTCGTCTTATAACTGAAAGTTGGTACTCTTTGACCAGTATCTCCCCTTGGAACATTATTTCTTTTGTCTGTTTCTGTAAGGCACAAGTGAAGGAAATCTAAATGATGAAAGTGATTATTTCGGCCCTTTTTTTTTCCATGTCTTATTTCACACCTTATTTTTCCGGAGTGAGAATATAGAACTTTTATAATCAGAATAAATATTATTAAAGTGTATAACAGATGTAATTGATTGCTGGAAGAAAATGAACTTTTAAAGGGTGTATTTTTAACTGGTTTCTATATCAAATATGGGAACCATGGAGGGAGAGCAGTTGGTAGACAGTTACCCCAAATGTCTTTATGTAATTATTTACTCAGTTCATTAACCCAACAGGCACTAAGCATTCTTCTTGGCCAGGGGAAAATTTCCTTCTACTACTTTTGGTACGTGTTTACTGGTCATCACTTCTATGACCTCCCAAGGTCAAGTTAATCAACCACAAAATGGGCTGGTTTTTCAAGTTAGAAACACTCCTGTGTACAATTCTTGAGAATTAAATGTGCATGGACAATTTTAATAGGTGTTGAGTTCATTATTTATGGTTGCCACTGAATTTAGCTTGGAGGTGCAATACTGGCCATGAGATCTCTGAATCTTTAGGAAAGTAGTTGGCTATAGGGGAATTTGGTGGGGGCAGCTGACTTCACTGCCATGACTCCCTTAGTAGATGAGGTTGATGTAGCTTAAGAAGTCAGAGACTGGAAGTCTCCTTTATTATTTCTTGCTCCCTTTTTCAGCCTTGCGCACTTGTGTTCTGTGACTCATTTAGGCAAAAGCACCATAAAACATTCTATCCTGCTTAATTTTATAGTATCTTGATGGTTTAAGAATAATCTAAATTCTATGTCTGTCTTGAAATCATCCACAAGGCAGCCATAAATTGTTCTGCCACATGCACATTTAAAAATAAATTTTTATTACAGAAAATTTCAAGTAAACACAAAAATATAGAAAATAACATAATGAGTCCTGGGTAACCTTTATCTAGCTCCAAGAATTATTAGTATTTTTCTAATCTTGTTTCATCTATCTTCCCCAGTTTTTACTTTTTGCTAGAGAATTTGAAAGTGAATCTTTTATTGTGTCTGAACATCCCTACTCATCTTGATAAAAGCAGCACACCCTTCACACTTCCTTGAGGGCTGCCTGTGAAAAGTATTTTTGATTTTACAGCAGAAATTTTTCTCGAGCCAATAAGTTGCAGTGCCAAGACCAATTAATTTACTTATTCATAACCAAGAGAAACAGTATGTGCTGGGTGCAGGTGAGCTGTGGAGTCCTTTCCTGGCTTTTGCTTGAAGTTTATTTTAATTTGTTTGCCCTCACACAGTGTTACTAGCCAGTCACATCTTGATAGCCTTGAATGAACTGAGGGGCCCTTGTAACAGAATTAGGGGATCAAGAGACAGCTTTCTTTGTACAAAGGCTATGCTCCCAACCGTTATGATCTAGGGACAAAGTCTCTGTTCCCTGAGATTAATGACTATGCCAGAGATGCCTTTTTTATTATTATTATTTTCGTCCATTCTCTAAAGCAGCCAATCACTAGCCAGTTTATAAACCTGTCAATCTGGATGCTGGGCATCAAGGTAGGTGCAGAAAGAACTGAAGTTTGGAGCACACCTGATGGCAATCTCAACCATGCTGTTAACTTCACCTTGGTTTATAAAATGTTTTGTTTTATTGTGGTAAAAGAGACAAAGCATAAAATTTACCATCTTAACCATTTTTAAGTGTACAGTTCAGTAGTGTTAAGTATATTCACATAGTTGTGCAACTAATCTATAAAAATCTTTTCATCATGTAAAACTGAAACTCTGTACCCATTAGACAATAACTCTCCAACCTCTCTCTCAGGCCCTGGAAACCTCTATTCTACTTCTGTCTCTATGAACTTGAGTACTCTAGGTACCTCATATAATGGGATTATACAGTATTAGTCTTTTGTGACTGACATTTTACTTAGCACAGTATCCTCAAGATTCATCCATGTTGTAGCATGTGTCAGAATTACCTTCCTTTTTCAGGCTGAATAATATTTCACTTTATGTATATACTACATTTTGTTTATTCATCTTTGATGGACACGGGTCCCTTTTACATTTTCGCTATTGTGAATAATGCTGCTATGAACATCGGTATGTATAAAATGTTCTTTGAGGTGAAACATTCTTTTCCTGTTCTAGAATTTTCTGCTTCCTCATATTTTTGGTATTCACCATTGGTTATTAACACTCTCCTTCCCTGAGGTCATTACAGGACCTATAATCCCACATCATCATTTCTTTCAAATCCTGGCCAGTTTCTTTCCCTGACCTGCTGCACAGCATACCATTGATATGCCTACCACCTGGCACAATGCTTGGGACATAGTATAGATATTTGGTAAACATGTGAATACATGAATGAATGAATGTACACAGTAAAATTAAATTGAAGGATAAAAAGTTGTTTTTCCCATAAAATGGTTGTACTGTAGACCTGTCTAAATATGTCCCAGAAAGCTTCTCTTTCAAACATCTGGTTCATGTTTCTATTTAAATTAACTCAATATAGCTATTCCAACCTATATTTTTAGTCATAATATACAAACATAAGCCATACCTCAATATATATTCACTTAATGTGGGCAAATCTGTGAATGAATGCATGTATTGGAGAATGATTTCATGAATGAGCCAACCAAAGAATATATTCTTTGGTGGGTGGTATATTTTTTGGAGACCTTTATTGTGATAGGAAAGAGGAAAGGAAGGAAGAAGGAATGGACCATTGTTTATTCTCTCATTCCATAAATATCCAAAGTTCTGGGCTCTGGGGTCCAGCAGTAAATAAAACAGACATGTGTCCTGCTCTTAGGTCCTTACCTTCTAGGGAGTAAAACAGACACAAACAGATGATTTCTGGTTTTCCATGTCACGAAGGGAAAGAGGAAGCTGTGGTAGAGAATAATAGAGGCTGACACTGAGGTAGGGAGTCAGAGAGGACATGGGTGAGGAGGTGAAACCTTCAGAGTGAGAGGAAATGGGGGAGACCATGCCAGGGAAAGGAAAGGAGCTGATAGAAGGCAAATAGGACTAGGAATCAAGAAGAGAGAGTAGAGGGGTGAGACCAGACTAGTCAGTCATCAGATAGGCCATGGTGAAGAATTTGGATTCTGTTAAGAGGAGTGACAATCAATTGATAAACATTTTAAAAAATTAAGGTAACATAGGTAAATAACATAAATTTCAAGTGTACAACATTATAATTTGATATCTATATGCTCTATTGTGTGCTTATTTCCAAAGGTCTAGTTTCCATCTGTTGAGCATATATTTGACCCCCTTTACCCATTTTGTCTCCACTCCCAAACCCCTTCCCCTCTGGTAACTACCATTCTGATTGTATCTATGAGTTTGCTACCTTTTTTTTTTAATAGTTCACATATGAATGAAATCATATGGTTTTTATCCTTTTCTAAGAGAATTACTCTGTAATCCTTGGATTCACCATCATTTTGACACTGTTCTTGAAATTGTAGAGGGTTAGCTCCAGAATTAATCAAATTAGTCTTCCTAGCAATCTTGAAACAAATGCTGGTTCTGTACTCCACACTCAAGGCAACCCGCTTGCCATTCTTGTCCTGTGGGAAAGAATGGGAAACCAATTGGTTGTTGGGATTGAAAAGAAGGTGACACATGTAGATTTCCTGCCTCAAAATATTCCGAACTCTGCATTCTCTCTTGTGGTTTTCCAAATATAAAATGTGACACTTCTTAGGAAGTGATCATTAAAATGAATTTTTTATCTTTTCAATTCATAAGATCGAATTTATAAATTAAAAAGACCCATTTCTTTCTGTCCCTACAAAAGGAACACTGGATTTCGGGATTCATTTTCCTAGTGTGGGATTTCAAATCCAGGTATAATTCAGGAGGTGCTTGTAACTGCATTCTTTTGCTGATTTTTCTCTTTCTCATCCTCAAGATGATTTTATTTTCTCATGCTATAAACCAAATGATGTTTAATATTCTTATCAGGGAAGAACAATTAATGTATTGGTGAATTGTGGCCCTATTTATACATCTATTATCAGAGAGAATTACTTGTTTGCTTAAGAATGAAGTTCTACCTCATTTAAGACTATTTTTGTCTGCTAGCAATTGAATTCTATTTGAATTTTCATGAGTATGTTTTACTTCACACCAAAGAGTCATTATTTTAGAAAATTAGAACATTAAAACTTTTTTAAACAAACAAAAAATGTATTATCTGCTTATAATATATTTTGTAATTGCTTTTTCTTTGAGACCTAGCAACAAATGATCACAGGTAATGATATCAGCCACTTTCTAGGGCAAATAATATATACTGCAAAACAAAACAAAACAACAAAATAACAATATATACTACTAAGAAAAGGCATATTTTAAAAAAGCTTTCAAAAGAGCCACCTGCCAGGACAAATTGATTAAGCATCTAAATAATATGTTGGACTTAAAATATATATGTTGAGGTATCTGTTTTATCCTTGAGGAACAATAATAAACTTTGTTGAGAAGGTTGAGCTTTCTCCAGTGTTTATTTGAGATGTCAGGATAAGTAATTGCCTTGCTGCTACAAATTTGGAACTTAACAGTTTGTTGGGCCCATTTTTGCTGCCACTCCATAGATAATAAATTTCATGATGGGATTATTCCATCAGCAGAAGTTAGTTCCTTTTGTTTTCTCTGCAGAAAATGAGTGACTTTGCTTTGTGATGGGCAGGTATCCAAGCACTAATACTTTTTTTTTCAGTCTAGAATCAGGTAATGACTGCCTATCATTCTCACTGACAGCAGGGATGACAATCTTGTCCATCTCATATCTTTTAGTACAGCTCAAGGACAAAAACAGCAACTAGAATTTTATCAGCAGGCTCAAGAGTCAAGGGACAAGAGTGATGTGTGCTGGAGTAGAGGATTAATTCTTTGAAGAGTCTTCTCATGTTATCAACTCCAAATTGACCACAAGGTGTTATTTTACTGTAGAATCCTGACTGCCTTCTCTCACTTACCCCTCTGGAATGATACAAACAATCTATTTTGTTGATTCATTCTTCCTTCTCTTTTTAATTCTGATGTTGGCTAACAATAAATTCGGTTTATAGCTGGTGAGCTAAGAATGGGTTTTACATTTTTAAATGGTTGAAAAAATGAGAAGAATATTTCATGACACACAAACATGATGTTGTTGGTTATAAGTAATGTTCGATTAGAACACAGCCTGCTGATTCATTTACATATTCTATGCCAGTTTCTCTGCTATGTTGAAAACATTGAATTGAATAGTTAGGACAGATACTGAGTGGCCCACAGTCTATGTCAAGGCAGATGTAGGAAGTTCTTTAGGTTTTCTACTATGTATGTAGCTACAATCCCATTTTTAACTGCAGTGGTGATTTTTCTGTACTGTGGAAAAGGTATTATTTTTTCAAGATCCAAATGGGAAAGTTTTTAGGACATTTCTCATATTTGGTATAGTCTGATTGTATTAAGGGAAAAGTCAAATCAATATGATATTAGAGCCAGTTCAGACAGTAAGTCATCCAATCTAAAGGTATGAGGTTAGTGCATCCACTGATTTTACCTACTCTCTCTTTTTTTCCAGCCATTTTATTTGGGAGTTCATCTCAACATGTTAAGTATACAAACAATCAGGAAATTTCAGAAATACTGGTAGCATTTTAAAAAAAGAAATAACATGTTTACCATAAAAATATAATATGTGGTCAACTACCCTTTTTTAACTAGAAAAGTGGGAATACAGAATTTATTCTAAAGATTAAACATGTCAAATTTCTTTAGTGGTCTCTGTTAGAATTTTAACATTTTTCCCCCTCTCTGTAACAAATCCTTGTACATACACAAAGTTAATGTGATAGCAAACAACTTCTGGGCTGATTAATTGATAGTTGAAATGAAATTACCTGAGGGTTTTTGCATATGTATTAGAAACTGAAAAAATTTGCATATGTCTTCACTTATGCAGATCAGCTAAATAGAACGTTATTTACTACATTTGTAAGTTGTCTGTTAGAGCTAACTAAACATTTTGATATGCCTTAGAAGGGACCCTCATGCCCGAAATACTGTTAGGATTTCTTATAGATGCACAATTTTCCTAGCCAAACCTCATACCATTTTTTGCGCTGCATGGCTTCCCATCCACCCACCTTTAGAATGGGGTCCAGGTTGAACTCAATGTGCATTGAACAATGTAGTTCATAGATATACGGTTCTACAGAGATTTTTGAGACCTGAGTCACCAAGAAGGTGGCAAGCTCTGATTTACATGTGAACACTTCGTCTTTCTTGCACTTGAGATTCAGCTGTAGCACTAGATCACAAAACCCCTTCAGTCCTTATTAAATGCCAATCATAGGACCAAAAATGTATAGAGGCTAAAATAGCATATTTTGGATGAAGCCCAAAAAACAAATTATAATGTATGGTCTGTCTTTAATGGAATCATTCCCCCAAGGGGGGTTGCAAATCTTAGACTTGTCCAGAGTGAGGCCACATAGAACTCTCCTAGGCTGTTTGCAATGGCTGTAATTAGCCTCCTTTAAGCTTTGGAAGAATATAGGAGAGCAGGGCAGTGCTGTGGATTCTTGCCCAGGTTTAATCTGGGCTATCACTGGGCCCTGAAGCACTGATTGATTCTGCTTAGCTCTGGGAGAGTTATTAGAGTTATCCAGCTAGACCTTGTGAGGACTTCAGTGGAATCTACCAGAAACCCTCTATGGGATTCACCTAGGATCCTGGGACTAGCCAGCTGATTTGAATGGGTTCAGTTATTCAAAGTTACTGCCTACCCCCACTGTCCATTGTATGGTGTCCTTGTTTCTTGTGTGCATTTCATCTCACCATAGAGACCGTGAGCTCCTCCAGAAACTCTTTTTGTCTCCTGTTCTTTTAACAGCCTCTAGCACTAGTGGGACTTTGTACTCAGTTCAGTACCTTCTCTATGAATGTCAACTGTGTGGCAGGACAGGAGAGGCTGGTGGTTCTTAGGAGAGTGTGTGCTTTTGCGTGTCTACAGAGTGTGATGTTAATAAGTCCCAGCCAAACCTTTCAGGGACAGAGATTTAATTCTTTTGCCATTAGTCAGTCAAATAGTAGGCAGGATAGGTGTTAACCTTAAATATTTCCAGCACACTATTTAACCATACATCCCACCTGTGGGTTGTCTTCAGCCTGCCCTTTTGTTGTGGTGGGTCCCCTAATTCTCTTTTCAGTCCCTTTCATCTCATCATTGTTCTTGAATGCACAGCTCTGGAAACCACACAGATGCCTTTGCATTTTGTTTTATTCAGCCAATTGACTAGTACTGTCAGCTAATTGGAGTGGAAATGTAAAATGAAAGCTGTATTATTCAGCTGCCAAGTCTCCTCACTTGGCAGGGAGCGGGTGATGCTGGTAATTGTACCAGCAGTGTAATTGCTCTGGGTTCTCTGCCTCTGGATTTAACAGTGAACTGTGGGAGGGTCTTCTTCGGAGACACCGGATACCTGCTTCTCTTCAGTGGCTTCCTGGCAAACAGTGAGGCTTGAGCAAATCTAATCAAGCATTCTTGTGTTAGGGAATACAGTCATTGTGGATTTTGCTGACTGGTGAAGTGGATTGCTCAGTCTAAGTACTTAGTCAATATGTCATTCTCATCAGACCTGGCAGCTAATTTCCTCTTGGTATAGAATGGGGGTGGGATCCGTGTTCTCAGAGGTGAAGATGCTAACCTCATATGCTAGCTGTGGCCAATACCAGTGTGTTGTTGGGAACAGTAGCTGATGTAGAACAGGAGTGCATTTCATAAACTAATTATGAATGAGGAAAGGTTTACATGCCTGGAAAGAGGTGAATAGCTTAATGGAAAAATAAGGAAAGTCGTAGTTGATTAGTTCCTCATTAAAGTTGATTATCTCAGTGGTTTTGGCCCGGCCAGCTTGCTTTTTTCTCTTTTTTTCCCACTTTAATTTATGAATCAGGTGACAGTGGTGAACAATATTTTAAGGGAAATTATATTGGCTCTAGCACGCGGGAACATATGGCACAGGTGACTTCCACTCCTCCCCACAACTTAACCCTGAGTCTGGGGCGGGCACTAGTAATCTTTCTCACTTAATCTACTTGGACAGAGCTGCTGAATCTTTCTCAACACAGCATTTTAAATAGCTATTTCCAGAGCTGGCATATGTGATAAAATCTTTCTACTGTCTCTAAGTTAGAAATTTAGAAGACTATTTCCACGATTAACTCAGGTAATGGAAATAGCAGCAGCTATATAATTATTAAACTCATTTGCCAAGATTAAGAAAGTTGTTTTGAGCAGTGTTGTCTAGTACAGTTTTGTTACTGTATCATTATTATTTTATTATGTCCTGTGGCTTTATAGAAAACTTCTTCAGTCACTTCAGAGGAGAGAAACTGTTTTTGTTTCCCTAGAAGTTTAAAATTGTGAGTAAGATATCAAGATATAAGATAGTCCAGGCAGAGCTCGCTGCCCTTATTGGTCCCTGATTTCCTGTCTCCCATAAATCCTTGCTGGCTGCAAGGAATTGGGGTATAGGTGGCAACAGTAGCCAAAGTCAATTATGTCTATTGATCGGTTATGTTCAAATCTGTTGAGATATGTTCTCTTCAGAACTAGCATGTTTTAGTTGAAAGAGCATGGCTCTTAAAACACAGCAGTCCTGGCTTCAAATTCTGGCTTCGCCAGTTATATAATAACTGATAAAAGAATTCTGTGTTTAGTTTCTTTTTTTTCTGTAAAACAGAAGCTAACTAATTCATAACTAATTCATAAGATTTTGGTGAGTACTAAATGTTATATATGAATACATAAAAATATGCACACATATATGTGAAATTTATGTATGTAATATGTATAACATAGGTATATGCATACACATTTATTCACCTATAATATATGCATATGTATATATGCATACATGTATGTATGTAATAGTTGCTCAGTAAATAGTAATTATGAGTACTGTATGACATAGAACTTATGTAATAGACATTTTAAAATCAGATTTGGGATGCTGTGTGTTTGACTTTTTTAAAAAATATTTCTACAGTATCAAATTTCGAAAAGCAATTTTCCTAACTTGCTCGCACATAAGGAGTGGTTGTTTATTGATGAATATGGTCATAAAAAGCACACATGAGAGAAGAAATTCAGCAGATGAACTACTTTATAAATTCTGCACAGGAATGTGCAGTGATGATACCTCTGAGAGACAAAGGCCGCACAGAGATTTGTCTAGAATACAGGAAAGGACTAAGGATGGAGAACTGAGAAACTGCTCTACCTTGTAAGTGCTGGACACTGGTAACTGCACATGTGTTATCTAACATATTCTCCTGATACTCCTCTAGTGTCGGTTTTAATATCTTTATTCTTTTTTACTTAAAAGGAAACTGAAGCTGAATTAGGATAATTTTCTTGCTTCTATAACTAAGTTTCTATAACTATTAAGGTAGGGAGCTAGATCCCAGCCCAGAGGTGTTTGACTCCAAAGTCTATCTCTAGATTATGGATGATATGGTCTAATCTCTGTATTTTGTGGAGGAGGAATCTGAGACCTGACAAATGACATGTCTAGTGCGCCCAGCTTGGTAAAATCAGGTTCTGACTCAATCCAATGCTCTTTTTCTATACTATGTTCTCTCTTTCCAATTATTTTCTTTTTCCTTGTTCCCTAATTGTTTCAACAGTCTTGCTTTTTCAACTATATTTCAAGTTCAAGGACAAAAGTAAGAAGCTGGGTTGTATTCTTCTGTATCTGGTTTGTGTTATATTTTTCTGTATGTCCTACTTTGCTTAGCACAATGGGATCTTCAATAAATTCTCAAAAGAATTCATCTTGGAAGTCCTATTTTGAATAAGGCATAGGTATAAGTACATACAAATATACAAATTGGGTTTTTAATCTTTGATAAATTCAGTTGATACTTATAATAATGGTTCTCAATGCTATAGGGTCTACTGCCCTGTTTTTATCCAGTCTGACAAACTTTATCTTTTAACATTTTCATTCACTGTAATTACTGATTTTTTAATGCTTTTATCTGTTGTTGTATTATTTATTTTTTATTTGTCACTCTTGTTCTATGTTTCCTTTTTTCTCTCTTTTCTTTTGGATCAATCCAGTATTTTTTTATATTCTATTTCTCTATTACCTTGTTAGTTATACATGCTTTTGCTCTCACTGTTTCTTTGGTGGTCATCCTAAAGATAACAAGTATTAATCATTTTATTTACCTTTTCCCAATTAGTACTAGGACCTTGAAACACATTAACTTTATTTATCCCTCTGCTGTCTTATGTGTTATTGTTGTGCATTTTGTATTTACATATATTTAAAATCTCACGAGGTATTATTTTTATTTTGTGCAATTATTTATTTCGATTCACCACATAGTTCTTTCCATTACTCTAAATTTTTTCCGACAATACTGTGTTTCCATCTTGAATAATTTTGTTTCTGAAGAGCTACCTTTAGAATTTTAAAAATAATTTTTTAATTTTTTAATTACAGTTGACATACAATATTATATTTGTTTCAGTTGTATAACGTGGTGAATAGACATCTGTATAACTTATAAAGTGATCACCCTGATAAATCTAGTACCCATCTGACACCATATATAATTATTACAATATTATTGACAATATTCCTTATGCTGTACTTTATGTCCCCATGACTATTTGTACCTACCAGTTTGTACTTTTTAATCCTTTTCCCTTTTTCACCCATCCCCCGAATCACTCTCCAGTGTAGCAACTATCAAAATATTTCTGTTTTGTTTGTTTATTTTGCTTTTTAGATTCCACATATAAGTGAAATAATATGGTATTTGTCTTTGTCTGATTTATTTCGCTTAGCACAAATACCCACTAGGTCCATCCATGTTGTTGCAGATGGCAAGATTTCATTCTTTTTTTATATCTGAGTAATAATCCATTGTATATATGTACTACATCTTCTTTATCCATTCACACATTGATGTACACTTAGGTTACTTCCATATCTTGGCTATTGTAAATAATGCTGCAATGAACATATGGATGCGCATGTCTCTTCAAAAAAATACTTTGGGATTCTTTGGATAAATACCCAGAAGTGGGATTACTGTGTCCTTCTTTATTTCTTGTTATAGCCTTTGTTTTAAAGTCTATTTTGCCTGGTATAAGTATTGCTACTCCAGATTTTTGTTTTTGTTTCCATTTTCATGAAATATCTTTTTTTCATCCTTTTACTCTGTCTTTGTGTGTCTTTCAATCTGAAGTGAGTCTCTTATAGGCAGCAGATGTATGGGTCTTGTTTTCTTATTCATTCAGCCACCCTATGTTTTTTGATTGGAACATCTAATCCATTTACATTTAAGGTAATTGTCGATAGATATGTAGTTATTATCATTTTATTATTCATATTTTTGATCTTTTTTTTCTTTTTGGATATACAGGTGACAAAGTCTCACAGGTTTTATTAATTTAACACATCTTTATTTTACTTTCATTGTTGAAGGACTTTTGCTGGGTATAGGATTCTGTGTTGGTCATTGATTTATATCGATTATTTTTGTGTGCAGAGAAGTTAGCTGTCAGGTTTAGTGTTCTTCGATGATAGTTCTTCACTTCTCTATGGCTTTTAAGATTTTCCTTTATTGAAACAACCCAAGTTTCCATTGATGGATGAGTGGATAAAGAAAAAAATTTACAAACACCGAATGAAATATTATTAAGCCTTAAAAAATAAGAAAATAGTGTCATTTGTGACAACATGGATAAACTTAGAGGGCATTATGCTAAGTGAAATAAGGCAAAGACAAATGCTCATGGTATCACTTATATGTGGAATCTAAAAAAAAAAAGTGAAACTCACAGATACAGCAGAGAAGTGGTTGCCAGGAGCTGGGAGGTGGGGAGAAGAAGAGAGATGCCAGGGGAAAAAAAGATGTTTCTCTTTGTTATTGGTTTTTAGTAGTCATACTCTGATGTGCTCATGTGTTTATATTTATTCTGCTTGCTATTCATAGCACTTGTTAAATCTATGGCTTGATGTTTGTCTTTCATTCTGGAAAGTTCTTAGCTATTATTTGTTCAAACATTTGTTTTTGCTAATTTTCTGTCAACTCTTTCTCAGAACTCAATTTTCCATATGTTAAATCTTACAACATGTTTCATATATTTTCTATGCTTTTTTCTATATTTTCTGTATTTTTTTGTTCTTTGTTCTTCAGCTTGGATATTTTCTATTGACCTAACTTCTTGTTTATTAATATTATTTTGAGCTATATCCAGTATGCAATTCAATAAAATTGCTGTTTATGTTAATTTGTTTGTATTTTTCTGTTCTAGAATTTCAAATTAATTGTTTGTAGATACTTCTTATCTGATGAACTATTCATAGTTATTTTTAAATCTCTAACGTATGTTTTTATTGTCTTCTGTCATTGTCATGGAGTTTCAAATAAAATAAAGTATAATTTTTCTTTGAGTTTCAGGGTAGTTAAGTTTCTAGATAATTTAGTACTTATTATGACTACTCAATTAATCCTTCGTGTTAGGATATATAATCAGTAATTATAAATAGGCTTCCCACTGACATAAATGTTTGATGAGACGTTCAAAAGTCACGTGGAAGTAGGACAATTTTTCTTTATGCAATACCGTCTTGCCTATTACATGACATCTAGAATTTATGATCTCTGTTCATTAAATGTTAGTGGACAAATCCCAATGTTCAGTCTTAAAAACAAATTTTCAGATGCCTCTTGGGGCCCCTGTGTAGAAGCATGCTTTACATCAAATAGTGAGGCAGAGTCACCAGTAATGAAATCTGTTGACTCAGGGCTTTGGCTGACACTCGGAACTATTTCTAACCATTTACTGAATGGCCACTTTAACTAGATCAACTGCCAAAAGGATGGCTAGAGGAAAAAGTTAGAGACTGAGAACATGAAACAGAATTTCAAATTCTAGGACACAGCTTTGGAATGCTGAAACACAATAGCATCAGGCAGATGAGGTTGGCATTTATTCAGAAAAAGAGAGGCCCTTTTAGAGCAAAGCTCTTGACTGAGGCATAAATCTAGAAGGCAAGATCTCAAACAGTGTACACAGAAAATTAATATTGCACTGCATGGCAAATTTTATAGGTCAGCATAGAGAGTGAAGTGCTGTTGTCTGTGTATCTGACTTTTAGCAATTATATCTTAAAATAGCTGGTAATTATTGAAGTTTGAGAATATCAACCCATTCATCCATCCATCCATCCAGTAACTCAGTCAAAAACATTATAAGTGCCTGTTATGTTTCAGTCACTAAGGGAATACAAAGCCACCTATATATATAAAAATTGTTCTCACTCTTAGAAAGAAAGACAAGTAAAACAACTAATTAATGAATTAGTTATAATGAATGATAATGATAAATAATTTTAATATGAGATAATAGTATAGTTATAATTTCATCTGCAAACATTTTGAACGTTTAATTTTTTCCCTCCATTTGCCTTAGGAATATGAAATGGAGTGTTTGAAAGCTGAATTGTTGGAGGAAAAAAGTTAATTACTATTTTAAGCTCTATTAGAGTCTCTCTAGTATCTGGATTGCTTCAAGTGGAAATATGAGGCAGACTTTAATCATAACAGAACTTTTTCTGAGGTTAACCTCTTTAGGAATTTATGAAGGTTATTTTCTCATTGGGGTATTCTTAGCTGAGCTTTCACTATAACAGGATTGTGTTATAACAAATATAAAACTGGATGTAAAAAATAGAAGGGTCACAGAGCTAAGCCTGCATTTCCATTGCTTCAGAATTTGTGAAGAACATTCACTGGGTACTTAATTTTATTCTATATTTCGAAGAGTTTTTTTCCTCCACTGCTCTAGTAGTATAGTTTCTATAGCCTTCGGTAGTGGAAAATTTCGTAAACATTTAAGCTATAGGAAAGTTAATTTCCCCTTATCTCAGAAGCTGGAGGGATTTTCTAAAGCTCTAGATGCTACAGCTACTCTTCTGTCACAGAAAATAGCATGATCAACAGGTTAAGATTGTGGAAAGTGAGCAGACTCATAGCTAACATTTATTGGGTGTTTCCTATGGGCCACCACTATGCTAAGTACATTAGTTTATTTCATCCTTACTGTCACCCTGTTGGGTCCTATCTTATCCTTAGTTTATATGTTGGGAAATGGAGGCTCAGAAAAGCTAAGGGATTTATCAAAGTTTCCAAAGTTAGGATTGAATCAAATTGATATTTCAACCCAAGTTTATCTACTCTACCGTATTGCTATTGCTACTTGAGTTAGTGTGCTTTATAACCTGTGTTCATAGATCAAAGATATGAATACAGAAGGGCTGTGGTGGGAAAAAAAAAAAAAACACTTCAGAATCAAATGGACACTGGTTCCAGTATAGGTGCCATCACTTACAAGCTTTGGGAACATTACTTAACCTCTCTGAAACTTGTATTCCTCATGAGTAAAATGGAGATGGCAATCATATCTAGGTTAAAATATTTTAGGAAGAAATGTAAAAGATGTGAATTTGCCAGAGAATTGGGAACCCAGAAGGTGCCTTCTTTCTCCTTTTTCTTTTCTGTGAAAAATGGAACCTGGAGGAATAAACTGGGCTTATGGGAGAAGGAAGCAGGGGAGCTTCAGGAATGCGAGGCAGGGGAATATTGACTTAGTCAAGGAGGCAGAGAAGACCTCCATGAGGAAGTGATATTTCAACTGAGACTTTCAGCATGTGTGGGAATTAGATTAAGAGAGGTGGGAGTGTGCTGTTGAAGGCACAGGGAACATGTTAGGCAAGTTAATTTACTTCCTAGTCCCTTCCTCTGTCTCAGTGTGCCTTGCCTTGTTGGTGTATTAAAGTGAGAAAGTAGAAGTAAAAATGATTTGAAACGGTAAGATTGCTATACAATATAAGGCATTCATTGTTGTAGATATTATGATAGCAATAAAGGATAGAAGGAAAAGAATGAGTTTGAATCCCAGATCTATCTATTGCTAGATGTGCTCTGGATAATTCACTCAGCCTTTTCAACCCTATTCCCTCATTTACAAAATAAGAGTGGTGATGCCTTGTTCATAGGATGCTGGGAAGAGCAGTGAGATACAGTGTGTTTGGAGGCCCTGAAGAAGTACTGGTGCTGGGTGGTAGCTCGTTCCTTTTCCTTTCCCTGCTTCTACCCATGGTGCTGCCCTATTATAAGAAGATATGTACAAGAATATGTTAACTTGACATGCTATTCGGGGTCTCTTGTCAGCTTACTGAACAAAGACATTTTCAGTTATATACATTAGCTATCTTTTCATCTGTGATTCATGTTGCTTCTGTATCCAAATGATATTCTTATGGCCAATGCCTTCAGGTTTATCATTTTAAGACAGCAGGAGAAGATCAGGTACAAGCTAATCACTCCAGGATGTCCAAGTGGGAAATTACTTAGGTCCTTGGTGCTGTAAACAAGAAACTCCATAAGGGGATGTTATATGAAGCAAGCCTTTGAAATTGGTTTCAAACAGGAAGTAGTTTGCCATTCTTGCTTTTATTCGCCAATGATTTTTATTTGCTCTTCCTGAAAGGAGAGAATTTAGTATAAACACAAGGACTCATATTTTCTTAAGAATAAATGCTCTTTGGTATTTTCTTTTATTTGGGGCCAGATGAGGAGGTTTACATGAACGTTAAAATGAGACAAAATGAAAAATGTATTGTTTATCTAAGCTGTCTGAGGAAGGACACTTGGAGGGAAAATTGAACTCTAAAATAACCTTATGAAAGTTATTGATTCGTTTCTTTATGGTTCCTTGCCAAACAAGAACCATTATTTCTGTGCCCGAACTGGAGCTGGGTCAAAGAATCCTTTTTATAGATTATCTTTCCTGAATACCAGACTTGTCAGGAAAATGAACCTCTAGAAATAAAGGCATGAGGCCCATTGAATGTTGTGGCTCTTCAGTGCTTTGAAGGACAAGTAGGGACCACAGTTAATTTTTAAAAATATTAATGAGTGCAAGAAGGTTTGGGGATAACTTAGGAAGTTTAGATAAATGGCTCACTAATAGGTACTTAGTAGGTAGTTTTAATTAACTCTACCCCCCCCCCCCCGCCCCAGCCCCATGCTAGTTCAGCTCTAAAGCTCAGATTCTACCTATGGTTGGCACGATAAAGGATACAACGTTTTTTTTGTTTTTTCTACCTTATACTTTAGAAGGTCACATATATTTCATCTACTATGTGTGAGAACTGTTTAGGCATTAGGGACACAACAATGAACAAAATAAACAAAATTCCTGCTCTCCTATGGCTTTCATTCTAGTGAGGAAGAGAAAGACTATCATTAAGCAATTGTATAATATAATGTTAGGTGGTGAGTGCTAGGAAGAAAACGACGTAAAGGAATAAATTGATGGCAAGATGCTGTCTGAGGAGGTGGTACTCGAATAGCCACTTGAATGAAGTGGAAGAATAAGCCATGTTGATACTTGGGGAAGAGAACTCCAAGCACAGGGAATGGCATGTTCTAAGGCTCTGAACTGGAAACATACTTGGTAGCTCCAAGAGCAGCAAGAAAACCAGTGTAGCTAAAGCTGAGTAAAAACGGTTTGGGAGAGAGGATAGAAAATGAGGTCAGAAAGAGAAATAAGTAGATACTGGAATTTTTTAAGCAGGAGAGAATCATGACTGCATTTTAATTCCTACCTTGGAGCCCAGATTGCTCTAAGTACCAAGCAAAGCTTCCCAGAAGGTGCTTGGAAAGACTCTTAGCACTCACCTCCTCCGTGATGGTTCCAACAGCTCTCATTTGTCAGCCCAAAACTTGTACCTTCACCACACAGTCTCTAGCTGTGTCCTCCCATTTGACTCAAGGAAGTTTCATGTCTCCTAAGGGCCCAACATAAAAACAGAAGATTCAGTAATTCCTGATGCCAGAAGATCCATCAGCACTAGGAAAAGAAACTCAAAAAAGGGAGAGCATTGTGCCATCTTTCAGGATACTGTATACAGGAAGCTGAGGCCCAAAGTTGCCCACAGCCACCCCTCCTGCCCTGCCCAGGGAAGGCAGGGGTCCTGGTTCACCTCTTCCTACCTGGGAGGTTCTCATCAGCCCTATATCTCAGCACTGAGTTACCTAGAAATGGCTTTGAGAACCTGAGATTTTTTCGAAAATATTTTATATAAAGAAATAAGTTTTATTGAATAAATGGAGAAGTGCATATACCCATTGTTACTGGGAAGGCTTTTCTAGAAAATTTTAATATGCTAAAAAATTGTTACATACTTTTGTTACTGTAAAAAAAACCCCAGAAAATATGGATAAGAATAAAGGAAAAGCAGAACAAAAAAATTACTGAGAATCCAGGAATGACTACCCTTCACTTACTGGTTTATGTAATTTCATACTTTGCTTCTATGAACATAATATATTCTTATTACAGAAAGGCATATTCTACATACTATTTTGTAACTTGAAAGCACTGCTTTGGGGGAGCTTTATTCCTCTTTTCTCATTTTTGATCTAAGAAACCAAGGGAATTTAAAATGAAATGAATTAATCAATAATTAAAGTAGGGTTATTATTATACCATTCAGAGGAAGGAAAATTTATGTTGACAGTTGATTTACTGCTCTTATAAAATACCATAAATAATTTCCCCCAGAAATTTGATTACCGATAAGGGGTATATTCATTGTTTATTTTTAGCACTAATCAAATGTTCAATAAATACTTCACTGAGTAAAGTTTTTTTCTTGAAGCATCTTGCTATTACTTTAAAATATTTGGGGATAGAGGTGCTATATTATTTTCAAGAACATTTTATTTGCATATTGTTAAAAATATAAAAAACTTTTTAAACAGGTCATATTTTGATCACTTCTTAAGTTTGCCAAAATCTAATTCTTTATATTCTAGAGAAAAACGATTTTAAGACTATTTCTTTTGCAAAGTGTGTAAGATTGGAAGAGAGGATTATAAAGTGACAAAATTGCAATAGTAACAGGGAAAATTTGTAAAGCTTACTTTACAATGTTATTTCTTTGGACTTTATGACTTTATTCAAAGTTTTAGCTACTAAAAAACTCTAGTATTCCTACCTTCATAAAGCAATTTTATGGAACCATAGAAATTGATTTGTAAAGTTTTAGACTTGCAAAATATATGGCCATCTATGTAGGCATTGGTAAAGGGCTTCTATGAGAACATTATTATAAGAACTTACTTTTTTTGGCAAGTCTGATGACTACATGAAGAAAATTTTTCTTCAAACATAGTTTGATTCCAGTGAAGTAATAACCTTCAACATTATGGAGATTTTGTAGCAATATCACTTAAACATTGTTTTTTTCAAGATCTTGCATCCTAATTCGGGGTCTTACTTCATAAATAAATATTTTTTTGAGGGTAAGCAAATACTCAGAGTTGTTCATTAATGAATTCCACCAACATCAGGAATTGTGCTAGGTGATGAGGAGACATAAAGAGGAATAAAACGAGATCTCCTTCCTTGAAGAGTCACAGTCTTGGTGGGAAGTCAGATATGCAACAAATTCAGGAAGACTTCCCGGGTCCAGATAAATTTAACTTTGAATTATTATAAAGAAAATTATGGTTCTATGAATGGAAGTGATAAATTATTCTGTGTTTTTAGAAGATCCTGCTTAGAGTTCAGTAAGCCAAGTCCAGAGATTGAGAGCTACTAAAAAGTATAATGGCCTGTTACTTAGTCTAGGGTCACTGAGGAAATCATTAAAATGTAGAGGAGAACTTGATGTCTGGTGTGAGAATGCTACATCTGGAGAAACTAAAGATGGCTGATGCCTTCGAGCCATGCTGGCCTGAAGGGAGGATGTGGAGCTGGTATGGCCATTCGATATCTGAGTGAAAGGTAGCCGTAGATTCATGGTTATGTCAGCTTAGTGAGACAGAGGTTTTTCCAGTTACCTAAGTAGTCTTGAAAAGCAATCTATGGATTCATGCTTTCCTTCTGCTGCAAAGTCTTGGATCTTTTCAGCGTGAAGTTCCTAATGCAGTAATAACTTCACTCTGTTTTACCTGTGTAGGCTGGAGTAGGAAGATGGGAAAGTCAAGGTATTTATGGGGCTGTTTTCACTCTGAGAAAAGGAAATGTTTCAAATATATTTGCTAAATGCCAGTGGCATCGTAGAAAGCATTTGGATTAAAAATAAATTACATTTAATGGACCTTTAGTAAGATCCAGGCACTATTCAAATCTCTTTACACACATCATCTCATTTCATCCTTTCAATAACCCTGTGATTTAAGTACTTTATCATTCCTACTTCACAGTCGAGGAACCTGGGACACAGACACCTTAACTTCATAAAGGACTCACCATTAATCAATGGTGACAAGGATCCAAGCCCAGAAAGCCTGGCTCCAGAGCCTGAGTTCTTAGATCTCATAGAGCTTTGTGAACTTGGGCAAATCGCTCAATCTCTCGAATCCTGTTTCCTCAGCTGTAAAATGGGAAAAGTCATAATAAGGATAGTGTCAGCTTTGTAGGATTGTCGTGCGTATAAGTGCTTTACATCGCATCAACGTGTACTTATGTCTCTCTGTGTTGGGTCCAGCCCTCTAGGATGATGACAGAGGTTGGGAAAGCAAAGCAGGCCACTGTCCTCCAAGTACTACAAATGCCTCCCTTCATATGTGCTTCCCGATCCACGAGTCAGGCACAAGTCAGCATAAGATAATGATCAATAAATGGTAGCTGCTGACTTTGTGACGTTTGTTATTTTTATTTAACCAGTATCTTGAAATTTATTTTGCTTCTTTTCTTTTTCTTTTTCTTTTTTTTTGAAATCAGTAGGGAACATATATCACATTGTACTGGGAATGAAATTTGTTTTTTCTCACCTACTTGTCATTGCTCTTTGGGTTAAGAGTACATTGTAGTTGGCACACTATTGCCAATTTCAGAGGAATGCACTATAATAATAAAGAGAAAGAAATTCAGAGGTATTCCAAGTCAGGTTCTAGTACTCATTGGCTTTGACTCAGGTTTTTTTGTCAATGGGCTATGGGGAATGTAATCTCACCTCAGTTATACTTTATATTTCTTAAATGACTTTAGGTTTGAAGCATATTTCCCAAGAGGTTACGCATTTAACATTTCTCAACCCAAAAGGATGACTTCATTTTTGCTTGAGAATGTCATGCGCATCCATGTAAATCTGTACCAGTGTTGGTATGTCAGACATGGTCCTCCAGAGAAACAGGACCAGTAAGAGACATTTGTGTATCTTTAAATAAAGAGAGATTTAAAGAATTGGTTCGTGCAGTCATAGGGACTGGCAGGTTCTAAAGGGCAGGCTGGCAAGCTGGACATTCAGGCAAGAGTTGAAATTGCAGTCTTGAGACTGAAATTTTGAAATTTTTAGGGCAGACTGGCATCTTGGAAACTCAAGCAGAATTTCTGTGTTACAGTTTTGAAGCCGAATTCCTTTCTCTCCAGAAACCTTAAGTTTTGGCTCTAAAAGCCTTCAACTCATTGCATGAGGCTCATCTATGTTATCAAGGGTGAACTTCTTTACTTAATCCACTGATTGTAAGCATAAATCACATCTATGAAATATCTTCACAGCAACACCTAGGTTGGTGTTTGACCAAAGAGATGGGCACCACAACCTAGCCAAGTTGACACATAACATTTACCATCACATTTAGTTTCAGCCTTTCGGTGTGAAAGCGTTTATTGCTCGCGTCCACTAGTTTCCCAGTTTATCTAGTTCAAGACAAATGCTAATGTTCTGGTGACTTTAATTAGGGCTTAAACACTTCTCTTACTCTACCCCAAAGTATTTTAGTAACACTCCAATTGGTTGACTGGAAAAAAAGATGAGAACTTTTAGAAAGAAGGAAAATGTCTTCACTGAGCAACTTATGAACTGTGAACACTGGTTTGTGAAGGACCTATGGTGTACCAGCCAAGGACAGTGCCTGTTTTGAGGGGCTTGCAGTCTGGTCCAGCAAGCTAGCAGGAAAGCAGGAAACAGTGGGGTCACAGAGAAGCAGTGAAGAGCCACACCCGAGTTGGGGTGTGTGGTGTGCAGGGTTATGGGCTAGTAAATGATTCGTTCTTGAGGTTGAGGCTTGATATGAGATTTGCAAAGACCGGGGAAGAAGCAAGTGCCAGATTGTGGCATTTGCACATTACCCCACCATATGTAAAGATGAGCTATGTCATAGTTTTAATCCAGAGAATAACATGGACAACTTTTAAAAGAAGTTTAGTGTTTAAAACCCCTCCAACAGTATGGTTGTTTTCAACTCACATAACATAGGAATTAGGGTTAGGAAATCTCTGGGAAAATGTATTTACATCCTAAGGTATCTTTAGTGCTTCAATTGGAAGTCATCAGAACAACTTTTCAAAGGACAGAAACTGGTCTCTGTGGGATTTGAGTGATAGTTTGGCTCAAAGATACTTCACAATGGGCACAACTGAAATATGGATTCATCATGTTGGAAGGTGGGAAATAGAAAGGAAATTTCTAAGACATTTTTGCACCGAGCCCAGTTTCACTTCTGTTTATGACTATTATTTTCTTTTCCAATTTGTTGAACTAACATAGTGCCATCAATTTATGTTTATTTAATACTCTTCTGTTCATAATCTAAAATAATCTGTGAGATCCTTATGGATGATACATGTACTTATGCTTTATTTGTACCCTCAATATGCCCTTGTGTACAGCTGGACACATAAGAGCCACTCAATGTGTTGCTTGATCTGCCTTAAAAATATTGAATTAC
Organism: Rousettus aegyptiacus; assembly: GCF_014176215.1. Lineage (NCBI taxonomy): Eukaryota > Metazoa > Chordata > Mammalia > Chiroptera > Pteropodidae > Rousettus > Rousettus aegyptiacus. Next base: position 47,838,923 of record NW_023416285.1, on the reverse strand, counting down.
ATACTCAAGTCCTTCTTGTTTCTGCTTAACACTAGAGTGTGTTGTAGCAAAGAGCTGGAAAGTGCAGATGGTTATCTACTGGCCAGTGCAGCTTTTAGGATGCTGGTTAGTGCTCATCCAAATGTCATTTCCCTTTAAACAGGCACTGATAATTTCTGCTGGTTAACAGCAAAGAGAAACTTCAAGTCAGGGAGCAGCTTGTACTCTTGACGTTTCAGGTCAATCGATGGTTTTTACTCTGGATATTGACAGCTCTTTGCAGCATGCCCTTGTCTTTGGCTACGTGGGTTGACTGTGGTGAAATGGATTAAACTGTTTTTATTGCCTCTCGAGGTTTAATCAGTGCCCAGGAAGCACTGTGTGTGCTTGTGACTTTTCTTTTTCCTTTTAATTGTTCAGTCTGTGGGGTTCTTGATGTTGCTGCTTTTGTGTGCTCATACCTTGACTGATCAGTTTTTAACTCAGAGCTTATGCTTCTTTGCAGGATGCCACAATTTGGAAGCCTGACTCATGCCAGAATTGCCGTTGCCATGGTGATATTGTTATCTGCAAACCTGCTGTTTGCAGAAATCCTCAGTGTGCTTTTGAGAAGGTATGGTATCCTAATTGTATCCTAAGTGCATTGGTAAAGTCTGTGAACTGTAGGGTTTTTGCATTTTTCCAGCCATCTGGTTTTGACATTTATCCCAAACTATTTGGAAGCTTTGTGAAATATAGGAAAGAATTTTTAGATATCATATCTAAGAACATCTTAATTTCTGTTTATTGAGCAATTAGTTCTTTGGACCAGACACTCAGTTAAAGGTTTTAAAAATGTTGTCCCATTTAATATTATGTGAGGTATGCATCTTTATCCCCACTTTACAGATGAGGAAAGTGAAGCATAGATATTTTAAATAACATAACCAATTAATTTTTAAATAACATAACCATGATTATCCAATTAATAAACAAACTGCTGCCCAGAGATTTTTCTTGGGTCTGACAGTTGCCAAAGCTACCGATACTAACCACAGCATTTATAAGCCATTGAATGGATGAAAAGTGAGGATCACCTTCTTGAAGATGATGTTTTAAAAACATTATTTCTTCTGATTGTATTTTTGTTCTGCCTCTGGGTTCCCTGGGAATGTAAAAGAGTTTGACTCAAGAAATCTTCTGGTATTTTACCAAGTATATGAGGAATATGTTATCCTGCCCCCTTTCGAATAAATTTTTCAGTTTTTCCTAGCTATACATCTATTCGTTAGAATATTCTTTCCCAGATGCTGACTCTTTTTAAAGTGAGTCTATTAATAAAAAAAAAAAAAAAAAGCTTAAGCTTCAAATCTGAGCTTTTGAAACTCCCTGGAGAAGACCAATTATTTTTTTTTTCCAAAAAAAAATAGCATTCTGTCAATTTCATAAGCACAGTTTACATTTTAGTTTTCTTCCTCCACCTATAATAATTAATCTTGAGATTTTATATCAGCTACTGCTAACAAATTTCTGTTTGTTTCTAACATTGGCGTGAAGGTTCTGTATATCTTTAAGGTATTACTCATTTTCTACATGGTTATATTTTTGAGAAGCTGATTGTAAATCAAATGTTGGTAAGTTTGATAATATTTTGTTGTGTATTATGGGGCTTTCTATTTTTTGGAGTGAACACTCCTAAAAGATCGCTATTTAGCTTGCTGAGTTGTTCAGGTCACAATCTGAGCTGGTCATGCAGTGGCCATGAAAATTTGCCCTTTTCTATGTCACATGAATGATTGTGATATCAAGGAAGAAGTCCTGAACCACATGTTATGACTTACATGGTATTGCTGTAACTCAATGTGTTCTACACCAGGAGGCAGCTGGCAGAATCTAGCCTGATGCTTGTTTTTGTATGACCTGTGAACAAAAAATGGTTTTGCATTTTGAAATAGCTGGAAAAAATCAACAGAGAATAATATCTCATGATGTGAAAATTATATGAAATCAAGTTTAGTGTTCATAAATAAAGTTATTGAAATAGGCAGACTCACTTGTTTATGTATTGCTTGTGGCTGCATTACAGTGACATAGGTATTGTAGTTGTGACTGAGAACATTTGCGGCTAAAATATTTACTGTCTGGCCCTTTACAGAAAAAGGTTCTGACCCTTGTTCTATACCAAATTATATTGTCTTTTCCCAATTTGTTCCCCTTCTAATTTTTCTCATCTCAGTAAATAGAAACTTTCTTCTTCCAGTTTCTCAGGCCAGAAAATTTAGCATCATCTTCAACTCTCCACTTTTTCCTACATCACACATCCAGTGTGTTAACAACCTGCCCGCCATGCCCATACTCTCACTTAGAGTATGCCCTTTAAGGTGATATGGTACCCCTCTAATTAATCAACTGTTCTCTCCCTTATTCACTCTGCTTCAGACACCATACCTGCTTGCTGTTCATTGATATGTCAGGCATTCTTCTGCCACAGGGCCTTTGTCCTCTGCTGTTCCCACAGAGATATCTCTCTCTCTCTCTCTCTCTCTCTCTATCTCTATCTCTATCTATCTATCTATCTATCATCTCTCTATATAGAGAGAGACAGAGAGAGAGAGAGAGCTTGATGTTTTACCTTCTTTAAGTTTTGCCTCAATGTCTTTCTATTTAAAATTGGAAACTTCCACACCCTACCATACATTTTCTATTCCTCTTCCATGCTATATTTTTCTTTTTGGCACTAACTACTATCTAACATACTCTATATTTTACTGATATTTCTTTTGTTCACTGTATATTCTCAGCATTTATGATAGCACTTGACACATGGTTGGTACTCAATAAATATTTTTTGACTGACTGAATGTATGAGATGAGGCTACAGAGTTGATAAGTTCAAGGTTATGGAGAACCTTGTATATTGTACTATGAAGTTTGGAATTTTATTTTTAAGATGATAAAATATGAAAGAAGATTTCAGGTGTATATATAGAATGACCAGCTCTGTTTTTAGAAAGATAATGTAATATAATATTAGAAATGAGGGGACTAGTTAAGAGGTTGTGAGATTAATTAAGATGAGAGTTGAATCAGGGAACTGGTAGTATGGGTATCAAGAGGAAATAGCAGGCTCAAAAAATATTTAGGGAATAAATCAGTAGGACTCGATGAAGTTATGAGGGTGAGGGAATGGAAAAGGAGAGATGCCTTTCATATTTATGGCTTGATGACTAGTTGGTTAGTTGAACCATCAACTGGTCTTGGGATGTAGGAGAATGAGAAAAATAATCCCATCTGGGAAGTAAATGATGATTTTAGTTTGAGGCACACTGAATTTGAAGTATCCATGGAAAAGCCAGGTGGATATTTCAAAAAGTCATCTGGATATATAAATCTAAAGCTCAGAGGATAAGACAAGTTTGGAGCTATAATGTGGATATCATTAGCATATAGACAGTAGTGCAAACCTTTAGAATTAAAGAGATCATCCAAAAATATTGTTTAAAAAAAAGAGGAAAGACCAAGAATGGAATTTAGGGAACACAATTATTTAAGAGGAGGTGAACACTAGAGAGAGAACCTAGGAAGAGTAAGAAGATATGGTCAAGAGGTAAGAGGTAAGACATGGTCAGAAAAGAGATCAGTTTTCATAGCCAGGAGAGTAGAGAGTTTCCAGGAGGAGTTTATAGCAACAGTTTTCATCACAGGTGAGGGAGTAACTGGGAGGAGAATTTAATACGGTCCATTGGATTTGACAATGTAGGCCACTAGGGATCACACTGAAGTCGATGTCAATGGAATAGTAGGAGTGGGAGCTGTATTGCAGAGGTCTGAGGAGTAGATGAAAAGTAGGGAAAGGAAGGCCAAGTAAAGGCTGCTCTTTCAGGGAGCTTCACAGAATGGAAGGAAAAAAATGGGATATTAGATGGATACCAGTACATCTGTGAATTTTCTTTGAACTTCCCATCTCCGACCATTGAACCTCCTAAGTATGGTATGACACTTTGTATTTACCCTTCTTACAGCCTTTGATTAGGATGCAAATGCTTATTTATTTGTCTGCTTCTTCCTCCAGACTCTTAGCAATTTAAGAACAGGAACCTGTCTTCTTCACTATTGCAGCCCATCAAACAGCACAATGTGTGGTATACAGAGGATGCTCAGTCAATACTTGTAGATTGACCAAACAAGAGAAGAGAGAGGGTTTTGTTTTATTTTTGATGTTAGCATGAGGGAGACATGATCATCTTAGGAAAGAAAGGAGAATGACTTAGAAGAGAGAGAGAAGTTGAAGATATGGGGCATAGGGTAAGAAGGAAAGACAGAGAGACAGAATGAATGAACTAGAAGGAGTGGTTTCAGAGTAGAACAGAATGTGTGGGATCTAGAACATGGGGTGGGGAGGACAATCTCATTCTCTAAAAGTGGAAAGAAAGAGCCATGAATGAATCCAGCTATAGTTAAAGTTGTGGGTAAGAAGAAGGACAGGATACTGAAGTAGTTCATATTTAATAAGCTGACTTTGTGAAGACTTTGAGGTTTAGTTGGGAGTTGGAGAAAAGTAGTGAATGTTAGGAGCTGTCACTGAGGGGAGAAGGCGGGCTGACCAAAGTTAAGGTAAAGCATTTGCAGGTTGTGTGAAGGGCCCATGGGAGCAGGAGACCATCTACCTGTGGGGCTACCAAACTGCATAATGGAATGATTTTCTCAACAATGCTACCAGCCAGGTATAAAAGAGAATAAGGCAAATTGTGAAATAGATCTGGGATTGGAATTCTGCCATATTAATGGAGAAAAAGAATAGAGGTGCAGGAAGCATTGTGCTAGCATGAGGCTAACATGAATAGGAAAAGGAGGGCATCTGGGGGTCGAAAGACTGCATGAAAAAGAAGTGTTCAAGGATCTCTTTGAAGGATGTGAGGTGAGTGGGAATGAGAGTGAGAGAGCTAAAGGCTAGGAGGTTCAGATAGGGTGGGAAGCTCCTGGTGTTGAATAATTTTGACTCTGGACAGATCCTAAAGTTGACTATGACCATGTGGGAGCTCAGGTAGAATAGAGATAAAGATTAAATTGAGGTCATCAAGAATATACAAGCATAAAATGTTAGACTGGTCACTTCCATGGACCTTGAAGTTATTCAGAATTATGTCTAGACATAGGGTAGAACAGAAACTGAGACTCAAGTGCCAAGTCTTTAGTGAATAAGTATGAAAGAGTGATCAGCAAATTGTTGAATGATAGTAATAAAGAAGAATGATATAATTGGAGAACATGAATTCTAAGGAGAGTCCTTATCTGTAAGGAAAAGGTTGGACTAGATGACTCAACCATAGTAAACTTCCAACTCCAAGATTACATGAGTATATTCACAAAGCATTCGAGTTCTTTATTTTAAGTAATGAAATAGATCAGAGAATAATTGAACTATAATAATTCTTTAGAATTCATATAGTCTGACTTCCTTATTCTGTAGACATAGAAACAGACTTTTAGTGGTTTAGTCACTTGCTCAAAGATACAAAGCTAGTTCAGTGGCACAGCCATAACAAGAACCTTAGTCCTCAGGTCTAAATGATCCAATGTCATTTCTACTCCACCGTGTTGCTTTAAAGTTTTCCTTTGTATTTCTCAGCAACATGTGTCGTTATTCAAATTTGCTGTGGTAGATTCTTACGTTAGTTCATGGCATAAGTTAGTGACTCACCATTGTACCCTAAACTAAATGTCTTATTATTATTATAATCATTAATAACTTGGGTTCCTATCATGTTTTTGACATGTTTAAAAGCACTTTTACAATTTAAGTTTTGCTCATGGATTGACTATAAATAACCTAGTATCAATATTCTAATAGATATTTGAATCTATCTATCTATCTATCTATCTATCATCTATTAATCTAGCTATCATTTATTTATTCTATAATCATATATAACCGATTCTATATCCATATAGACTAGCTAGCTAGAGACAGAGAAAGAGACAGAGACAGAGAAAGATTCAGAAACCTTGACTATTTAACTAAGTCCTGTCAGAACCAATCCTCTCTTAAGGATTTCTGGAGAATATGTATGTATAGAGGACAATACCATGCGAAAGAACACTATTATTACATGGGTGTGATTTCGACTGCAAACTTCAATGCAATTAATAATGGTATTTATCTATTGAGTTGTTGTGAGAATTAAGTTATATATATATACATATGTGTGTGTGTGTGTGTGTGTGTGTGTGTGTGTGTAGGGTTGTTATAAGTACTCAATAAGAGTTAGCTACAATTATTAATGATCATCATAATTATTGTTAGTTGGTTTTAAATTCTAGGCAAGTAAGCTTGCTCAGCTCCTTGTGATCTTCATTGGTATCTCTTGCCCATCCAGCCACTTCTCAATGTTCCCCAGTGCAAAGTCTGGGTGGTCAGTAGGGTTATGTGTTTTGCTTAGCCTACATCTCACAAGGCTATGGTTAGGTAGCAAAAACTCCCCATCTCCCCTCTGAGTACCACGTGAAAAATTTTTACTCTGCCTTTAGCCCCAAATTACCTCTTTCATGTTCAACCAGGAGTTGAACAGATAGATTCAAGATGGGGACTGCCACCATTGCCATTTATTAATAAAGAATATTATATTTATGAAATGAGTTTTGAGGGCCAAATCTTAAAATCAATCTTTATGTAAAACAAATAAAACTCATTTGGGAGCATAATATATTCCATCCTACCTGCTTTTCTCTCTTGCTCTCTGCTTTTGTGTCAGAATATAAATACTTAGATTATCTCATGTACTAACAGTATGAAATTTTCGATGCAGATTAGGCTAATGCAGTTCCTACATTTAATTTAGTGAAAATCAGACAAATGTAGTTTTCTTTTGGGGTGCAGAGGGCACTTTTCTGAAAGTCATGAATAGTGCATGGTATGTATAGTTTTATAAAATCCCATATCATATGTTTATCTTTCATCAAGCAAAGAGGAAGAAGTTGTTGATCACTGTTACTGGTGTATTTATCTGTTTAATGGATTAATGGTTATAAAATCTTAGTCCCATTTCTCACACACTCTTGTGGATGTAGTTATGTAAAAATTAGAGTTCTCTCATAGGCACATTTTTTTTTTTAACAGAAGCAGCCCCAAACAACAAGGAAACATTAACACACACACACACACACACACACACACACACACACACACACACACACATGCGTTGTTTTTTTTTTCTTTTTTCATCTTACCAGCTGAATTCTTTGTAGACTTATTCTGTGGACAAGTTATGATTTCCTGGCTGATTCAGGATCTCCTACCATTTTTGATCAAAATCACTCATTGCCTGTTCTGCTACCTCTCTAGACTTGAGGAAACTCTAAGATATATATAGTAGAAGAACAAGATGAAGCAGAAGATCTGCTTGGGGAATCACTGGCTCCAAAGACAAACTTAAGCTCTTTGCTTCATAATTTTAATAACCTTAGGTAAATGGATTTTTTACCATGGCAAATGGATAGATAGTGAATGTGACATCTTCCAAAATCCTGGGGTATCACGCGTAGCCCATTCCCTTGATAGTATCACATCTTGATAGGAAATACAATTGCAATTAGAGAAGCCTTGAAAAATAATATAGATCTTCCTTGGAGCCCATGAATTCTACCCAGCTCCCCACAGTACATGTGATACTTTAACAATGCTGTTTCCTCTTTTCCTTGGTGCTGCCTATGGAGGTGGCAGGCATCTCCTATTCAGCATTATGGCTGCCCTCAGACCCCTTGTGAAGCCCAAGATCATCAAAAAGAGAACCAAGAAGTTTATCTGGCACCAGTTAAACTGATATGTCAAAATTAAGCCTAACTGGTGGAAACCCAGAGGCATTGACAACAGAGCACTCAGAAGACTCAAGGGCCAGATCTTTATGCCTAACATTGGTTATGGGAGTAACAAAAAAACAAAGCACATGCTGCCCAGTGGCTTTTAGAAGTTCCTGGTCCACAATGTCAAAGAGTTTGAAGTGCTGTTGATGGGAAACAAACCTTGTGCTGAGATTGCTCACTACGTCTCATCAAAGAACCACAAAGCCATTGTAGAAAGAGCAGCACAAATGGCCATCATGGTCACCAATCCCAATCCCAATGTGCAGCAAAGAAAATGAATAGGTAGCTGTGTGCACATTGTATTTGTGTTAAAAACAAACAAACAAACATAAAATTCCAAAACAGCAACAACAACTCCCCCCTCAAATAAACAAACAAACAATTCTGTTTCCTCTCCCAGCTTAGTCCTTCAGTCTCCTACCCTGTGTGCCTTGCTACTCTGTGTCCAAGGAAAAAGTGAACATGAGAACTTCAGTTCCTCCCTGCTGGCTGCATCGGGCCTCTAGAAGAGAGCTGGAAGAACTGCCAGCTCTGTGGTTATCTCCCATTCCAGTCCAAGTCTTCTCTTTTAGGGAGATGCGGTTCTTTTCTCATCCTGGTTGCCTTTTTTTATGTGACACTCAGATGAAGTATTTCTAGTGAATAAAATTCTTCACTTCATTAAATGTGAAAAGATAGAGACAATTTTCAAGGAAATTACCTTCACAAGGGGGTTCATTTTATCTGTGAGAGAAGCTCATCTTGACAGAGAGAATCCCTTTTGTTAGTTTATTCAGTTTATCCTGTCTGCTGTTGTCACCCATGGAAACTCATGAGATTTAGTGAATCTGAGATGGCTTGGGGTGCAATGTACCACTGTGACTGTGTTTGTTCTGTTGTTTTACACTGAGCTGTTTTTAAATGTTCAGGGAGAAGTGCTTCAAATAGCTGCTAACCAGTGCTGCCCCGAGTGTGTGTCGACGACTCCTGGATCTTGCCATCATGAAAAGAAAATCCATGCGGTAAGTGTTTTCTGATCCAGGGTTGATTCTGTGTCTGTAGATCATTGGCAAAGAAAAGCTGAATGCTAACCTTGTGTTGACAAGAGAGCTTTTCTTTCTTTGTCCCTGCTATGGAGGACTGGGAGCTCATTTGACTTTCCATAGGCATTTGGGTTTCTTGAATAAAATGAAAACTGTCTTATTTATTCTACAGGCCCTACGTAAATATTTGTAGATTGAATTTATGCCTGTATAAAGAGTAGTATGAGATTGTTGATGTTGAAGAAGTTATGATGCTTAATAATAAAAGTGCCACCTTGTTTTTGTATATCACACACATTTTTTTCATTTGGTAGTTACAAACAGCCCTGAGTGGGTGAGTAGAGCAAATATTATTACTCCTGTGTTATAGATGAAGAAGTTGAATTGCAAAGAGCTTAAGGTACTTGCCCCATGTCATATTACTGATAAATGGTATAACCTGGCCTAGAATTCTGGTCTTCTTACTCCTAATTCAGGGCTCTTTCCCTTAGGGTAGCATTTCTAAACTTCACCTGTCCTATGTTGTGGGAGCTGTCCTACGCATTGTAAGAAATTTAGCAGTATCCCTGGCCTCTACCCACTAGATACTAGTACTGTGCTTTCTTGGTCCTGACAACCAGAAATGTCTGCAGCCATGGCCAAATTTTCCCCCAGGGACGAAATGCTCACCTACCCTTGTTTGGAACCACAGTACTAGAAATAAATCCTAAACTTCTCTGATTGTACTTTCTTGTTCCAGATCCTTTAGGATTAATTTAGAGATATTAAATACTGATTAAAAAGTACCGTTGTGTCTACGACCATGCCACCGTGAACACGTCTGATCTCGTCTGGTCTTGGAAGCTAAGCAGGGTTGATTGGGCCTGGTTAGCACTTGGGCAGGAGACCACCTAGGAAGACTGGGTGCTGTAGATGTTTAAAAAAAAAAGTACCGTTGCAATGTTTATAACAGAAATTATGAAAATGGAATGGATAGATACAGTTCATTTTCACTCATACCTAAATGTTACCCAGAGGCAGTAGGTGAAGTTGAATGTGGTAGAAAGAGGCTTTTTGCTTTAATCCTCCTCTCTCACCTGACAAAGAACATTCCCCCAGTTAGTGTCTCTACCCATTCAGGACAGAGCATAGGTTAGCAGGGTCTGATATATCCACTCTTGGCTGCTATTCAGCATATGTACCTAAAACTCAGTGCATAGAGTGTGCTTTCCCCATGGGAAATGATCACCTCAGTTGAGCCACTGTCTCCTAATTATCTGAAGAAGCCACTGTTTCCCTTCTGCACGTTGTGTTGCTGAAAGGCACCCCAGCAGGGTCTGTGCTGGGAATGTCTTTATACCACACATCGCCCCGTGCTGCTTGATTCGGTCTGTGTTAAGCAGGGTAATATGAGCTTTACGTGCCACAGAAAAGGATCCCCAGTGAAATGTAAAGTGCTGCAGGGGAGATTGCCGATGGAAATAATGTACGTTCTTCAAGATTGGAAGAGGTGTGAGATTCAAGGTCAAAAACACCAAAATGAATCATTCAGGTGAAGGAATAAACACACAGGTTCAAAATAAGGTCAGGATCTGGGGAAAACTAGACATCTGAAATAAGAGGTGATACCAGGGACACGGGAAATCAGAGTTCATTAAATCTTTGTGTGGACCACTCTTAATGACACATATCATTTTCTCTGTCGTGTTTTATTTGTGCATGTATTTGTGTGTCTTATCTTGATTTACGAGGCCTGAGAAAATTAAGAATGTTTTCTGTATCTTTAGAGTCATCTCCCTTGCTTCCCACCTAATCCGGCATTTAGCAATCAACTTTTTCCAGAGCTGGTGTTCAAAAAAACATTGATGACTAGAGGACTCAAGTAATGAGTAAATTTCTTCTCCGTCTTATCTGTCCTTGTCTCAAGAAGGGCATGTTGGTCATTGACCAAGTACCTGTGTGGCTGAGCAGTTCTAGGATCACAGATCTGCTGAAACCCACTGACCTACTTTTGTGGAAAAGTTCAGAAAGCCTTGCTTCTGCCTGCCTCCCTTGCAGTTCACCCCTTTTGCTGTATTACAGCATTGTGTTCCCATATGCAACTTGCAAAATGTACTCCCTCAGAAAATGTTATAATTATAATTCTGATACTTGGTATAACTGAGAAAGAGTCTGAATTTAAGGAACTGTAGCTTGAAGGAAAAAATCTCTAGTGGTCTACATCTTCAAATAGAGATAGAAGATTGATTTTTTTTTTAAAGTCAAGACAAAATCTTCTAATTTTAGTCTTAATAAAGTTAAAATGATCACGTTTCTTATCTTCCTGTCTTTCCTTCCTCTCTTTCATTTCCCCTAGGTTCTTGCCAAATCCTTCCTAATAGTATTTATTTTCTTGAGTGAGTTAAATGATTCTCTGGGTTTGCTCTGAGGCTCACCTTGTCACTTGTATCACAGCTTTTCCCCCCTGGATCTTGGAGACTTTTCCCCTTTCAGGTTGAGAAGCAGTTTCCAGAGCACTTTCCTCTCTGGCTGAACAGCAGTAATCCTTTCTTTAGCCTCTGGTTGCATCCTATAGAGCAGGTTATGGAGACTCTCCCAGTAGCTATAAAATAGCCTGGTGTTTTAAGAACTTTGGAATGGTAATCTGAAGTGAAAGCTTTCCCCTAAGAGAGATTTAGAAGAGGCTTTAGGATAGAGTGAGTGTGGCAGGAGGGGAATCAGTAGAAATGTCCCCAGAGAAGAGAGTTGAAACAAAGCAAAGCCAAGGATGGTAGAGCCCAGGGCAGCATGAAAAAGCAGCACTTTAAGGCTACAGCTTTGCCTCACTAGAAAACCTCCTTTGCTGACAGAGTAGGCGGCATCTTATACAACTGGTACTCCAGCTAGTCGAGGGAAGTCCCACTGTCTTTCCTAGGGTAAGGAGAACACTTGAGCCTTTATGTGACTCCCGATCATTTGACAGTGTTGTGTGGGCTTATTACAGCCAGCATTTGGGGGACCATTTCATCCATGACCTCCCAAAAGCTGTCCCTTCGAATTAACATTTGGATCTCTGCCCACCTTGTTTTCCTGAGGAGTATTGGAATGCTTTTCCCCTTTTCTTTTCCCCACAAATTAGTTTGAGAAAGAGAGGGGGAAGGACCATTAATCCCCTTTCTTTTCCTTTGTACTAATTTAATTCCAGTACCAGATAGTGTCATGTGTGAGATGATAATGCTTGAGGATTCACTAAAAAAAGAAAGTGGCAGGTGGTGACACCCTTAGTGCTTGCATCCAATTGAGGCTAAAAGGAGAAGCAATTGATGTGTGTGAGGAAAGAAATGAATATTGAATTTTGCAGCCTTGTTCTCCTCAATGTAGAGGATGTAATTATAATATGAACCGAAAATTCTTAGATATTTAATATTCTACATCTTTAACTTCATAATGGGAACAAATTACATGGAGAAAAATTATTTTGTTGTTCTGTCAGTAAGCCAGGCAAATACTTTATGACCTTATCTTTCCTTTGGACTTATGTCAACAGTCAAGCTGACTTGTTAGTTGGCTGTGTAGAAGAATATATTTAAGATGTCTGCAGAATGTGCTTTTTGCTTGGTATCGAAAGCACACTTTTTTGAAAAGTATTAACGAGGTTAAAATGATACAGCTAAAACCAGGTCTTGTAAGAGCATTGCATTGTATAGCAATTATTCTTTGATTTTTCAAAGCTCTCTTTGCTGCTACAGTGATTGTAAAAAATAAGGCTTTTGTAAACGAGTATATGGAACACCGAAATTATGTATAGATATCTACATATAATGAGATATATTATACATACACACACACACATATCAGTATGTGCTGAACTTCTAGATCTCTAGTCTTCCTTTGGTGAGAGAAGTGTCACTATTTTAGGGATGGGGGTAGGAGGTGAAAACGAAGGGGACTTATGTGACTTTTTCCTGAGTGAGAGGTGGGAATAGTTCTTTCACTCTGTGTGCTTTGGGTCACCATCTGGCGCTTCTTCTGTGGTTTTGACATCATGCTATGCAGTCTCCCTGCCAAAAGTTATTTGTTATTCCTATAATTCCCCAGCTTATTGTGAAGGGGTCCTCTGCTTAATTTTATTTCTCCTGAGTTAGATAATAGATTCACATCATTATAGAGTTCGAAGATACTGAAGAGATTAACTAATACAGCTCTCTCATTTTATAGATGAAAAAATTTTGGTGATTGACAGATTGTTTTTATAATTAATTTTTGTGGTCTCTGTCTGAAAGGTAATGTGATTGCAAATGTTTAAGAAATGACAATGTTTCTTAGTAGTAAAAAACTCCCAAGCTCTTGTTTTAATGAAGTGAAATGTCTAGATGTTTAACAGCAATCTCCTAATTTTTAATAGAATAAAGAATTTCACTTCAAGTCATTTTATATGCAACCTTCAAATTTTACTTTACTTAAGATATGCAACTGATCCATTAGATGTTTTAAACAGTAATTTGCTCTCTGACAAAAGTAAAAATATGTTTATTGATGAAAATTTGAAAGTAGGAAAGTTTATGAAAACAGAGCAAAAATCCACTAATAATCTCCAAACTTTACACATCATTGTTACTATTCTTTTAGTTTTTTAGGGTGTGGCAGTGGATAGATAGAGATATATGTTTTACATAATCACAATTATGCTGTGCATACAATTTATATCTTGCTTTTAAATTTAACATTATATTGTAAATAGTTTCCTAGCATACTTGTGGAGAAAATGATTTCCTATTATCAAGCATGTGGGTAGCTTTTAATTTTCACTAAAATATTTCCAATTTTGCTATAAAGAACAATGACGTGGAATTCCTGGTATTTAAACTTTTTTTGTGTATCATTGATCATTTTCTTTGAAATTAGTAGGTGAACGCATCTAAAGATTTTGAGTATTGAAGATGTGATATCTGTTGCCATTAATTAACTTTAAGCTGTCTACGTCTAATGATAAACCCATGGGGAATATGGCAGGTAGTGCTGGCCCTGCCTGGCGGAGTTACTCCAGGTGCTATGGTGAGGAAGGCTTTGTGTAGGAGAATTACTCCACTGCAGCTTCACCAGCACTAGCTACTATGAATTTTAAACTCTTTTCATGCCTGATACAAAATAACATTATCAAATTTTTATTTTAATATTTATTTACAATTAAGAAAGTTAAATATTTGATAAGCTTATTGCCTTTTTTTTCCATTGAGATTTTTTCTTATTGCTTGTTAGTGCTTTTATATACTAGATTTTAGTTCTAATTAATATAACCTGCAGTTTTTAAATCAGTTTATCATTTTCCTTTTAATTTTGCTTATAATGTATTTTTGACAGACTTGAAATTTTAACTCATCAGAACCTATCAAGTTTCTCCTATAATTTCTTCCATTGCTTTTATGCTTAGGCCTTTTCAAAGCATACAGGTCAGTTGGCCCCTATCTTTTATTAGCCTGTAGTTATTAGCAAGTTGTGGGCTTGCTCATTTATATTCTGTACCAAATTTGAAATTTTATATTTAATTATAGTAGAAGTAAAAATTGATGGAGGAGGACTTGGCCTTGATGTGCTGTCCATTTCTACAGTCACCGTTGGCACAAAGGTGTGAAAAGGGGGAAGAAGCCCATGAACAGATGCAGGGAAATTGGGGAGAGAATCAAGCACCTTTTACCTCCACTCTCCTTGCCGACTCTTTAACAAGCTACCTCTTTTAACCCTTATAATAACCCAGCAAAGGGAATGCTGCCACACCATTTCAGTTTTTCAGGAAGCTAAGATGTAGAAAGCTTAAGTCTATCAACATCGACCCCAAAGCAGGGAGGGCTGAGCTGGGATCTGAAAACATGCAAATATCCAAAGAAACCCTTGGTTATACCTACTCATTGCGTATTTCATTATTTCTTTCTTGTACTCCTAGTCAGTCTACTTAGAGGAAAGTAATCTTCATGATTACTTTATAATTATTTGGTTCCAAAATAATTAAATTATGTGAATACCTATTATTATTATTATTTTTTACAATAATAGCACAAGTTATTAGTCATTCCAAATGTCAGACTTGGCATTTTTCAACCTGGCAGCAATTTGCAGAATAAAGGGATACTGATTTATTTAGGTAAGATGGATTTCTTTTGTGTTTGAGACTGATGAATAATTAGTCTGGATGCTGGCTTGTGGAGAAGTGAGAAGACTTTATTTTCTATTCTTAGTTACACCATTGTAATCCCCAGATTATATTAAGTGATTGAGCATCTGGAATGTATGCTTTTTTAATAGAAGTCTATAATGATTTGGGCTGATCAGATACTATCAAATACTACATTTAATAGCGGCAAAGGAAAGCAGGTTCCAATATTTAAGAAAACGTTATAGGAGGAAACTATACCCATTAAGCTAATTCCCCCCCCCGCCCCCCCACATCTTGTAAAAGACTACTGTAATTCCATTCTGCCATTGAGAATAGAACATATTTTGGCAGTTACTTCTCTAAGCATTCAACATGTTTGTAGCTTTTTACATTCAGGGTAAATCCCCTTTTAACTCTGTATCACTTCTGAGGGTGGCTCATTTAGATATTTTTGGTACTCAGTAAATCATATGATAACTCAAAACATGGATCTCTTAGATCACTGACAGGATGCTAACTTTGGGAATGTTGTATCCCAGCCTAAAGTGGATTAGGAACATTCTCTGTGTGTAGATTGGCACCCTCACTGGGAAGAGTAGGCTCTGCAGTTTGTATAAGACCTCAGTGGAGCAGGTGCTTCCTGCTGGCTATCACACTTTCCCCAGGACCCCGAGATCATTGGAAAGAGGAGGGAGAGAGGAATAGGGGGAATAAGAATGTGAATGAATATGGGAATTAATCAGGGTCAAAAGTAAAGGCAAAAAAAGAGAGAAGAAAAAAGAAAGAAACAGAATCAGAGTGAGAGCTATTGAAAACAATATAACCATTGTAAAGAATTCAGTAGATACATGTGTATGTGTGTGTATTTTACTTTGAGGTTAATATAATTTTTTAAATGATGAGATTAGGGTAAATTTTCTTCCTTTATGTGTTTTTCTGAATTTTTCAAATATAAATCTTAGGGATAATTAAAAGAAAACAATAGCCAGTTTTTAAATTGGCATAAGGCTTGGAACATTGCAAACCCTGGTCTCAATCTTGCAAGCCTAGAGCCTTTTTCCACCTTTCCTGAGATCTATCCTTCGTTTAAGAGGTTGGTTTTGTTTGGCCAAATGAAAGCCTATATTCTAGTTATAACTTTCTTTTCCTTTTTTTTTTTTTTTCTCTCACCCCCAGCATGGAACAGAGTGGTCCTCCTCCTCATGCAGTGTGTGCTCCTGCACTCATGGGGAGGTCCGGTGCACCCCCCAACCATGCCCACCACTGTCGTGTGGGCACCAGGAGCTGGAATTCATCCCTGAAGGAAAATGCTGCCCCATCTGTGTGGGGCCTGGGAGTGAGTATCAGTTTGTAGAAAGAGACCTTCTTTGTCTTTGAGATTCACCTGGTGACTTACCAACTCTTCTCTTCTTTGTTCTGTGTGGTTCAAAGATCCCTAACCCTATTCTTTATTGGAACAAGATTTAGCCTTGCACTTGGCAGGAAGCGATGTTGTAGACAGTGAGGTTGGAACAAATCTTTAATCGCCATTTCTAACTTGGGACTCAGTGAGTCTCTGATTTATCTGTTTTGCTTTGGCCAGATAGATCCCTCTGCATTCATAGTTCCTGAGAAGGAAAGGGAGGAGGGACAAGATCCTTCGATATGATTCCATAAGGCTAAGGTAGTTCCTCCTGCCTCTTGGCAGAGAGAAAAATGAACAATCACTTTTCCATGTAATATCACTGACACTAATTCTGCTGGCTGGTCTTTGAGATGACATAATATCTTTTTCCAAGACACACAGAGCGGGAAGCAGGTATTTCATTTGTCTTTATTGTGTCTTTGGGGTAGAGATTATACCTGCCTACAAACCAAGGCACAGTTCAGCAAGCCAGGGGCACACTTACAGGCCTCCTCCTTGGAATTCACGCTTTGTCCAAGGACCCCTTTTATTACATTTTATGGACATTTGTCCCCTTTCATTTTTATAACTAAGTAGTATATACTTTACAATAAATACAGATTATTGTCATTGCTACATTATGTTCTCTCCTGGTATGTAATAGCTAAAATTGTTCTTTTATTTAATGGCACCTGGAAGCTATACTCTATTCTTGCCTTTTTCCTTTAAAAGACCCCTGATTTCCTTCTGGTCCTGTTATTCCATTTCTGGCAATCTTTTGCCCTAGAGAACCATTCCAGAGATTTAAAAGTATGCTAAGGAAATGATGAACATAGAATACTTGCTTCGTGCATTTCAGATGTCACCCACCAGAAAAAGGACTGGCAGCTGCTTTGGGCCTAATAACACCACGAGTAAAAATACTTAGCAATATAGTTTGGGGTGTGGTAGAGAATAGGCCATCTGAGTTTGTGGGATCCCATCTTACATTTTAGGAAGCTTTCTTGCTGCCCCTTCCTGAGAAAGCATTTTGCCTAGCGAGATTATAGAATCAGCCAGGGCCAACTCCATAATTTGTTGGGTGCAAAACGAAAGTGCAGGGCTCCACATGAAAAAAGCAGGGGTGGGAGAATGCATTTCCTTTTCTTCTGTGATCTTTCTCAACCTGTCATGTGTTTAATTTGCTACTTAAAGTCGCACTCCCTTAATCATGGGGATACTTGCTGGGTAGGTGGAAACCCTCATGTGCACCCTGAGCCCTACACTGCTTCTTGTTGCTTAGGGCACGTGCACTCCGCTGGCACTGCACCCAGGTCTGTGCTGTGGGTGGAGGGTGGCAATATTCACTGGGCATGGGTTTGGGAGCGGGAGCTGAAAACCCATCCCAGAAAGACAAGGAGGCAGCAGGAGGTGCCCCTAAAGCCCCAGTACATGCTACCTTGTTTCATTGGACTTTGCTTATAATACTCAGAGAGAGAGAGAGAGAGAGAGAGAGAGAGAGAGAGAGAGAGAGAGAGAGTGTTATTAAGAACTCCATACAGTGACTGCAAAGCACTAAACCCCCAAGCATGGGGCCCCATTCTTTGTACTGTGCCCCTGACGATGGGGCCCTATGTGGCCACGCACTCATGCGGACAGTCCTGAGATCAGAAAGTGCAGTCTCCCAGTAATCTTTCTTTCTCTGACCTTCCAGAACCGTGTTCCTATGAAGGCCATGTGTTTGAGGACGGGGAAGACTGGCCATTGAGTCGGTGCGCCAAGTGCGTGTGCAGAAATGGGGCCGTTCAGTGCTTCACAGCTCAGTGTCAGCCTCTGTTTTGTAACCAGGTAAGGAAGACAGTCTCCGAATGGATCTTTCGCAGAGATCTCACTTCACTGTACAAGGACTTGGAGGAGTCTCTTCTGAGGTTATGTCAGGCGGGCCTCAGAAGTCTAGGAACAAGAAGCAAAGGCTGTTTTGCTTTCCTTGTACTTTTGGAGACTACTGCTAACACATTTTTTTTTTTTTTTTTTACCCTGAGAAGCCACAGATAGGTCTAATTACCAGCCACTTAGGCTAATTGTTACATTATGAAACTGAGCCTTGAGGGTACACAGAAAGAAGCTGCCCTCTCCAGTTGCAGATGTTCCAAAAATGTCAAGCTAACATCTGGAAAATTCAGAAATATTGATCAGGTTTGTTACTGTTTGTCAGTGCAGAGGTATATGCTGCTTTTTGAAGACATGCATGTCTTTGGACGTGATTGTTCATATCTAAACCATTTAATTCTTACAATATAATGACTTGAATTATCAAAGGATTTTCTCTGGTCAGTTTAAAATAGTGAGATCTTGTTCATTTAAAGCTGATCTGATTTTTAAAACATTTGGCTCTTCATACAAATTTAGAAAAGAAAATCAATTACAAATAAATGTGGAATGTATGATGTTTTATAGTTTTTTCCTCTTTCAGAGGTTCCTATGGAGGTTTCTTGGCAGTTGACAGATAACCATGAAAGGAGTTTGCCTCTAGTCGAAAAGTAGCTCATTTTTGATCTAAGAAAAAGCTGGAAGCCAACATTCAGTTGATACAGAGCAGTGCTTTCTGTCAAATAAAACAAAATCAATAACATGGCATATCGTGACAATTGGGCAATATTTTTAAAGGCAGACAAAGGCAATTAGACAAGAAATGCTAAATGCCAAATAAAGGGGAAATGTATCTAATTGAAAAACTAGATCATATTACCCACACTACACCAACCACTGTGCCCATGTCACGTGTCCCTGTTCATCACAAAGTCTCGTCCTAGCTTTCAGATTGCAAATGAGTTTCTTGGTGCAGTTGCACAATATCTCGCATTTGGAGGACACTGTAGTGTTGGGGCATTTTGAGTTACACATTCTAGGGTTTAGTCCCTTCATATGTGAAGGGTAATTAAGCAGTTTGCCACCATTACAATAAAGGAGGGGCAAGAGGGACTGAGGATACACCCCACTGTGACCCTTCTGCTTTAAATTTTTAAAAACTCAACTTTGGGCTGCACATTAGGGGGTTAGATATTGGAATAATTCAAAGTACTCGTTCTCATTTTTTAAAACATTAAATATAAATTCTAGCTTCAAACACTTATAGTCTGCATTGTTAGATTTAAAGAAGATGTAATTTGATACCATACTTTGGAGCCAATTGATATGCAAGCATTCTGAAGTCTTGGAAATAGATTGATTTTAACCACTCTTGCATCGTTAAGTCTATATTTTTGCCATGATGTATTTTTTAAAAACTAACCGTCAGAGTATACAGAACCATCTTATAAAAATTTAATATCGGTATTAAGTACTATATATTCTGATGATATAAAGAGATGCTGTAGAATTAGTGCTTTTGATGGAAACACTGTCACCACCCCCATCTACCATCACCATGTTTTGGCCATTTATTATGTACCAATCATAAATTTTAAGAGCTTTGTACTTCTCATAACAACCCTATGAAATAGGAGTTATTATTATCATCCCATTTTGCGGTAAAACTGGGATACAGAGAGGTTAAGTAACCTGCTCAAAGTACCACAGTTAGGAAGTGTCAGTAATTCTGGCCAAGGCAGTTGTACAGCATGACTTCAACAGACCACATCTGACTCCTGTTTTTAAACATTATGCTATATGCCTCCAAAAATGAGTTTCTTAGCATTTATATATAATAATATTCACAATAACAATAGTTGCTAACATCATTGAGCATGACTGCAAGTATTTTATATGTGTTAACTCATTAAATATTTAAAAAAAAACAAGTTAATCAAAAGAGATATATCTCCAGGTCTTGAGCTCTAGAAAAAATTAATTTTTAATATAGTTTTTAAATTTTATTTTAAAAGGAATTTGTATTCTTTGGGAAAGTTTGGAAAAAGCAGAAAAGCAGGAAAGAAATGATCCTTCTTATTTCCATCATTAAAAAAGATCACGATAGAATTTTTAAAATAATTTGTTTCAATCTTTTGGTAGACGTGGATGTATTTGTTTGCATAACTATAATCACATTTTAGAAGTTAATGATAATCTCTGATCAAAGGAGAAAGTCCTTATGTTCAAATAAGGAGTTGTTCTCTTAATGAGGGATGTAAATACTAAAATTACTTGCTCTCAACTTTTGTCCAGATACCTTGTGAAAAAGAGTTCTAACACGTCCACATTTGTGTAGCCTCCTTATAGTGGCCTGTTCAGTCTGATGAGAGTTGTTCTGATGATCGTACCACCAGTTTTTTTTTTTTTAATATTACACTTTTCTCATTCTCAATATTAATTAATCTAAGTAGATAGAACTTTATCTTCAGATATTTTTTTCAAGAAAAGTAGATTGGTATGTCTTCTGAGCCACTAAGTGTTTGAGAATTATTTTCTTCATTAGAGGTCATTTGGAGAGGTCTAAAAATTGGGGGGAATTATAATCCTTTTCCATCTCAACCCTATGGCCTCCTTTACATTGCATTCTGTTTTCTATTTCATTCGATTTAGCTAGTTTTACTCTGTTGGATCCTTATAGGATGTTTCTTTATCTTTATCATTCAAACATTTTCCCAGTTATTTCTAGACGAGGTGTCTTTTCATGTATTCTACCTAGAATATTGTGAAGTCCTTTCCGTCTGTTTTCCAGTTTTTTAAATGTTTTCTTCAGTTGTGGCTTTGGTTAATCATATCAGTTCCAATTATTCTCATTTCTCCAGAAACACCTATGATTTCTTTGATTGCTCCTCTCCCTGCCCACTCATTATCAATCATGTTCTCTCTCATCGTTTTTCACTTTTTGTCCTTCTTCTCTATTACGAAGAGAGCCTCTTAAGTTCGTATTTAGTACCTCCAATATTGCCAGTATTGCTTTTAATTTGAGGATTTCATATTAATATTCTTTTAATTCTTCCTTATTTCTCCTGTTATTAATTCATTTTTTTATCCCAATGCTTATTCTTTCTTTATCATTTCCTGCTTCTATTTAACAAAGGCTGCATTTTCTTATATTATACTGAAGTTGCAAAATGATTTTTCAGTATTTTCTTTTAGATTTTGTAGTATGTAATACTCAGAAATCTGCTCTTTCTCTGAATCTTCAGAATGTTATTCCTTTTACTTGTTCTTCAGGGTTTTCCCCATGTTCCTTTCTTTCTATTTACTCATCCTTGATGGAGAGAAATCTCTCCATACCCACTGCTTGAAAGCTGCAAGGATAAGAGGCCTGCCCTTGGCTAATCCCCTTGGATCCTCAGCCCGATGCTAAGAAATGTGCATGTCCTCCTGGTACAAGGGTCTGGGAGGTTTTCTGGTAGTGTAGCTCTATTGTACTTAGCTGGGATCTTTTCCTTTTCCCACTGCCCAACCCTCTTACATTCTGAATACATGAAACAAAACTGTAATCCCTGGTCTGCACCACTGCAAAGGGCTCTGTCCATCTCTCTTGGTAACTGTGTGCTCTACATTTGGGGCACCTTCCTCTGTCACCCCTGCTTTTTATCACTCCTTCTACCTCCTCAATACACATACTGTCCACTCTTTCTTTCTTTCTTTCTTTCTTTCTTTCTTTCTTTCTTTCTTTCTTTCTTTCTTTCTTTCTTTCTTTCTCTCTTTCTTTCTCTCTTTCTCTCTCTCTTTCTCTCTCTCTTTCTCTCTTTTTCTTTTCTTTTCTTTCTTTCTTTCTTTCTTTCTTTCTTTCTTTCTTTCTTTCTTTCTTTCTTTCTTTCTTTCTTTCTTTCTTTCTTTCTTTAACATTATGGGCTCTGACTAGATGTAGAAAGAAAGATACGAATGGAGGTGAAAGATGAGGGCTGGCACTTTGATTGCCTTAAACAGCACTGCCCCATGCTGGAGGGATTAAGGCTGTGTTATGTTCTATATAAGAAGGTAGAGAGTTGGGAAGAAATGCCTCAGAGTGCCCATGGGACTTACTGTTGGCAATGGCAGGAAGTTGGCTATTCTACTTTTGGGTGGTGGAAGTTTCATTTCTTTCTATGTCTAATATCATAGTGGGAAAATATTTGGCAAGAGCTATTAGCCATTCCATACTATAAACTTCTTTATCTTAAGTATTTTTATTTAGAGAATATGAAAAACCACAATTAAATATATCCTAAATGGTAGTTTAACTTGAAATGATAATGACAATCATATACACATGTATTTTGTATCGGACTCCATTATTACTGAGGGCATTATATTAGACCTGGGGTTAGCACACTTTTTCAGATAGTGAATATTTTCAGCTTTGTGTGCCATACAATCGGAACATCTACTCAACTCTGCCATCATAGCACAAAACCAGCTATAGATAATATGACTATGAATGAATATGGCTGTGTTGCAATAAAATCTAACTTACGAAAACAGGTGATAGGCTGGATTTGGCCCGTTGTTTGTAGTTTTCTGGCACCTGTATTAAACTGTATGTTTGGAAGACCAAATCTAAGTAGACCAGAATGATAGGATTCAGGTGTGTGATAGGAACAAAAGTGCACAATAAAAACTCATTCCCATTTCTCTGACCCACTTCACCGCTCACCTTACTTGCCTTTCCAGTCCTGCTTATAAAGCACCAGCCAAATGGGATCTCAGCTCAACTCTGAATCATAGAGTTCTCTCATATTCTGGGATCTTTCTCTTTAAATGGTTTTCCTTCCTGCCCTCTTGGTCTATATTTATGACGAAAGCTTCTATTTATGTCAACAAATTATATATTAGATATTGTCAATATGAATCAGAAAGCTTGATCTTCCTTTTATCAATGTCTATATAAGTAATTCCTCCCTACCTCACACTCACTAGTTGACTCTGCTACTGTACTTGGGTTTAATCCAGGTTGGTTGACATAGATTGATACTAACTCTATTTCTGTTCAAGATTTGTTATCATAACATTGGTTCCCTGTTTACTAAACATTGTAGATGTTCATTTGTTTACTTCAATAAAGTTACTGAAAAGCATGACATCAAATATACCTTTATTTTATTTCCTCACTGAAATTTCATTAAACTAAAGAGTCCTGAAGTCAATAATTTCAATGTATGTCCAATTTTTGCATACTGTATTAAACATCATTGCTCATAATATTTCATATATAGAATTGTAAAGAAATAAAACAACCTGAAGTAGAGAGAACAGTTGTCAGTTTAATTACAGTGATTCAGGTGTTTGAAATAAATCACTACTAGATAGTAGCACATTAATCTAACTGATCATATATAATTGGGTTAAAAACCTACTGAAGTATGACTGGACCTTTCCATAAAAAATTAAGGTTATTTGACACTGCCCCCCTCCCCGCCCCACACACAATACATTGTCCTTCTTTTACTTGCAAAATGAAAGCCAGAGCAATCATAATAATAAAATCTCATTTTTTCTTGCTTCTCATAAGAGAAGGAAAAAAACTGTTATGAAAGTATTCCCTGTATAAGACCTACAATTTCCCAGTCATTGAAGCTTGGTTATTCTAACCCTCCTTCCCCTGCATTTAATATATCTACCTTCTTGCTCTTCAAGATGGCTGTAGTGAGAAGCTGACTCTTTGGTATTAATGAGGAGACTGTTGCTGTAAAAATTCTTAGGGCGGCAGAGACAAATTTTCCAATATTCTGGGGTGGGGGCATCAGAGGTGAATAAGCACTGGCTTATTCTCAGCTATCTAGAGATATGATTGATTTTTTTTCATGTTAAGAACATCCCTAATGCACATATATAAATGTATGGATTCACATGAAGATGCAAAAGAATAGTGAAGTAGCTTATCAAGGGTGGGATATCTTCATTTGGAATTTAGAGGTAACTCAGCAAGAAATGTAAGTGTTTTAGGTTTTGGTAAGGTTGGTGCTCTTAGTTCCTGCTGCAAACCATTTATCATTAGCAGGTGTGTGGCCGTGGGCAACTCACACAACCTCTATAATCTTCACTTGTTTGTCAAGCAGAAATAAGAGCATCTACCTTATAGGGTCATAGAAAGCACTTATAAAAGTGCTTGGCAAACACTGAGTATTATTATTATTGGTATTGTAATTATCTCTGCTTTTGTTTGTTCTTAGAAGAGGATGGGACGTGATGAATGTACAGACTTCTTACTGGTCACACTGACCTTGGAAGTGCTAATTCTTATCAAAGCACCGAGTGACTTTAGATACCACGTGATGGGGAATTGCTGTTTATAGATGCTTCAGGCACATGATCGAGTGTGCTATGAATGAAATTTTCCTACTTTCGTGGATTTTATTAATGTCTCCTTTTGATGGATTGTTCCTTTTTTGGGTGTTAAGGACGAAACTATCATCCGAGTCCCTGGAAAATGTTGCCCGCAGTGCTCTTCCCGACCCTGCCTTGCAGCTGGCCAAGCGTACGAGGTAACCTTTGATGTGCTCCGTGTTTTGGTTTATTTTCTCACACGTGTGCCCGCCACTCTTCCAGCAACTTTACCTCCTGCTTTTATGTCTGACTCTGCCAGGATTAGTAACTCAGTATATAAACAGCTTTTTGTTGTTTCATTCTCTACAAGGAAAGCATTTATGAGAAAACTAAACCTTAGGGGATTAGAAATATAAAGGAATGTGCTGGCAAGCAGTTCCTGGTTCACCAACCTTGATGAACTTACTGTTCATACATCTTGAAAGAAAAAAAGGACTATCATTGGTGGCTATCAGTTTATACTTAGATTAGAGGCTTTGGGGATGTCTCTCTGCTTCGAGTGCATTTTATGCACTGATAGCCAGAGACAATGTTGTGTTTCCTTACATTGCGGGGAGGCATGGGGATGTAGGCAAGAGAGGGAAGGGAGGTGAGAAGCTGGTGATGGTCAATCCTGAAAACTACAAAGTACTATTGGGGCAGTTTAACTAACTGCCTAATAGATAGTAGGGACCAAATAAAAATTGGTTCAACAAAGAGAATGAGTCAGGGAATATTCTCTCTTAGGAGTACCCAGCTGAGCCAAAAGAAGGTTACATTATTCAAAAGTGAAGAACCCAACTACTTCTCTTACTTGCCAGCCACTCTAAAGAAGAAATTGGGATTATGATTCTCAGTAGAGAATCTGGAACTGAGTATTAGGGAATGTGTGTCACAAATTCTAGATGGATCACATGAAATCTGAATGAAAGTAACTAATTGGGAGAGGATTTGTGTATGTACTAGATCTGTGCTATCCAGTACAGTAGCTACATATGTGCTAGGTTAATTTCCCATGGAAGAGCTAGACTCTTTATCTGTTGTGGTGTTTTTGGCTGCATGTAACAGAAATACTTCTCTAAAAGTAGCTAATATCAAAACATTTATTATCTTATGTAACAGGAAGTCCAGTGGTAAGGCATGCATAGGGTTGATCGGTTCAGATCCCAATGATGTTGTCAAGGATAGAAACTCTTTTGCTCTTTCCCCCCTGCCATCCTCAGAATGAGGCATTTGCCTTCTGTCCTATCGCCTCCTGTCCCCAAGATGGCTTCCTCAGCTCTAGACAACTCATCCTCACACAGTCATTGCTAAAGGCTAGTGGATGAAAAGGACAGCCTTTCATTTATGGGGAGAAGAGTATTTTTCTCAACCTCCACCACTCTAGCAAACTTCCCTGAGGTCTCCTCAGTTAGAATTGGGACTATGCCATGCCCTAGCTGCAAGGGAAGCTGGAAAAATGAGTATGTGGCAGGAAAGCTGGATCTCTTGGTAATGAAGAAGAGCTTAAGAATGACCATTAATCACCCAACAAATAGAATCTTCTCATTCATCTCCATGTTTCAGGGCTTCTATATGGCTGGCATAGGGCAGGCTCTCAACACATCTGTGGGATGAACAGAATTGAATGAAAATGAATCTAAAGTTCCCTTTGGACATTTATTGACTTTGTTCTTAGAGGCAGTTGCTACCTAAGTGATATCATTTCTCAGGAGTTCAATGTGGCTTAATTAAAATTATAATAAAAAATGATGTGCCTGTGCTTCTATTTGATATATGTGACATTCGATTTCCACTTTCTTCTTTTCTTTACTCAGCATGGCGAACAGTGGAATGAAAATGCCTGTACCACATGTATATGTGACCGGGGGGCGGTCCGGTGTCACAGACAGGCCTGCCCTCCACTAAGATGTGAAAAGGTATTTGAGAGTGTGTAGCTTGATCTTCAAAGTTTTATTCTGGGTCATTTAAGAATGCATTTCTTAGTCCAATGTGTCCTTTGAGGGAATCTAAAGTTTTTTGATGTTTAGAATCTTAGCTAAAGATGTGAAAGATCTGCTTCCCAGGAAGGAGGGCCTAGGCGGAGCTTACCTCAGCTGGGTTAGGTGGGGGAAAGGAGCAGCGAGTGATGTTGGTGTTTTATGTCATTCTGCCCCCCACTGGCTCGGATGTTTTCACGCTCTCCCGAGCACTACCCTTCACCCCTTATCCTCTCTGTTTCCTCAGGGTCAGAGAAGGGCTCAGCGTCATGGGGAATGCTGTGAGGAATGTGTGTCTCCTGCCGGAAACTGCTCATACGACGGGATTGTGCGGTACCAAGATGAAATGTGGAAGGGTTTGGCCTGTGAGTTCTGCGTGTGTGACCATGGCCAAGTGACCTGCCAGACTGGAGAGTGTGCCAAAGTTGAGTGTGCCCAGGTAAGAAGCACAGGCATTTCCTCTTGGAGTGTAAGAGCTCTCTACTAAGGGACGGGTGGTCCCTCACCTGTTCCTTACTTCTTGGCAACAGAGGGGAGCACCAGGTTGACCACTCACATTTCAGGGAGGCTCTAGCACAAAGATTCAGTGGTACAAAGTCAATATCATTACTTGTTCAGACTGGCTTGGAACAACCCCTGAAGCTTTTTACTCTGAGTACATCTGGTCATATTGGAAGTCCTGAGCCAGAGACATGAAAGGGACATTAGCCTATCAGTCAGTGCAACTGGACTTTGTTGCTGGTGGCCTGCCCAGCTGGCTATGGTAGTGAAACAGAGGTCTGCAGGTGGTCCAGCGGCCCAGCTTCCATTGCAGGCTCCACTCGCAGCGTTTAAGCTGAGAGGAGGGCCAGCACCTAGGGTTTTGCGCCTGTGGGTTAGGAAAGATAAAGTGTTTTTTTTGTTTGTTTGTTTTTGTTTTGAAGAGAGAGGGAAAGGGGATCCCATAAATAATTAACTCTGTTGCCCTCTGTTAACTTCTGTCTGCAGAATTTCTAGAAGCGTCTAACAAAGTGGCCTCTGTTTGAACTATAGTATATTGTAGGGAAATTGCTTTTTTTTTCTTTGAACTCAATTTTGACCCACTGCAAAACAAATTGCTTTTAAAGTTGTCTCCTTCTCCCTTGCCTCTCCCATCCGTTCCACCAATTTCCCGCAGGGTTGTGAACTTGAGAAGATGAAGGAAACTTGGGAGATCTGAGGTACTGGGTGTCTGTGAAGGCATTTTTCTTTCTAGCTCTTTCCCCCCACATCTCAGTTCCTCTTAACACTGATCCTAAGGAGGAACAACCTTTCAAACAAGGCTGTCAAGGACAGCCTTTTCATTTTGCCTCCCACTTCTAAGTCCTGGCAAAGCTGAGACATATTTAAGTAAAAAGAGTCTTGCTTATTGTAGATTTATTTCCCTCCACATGCCTTTTCATTTCTTTTTTTTCTTTATGTCAAGGGAGTCAGAATGGTTGGATGAAGATGAGAAAAACTCTAATTAGGCCCTTTTCTTTCTCTCTCTCTCTCAGACTGTGGTTGGGCTTTTTGGCCTTGGCAGTGTGCTCAAAGGATACTGGGTTATTTTCCAAGGCTTTCGTTTGTCTGAGATTCTTGGGTTCATGCGAAATGTGGGAGACATGATCCTGGTAATGTGGGTTCTTTAGCCACCTATTTTGGCAGGTTCTAACAAAATGTCTCATAGAAAATAATTTTGATCCAGCATATTCCCAATGCTGATGAATTTTCAAGTACTGGCCTGTCTTCCATGACACCTACCTGTGGCAGCTTGAGCCAGGTCTTCTCTGTTCTTAGGGAAAACGGGAGCAACTGCTGATGTAAGTGGATAGGTTCTTGATATTCCTCAGGTCACCCCATAGCATGATCTCATCCCTTTTTAGGTCTGTCTCCCACCTCCACCTCATCCTCTCTTTTATAAATTGACTTCTAATGCCTTTAGCCTATTTCTCAGATATTTAATCAACTAAATTGCTTTATTCCAGATCACTTCCATGTTCTCAAATTTTGTTTAAGGCACTGGATTCTAAATCAGAAGTGAAATATTAACCAGAATCGAATCTGACAAAGTATCCCTTAACCTTTTTCTGCCATACTTCTGTAAATAATAACCGTGGTTAATGACCTTGGAAAAGCCTGCATGTGCTAACTTTCTAACTTCTGCGTAGCTTGGAGATACAAAGATGAATAAGATATATTCTGATCTCAAGAGTTCCCAAGTTTTGGGGGAAGTCATATACATAAACAGAAATCGTATGTGGTAGCACCAACAATTAAGGGAGTATGAATTAAATGTCTTAGGATTACCTGGAGAAAAACGACTACGTCTACCAAGGGGAGCAGTGAAAATATGCTACTGGTATTTTTATTCGGTTCTACCCCACTTTCTGCCTTTTCTAAAATATCAAGGTTATTAGATTTCTAATCTTGGATACCAACAGTAGATTAAGTCTAAATGTATGGACATCCACAAAGATGCAGAAAAATAAACTTCTAGAAGAGGCAAAATTGTGCCATTTCACCATTGTAATAATTATCATGCTGGTTATCAACAATAATATTCTGAATAGCATTGAAATCAGCACACAATTTTTCTTTAAAAAGGAAAAAAAATAGTATGATCCTTATCTTTGATATATCAAACCAAATCCCTAGGCATTGAAAAGTAAATAAATCAACAGTAGAAGAGCATAATATGATGGTTTTAATTTTTCTGTATTTTGTGTCATTTCTGAATATAAATTCAGATAAAGAAGTCGAATTACCTTTTTTAAAAGGACCTAGTATTCATATATGAGGCTTAAAAAGGTGGGGCAATTGAATCTTGTAGCAAAATGCATGAAAGTGGGTAGGCATGCCACAAATGGCATGCCTTTTCCCTTCTCTAGTGGAAGAAAATCCCATGACACCTCTCAGAAGAGTGTTTCCTTTCCCACTGGCCAGCTTTGTGGAATCGCAGAGTCTTTTCTCTGGTGGATGGATGTAGGTATGACTCATGGGGGAAGGGTTAGCAGATTCCATCTGGCCTAGGCAGCAGAATCCTCTTAAAAAGAAAAGAATTAGATTTGTAGAGCAATTTTTCTCAAAGCAAAAGTCAAATGCTAATTGGACCAAGCTCCCCACCGCAGTGAACTGACGCAGTTTGGGGCATCCAGGCTTCTTCTATAAATAGCAAATCTATTTAGAATTTCCTACCTCACCAAAACCGAATCTTTGTTCCCCAGAGCAGGGCTGGCTGTTATTTGCAGAAGCGTTTGAAAACTCAGAACAGCCACTTTCTTTGCTTTATTGGGGTGATACAGGCTCCATTTTTCATTTTGTCTGTATGTATTGTAGTGGGTGCTCAAGAATTTCTCATTCATTTTGTCTTTATTAGAAGTACACATGCTCTGTCCCCTTTCAAAACATTATTTAAGCGACCTAGATTACATGCCTATAAACCCCTTTATACGCTTTGAAAGGAAATTTCACTGTTTCTTGGTTTGCTTTCACTATCAGCCGATTTTTCTTTTTCACGTTTCTGCAAAACAATTTATATGTAAATACATCTGCCCTCTATAGCACCCAATGCTCTCCATTGGCCTCTGAATGGCATTAGATTTTGATGGACAGAGATCTATATAACTCTGTTTTATCGAAATAACTTTTTAGACACCATAGAAAGTTACAATTAATCATGTATTTTTGTGTTTCTTTTAAAAGTTAATATTTTCCTTAATTAAATAATACATTTTCATTTTGGAAAAATGATAACTTAAGTGGAAAAGAGATTTTAAAATCCATCTGTAATGCCGTAATTCAAAGACAACCAATGCTTTTATTTTATAGTTTTCTTTAGTGCATAGCGTTTTAAACATAAAACATCTTTGTGATTATTCTATTTATGTAGCTTTGCATTACTCAATTTTTACCTAATGTGATTTCTGCACTTTAAATGTAATATACATCCCAAACTAAATAGTCTTCATTTAAAGAAATATCACCATTTTTTTAGAAAGTAGATATAACTTTAGAAAGTGGAAAGTGCTTTAAAGAATACTCTCTAGCCCTTGATATTAGATGTTAGCATATACATATGAAAAATTGTAAACAGCGATTGTATTTTTAACAGCAGATTCCATGGGAGATAGGACTGTAGTGGAATTATACTTTCAAAGTTACAGAATTCAGAATTATTTAATATTTTCTAGTAAGCATCTATTATTTTGCTTTAAAAACAAAAAATTTGATATTATTCATATTGGTAAGTTAAAATAAGACTTTGGAAATTAAACATCTATCTTTCTACTATCACATGTTTTTTCCTTTTTTTTCTGGCTTTATCGAAATATAATAGATAATTAATTGCTTATATTTACATTGTACAATTCAATGTTTTTTTTCAATTATAGTTGGCATACAATAATATACTAGTTTCAGTTGTACAGCATAGTGATTAGAGATCTATATAACTCACAAAGTGGTCACCCTACTAAATCAGGTACCTTCTTCCCCCTTACATATTTATTACAACATTGTTAACTATTTCCCTTATGCTACACTTTATATCTCCATGTCTATTTTGTACCCTCCATTTGTACTTCTTAATTGCTTTGCCCTTTTTCACCATCTCCCAACCTCCATCCCATCTAGTAGCCCTCAAAATATTCTCTATATCTATGAGCGTGTTTCCATTGTTGTTATGTTGTTCTTTAGATTCCACAGGTACGTGAAATCGTGACATTTGTCTTTCTCTATCTGACCAACTTCATTCAGCGCCATACTCACTAGGTCCATCAAGATAATATCTTTTTCCATTTCCTTCATTTTAGCCTGTGCATATCTTTTAATCTGGAGTGAGTCTCTCGTAGGCAGCATATATAGGGGTCTTTTTTTCTTATTCATTTAGCTACCCTACCTTTTGGTTGGAGCACTTAATTCTTTTCCATTTCAGGTACTCGTTGATAGGAATGTAGTTATTACCATTTCTCATTTATGTTTTTGATACTTTTTTTCTTCTTGAAGAAGTCCCTCCAACATTTCCTGTAATACTGGCTTTGTGCTGATAAATTCCTTTAGCTTATTTTTGTCTGAGAGCCTCTGTATCTGTCCTTTGACTCTAAATGATAGCTTTGCAGGACAAAGTATTCTTGGTTGTAAATCCTGGATTTTCATCACATTAAATATTTTGTGCCAAGTCCTTCTGTCCTGCACAGTTTCTTTTGAGAAACCAGCTGCCAGTCTTATCGGTGTTCCTTTGTAGGTAACTAATTACTTTTCTCTTGCTGTTTTTATGATTCTCATTGTATTTAACCTTTGACATTTTAATTATAATGTGTCTTGTTGTGTGCCTCTTTGGGTTCATCTTTTTTGGGACTCTCTAAGCTTCCTAGGGTTGTATGTCTATTTACTTCACCAGGTTAGAGACATTTTCTGCCATTATTTCTTCAAATAGCTCTTTGCCTTTTAGTTCTCCTTCAGGTACCCCTATGACACAGATGTTTTTACATTTAATTTTGTCCTTTCTTAAATTATTATAATAGTCTTGGCTTCTTTTTTCTTGCTGATCTGATTGGATGTCCTTGGCTTCCCCTTCCTCTTTATCAGTGGTTCATTCCTATTCTTTATTCATTCTGTTTATTCTGTACAATATACTATTAATTTCAGATAATGTGTTCTTCATTTTTGATGGGTTCCCATTTATAACTCCCATTTCCATTTTTATGTTTTTATCTCTTTGTTAAAGTTCTCACTGAGTTCATCTACACTTCCCCTAAGTTCATTGAGCATCTTTATAACTAGTATTTTGAACTCTGCATCTGTTAGTTTGCTTGACTCCATTATTCCTGGATCTCTGTTCTGTTCTCTCATATGGTTTCTGCTTCTTTATCTTCCCATTTTGGCTGACTTTCTGTGTCTGTTTCTATGTATTAAGCAAAGATCCTGGTCTATTAGCATGTCTCTGTGTAGCAGGTGTCTAGTAGCACATTCCTGAGATGGGTTTAGCTGTAGGCCAAGTTTAACCACTCTAAGGCCACCTGTTAAGATCAACAAGCAATCCACAGATGATGTGCTTATAGTTCCCTTGAAAGGCCACGCCAGAAACCAAGGTCAGCTGCTACCAATGTGGGTCTTGGAATTGGCTCAGCAAGGAGCACTGGACTCGCTGAGGATATAACTGACTGTGGCTTGGGTGGGGCTGCATGTTGGGGGAGGCGGAGTTTCAGGGAATCTTCTGGGAAGAACAACCTCTGTTATCCAGTTTGATGATGTCTCAGCTTTGGCTGCACTGCGTCCATAGTGGGAGGGGGAGGGCTCAACAGAGGGACAATGGATATTGCCAGTGTTTCTTCCTGGGATAAAGATGTGCCTCCAGTCCTTGCCCCCACAGCAGCTGACCCATCACTGGTGTTCAGAGCCAGCAGGTCCATCACTGAGAAAATCCACTTGCAGACCTGGCCCCTTTAAGGGGAACATCTGCAACTTCCAGCTGCTGCTGCTGCAGCCTCTGTCTCACTCAGCTGCTCAAGTTCGGGCAGCCTTGCATCCTTGCCCTGTCCTACCTTCTACCATTGCAGGGCGATTTCTTATTTCTCTCCCTAGTTGTAGGGCTTCTGTTCATCTAGACCCCATGCAACTCTACTTGCTGTTTTCTCTGTGTTTCAATCACTACTTTGATTTGGTCACCAGAGGGGTGAACAAAGCTTCTATCATCTATGTAATTTTCTCTGGGATCCTTCTTTCTTTTATAATTTAAAAAACAATGATTATGTAAGTTAGATAACAATTTTAAAATTTTGAATAGAAATTAATTTTCTACTGTTTAATTTATGTCTGAGACTACATCTGTGCATAAAGGAATGTGTCAGATTTTGTATTCAAGGAAACATGGTTTGTTTTGAGCACCGTAAACAAAACCAAATCACAAGTTCACACCTTGTATATTTAAGACAACCCGATCCTTTTCTGAAATTCATAACTTTCTAAAACTTTAACGTTATTCTCGACCATTTTTCTTGTTCATGTGAGCTCCTATTCATGAGTAGGAAATCATGGAGGGATCTATGCACAAGTATCACCAGAATTGGAAAGAAAAAGCACTTAGAAAAGAGACTATATCAACTAGAATTTCCATAGGAAGATAGCAGAGAGGAAGATGAAATAAGTCATAAACAAAGTGAAGGGGTATGCTCAGATTCTTCATTCCAGTCGGGAAATCCAGCTACTTTGAAATTTAGCACTGCTACCTGGAGATGCTAATTGATGCGTGTCTCTGCAACCCTTACTTCTATAGGGTGAAAAATTAATTCACTTAAATGGAAAATGCTGTCCTGAATGTGTTTCAAGCAATGGCTATTGTGTTTATGAAGAAAATGCAAAATTTGTGAGTATTGAGCTAATAATTGAACACTATTAAAAATTAACAATTCAAAATTAATTTGACGAGGGGGTATTACTTTCTTGTTTCTTTCACATATGCATTTGTTCAACAAATGTGATCATGGACCTATTGTGTGCCAGGTACTGGGGATGCAGAAGCTAACAGAGCAGGTAGAGTCCATAGTATCATGGAGCTTACGTTTTAGTGTGAAGACATGAAGGACAGAATAAAGCAGCTTAAGGGGACTAGAGAGTAACTGGGGGAGGGAGGTGCTCTTTTACGTAACATGATTGGGGAAGTCCTCTCCTATAGAGAAAATTGAGCAAAACCTGAAGGACATGAGTGAGCAAGCCACACGGATACCTGGAAGGGAGAGTGGTGGTGGTGGTGGGTGGGAGGGGATATACCAGGAAGAGAGGTCAGCAAATGAAAAAAGCCTGAGGTGGAGTGTCCTTGGCATGTTCAAGAAACAGAAAGAGAGTGGAACCAAGTGACTGAGGGGGAAAGGAATTGGTGATAAGATCCAGTAGGTAGCCTGGATGCCATGGTAAAGATGTTTCTTTTACCCTGATGCAGATGGAAGCTGCTGGGGAATTCTGAGCAGAGCAGTGCTATGATCCGGCTTGTGAAAGGATCATTTAGGCTGTTACATGGGCCAGTGACAGAAGGAGGCGGGTCTAGAAGTAGGTGATGCTGTTAGAAAGTTTTTAAGATAGTCTAGAAAAAGGGTGATGGTGGCTTGGTCTAGGGAGGAAGTGGTAAAAAGTGATCAGGCTTTTGATTTATTGCAGAGAGAATTGAAAGGATTTTGGTGGACTCTATGTGTTGTGAAACTCTATTTACTAAGGTTTTATTTCTCCCCACGTCTGTCTGTACTTTTTTATTGTATACCCAAAGGGGAAAAAAATTATCTTAATCACTTCAAATTTACTGTATTTATATAACTCATATGGGGTTTTAAAATGTTGACAAATTTAGTGTGTTCTTAAAAATATGCCAGTAAATCATAAGTAAAACTGCTTCTCTGACCAATCAGAATAGGATTATCAGAAGTAGGATTAGGTATTTTGATTTGTGAATTCATTTCTACACAGTTTTTCATTATGATCTGCATAGATTGCACCTGTCAACCTGCCAATGTTCTGTATTGTGTATGGTTAATGTGCAGACTCTAGAGTGAGATCCTTACTTTGCCGCACACTGTGATGTTGGGCAAGTTTGTTAATACTCAAATGTAAAGTAGGGACGACAGTGGTATTTACCTCATGGGTCTATTGAGATGATAAGTATAAAACACTTAGAACAGTCTCTGGCACATACACAAGAAGCTTTAAAAATTATGTTATTATTATTATTGTGCTGTTGGCAAATAACAATCGTTTGTTTCATAGTGATATTTTTAGTCACCCTTGTTTCTTAAGTATTTAAGAGAGTAAAGTTTCCCTATAAATGTCGAATCTGTATTTCTCAATTATAGTATTAATTTTCCTGCAAAAACATAGTATTAATTTTTGGAGTTAAATTAAACCCAGTGGAATTAAAGAAAAGCAATTTTTAAAAATATGTACAAATCCTCATAATGCTCTGTAGTACCAAACAAGATTCAAGAATTTGCCCTTACATGTTTAGATCTCTCAACTGGGAAGTCCTTCATAGTTAGGGGAATTGACGCCAAGCGCTCAGGCACAAAGTGAGGATAAGAATTCAAAAATATTTTCTAGGCATGTTGTCTTCCCCTCATATTAGTATGCTTTTCTTGTTTTTTAATATTGATAGATTTTATTTCTATTCATAACCAGTGAATAAAGTTGCTTGTTACTTGGGGGAAAATGGATAGTTCCTGATGAAAAAATAAATACATCAGCCTAATGGTGGTTTTACTGGTATAATAAATACATTTTTCTTTGTTCCTAGGTGTCTTCAAATACTACTGAAGTTAAACATATCCCAGTAAGTATAGATTTTTAACTTGTATATAGATATTTCAAAATTGTTTTAGTCAATGGTCTATATAAACTGTCCTGAGGAACCTTAATGCTTTCGTATTTTTAATAATCATGTTTGATGGCTGTAGTCTAGGCTTAAGAATCTTAATGATAAATAAGACTTTGATTTATTGGATTTTTCCTCACTTCTTTACCTTATTTTTTCCCCTCAATTTATAACTAATATTTCTTCAACTAAAGCCCCTATATACATCCTTTGTCTTTCTTGTGATAATTTTTTCCACCTAAATTTTTCTGGCCTAGAGAGCTCAGTTTAATCATTAGTACAATTTCATGTACTGCAAAGCATTGAAGAGAGAGCTTTTTGGATCAGGGGAGTGTTCATTCCCTAAGCAATATGGAGCATTCATTTTCTCTAGGTTGTTTGTAAGACAACATTGAATGGTTTGTTTTTAAGGCAAAGTGCAAGCATATATTTTTTTAAACCAAGCAACCTTATAGTGTGGGACGTTATAGAATAAGGGGGCCAAGAATCTAGTTTGTCTTGAAACTGTTTTCTCAAGATAATATTCCTCATTTTCCTAATAGTGTTGCTAAATATTGTCACATTAATTGTTTGGAATGTTTAATATCATTAAACATTGATATCATTAAACATTGGTATTAAACATTGTTAAGTTGGCTTAATAAACCTTTTATCAAATCTTTATTTTAAAATCTGCTCTTCTTTCCTGTTTTACCTTCTTGATCACCCCAAAACTTTCTAGTAGGAGCATTTGTCCCTTTCAGGTATCCAGGGTGAGTGGGATAGCAAGCAAAACAGAACAAGACAAGACAAAACAAAATGCCTTTATAATTAACTTTGGATCCTCTGTCAAAATACTAATGCTTATCACCATAATTCGCTTGGCTGAAAAGAATATTTTATTGTGAGACATCCCATGCACATTTACAGCGCACTGAAAATGCACCTTCAAAAACTTTCACTTTAAGAATACAGTGACTCCACTGTTCTCTCGCCGTAGTAACCATGAGGAAATACAGGGTTTTAACCGGTTGCCATTGTTATTCCACAGATCGTATTTAATGTAACTGGTAATCACTTGGTACATAGTAATCTTCTCTGGTGTTTTTTTGGTGAGATAGGTTGAGAAACAAGTGTTCTGTGCTACACAGTTTATCTTTCTACCTGGGTTTTACATTAAAATAAACCAATTAACAACAAAGAAGGAGAAATACTATCTTTTAGAACTCTTCTACTGTTGTCTTAGTTCAGAGTTAGGTTTGACATGGTAATAATTAGGAGCCTTCACTTTGTCCCTTATGATGATTACTATTAATTCTCAATCAGCAAACTGTCTTCTGAATCTCCGCACTCTGATAACGATGTCATTTTTTTGCCATTTCATGTAGGAGGGGGAGAAGTGGGAGGATGGCCCTTGCAAGGTGTGTGAGTGCCGGGGGGCTCAGGTAACTTGCTACGAGCCTTCTTGTCCACTGTGTCCAGTGGCCACACTAGCCCGGGTGGTGAAGGGCCAGTGCTGTCCAGAATGCACATCAGGTGGGTCCATGTTTGATTTATTTCTGAGTTATTTTACTGTCAAAAAATTCAGAAGGACCTCTTTTTTACCCCCCTTGCTTTTATATTTTGGTCAGCCACTGGATCTTTTGCTGTGTTTGTTTCTTCCTTTGTAATTTTTCTAACAAATGATGTTAATTAATCTTTGTCCATGTATTTGCCAAACAACTGATTATGAAAACGTGACCTTGGGCAAGTTATTGACCCTCTCTAAATCTTAATTTTCTTGTAGATAAAATGTGCCTTATCTACCTTACGAAGTTATTGTGAAAATCAAATAACATAATATTTGAAACTTGTAAAGGCAAATATATGTTAGACTGTTTCATTTTTGAGGATATTAGCAGTGGCTGAAAGTTTGTTATGAATGTCCTTTTCTTTAAGGTGAACTGTTTAACAGATGGTTCCTTTTGTAGTTCTCAAATGGCTTTTTGAAGTTTAAAGACTCATTAATTTCTTCCAAAAGAAAATTTTATCTGCAACTCTGCTTTCAAATCACCTGGGGTTGAATTAATTCCAGTTAATAATTGTTGGCAAGCACTACATTTACTCTGGCTGAGCAGTAATTTGCCTATAAGCTTAGTCTCTCAGAGAAGTGGCATTTTCTTCCATTCATATTTCATAATAAATTCTTTTCATCTGTAGGTTGCAATTTTTCATATTGGCAGTTGCTCTTGTTGCACTCAACTTATTTTGGCTAATCACAGTGGTTCTGTGGAGAGTTTACCATGGGAAAAGCTAAGCATCTTTATGGCTTTATTATGTTACCTTCACCAAAGTGGTTCTCTGGGCTTTTCCAACACAAATATTTAGCATATTATAATGCACCATACTTTGAAAATCAGATTCTTGACAACTTAAAAACCTGAAGTTCTTTGCTAACAATTACCACTAAATTCGGTGATAATCCCAATTATTAGGAATGAGATTTGAAATTTCAGAGAAAAAGAAGAAAGCTAGCTGTATTTTTTTTAAAGTAATGATTTTTAAAAATTGTAGGTTTTATGACTTAACTTTTTATGTACATCAAAGCTGAAGAACATCTGAAAAATCATAAATTTTTAAATCTGCTTATATCATATATTGTGGAGCTGTTCATTCCTTTTTCGAGAGGCGTTCCAACAGATAGAAGCATTAATAGGGCTGGTTTGATAATGTTTTTTTAGCATCTTTAATTTGGGGCTCTGGGAGATGGTGATAGTATTTCAGATAAGGAGAGATTCTTGGAAATCTTGCATTGAAATAATTTTTTTTTTTTTCTATTTAGGGGCCTTTTTCATGCCAAAGTGCCAGAGTTTTCCATTCTTCATG
This sequence comes from Rousettus aegyptiacus, assembly GCF_014176215.1. NCBI lineage: Eukaryota > Metazoa > Chordata > Mammalia > Chiroptera > Pteropodidae > Rousettus > Rousettus aegyptiacus. The sequence continues at coordinate 47,800,234 of NW_023416285.1, read as the reverse complement.
TTCTATACTGGTTCATATACCCTGTAGATTCTTTTGTTGGGAGGATTAAGAGAAGTCATATGATCTTAACTGTGTTTTTCTCTTCTTTGTCTTTGATTGTAGTTCATTGCCATCCAGACTGCTTAACCTGCTCTCAATCTCCAGACAACTGTGACCTCTGCCAGGACCCCACAAAGTTGCTGAGGAATGGACAGTGTGTGCACAGCTGTGGTCCAGGATTTTACCAAGCCGGGGCTCTCTGTTTAGGTATGGCTCCAGACATACAGTCCAGAGGTGGGCTGAGGCTGACTGGTGTTAAGGAGGGCGTCATGAACGCAGGAAATGCACGACTTCCAAAAACCACTAGTAGAAGGTAATATCATTCACAAGTTATTTGGCCGCTACCTGCAGGTCTCTTTTTTCTAACATTTTACAGGAATCTCGATGCTTACTGGGAGATAGATGATGGGGAGGGCAGATGCTTGTTAGATATTCTTTATTTTTTATTTTTAAAGACCTTCAAGGATAGTAATATCACCAGGGTGCTTGGTGTCATTTATTAAAACACTGAGTTAATCTAAGATAGAACTTTATAATTGATGTGGATCTTCGAGTTCTCTTACTAGAACTTTCTTATTTTGCAAATGGAGAATCTGTGGGACAGAGAATTGGCTGGTTTGCTCAATATCACACAGATAATTGATAATAGAGCTTATCTCTTTTGGGTTACCAAAGAATCCAGAATGGATTCATGTGCATCTTAGAATCTTATACATCTAAGAAGGAGAACTTACCTGGAATAACTTGCCTTGGTTGAGGCCAAATTCTTACTTTTTCCCTATATCTGACTCAAAGAGTTAATTGTCATTTTAAAGTATGGAGGTTCATACCCTGGCTGTAAGTATTTAACCTTTCTATATAAGTATTCAACCTCTCATTATTCTTATCTGTAAAGTGGGATAATACTGTGACCTTCCTCAAAGGGTTCTTGAGAAGATTAAGTGCATCAATACATGTAAACTGCCTCGAATAGTGTATAGGATATAGTTAACTACTTTTATTATTTTTGTAGTTATTCACTTATTCTTACTTTCCTGATTCATAATCATCAGCATTTTTGAAAGATATTTACATCTCTGCCATAAATTGTAGAGGAAAAAAGGCAGGAATAGTCTTGTAAAATAGTTAAGTTAAAAAGATATTGGGGACTACTGGACAAGAAGAAAAGAACACAGATCCCTGAGCCAAACTGCCTGACTTGAAATGCCAGCTTCATGTGACCATGGGCAAGTTTTCTAATCTCTTTGAGCTTGTTCTTCATCTGTAAAATGGGAATTAATAATATCTACCTGATACGTTTGTCATGAAGATTAAATGCATTCATATATTTAAAGCACTTTGTGTAGTGCCTGGCATGAAATATGTGCTATATAAATAAATGAAGGCTAAGTTATTTCCCTGCCTTTCTTGTTCTCTGTGATCCCAGGGCTTGAGAATTGGGCTGTGTAGGATGCAGCACTGGGGTCCTGTCTTTGAGCTAATCAGAGCTTCCCTTTTCCTTTCTCATAACCTTGTACGGAGCCAGCCTGCCAGCCTCAGTGCTCCACGTGCACTAGTGGGCTGGAGTGCTCTTCCTGCCAGCCTCCTTTGCTGATGCAACATGGACAGTGTGTATCCATCTGTGGGGACGGCTTCTACCAAGATCGCCACTCCTGTGCAGGTAATTACCAGCTGGGCCACTGGAAAAAGCCACTCCCTACCCTCAAGCCATCCAGAGCCACCTGGATGTGTCCTTTTCTTCTTTTCAAGAGAAGAAATTCTAAATGAGACACCCGATGAGATGAGAACAGTGGGTGAGAGAGATGACACATGTTGTGTTTAGAACCTAGTGCTTTAGTGATGCGCATGTGTGATGTGATTTCTAGAAGTCCTTCTGCACACATCTAGGGGCACCAACACAGTATTTAATCAACCCCATACTTTTGATTCAGGATTGTCATTATGCTATAAGTTAGATTCCTTCATAGTAGGACTTAAATGAAAATGAAAGGGAAAATACATCTACATATTTTTTTAAACTTTATTTCCACCTATAGAGAGAGAAACAGAAAGAAGAAAGTGACATCCTAGTAACAAACTTAGACAAAAAAATAGTAGGCATTTAAATTTATTCTTACTTTACTATCTATATATTTTTGTAGCTTTATATACGTCCTTTTATTTTTAATTAAGATCTAGTTGAAATTCTCAAAATCAGAACAGTATCTAGAGGTAACAGTGGTCTTAATATAACTTAATTTGTTGTTTGTATTTGACTATTTTTTCAACAGTGATTATAATCATGGGTCTAAGTAAAAAAGTAAATGTATAAGAATTTTTAAGATACAGAGATGAGAGAAGGAGGTTATTACCAAGATAAGGGGCAGGGTCCTGAGCTTGTCTTCCAGAGAAGACAGAGCATCAGATGTGCCCAGAAGCTAAGGCAGGTGTGCAGTGGCAGGTAAATCTAAAAAGGCAGACAGACCAGAGGGAGGGGCTAGGATGTCACTCAGCGAATTGTGGTAGCTACACTCTGCAGCTGAGCAGGAGAAGGGCATATCCATGAGGTGCATCAGAAGGTGGGCCACGCCGAGGGTCAGCTACTATGCTCCTCTCTTTCATGCCCTTGGTTAGATTTTTAGGACAATCTTTTGAGAGGAAAATATTAAAAGAGAATAAGTATATGGTGTTCTACAGATGTGCAGGCTGAATGAGCTCTAAGGCGTGTGAAGGTCCTATGTGGAGGAGGCTGCTGGCCCCTTCATTCCCAGTCGTGGCCAGAAGCATGGCCTATGGGATTACGGAAACCTCTTAAAAGGAAACACTAGGGCTGTCTGTGCCCTGCAGGTGTAAGGATAGTGCCACCTGTCCTGTGGCCCTTCACATTGTGGAATATGGGAGGCATACTAACTCCAGCATCTGCTTGAGGGCTCTTTGAGGACTGTAGGAATATCTTATTTATCTCTATATCCCCAACATCAAGGGCTGCACAAAGTGCTCAGCATTTGTTGAACAAGCGTTTGATGAATGAAGGAATGTACTATCCCTTGGTGATCCTTGAAGGACCAGAGTTTCAACAGAAGTTTTAGCCATAAAAGAGAAAAGAAGGCTTAATGTTTATGACTTATCATATTCTATTTACCTGTTATTTTAGAACAGGCTCTAAGTGGGCACTTACAGACAGCTTTATAAGAGTCTAATGCTTGGACAATTAAGGTAAACTGCTGAAATTTCAATTTGATGAAATTATTGAATGTATTCTTTATACCTTTCTTCTATCCCATCAAAGAGACCTCCTGCTAGCACTCCTGTGACAGATTTGCCTTTAAAAGGGAATTAATTTTCCTTAGATTTTATTCCTCCCTCCATACCAACTCCACCCCCTGCCACACATCACACATACATATTTACTTTTTTCTTTGTTTTCTGTTTCTTTGGTGGAGGCATTTTTCTTTCTCCCATGCCCGGTGTTTTAATTGCTGATGTTAATGCTGTTTTAGGGCACTTTGGAATAGGAAATGTTTCATTTGATTACTGGTTTAGGTAGCTGACTGCTTCCACATTCCATCCACATACCCATACACAAATGCCTCTAGTAGAGAGTTGCTGGGAAAATTTCTTCATGCTCCCTCCAGGGAATTAAACCAATTTGCTTTAGTTCAGCCTGGTTGCATTTTTATGCATAAAATGAGAAAAAAAAAAAAGCAAGAGGAGACAGAGAGAAAAGAAGAGAGATGATCTTAAAAATTAAAACTAAACTTGTGAGCAATTTCCATATACTATCTCCATGTTGAGACTACCCATATAATCTTTCCAAATAAACTTACTGATTATTGGCCTTTTTTTGGAAGTATTCCTGCTAGTTATCATTTTCATTATTGACCTTGGAAGTCAGTCAGTCAACCAGTGCTCTTCCACGATGTGCTAAACTTTGAAAAAGAAGTTTAGCTGTTCTATGGTAACAACAGGTTTTTTCTGGATGGCTTCCTCTTGGCAGGGACATTTATGTTATGACTGGCATGATTCGCCACTTTATTGACCCATTAAAACCAACAGAAAGTGAACATGATGCTGAAGAACCTAATTATCAGAAATTACCTGATTAATATTCATGCTCATTCTGTTGAACATAGGCAGAGTGAAAATGTAGTGCAAAGTCAAGAGTCACATCAACATGGCTCTTCGACCAAAGAGTTTGAGCAGGTAAGCCAGAGAGGAGTGACAGAGGCACGAGTCCTACCAGAGAATCACATCCTTGAGGGGCCTTACTGTTTTGACTTTCTTTTGAGTTTGTGGCATACACACATATACACACATATGCATACAGATGGGGACATATTTGTATGCATGTATTAATATTATTGTTACATTCTTGTGCTTGACTAAATTGAATAATGTACATGTCAACTATACTATGCACCTCACACCAGTTCCTGTTTCATTTTTCCTACCTTCCCCAACCTAGGAGTTTGATGCTTTGACCCCTTTACCTTAAGGCTCTGTACCCCAGTTTTTATACCAACCTCAGTTGGAGACAGGCAATGTGTAAGTTGCCTCTTCCCCACAGCAAGTGGGGCCAAATTGTGATTACCCTTGTAGTGCCCCCAAACTCGTCTTTGAGGCCTGACATGCAGGCCTGTATCCTAACCTTTAGCCTCCTTTGCCACCAGCTGGGATCTGGTCCAACATCCCTGCCCACCCTATCTCACTCTCCTTGACCCTGTGGACATCAGGTCCTAGGAGTAGGCTTCTACTTTGGTTCCTGACACTATGTCCTGTTGTGACTCATTTCCAGGAATTAATAGCACATCTCTTAACTACCTCCAGCCTGATGGTCAGGCTTGACCCCTGTATGGATGCTCCTTGTCCTTCCCCCTACAACACCACATAAGCTTGCACCCTTCCTGAATGGCTCTTGGTTACCACTTGTCCTAGATATATTGTATTCTCTCTATCAGAGTGGTAGTTCCCTTGCCTCTTCTTAGAAGCCTTTATATAACTTTAAATCTGGATCCAGACTGAGCTCACCATGTCCTGAGGACATTCTTTCTTGCTTACTATGTTCCTCTTTTCAATCAACTACTGTTCCACTCTGTTTGGACCATTGAACTGTGCACACAAATCCTAGAAATAAGAGTCCAGAAGAAGAAAAATTAAAACACCCCAAAGAACAGATACCATGCAAGATAAGTTTAAAATGAGTAGCTCAAAGACTGTAGACTTTAAGTAGAGAAAGGGTAGAATTTAGGCCGTTTTTATATATGTATCAATATTTGTTTTGTCTCCTTAAAATTGTTCACAAAGGCCTATGGATGGAGCTGTGTGAACCACATGCCAGGTGCTGCCTTCATTCTGTGAACTCAGTGTTAGGAGGGAGTGCAACACAGTGCCTAGGACCATAAACTTGGGAACCAAACCATCTGGATTCTGTTCTTGGCTCTGTTACTACAAACAGCATAATTCTTTAACTCCATGCTTTAATTGCCATGTGGGTAAAGCAGACATAATAACATCTGCAACATAGCATTGTTGTGAGGATTAGATGAATAAATTCACACGTGTCCTTTAGAATGGTGCCTGGTCCCTGGTAAGCTCTGCATATATGTTAAGAGACTTGGATTTCTGCTTTCTACTGTTCTTCCTTCCCTGTTCTCTGTCTTTTACTCCTCTTGCTCATTCTCTTTTGAGCACTGCTGCAGGTACTGAGGATATGAAGATAAATAAGACTCCGTCTTTGCCTATAGTCAGCTTGTAGTTAAGGCAAGGTTAGTTACTGCTTACAGAGACACATAAACAGGTAAAACACAGGTAGAATCACAGACACAAAAGACCTGTGCAGTTTAGATTTCGAAACTTAAAGAATAAAATAATGGAACTCTACCACTTATTTCTACAGTGCTTGGGGGAAGTCATTTAATCTCTTTTAGCCTCAAATTCCTCAACTATAAAATGGGCATAATATTATCGGCTTCAAACCATCATTACGAAGGTCAGAAAAGATGTTAGAAGATGTGAATATATTATGCCTGGCACATAGTGTGTATTGGATGAAAAAGACAGCTATTGCCATTATTGAATTTGTTCTTTTATTCTTCAATTTATGAGGATGAAAACCAAATAGTTGTTATTAAGAAGCAAAGAGTCATGCCATTACTTTCTGATTTAAATAAAGTCTAGTTTTATATATTATGGAGGAGTAAACGTAATAAAGAGAACAGTTCACTCTATTCAACACAATAAGTTAAAATTCTTTTACTTTCTTTAAAGGCTCAGATTAAATTATGTGAATCTGTAATTACTTGTTCCTTAGCCAATATTATGGTATATTTAGAGGGAAAACTTGTGAGAAAACCTATAAAATTTACATACACGATGCTGACCTAGCTGAGATTTAAAGGCTATGGCTTGAACACAGGAACTTCTAAAGCTAATTTTTTGTTAGAACTATGTTTGACTAGAGCATCCCAATCATTTGTGTAAATGAAGCACTAACCCCTTGGAGCCAGGTCCAAAGCAGTGAAGACTTAATGGGTCTTAGTGTTATGTTCCAGCATGTGGCTTAGCCCAGCCTAGCCGTGCCAGGGGTGGACCTTTTGGCAAAGGCATTTATGACACTGTTTTTCTGTAATCTTCAAGAAGGCAGGAGAACCTCTTTGTTCTGTAGGGATAGTCACTTTCAAGCTTGTACTCTCCATGGCCCATCCCCCATCTCCCAGAATTTGAAGGTCAGTCCAATTTTATTGTCAGACCCTATATTCACTTTGGGGGCCCAGCACATCCTACTGCTTGGTCTTCACTCATTTTTTGTTCTGCTTTTCAAGGCTTATGCATTGTCCAAACCTTCTCTGGCATTCGAGGGTAATTATGGTCTCACTTATTGGTAAATACCTTGTAAAGGGGACTTATTGCATCAAGTGATATTCCTGTCTCCTCCATTCTGTTCATGCAGTGAATATTTGTCGAGCCTCTTCCATGTATCTGGCACTGGAGATAAAGCAGTGAACCAATAGACAACTGCCCTATAGTTAAGGAACTTATTTTCTCAGAGGGAAGAGAGTGTCAATAAATAAGTAAATAAATAATTTCGGATAGTTCTATGAATTGATTACTATCAGTCCTAGAAAGACAATTTTAGAAGGTCTATTATGGGAAGTGATGGATTATTGAGGCGGGGACAGGTCTTATAGTTCTGAATTTTCAGCTTATATAAGGCCTCTGGAATAATTTTTGACTGAAGAGAGTGTGTTCAGCCCTGCATGGAGGAGAAGGGATGGGATGTACAGGCACGCTGACTCTGGCATGTGGGTGCCCTGTCTTCCATTTAGCTTCTGTTATTTACTCCCTGTCAGCACCTCCTGATGAGGTGTAGCCTCAGGGACATCACAGAATCTCTATTTTTCCCATTCCTCTTTTTCTTCCTTCAGTTTCTCCTTAAGATAGTTGGGTGCCTCATCAGTGCTGGAACAATGACTCTAAAAAAAAAACTGTCGTTGGAACTTTGGGAGTGTCCATGGACTATTTTAAGCTGTTCAGAAGGGTGGACGACAGGATTTCCTTCCTAAAATGTGCAATTTCTTGAGAGTAAATTGGACCCAGAGAAGCAGGTGACAGTGGCATTTTAAGTCCCCTCTTTTCTGGGGCATTCAGTAAAGGATACATAGAGAGAAGAAGGAAAAAGCAACTGGTGGTGTTTTGCCTGAGATCTTTCCTATAGCAAGAGACTGACTATGTTTGGAATTTGTCTGTGCTGCTTATAGACCCCGGCTGTGTATGCCAAAAGAAAAACGACAGAACAAAAGGTTCACATACCAGGAGAGAAAGCCCGCCACAAATGCAAGGGAGTTTATCTTCCAGACAGATCCTATTCTTCTTGACAAATCTGAACCCCCAAATATTTCGGCTGTGGATTACAAAGTAGTGACAAGTCTTCTGGCTTTTTGCCCAGTTCCTAGGGTTCTCAGTTATTTTAGCTAGACCGTATGGCACACATTCTTTCTCTCTCTTTCCCATTCCCCACCCTAAGGTTCTTGCTGTTTCACCTTCCCCTCCCTTTTCAAGCTGCCCACAGCACTTCCACGTTATCGCTGCCCAGATCTGAGCAGGTATGCTAGAGCAGCCAGAAAGTCTGAGAACTCACTCCGTCGAAAACTTGGTTTTGGTTGTTGGTTGCTCCTTTGGTTCGTCAGTTTCTGTAGACAAATATGTATTACCCAAGGTATTACTGGAGAAATCAAGAGCCATTTAATTAACAGGAGCTGAAGAGAAACCCAGGGAGTCCTGGCAGCTGGGGATTTCCAGTGGTCACAGTAGATGAGTGGAATCTGAGGATTCCATTTGGCTCATCAAGCTAGGTCTAGGGTCACTGCATTGAAAATCCTGTTGTAGATTAGGAATACAAGTAGAGGGCTAAGAGATTGAAAGGATAAGCATGCTTCCTGTGAGCTGGCATGTCTGCCTTTCCCTCTGACTTGCATACCAGTGAAAGACTAGTGGCTTGTAAATCTCTCTCCCTGTGGACCTGCCAAGCCTCCTGTCACCTGGGAGGCCTTGTCTTCAGTTCAAGCTCTGTGTCTACAGAAATCTCTGATAAAAATTCAAATATGTTACCCAAGATGAATAAATCATTTGGCTGTATCACAAATGTAGTTAATTGATTAGCTATTTACCCAGCATGTGCCTTAGGGAGAAAGACTATAGGCTTTTTTTTTTCCCTCTCTCCTTTAGTAATTTTTTCCACCTAAATACCAAATAAATTCATGTTTATTCCAAAAAATAATTTCATAAAGGTAGTGAAATTCAAGGCACAATATAAAGTACATGAAAATTTCTGACTCGAGCTCTCCCAAATCACCACTGTCAGTATTCTTTCCAGTGACATCTTCTTAATTTTTGAATTGAGGGGTGTGCGTGCATGCATGTGTGTGTGTGTGTGTGTGTGTGTGTGTGTGTGTGTGTGGTGTACACAGATATACATACATGCATTTATTTTTTCAAAAGTAAAATCACACTCTCTATGTATAGTTTTATTGCCTACCTTCCCCATGTTGTTTATTGTCCTTCCACAACATCTTTTTTGCTGTATAATTTCCCATTTGTGACTATGCTTGAATGAATCCTCTATTACTTGATGTTTCTTCCTAATTTTCTCATTATCATAAATAACCATGATATAAACATTTCAATAGAAATTGTGGTAATAGAAATATTTGATTAGGGTAAATTCTTAGACATGTGATTTATGGGTTCAAGTATATATATGTACATTTTTAAAGTTTTCGACACATACTAATCTATCACTCTCTTTTTAAAAAGCTGTAATTTGCACTTCTACTAGAAATGTATGAGAATGCCTACTTCCACCACCCTTGTCAACATTAGGTATTACGATTCCTCTTGTTTGTCAGTTTGATTAATGTAAAATGGAATCCTGGTTAATTTTTTCTTAATTTAATTTTGAGATTTATATGAAGAGAGTTGCATTACTAATACATATCAGTTCATAGCCCATTTTCATTATTGGCCTAGGTCAGGCTATTCTCTTGCTTATCTATCTATCTGTCTGCCTGTCTACCTATTCCCACTACCCTTCTATCCAGATCCCCACTTAAGTAACTTTGCTAATTTAATTTAATGTGTATTTTTATTTGTATGTGCTCTTACTGCTTTGTATACATGTATTTTAAATATTCATAAGTGTTACTAGATGGATATTTCTTTCTTTTTCTTTTTTAATTTTAAAGACATTATTTATGTTTTTGAGCAGTTTTAGGGACACACAAAAATTTAAAGGAAACTACAGAGATTTCCCATATTCCCCCTGCCCCTGATGCACGCATAGCCCATTATCAATAATCCCCACTGGAGTGGTACATTCATTACAATCAATGAACCATTCTTTTACTTTTTTTCTCTAAGCACTATTTCTAAATACAGACATGTTGCTATGTGTACGTCTAATCCTCTGCATCTAGTTGCTGCTCTCCTGTTTAATTTGCTTTTCTTGGGCTATTCGTGATATATATATATATATATATATATAATTTTTTTTTTATGAACTTTCTTAAATCCATATGGGTTTCAGAACACGTGGAGACCAGACATCCCTATCTCAGGATGTAAAGGCATCAGTTGGCACAGGGAAGCAGGTGGAAGGCAGAGACCCAGCTTAGCAGGGGACAGAAGAAGATTGGAATAAAAGGATCAAAGTGTTGATTAATCAGATGAGTTTCTCCTTTTAAATATTTCTGGAATTTTTCACTTCTTAGGCAAGTAGCCTTGGCCTCCTGTGGGGCCATCGTGGAGGGAAGGGAAGAGTAGTCTGCTCAACATCTGGGCTTCACCAAGATGTTTTCAATTACTTTCCAAAGGGGTTTTGTTGCTTTGTAAAGATTGCAAGGAAAGAGCTTTAGAGAGTGAGGTCCCTAGGAAAGACTGGAGCCCCTTTTTTTAATGGCAGGAATAATCCTTGAGGGCTCTATTACTTCCCTTCACCCCCTTTCTAAGTCAAACCATCTTTCTAATAGTCTTTTCTGTCAATGATGTACTTCGATTTGCCCCCTTTACAATTACTTTGCTTTTGACACCAGTTGAAACAAGATTTACTAGCTCTCCTGGGATCCACCACTCCTATGATCACTATAATATTTTCTGCTTTCTCAAACATGTTATCTCGCCATATCCCCATGAGTTAGATAAAACAGTGCAAATACAGATGACCCTTGGACAACATAGTTTTGAACTGTGGGGATCCATTTATATGCAGATTTTTTCCCCAATTAATAGACAGTTGGCCAATCGTATTCTCGGGTTTTGCATCTGTGGATTCAGCTAACTGCTAATTGAGAACAGTGTTTTTCATCCATGGTTAGGAATCCAAGGATGCCAAGGGCCATCTGTATGTATTGTTCTGTACATTTTATATAGAGAACTTGAGCACTCTCAGATTTGGGTATCAGCAGGGGTCTTGGAACCAATCTCCCCCTCCGTGAATACTAAAGGACGACTTAACTTTGAGGGGAGTCAAAAGTTATATGTGGATTGTTCAAATGTGAACTGTATTACTGTTCCCAATTTATAGATTAGAAAAGCAAAGAACAGTGAAGTTGAGTTTAGGATAGAAAAAATTTCCATCCCACAAGAGCTTCTTACTGGAAATTTACCCACTCTATCCTGATAATACTTTAAAACTTGGCAAGTACTTCCTGGTCATTTGTGAGATAAGAATGAAATCTAGCAATTGCCACAAAATGAATAAGGAACAGAATGAAGGAATTTGCTTTGTGTATGGGATACCTGCTTGTGCCTGGAATTGGGGATATTTCTATATAGTTGCAAGTGAAAATTTCTTGGCAGTTGGAAATCCGAACTGCATTCTCACTAATGACACTAAAAGGGTCTGCCGATCAAGTGTGCTGATAGCCTGGTAATGGCAGAGAAACTTATTTCAAAAGATCATGGAAGAGGTGGGGAACCTAGACCCCTTCTCCTAAGGGGCAGTTTGAACTGCGGACTGAGCCCATGGGTGTCTGTCTCCATTGCCTGGGTCTGGAAAGGCATCCTGGAAAATCAGAAGTGGCCCATAGTGCTTATTTTAACATTTTCCTGGAAGACCACATTTTATTCTTAAAGAAGCATAGGTTAATTTTATAAAATGCAATCTTCCCTTTCAAAATTATCAATACAAAAAGTTTCTTATTATTAGAGTAGGGTTTCAATATATAGGTGCCAAAAGAAAAGTAATTCATTCCTTTTCATTTTGAAATAAATTGCTCAGCAAGCTACCACATGTCTTGTTATGCTTCAATAAAGTCAGGAGCTTTCCCAAATAAATTATTGACTGCATGTGAGATAAGAAGTTGCCTTTCCCTTATTTGCCCTCTTTTTAAATTTGCGGTCACAATTTTCACAATGTACAATTTAAACGTTTGGTGATCTAAAATGTATCACTAAGAGAAATTATGGTGAAAAGTCAGGGAGTGACCTTTTATTTTGCATAGTAACCCAAATGTAATAAAAGCTACATGTAAAATAAGCCTGCAAGAAGAGATTATCTGCAGCAGCATATGTTCAGTGTTAGAAATTAGAAATCAATTGTAAAATACAGTGGGAGTATATCATAAGAAATGATAGCTGAAGAAGAAGAAGAAGAAGAAGAAGAAGAAGAAGAAGAAGAAGAAGAGAGGAGGAGGAGGAGGAGGAGGAGGAGGAGGAGGAGGAGGAGGAGGAGGAGGAGGAGGAGGAGGAAGAAGAAGAAGAAGAAGAGGAGAAGGAGGAGGAGGAGGAGGAGGAGGAGGAGGAAGAGGAGGAGGAGGAGGAGGAAGGGGAAGGGGAAGGGGAAAGAAAAGGAAGAAGAAGAAGAAGAAAAGAAATGACAGTTCAGCATAGTCCTGTGTTGAAATTAAATTTCTTCTGCTGTCCTACCTGGCCATGGGACATGATTTTGTAGATATGGAAAAAAGAGAAGGCAAGCATCACATTTGGTTACTCTGTATGGATGTAGCATAAGCATTCATCATTATAAGCAGATGTGGACACCAGCATTTATTAGGTAAATTTTATAGCCTCAAATTTATCTATCTTAAGTTATCATATCTTCAGACTGTGACCTTATAGTTAGATGTTTTCCATGTAGAAGGTAACAGATAAGATGAATTTCCTGTAGCTAATAAAAAAAATCCACTGTGCATTTATTTAACGTACATTTAATGATTATTGTGTATCAGACATCGATCTGGACTCTGAGAGTTTAAGATAACTAAAACATGGCACCTATTTTGGAGAATATTACACTCCATTGAAGGGATTGATTTGTAGCTGAGTAATTATTACAATAGAATAAGTATCATAAGAGAGGCATGTATAGAGTGCTGCAGGAACATAGAGGAAGGAGTGATCAGCTTTATTTGGACAAGTTCACCAAAGCACCAGTGCTTTGCAGAACTCGTAGAGATAACTTAGGAGGCTTCTGAAATTTAAATAGGATTCCAGGGGCTATGGAAGGACCAGGACCATTGCTGGCTGGGTGAATCATATTTGGGGCATTCAGAGCCTACAGACAGCTTTACGGCATGCTTAGGGTACCCAGCTTGATGAATTGGAGAGCGCGAGGGAGGCAGCAGAAGACAGACCTAAAAAGTTAAGTAGAGGGTTCCAAGTCTTTCTGAGCGAGGTCCCTCCCCCCAAAAAAGAAAGTTAAGTAGGGCTCAGTTTGTAATGGGTCTGAGTGCCATCCCTAAGTCTCTAGTCTCTATCCTGCTTGTGTTTTGGCCCCTGTTCTGATCGACAATGCCAGGGGTAATATTAAAAATATTTAAAAGCGGTATGGCACAGATCATGTAGGTCAGAAGGAAGGAGGACCCAAGGCCCCCCTCCTATGCTAGATCTTTCATTTGTTGGAGCATGGTGTCCGCCAAGTTCCCTGGGTCAGGACAATAGCCATTTAACAACCAGTTTGGAAATATTTGTACTATTTTAATAGCTGGTACAGGCAGTCCCCAAAGAGAGCTAGGGAGCTGTGCTATACTTTCTTGTCTCTGCTGTACCCCTGAACAAAGTTTATTTCATCCTTTAAAGATATTTTGAGTTAATTACCTTCTTCTTTCCCCACTGCAGAATAAACTCTCTAAAAAACGAAACTGATCGTTCCACTTCCTTGATTAAAACTCTTAGGGGATCAAATCTAAGATCCTTACCCAGGCCTGCCAGACATTCATGATACAGCCCATTAGCCTTTTAGCTTCAAATCTCATCCTCCCCCTCCCCCCCAACATACTCCACAGTGCAGTTTGCACAGTGCCACCAGTGCAGCGTACTCAAGTGTGGGGTAATTTAAATGTTTCTTCTAGTGAAATTCAGATAACGTGGCTGACCTGTGGCTAGCTAGGAAGGTCTCACAGGCTAGCACAGCACCTTGCGTATAGTAGGTGCTTCTGAGCATTTATAGACAGATCAGCCTGGTGAACCTTCTTAGACAAGAAATCGGATTTGTTTATTTATTTGTTTAGGTAATGACTTTTTATCAGCTCCTGAATCAATGAGGCAGAGATGTGAACAGTGTTAGACATGTCAGATGATGACTATAGTTAGGAATCGAAGGGTAGCTGAATAAATAAATGACAGACAGATTTCACATTCGTTACGGATAAAATTTGTGACTGGAGTCTTTGCACCCACATCTTTAGTTATAATGCAGTGTTAGTAGATTACCCTAATACGAGCAGGTTCTTATGTACTACATATAAAAAGTGAAGGAGGTGTTAAAGATAAACGAAGTCACTCACGAGATGGCTGTAGAGCACGAAGCAGTGTGCTCAGTACATATTCGACAGAATAGAAATGGCCTTGCCTTCATGAAGTTAATGGTCTCATGAGGGACATAGAAAATAAATAACTTTCCGCCACCTCTGCTTCCCACCTGCTGCTGTCATCTCTTACCTGGACCACAGCATAGAATCCGCAGTGGTTTTCTTGCCTGCACCTTCTTAAACCCTCTCTACGTGGCAGCCAGAGGGAACTTTTATATATCTAAATCAGGGTTGTAGCAATCCTGCTTAAGTCTGTTCATGAGTTCATATTGCAATTAGGATAAAATTCTAATTATTTTCCACATCTCCAAGGTCAAATTTGATTGGACTCCTGTCTCCCCTCCAGTCAGGAATCAGGCCGCTCTGCCCTATCTGCCCCATCTGCCCCCACCTATCCCCCAACCCCCACCATACTATAGCCAGAGAGGATCCTTCGGTTCCCTGAGTACCCAGGCTCGTTTCCTTCTCAAGAACTTTGCTGCTCTTTGCTCTCCCCATGGCTGGCTGCTTCTTATTCTTTAGATCTACCTAAAGTTGGTCTCTTCCATTCCAATCTCTGTTAGTCTTTATCAAAGAGCCCTTCCTAGCACTTAACACAATTTGCAATTTTCTCTAAATTTGTTGGAGAGAAAAATTGTCTGAAACTTTCCTGTGCAGTTTAGAATAGCAAGAAGAGGACTGTGTCTTGAGATTTGCAACGCAGGCAACCTTTCTTCTGATTCCAAAGGGATACCTAATTAAATTAAGTACAATTCTAAGTTGCTTGAAGTCAGCAAAGGCATTTTTCCTACCAGTTTTGGTCAGGCCAAATAAGTCCTCAAAATAAGTTGTATTCCATTGTGAAGCAAACATTTTGAAAGTTAGGATTCATTAACAAGTGAATAGGTGGGGTTAGCCATACAGAGACTTAAGTCTGAATATACTCAGTCATTAAGAATAGGACTCTCTTTACAGAAGTACTAAGGTGAAGAGCAAGCAAGAGCAGTCATAAAAAATTAAATGCTGGAAGAGGTGGAAATTGTGGAATCTTAAATGAACAACTCTGGTCTAGGAACAACGTGTAGTTAGAAACCTGAAGTGTAAGAGACAGGCAGGCTCTGTGAGGCTCAAGATACAGATTTCGAGCAGATACTGCTGTGGGAACCAGAGACCGAGGGGGACGGAAAGAGCTGTGGGGAAGGACAGAAGGAGAGTATGATGGGGGAGAGGACAAGAGAGAAAGAGAGAGGGGAGGGAAAGGGAGAGAAAGAGCAAGAGAACCAAACACCAGAGGACACAACCTCCTTCCTTAGATGACTGTTGATGGTTCTGGCGATAGGAGTAGTCAGCCTGTTGAGCTTTGTTGTGTGGTTGTCAAGACGAGGTGAGGGAGGCAATCTGGTCTCATGAGACTATCTTTGTCCAGAACGTTATGATTTGCTTCCCTATGATTCCCATTATGCAAAAGCCTCCAATTTCCTATTCCAATTTTCTTAGCAGTAATTTACTGAAATCGTACTTATGGTCAACAGAAATAGTTTTATGGGGGGTAGGTGGGTGGGGTTTTCCTGTGGCATATATATGTGCATAGCAGTTTAGGGATGAAGGAGCCAGCATCCTCCCTATAAATTCTAAAACCCTTCCAGGAAAAACTGTGACCAGTCCTTATGGTTCACTAATCTTTCTGTTTGCCTGCAGTCTGCCATGAGTCCTGCTCGGCCTGCTGGGGCCCCACGGAGAAGCACTGCCTGGCCTGCAGAGACCCCCTTCAGGTGCTGAGAGAGGGCGGCTGTGAGAGCAGCTGTGGCAACGGGTTTTACAACAAGCAGGGGACCTGCAGTGGTAGGTGCCCGACTTTGCGTGCCAAAACATCTTTTCTCCTTCCAGCATCCCTTGTTTAATTCAAATCATAGCACCTATAATCAATGTTTCTTTTACTCAACAAATACACGAATGACTGCTAACATAGCTGGTGTTTTAGTAGTTTACAAAACATACTCCCCCCCAACACCCCCGATGGGAATCCCCTTTAATACCACCCACTTGCTCACTGTGCAGTTTGTTAGTTAGATTGGGGGTGGGCGCTCTTCTAGACTGGTCCTAGCCTCATCTTACAGATGAAGACAGTGAGGATTGGGCTGCTTGCTTCAGACTCATGGCTATAGGGACAGGAGCAGGGCTACCTTTCTCCAAATCCCAAACTTTCTATTGGCTCCAGACTGCCTTCCAAATATGCATGGAGACAAAGACACTTTTAGGCCAGCCAAGGGCAGACTGCCTTTGGTGTTGGTGCCACTGGCTTAAAGCTGAATCAGGTCTTGTCTCTTCTACCTTTAACAATCACTGCATAACAATAAGCGTTAACCCAGCTTCCTGTTTCCTTGTGCCAAGAACACTTCCAAGTGCTTCATAAACATTAACCCATTAAGAGGCAGGAATGTACGGTGGGAAAAGCATGACCTTGAGCAAGTTACTTAATTTATCTGTGCTTCAGTTTCCCATTTGATAGTTGGGGATACTGTAGTGCCTGTGGTAGCCAGAATTAAAGGCCTCACGAAGATGTCTGTATTCTAATCACCAGAACTGTGACTATGCTGCCTTAGATGGCAAAACAGATTTTGGAGGTATGATTAAATTGAGAGTCTTGAGATGGGAGATTATCCCGGATTAGCTGGTGAGCCAGTGCCATCACAAGGATCCCAAATGAGGGAAGCATGAGGATGGGAGTCAGAAACAAAAATGAGATGGAAGCAGAGGTCAGAGTGATGCCCGGAGGGGTCCATGAGCTTGTGGGTGGTCTGGAGAACCTGGGAAAGACAAGGAAATGGATCAACCCCTAGAGCTTTCAGAAGAAATACAGCTTTGCTGGCACCTTGATTTTAGGAATTCTGACATCTAGAGCTGTAAGATAATAAATATATGTTGTTTTAAACCACTGAGTTTGTGGTAATTTATTACAACAGCAATGGGAAACTAATACACACCCGTCAGAAGGCTGCTGAGAAGCATTTGGCACAGTGCCTGGTACAGAGTAAGTGCTATGTAAGTGTTTGGTATTTAATCCTCACAACAAGTTTTTGAGATAGTTATCATCATCCTAATTTTCCTGATGAAGAAACAGAGAGGTTAAAAACTTGCCTAAAATCACGTAAGGAGCAGAGTTGGTCATAAGTCTTAGTCTTCTAGCTCTAGACCTTAACCTCCTCTTAAGCACTCTCCTGCTCTGTAATATGATGTCTCCTCATGCACCTATGCTTATTTTTCCCTCTCCTCTATTTTCCTTTCCCCTATTCTTCTTCCATTTCCTCACAGCCTCCTGTCATTCTGTAGGTTGTTCAGCTGCCCCTGTGAACGTTGCCAAGTTGACAGGTAGCCACCTGATGGTGAATGATTGAGTTTGTTGTGATGGTCATACCTATAGAAAGACCAGATGACTTAAAAAAAAAACTTAAGAACACTAAATTAATGAAAATATACAGTCCATAAAGCTTTCTTAAGTTATTGTTCTCATTTTATTTACTCAACAAGGCAATAGCAACAAGATGATCTTTGAGAGTTGACAAATCTACTCGCCTTAGGGAAGAGAGAGCTCTTGGTAGCTGCATGCTTAAAGCTGTGTAGAAATCCATCAGCATAGTTGGTGTGAAGAATCTCACTTAATATGGACAAGTCACAGGTGGATATTGTGTGGATTCAGGAGAGAACAAGGAAGGAAATACCAGGCTGTCATTAGTTTGAGCATTTTAATCTTTTTTGCCAGCATCACTTTCCTGCTCAATTAAGCCAGATTTATTTTCTAAAGGTTAGGAGATGTCAAATTTGCACTAATCCAAGGGCCCAAAGATATTTACCAGTTAAGTCCTCCCCCCCCCCCAAAAGAATGTCTACTGTCACTGACAAGGAGCAGTGACACCGACCTGCTATGTAGAAGATATTATCTGAGGAAGCACCTTCTGCTGGGGAAGTATATATTTAAAAGGAGGGATGGTTAGTGTGAACCTGGATGAAATGAGAGGTGGGATTCTATTTGGACTCCAAGGTTGAGGAAAGAAAGCCAGAGCTCCTGTGGACCGTAGGATTTTTTTTTTTTTTAAGACTGCTTAACAAGTGGCTTTGGTTGAGAATATACATCTGAAAGGTTATCTGTACACATTTTGAAACAAAGCATCAGAAAGAAAACTTCTAAACAGGAGGATGGACCGTTGCTGACAGTCAGCCAACCGATCAGTTGGTCAATAAGTAATTACTGAACTCACGCCCTGTGCTTAGCACAATGAGGGACTTTGTGATACTACTGGCATTGACCAATAGACCTTTTGATAGACAAGACTGGAGTTTACACTTTCCATAAAATCGCTAGAGTTCTCTAAGTTTGTATCAAATGCCTTCAGAAATGTTCAAATAATATTTTCTAGAACAATGGTGAACCAAGTCCCTGATTGGTATCAGAATGTTAATTAAGACGGTTGATGCTGATAATGCAGACTCATTTCCAATTCAGATTAGTACTATTCAGGATAAAGACCAATTGGTATTAGTTTAATAATTTATAACCAAGCAGCCTATATCTGTAAAAATCTCAAAGTCAAGTGCTGGGAAAAAACCAGCGTAACCTGTTATGAATGGTGGTATGCCCTAGTTGAAAGAACTTCCAGTAACCAAGTTTTTTCTGTGGTATGTGCTTTGAGTTTTACAAATATTAGATATAAAAGGTGGAGAAACTCAAAGGACAAAACCTCCTCATTCTTTAGTTATTTAAGTTCTTGTGCTAATAAGAAGGCTTTTCTGACTCCAGCTAGCATTATAAATCAAAGCAAGTTCAGAGGTTTCTGTTAGCCGTTCTCTCCTTCTTCCTCTCCCCTCTCCTTTTTTTCTCTTTCTTTCCTTCTTTCTATCCTCATTTTCCTTCCTTGACTAGCAAACTATCTTAATTTTTTAAAATCTTTTTGTTTTTATGAGCTGCCACAAACTGGATATTCCTGTTTCGAGTACAGTTGACCTTTGAGCAATACATGTTAGAAATGTGTGGGTCTACTTATAAGCAGATTTTAAAAAATAAATACTGTTTTTGATCCACGGTTTGGAGTCCACTGATGTAGAGGACTAAGTGTATGCATTGATCTATGCTAGTGTACATCGAGGATGTGAGCATCCTTGGATTTGGGTATCTGTAGGGGTTGTGGAACTAATCCCCCATGGGTACTGAGGGTAATTAAGTTTTGAGAGAGTTGAAAGTTATATGCAGATTTTTGACTGCAGAGGGGATTGAAACCCAGACAAGGGTCAATTGTGTGTACACACACACACACACACACACACACATGTATAATACATATATATATAACAACCGTATATGTATATAATTTATATATATACACAGTCAACTCTCTATATAATTTCATTAAATGATATCATATTACACCAGTCATGTTCCGTTTTTCTCTCAGCATCATGTGTTTTAGATTCACCCATGTTACTGTATCATCTAGCCCTTTGCTTCTCACTGCTGCATACCCCTCCCTGGTCTGCATCCACCACAGCTCACATATCCACTCTCCCATTGATGGTGGTAGGCCCTGGTTGAAAGAATTTAACCTAGGTTCCTTCTATCCACATGCCATCACTAGAGAGCACCAGCGAACAGCCTCGAATATGTGCCTTTATGAGCTCATGTAGGAGGTTCCGTGGGATGGATAACCTGGGAGCAGAATTATTGGTTTCTTGATCTGCGTATTCTGTTTGACTAAGCACATCAGTTAGCTCACCAAAATCCACACTCCAATGCATGAGGCTCTCTCATTGGTGCATGCTCACCACCATTTGGCCTTATCAATCTTTAGATTTTTTTTTTTTTGGTCAATAGGTATACAGAGACATTCATTTTAATTTGCATTCTTCTGATTTTTAATGAGCTTGAGAGTATCTTCAACTCCTGTTGGACTTTTGTGTTTCTTTTATGAATTTCTTTTTAATGTGCTTTTCCCATCGATTTATTGGCCTTACTACCTTTTGATTGTTGATTTTATGGAGTTCCTTGTATGTTACAGATATTAACTCTCGTCAGTCTTAAATATGAAAGAAGTTTCCCATTTTTCTTATCTTTTAATTTCTATTATGGTGCCCTTTGTTGAAGAAAAAATTCACCATTTTTTACTTTAACATTCTCCTTTTGAATTTTTAAGAATTCTGTTGTTTTTGAACTTGAATTATCTTTTTGTTCTTCTCAAGGTCACAAAAAAATTATCCTCCATTTTTCTTCTATTAACCTGACAGTTTTAACTTAGGTCATTGATCCATCTGGAGTCCACATATAGATATATGTTTAAGTAGGCGTCCAGCTTTATTTTTCTCCATTTCATGATTCGGTTTCCCCAATATCATCTATAATTCAATCTAATCTTCTCCGTTGATCTTTGTTGTATATTAAGTTTCCATATGCGCAAAGATGTGTCTCTGAACTATTTTAGCATTCTAAATATCTGTTTTTGTACCTTAGTACAAATTATTTTGTTTTGTGTTTTTATTAATTTATATTGGTTTACAATATGTCTCAATATCTGATTTGGCAAATTCTCCCTTTCAACTTTGTTCTTTTTTTAAAAAAATTAAATTTATTGGGGTGATATTGGTTAATAAAATTATATATGTTTTATGTGTACAGTTCAATAATACATCATATGTATATTGTGTCGTGTTCACCACCCAAAGTTAAATTACCTTCTGTCGCCATATATTTGACCCCCTTTATCTTTATCTATCTACCTCCTGCTTGCTCTCCCCTTCCCTCTGGTAACCACTAAATTGTTGTCTATGTTCACAAGTCTCTGTTTGTTTATCTTGTTCATTTGTTGCTTTCAGTTTTATATCCCACACGTAAGTGAAATCATATGGTTCTCAACTTTTTCTGTCTGACTTGTTTCGCTTAGCATGATGACCTCAAGATCCATCTACGTTGTCACAAATAGCAGTATTTCATCTTTTCGTATGGCTAAGTAATAGTCATCTTTGTTTTCAAAGTTAACTAAGCTATTGTTAGACTTTAGAATATGTTTATTGAATGTCTAATAAAATTTAGCTGGAATTTTTATTAATATTTTATTGAAGTTATACACTAGTTTTGGGAGAAATGGCTTCCTAATAATTTAAATTTACAAATTATACTCTTAAGTACTTCTTTAGGTGTGTCTTAAAATATTTGATTTCTAATGTTTTTACTGTTAATTCTATATTTTTTAAAATTTCTGCTATTTCTGGGAAAATGTACTTAGCTTGCAGATTATTCAGTTCTACTGAGATGCAGTTCTAGAATTCAAACAAGAAATTTCTATGGAGGGTGGAAAGAAAGATGCTTTTTAGATTTATTTTGCTTCCTTGTTCTAGTTATGAATTGAGGGGGTGATTTTCTTTTTCTTTGTTCTGAAAGACATTGCCTTTACCCATTTACTGAAGATTATCTTGCTTTACATATTTGCTTCTAGAGAGGTGCCAAGTTCTCCAGTATTCAGGATGGAACATTTGGCCCCATCTTTTTTCTTACATTCTTAAAATATTTTCAGGAAGTTAGCACAGTAGAGGTGGATTAAGAGAATAGACAGAATAAATCTCAGCATTGATTTCTGAGAGTGAGAATAGTTTTTTTTTGCAAGTTTTTAAAGAATTTAGCCCAAACAAACAGAGACTCATAGACATGGACAACAGACTAGTGGTTACCAGAAGTTGAGAAGTGAAGGAGGAGGGGAGAGGTAGATAAAGTAAAGGGGCTCAGATATAGGGGGGTAGGTGGAGGGTGAATGGGAAGGGGATCAAATATATGATAGCTGAAGGAAACTTGACTTTGAGTAATAAACACACAATAGAATGTACAGATGTCAAATTATAATGTACACCTGAAAATTATATATTTGGATTAACCAATATTATCCCCATACACTTAATAATTGAAACAATAAATAAAAAATAAATAAATAAAAATGAATATAAGACAACAACAACAAAAATAAATAAATAAAATAAAGAATTTAGCCAATGAGTGTAGAGTAGATGGAGTCATAGACTTTCCTGCCACTGCATTCACCCCCACCTCCCTTCCTCCACACTCAAAAAAGGAGGGCTTTCTCTGGTCTGTTCAAAACTGATTTCTTCTTCTGTACTTTTAATGGACATCCTCCTTTTCTCTTAGGCATTCTTCCAACAAGTTTTCAGACACTCGTCTTTTAAAAAATCTTTCCCAGGGTCTATACTTGCCTTGAGCTTTTATGATATTGGAAGGGCAAAACATCCCCTCACCTTTTAATTATTTTTTTTTCCGGCCCCTTTTATTTATAGCCAGAAGCCTTTAAAGGAACAGTTAATAATCATGGCCTTCACTCTCATTCTGTCCAATGACTCCACTGAACTGGTAGTGGTACAGGTGACTCATATTTCAATTTCTAAGTGTGGTGAGCCATATTCAAACTTTATTGGTCCTTGCTGCACTGATAATGACTTCGTTCTTGAAACTTGTTTTTATTCCCTCAGCTTCTCAGCCACCATACTTTCTGTCCTATCTTTGTATCATTTTTCTTAGTCACCTTTGCTAGTTTTTCATTTTTCATTAATGTTGATGCTCTCCAGATCCTTGACTACTATTGTCTTATCTTTCATGCTTTTCTGAATAAATAAACTAATTTCTGATTTCAACAACCACCTATATGAGATGACCCCCAGGCCTCTCCCTTATTCTGGAATTATAAATCGGGCTATTTACAGGACTGCACCTATCTAAAATGGTTCATAGCCCCCCATACCTACTCTCTCCTTCTTACATTCTGTACATGACATCACTTATCCCCCAAGTCAGACCCCTGGAAGCTATCGGAGACACTTTCTCCTACATAGCTGTCAAATCTATTATTTCCTCCATAGCCTTGATTCAACCCCTGATAATCTTATTCTGTGAACATTTCCATGGTCTTACGACGAGGCCCCCAATTCTCCTTCCTTATTCCTCCAAACTACCTTCCAAATTAAAGCCAAAGTAATCTTATACCCAAACATGGCTGTGTTTCTATTGTGTTTAAAACTTCACAGGGGGTCCTTTCACAAGATGAGAATATAGACTTTAGAATCTGGCATATAGATTTATATGATCTGGCCCTATCCAGCTAAGTGGAGCTGTTCTTTCCCTGGACAGCCCAGGTTTTTGCCAGGCTCTTGACCTTTCCTTGCCTTACTGCTTCACCCAGGATTACATTCCCATCCGCAAGGCATGCTCTGACTCACTTCTCAAGGCAATGTTCAAGGATCACTTCTTATATGAATCCTTTCTTGACCTTTTATACCTCCTACCCATCACACATATTTTGGAATTTTCATTGTACCTATATGAACCGATCTGAGTGATAGCTGTAATATTTCTAATATTATATATGCTTCTTTCCCTCTATTAGATTCATAAGCTCCTTAAAGCAAAGACCAAGTTAATTTGATTTTTGTATCTCTACTACTTGACACAGTACCTGGCACAGAGCTTAACAAATATTTTGAGCACTAGATGAGTGACTAAGTGAATGAGTAGACCCTGGAAGATTGTGTGACGTTCAACAATTTCAACATAAATTTTTTCCCCTCTTTAATTCCTCCCCTCCGCACTTCCACCCCTTACCTATGGATGTTGCTGTCTCCCTTTTAAGAACTGGATCTCTGAAGGCGGTGCGTCAACTCCCATGCATTTGTGGTGTGCACTCAGGGCCTGGCTCACCCAGGGTCTGGCGCCACCAGGGCCTGGGCCGTGACTCCACCTGAGCGCCAACACAGGACCTTCTGCATATAAATCAAATGTGCTAACCACTACACTATGGAGCCACCCACTCAACATAATTTTTGTAGCATGGCTTTACTTAGTAGACCTTTGAGTTACTGAATTCTCTGTACGACTAGAGTAGCCAGATAAAGGATGAAATATTTGAGACAAATTTAAACTAAATAATTATTCATTATTTATCTGAAATTTAAACTTATTTGGGCATCTAGTATTTTTTATTTGGTAAACTTGGCAACTCTACCTTTAAGGCCACTTAAACTTTAAATCCCTTATTAAATTGGATATACTGGGTGGGGGGGGGCGTGGCTCAGAATATTTGTTATACTTAGCGATGAATAATTCTTTGGTTCTTCAACTGTGAAACCAGAAAGTGCAGAGTCCTTTGAAATGTTGGAATCAAGGAGACAGAACTCAGCCGAACAGCCAAAGAATGAGATTACTCTGTTGATAGCAACTGTGGATGTTTTAAAAAATAGACTTCTCTGCTCCCTTGGCTAGCTATTGACTTTCTCTGATGGGTTTTCCTTCCCCTTAGCTTGTGACCCATCCTGTAAGAGTTGTGGCTCCAGTAGTCCGCGATGTCTTACCTGTGCTGAAAAGACAATGTTGCACGATGGCAAGTGCATTTCTGAATGCCCTGGTGGGTACTTCGCTGATGTCACTGGCAGATGCAAAGGTAAGACATGGGTCATCATCAGCATTTTTACGCTACTTTATGAGCAGCTTTATGCTGCTCACTTGGGAATTTGTGTGTATGTTGGGAAAAATACCAAATTAAAAGGAATAGCTTTTTCATTATGGAACCTATGTGTATTTGGTATGGGAGTTGGAGATATGGGTGGATGCTGAGGAACTAGAGTGATTAAATAAAAGACTTATGCACATCAGTCATCATTAGAGATCATTTTGTCTTTTTGAAATGCCAAGAACATCTTTAAGATCTTCATACAGTCTGTACGTACTTACAAACCATCACCAACTTAGGCTATAGGTATTACAGAGTCATTCCTCATCTATAAACACATATATTGACAACTATAACACACCACAAATATAATATTAACCAAGTTTGATAGCATGTAAAAATAAAGTCTGTATCTATTGAAAATTTGGTTTTATGTGCTATTTATATATTGTTTCTTTCAGATTTACACAACTTAAACTATCAAACATTCCCATTTGAGACTTCGTTAATTTTGACTTATATGTGCTTGACTTGTAGCTTTCCTTATGGGCAATCCTGGGAACTAACTGCTGCCTAGAACAACTTGATTGCCCCTCCTTACATCCTCACTTCTACCTAGTGTATTTTGATGGCAAATATTCAGACCTGTCCCTCAATCTCTTATCAATTTTCCCTTTGTCTGCCAACCTTGGTACTTAACCAGTGTTCATCCCTTTTCTTCAGCATTCTGCCCCCAAGGGTCTCATTCTATCTCCCTACTCGCCCCTCCCAGCTTCTGACTCTTGTCCTTTAGAACCTTCTTCCAGTATCGCCTGTCCTTTAGGACAGGCTGTGGTACCATATATCTCTTGGAGTCAGAGATGTCCCACTGTTGCCACCCAGGACCAAAGCAGGGGATATGTGTGTCTGATATTGTCATATGTAGTGGTCAGATTCTTAAATGTTATTCTTACTTAGAATTCCAGAATGTCCAAGCTGGAAGTACCTTAAATGATTATTTAGTCCAACCTCTTACTGTGCGTAGCTGAGGAAACTAGGCTTAGAGAGACCTATACTTGGCGAGAGTCATAGATAAATTAGTGGATAAGCCAGTCAAAAGTCCAGTGCTCCCAGCACTCCGACCTATGAACTTTCTATTCATTTTTATTCAAGTAAGGAGTTTTAGGTTCAGACAGACCCAGGGCTAAATCCCAGCCCTGCTGCTAATTAGCTCTTGGATCTTGAGTAAATTTTTTAACTTCCCAAGACCTCACTTTTTTTCATCTGTAAAATGAGGTAAATAATACCTACCTCATAATATTACTATGAAGATAAAAGTGACGATGCATGTAAAACTCTTAATACAAATAGTAAATAATAAATAATAATAGGTAATAAATAATAGAACATGGATAAAAGATGGAGAAAGGACAATGTGGGCAGTTCTGCGAATTATAATCACCTCCGGACACATCTTTTCCCTTGATTTTGTGTGAGAACTGAAGGGAGGTTGAAGGTGATAGAGGAGGGGGCTTCCTAGTGCATTAGGAGCCCAGTCAAGAAGTGGGCTCTTTGGTCACCTCAGTCACTTTGTGTTTCCCTCTCATTCTCTTCCTCAGTTTGTCATAACTCATGTGCCAGCTGCTCTGGACCAAGGGCCTCTCAGTGTACAGCCTGCACCCACCCCCAGGTTCTGCGCCAAGGCTACTGTCTGCCCACCTGTGGAGAGAGCTTCTACCCTGACCATCGGGTCTGCAAAGGTATTGTTGGTGCCATCATTATGCTTAAGAGCCTTTCCCATCACAAAGATGTTGATTTCAGTTACTTTTCAGTTTAACGTTTCCTCTGGTATATCTTCTGTAGCTGTGCATACATTATATGCTTTTTTCTATTATCACGAGATAATCTGAAAAATCGCATCTGAATATTTGTGAACACACCAAAAGTTTATGATTTTTCTGGCTTTCTTTGAGAGGAATGTTACTTTTCTTTTCTGTACATTAAAACAAAAAACACTCTTATTTTCTCCTTTTTCTATTTTCCTAGTATTGCTCATGTTTTTCTTAGTCTTCATTTTCTTTTTCCCTGAAGAACCTCTTTTTTTGTTAATGATATTGCTGAGGAAACTGAGAGTCACTAGCAATGCCTCTAGGCTGAGTAAAATGGAAAATCTTACATGGCTGTTTGCCAAAAAAGGCTTTGGGCTCTTTGTGAGGGCAGTACATTTGAGCCTTTTGAAACTAGGACATTCACTTTAATTAAGTGAAATTAATTTATATGTATTTATATGTAGGGCACCTTAGAAAAAAGTTTGAGAATAATTAGAAGAAAACCCTGTTTAAAACAGGCAACTGCAATAAATATTCCGAGAAGGAAAATACAGTGAGTCTTTTAAAAGAGAATTAATTGCATCAAAACGTGGGCATGAGATAATTCAAGTACTCTATTTGGCTCTGATTTTCACCAATAGCCAGGGAAAACAAGAAACTGTGATGGATTGTGAAATTCTTGGTGCTGCTCAAAAGAGACCACTTCCTTGTTTCAAAAAGCAGCCTTTCCTGACATAAATTCTAAGAGAAATTTGTTATCTGGACCCCTAAATAGTGGGTGATGGATGACATAATGGACAATAATGCAATGATGATTTTTGCAAAAACTACAGTAATAGCTTTTCTATTCATGCTTCTTAAAAGTCTTCATTAAAAGCTGAGGACATACTGTTCAGCTGTCGTTCTGTGAATGTGTTTCTCTGTGCATAGCTTTGGGTCAATATTGTCCGGTTTACTTTTTTTTTTTTTTTTAATGATCTAGCCAGACAGCCCTAATAGGACCTGAGAGATGTAACTAGGTAACATCACCCTCATTTTACCCCTTCACAGATATTATTATTGTCACCCATGCTTTGGATAGAACACTAGAAAGACAATATTCTGACAGGATGTTTCTGGTGAACTTTTCTAAGTGGTTTTGATTTAACGATAGATTTCCCTTGGTCGCAACATGTATATGATCCTTGGGTTGTTCTCTGCATTTTATTTCTATCGGCAGCCTGTCATTCTTCTTGTCTGACTTGTGTGGGTCCAGAGCGCTCTCACTGTACCCAGTGTAAGAAGCCAGAGGAAGCACTGCAAGTTGAGCAGCTGTCTGGGGCAAACATCACCTCTGGTGAATGTCTGTCCCAGTGTAGAACCCAGTTTTACTTGGAGAACACAGGGCTGTGTGAAGGTGAGTAGTCATGATTTGAGAAAATGTCGGGTGGCTTCTGGGCCTAACCTCTTGAGACATCCTGGCTATGAGGTAGAACCACAGCCAGGAAGACCTTTGTTTTCACATAAGAGTGATGGAGCAGAAGACCTACATGCACAAGAATGGCCCCCTGATATCCTTCTTCCCATTGTGAATAATAGATGATCTGAAAGAGCTAGTTCTTATTACCACACCATCCCCAAAGTCATACTCTCAGAAGTTCCAGACTTCTGAACTCTCAGGAATTCTTTCAGAGACTAGTATGAGTAGTTAAGAAAGACCCAGTGCTCATTATAAGAATAACAATTTATTATTTCTTCTTATTTGCTACTCTAAATCTGAATTAATCCATTCAGGGCAAGATCTGGATTCTGTCAAAATTTAGCAGTGATTCCTGCCATTGTCTTAGCATATTATCTATAGAAAATTAATGCCATCCTGAATTATTTGACTTAGTAGCCAGGTCATCTGTGGATGGTGGAGGGTAGGAGAAGTAAGGGTGGCAGACCCCTCTCTATCCTAAAAGAAGCTGCCTTGCTGTTGGGCAAATTATTCAATTCTCAAGCTACCTGAAAAAGAAAAAATCCATTACTGATATTTCTCGTTGTAAATATATCATGTTCATTAAAGGAAATATTGAATGTAGAAAAAGTAGAAAAATAATCTGCCCACACTTAACACTTAAAGCCAATTGCCTTTGCTATTTTGCTGTATTATATCTGAGATTTTTTTCTATACATAGCTTTGAGTTTTTATATTTGCAACATTACTGTAAGCATGCTGCATATTCGATTTTATATACTACAGGCCCACTTATTAAAGTGGCTTCCAATTTACACTGGAATGCACCCTCACACTGAAATGCTGGATTTCAAGGTTAAATTAAAAGATTTTGTATGCAGTGAGTCATATGGCATACTAAGAAGTACGTAGAATTGGAATACAGAGACCTCAGGCCAGGCTCTTAAGCTCTCTGAGCCTTTGCTTTCACTGCTTTAAAAGAGGAATGATTCTCTTTCACATAGACTTTTTGCTAGAACTGAAGAAGGTTAGGAGTGTGAAAGTGCTAGGGAAATTGTAAAGGCTCCATGCTCAATTGATATAAATTTTAATCCATATGCTCAGGTATTTAGGAATATTATAGAAGTAATTTCCTGCTCCTAGGTGGTTTACACAGTGCCTAAAATTGGAGAAGGCTCACTATTCTCTAGACATCCTGGTTTCTGCCCAGATATATATTGTCCGAACTCACTGTTGTCCTTTAAACTCCCCTGGCTCTGTTTTCATAGTCACTCGTGAAATGCGGGAATTTTTGTTGCTGCTGAGAGTCCCAGTGCCTTCCAAAGGCACACATCACATGGCCTTCCCCTCCGATCCCAAGAGAGATTAAGAAGAAATCTTTCCAGTCCAATCCATGTAGTTGGTTCCTTTCTACAATTTTGAATACTATTTTAAAATCGAAATGTTTAACACTTTTAAAGTTATGTTGTAAAATTAAAATTAAAGTGACCAAAGTTATTCATCCAGACAATAATGTTACTACTATTGATTTGATAACTACACCATGAGCCAGGAACTGTGAAAAGTGCCTTACTTGCTTTTTCACTCAGTCCTGATACCAACCTTATGAGATAATGGGGCAACTAGAAAAGAACAGGCTGAAAGAAGTTAAGGTTGTAACTTGCTCAAAGTCATGCAGCCAGCACAGAGTGGGAACATAAGTCAGTTTGACTCCAATAGCCACACTCTAAAGCAGGACGCTACCGTATTGTGGTTGCTCAGGGAGCAGAAGTACAGCACACTAAGGCTGTAGATTTGGGACAGTTTAGATTTTTAAAAAAATTTTGAAATGGGAGTGTTTTCTGGGAATCTTTTTGTACAGATACTTTAAAAAAATAATTAGAATTTAATCCCTCTGGAATGGTTTAATTATGGTCACCCATGAAAGGACTGGAATGACCCCTTGATCCTAGTAGCCTCATGATTTCATGCTAGTTAACATAATATTTTTAGGTAACACACATATACCTGTCTACTCCCATTTATTACCAAATCCCTTTGCAATCTCTGCTAGATAGATTGTTGTACTCAATTTATAAGTGATGAGAATGTGGCAGAAAGAGGTTAATTGAGTTGCCCAAGATTCCATTGGGAAACAGAGTGCAGCCATCAATTGTTTCCAACTGTACCTGAGTATTGAGTGTGTTGATTGATGTATTTCCTGTCACTCATCCCATATCTCTGGAAACCTTTCTGCCTTCCCACAATCTGTTCCATTTTCAATTCTGTTGTCTATAAAATCGGAGCTGAGAGTGTTATGAGATTGCAGTGGGCTCTCCTCACATATTCCCAGAAATACCCTTGCCTCTTTGCAGAACATTTAAAAAGGTTGGAGTTTGGGTGTGTATGCCATTGAGAGTTTGTTTTATCCCACCTTTGATCTCAAGTGCTTTTCTATAAAGAAGGGAAAAACAACTGTTTTCTGGAACTCTCTCTCCCTCTTCCTTTCTCTGAGACTGCAGCACAGAGTGATTAGAATATTACTGCAGCTAATGAAAGTGAGAAGCAGAAGCATTATAGAAAGAAGCAATTTACTTAGAATCTGAGATAGTGTCAGAGTTATTATGAAAGTTTCTACTCTAAGTTACATGACAAACCTAGGAATTATCTAGTGGAAGATGAAGCAAAAAAATATATATATATTCAGGATATTTGAATAAAGTCCAAAACTGTGATTGAAGGATGGAAAAATATAAAATTAACAAACAGAGACCAAAGGGAACATTGTTTATTAGTTGAAGGACAGTCTGTTTTTAGTCATTTCTTTTATAAAAGTTTATGGAGTATCTCCTGGGTTCCAGGCATTATCTAGGCAGTGGGAATGTCCTTGTGAATGAGTCAGGTGAAATTTCTGCTCTCATAGAATTTATATTCTAGTGACAGAAGCAGGTAATAAAGAAACAGGTGAATAACAACAGCAGCAACAAAACTCATGGCATACACTTGGCCAGTGGTCTGTGCTGTGACGCCTACACAGAGTAATGAGGAAAAAGAAGGCGTGGGTTGAGGTGGGCTCCAAAGCAGAAGTGTTCTGGCGAGATGAAGACAGCCACCTGCATGTGTTTGTCCTTTGTTTTTGGCTCATTCTCCGAAATGAACTTGGGTACTTCAGAAGATGGAGCTTTGACATCATGCTTCTTTTTCATGTGGCCTCGATGTTTCCAAAGGGTGGCTGGTACAAATGACAGCCTCTTACTGATTGTAAGACAATTTGGAAGTATTGGTAGTTCACCAAAATCGTGTGTGTTTATTAAATATTTAGGATTCATTGAAAGAAGGCTTTTAACAATTTTATCTAGAGTTGCTCTCATCCTGTTTAACTGATTGTTTACTAGCATTGACAGATTCAAGTTAAAAAAAAAAAGACAACTAAGCCCAAGAAACACCCATTGGCTCCCTTGCCCAAATAATATGAAATAAATAACAAATTAATAAAAACCCTCCAAAACAACATAAAAAACCATCCCTTACTTTTTCATCCATCTTCCCTCACTAGCTTTCCATGCCTCTCCGAGTTCCTGTAGGTCTAGGTGAGGTCTCCAGGGTAGAGCTAGGTAGGGGCTGTGCTGCTGCACAACTCCAGGGGCACATGTTCATGGTCATTTATCTGACTGGTGCCACCCAGGAGTCATTTGGTGACTGCACAGCCCAGTGCACATGGCATCCCAGAGTGGACGGACAGTACGAAGGGCCTGGAGCTCCTGTCACTGGGAGGCCTCCCGTCTCTCCTACTGATGCTCCTAGCATCAGGGCAAGTTGCTCAACTCTGTCTCAGATTCTCCTCCCACTCTTGTTTGAGATCTTTTCTATCTTTTAAAGGATTTAGCTATTTAGAATACTTAGTTTTTAGTTGCAGTCTCTAGAGCAGAGCTTCTCGTAGGCATCTTGTTAAGATGTGCACTCAGAAATAACAAATCTGGGGTGGGGTCTGAATGTGAGTATTTCTAATGTGCTCCGAGATGAAGCTGCTGCATCTGGTCCATGAACCAGTTTAGCCATGTAAGTAAGGAAAGCCTCTAATTAAAGAAGGATAAGCACATCACTTTATCGCTGTTATGCTTCTTTTGAACTAAAGCAGTTTATAAAAAAAGTTCCAATGGTTATTTCTTCTCATTGCATGCATTATACATTTTACAGAAACTTAAAAAAATATAGATTAAAAAAATCTAGTACTGGGTGACTCAGATTTAGCAAATAAAAATACAGAATTAGGCAATAAAAATATTTTGCAAATAAAAAAAATGAATTTTCTCTATATTTGTCCCTAATATTGCCTGAGTTATTCTAAAATATTGTTTATTGTTTACCTGAAATTCAAATTTAACTTGATGCTCTTTATTTTATCTATAAATCCTACCTACGACTTTTCTATCTTGAGATAGCTTCTTTTAATCTTTTGACATAGATTCTTACAATTGTTTATGTATACTACATGCACACACACACACATATATATAACACCTTGTGGTTTATAAATTTCTTACAACCAAGTATTTTATTTGGTGTTTACATTTACTCCCATTTTGTAGGTGAAAAAAGTGAGACTTAGAAACAACGAACTAAGAATAATTTAGCAATGGAGGATACTGGTATCTAATACAGGACATAATTGCATAGGAAAAATTTTCTTCTTTGCAAGTCCCGATGCCTTGTTCTTCATTTCACACTGGAGCTTTACAATTTAATTTCAGGCCAGGCCATCTCAATTAATGACACAGTTCGATCACCATGTCAACAGTTTGGCAGTGGCGACCAGGAAGGGATATAAACACAGTCAGGATGATTAGTTTAGCCATGTAATTGTGGCAAATTAATGATGGATTTGTTCAATTCCCACGTAGTTCAGCAAGAGGTTCAAGATGTTATAAATTTGAGGAAATTACAAGTTTTATTTTAAAAACGAACTCTGTACTACAATAAAGTATTTCACTTACATATTTTTAAATGAATTGTGTCAGTGGAAACTCCGCTTTAAAAAAGAATGCAGAGGTAACAAACATCACAGTGGTCTCCCACCCCTATAGCAGTGGCCTTTTCATTATACTTAGAATAACCAGGTAAACATCAGGGAAATTTTAGCAACTAAATTTTTCCAAGACTTCTTTTTCTGTCTTGAAGATAATGTTGCCTCCTTAGACTAGGTCTTACTTGGGGCGGGGGGTGGGGGGGGTGAGGGGCGGTCCACAGCACAAAATTTTTACATTTGATCTCAGTTTTAATAATTTCTTCTAGTTTTATTGAGCTATAATTGATAAATAATGTATTCATTTAAGGTATATAACACAATTTGATAATAGATATGTATTGAGAAATGATTGCCACAATAAGTTTAGTTAGCATTCATCACCACACAAAGTTACTATTTTTTTTAGTGTGTATGATAAGAACTTTTAAGATTTACTCTCTTAGAAACTTTCAAAGATACGATACAGTATTGTTAACTGTAGACACTGTGCTGTACATTATATCCCTAGGATTTATTTATCTGATAACTGGAAGTTTATACCTTTTGACCCCCTTCACCTATTTTCCCTGTACCCTGCCCGCCCCATAATCACTATCTTTCTCTGAACCTTATCATTCAGCTTCCCTCGCTCTTAGTTGTCTCTGAAACCTTTGTGATTGCCTAAATGGCTTTTTTTGTTCTTCATGGCTCCCAGTAGATGAGGGTGTGCCAAGACCGGCTGGTGCCCCAAAGGGGAGGATCTCAGGTGGAACCTACATGCAGGCCCAATCTTCAGGCAGCAACTTTTAAAGTATGTAAAAATACCTCTTTGGGAGGAACACTGAGAGATGGCTGTTTCTGTCCCTCCGTCTACACTGAGCCCTGGGCGAATAGCCCTTTAAGAACTGTTTGTCTGTTTGCTGCAGTCCTGTTGAACCCACCATCTAAAGTCCCACTGGCCACCAGAGCCAGCCTATCAAGGGTGTGCCCTCCCTTGGTGGAAGCTGTAAACTCCAGGCATCAGACATGTGCACAAGCTCTTTCCAGGGAGACACCGGTGACTGTGAGCAGGGTAGAGGGAGAGTGTGATTAAAGTGTCTGTGAGCCAACTCTCAGAAGAGGATCACACACAGCTGTTGTTAAATTAGAAGCCCAACCTTCAGGCTATAGCTTTTAAGATATGCAAATATGTCTCTTTCAGGGAAAAGACTGGGAGAAGGGCATGTCTGACTGCTGCCCCTGCCTTGAACTGTTTCTTTGTTTATTATAGTCTTATGGATCTTGTGGGCCCTGCTGGCTTTCAGAGTTAGAGTTTTGGGGATCCTCTGGTGGGAGTCTTCAAGGTTAGGGCAATAGATGTTGGGTTTAGACCCTTTGCTCCTCGGGGAAGAACTGGAGGTCCTAAATGCATGTTGCTGTTCTGGATTTATGGCAAGACTGCCTCAGCCTTTCCTGCTGTTTGATAAGGGTTTTTTTCTCCTTTTCCTGTTGCTCGGCTAGTTTCTGGATTTCTTTCAAAGAGAACTATGCCATGTATAGCTGTAGATTGATGTGTCCATGGGAGGAAGTGAGCTCAAGAGCCTGCTATGTCACCATCTTGGATAGGAACACTGATTTTTTTTCTAATAAAAAATTTACCATTTATTTTGGTCAATTAATTAACTTGCTCCAGGTGAAATGGAAGAAATAAAGTATATTGTGAGTATTTTGATCTATTTAGTTGTTGCTAAGATTTACCAAAGGCCTTAAGGCAAAGAGTTTTAATTAAAGAAATAAATGGGCAAGAGCCTGCCTGCTCAGCTTAAGAGTATGTTACAATTTATGAAGTTGGGATTCCCTTGCATTAATTGAATAAAAGACATGTCTTCTATATTAAGCAACACTTCTTTAATGTAGTCTCTAGAGTGCTGACATAAGCTATACAAATGCATGCCTTCTGGTAATGTTCAATATTCTTCACGTTCTCCTTCTTGCTTTTATAGCATGAGTATGCTAGGCTTTGGGGATAGAAAGATGAAAAAGATGCAGACCATGCCTTAAGGAAAGCGTGATCAAGTAGGGGAGACTGACATCTGAACAACTAATTAAAAGAACGTGATACATGCTGGAATGTCAATAGGCACAATGCACAGAAAGAACTCAAATAAAGGAGACCGGCTCTCTGTAGGAGAGTGTATGAGGAAAGATTTGCAGAGGGAAGACTTTACATCTCAGGCTGTTGAAGAATTAATAGTCGTTCACCAGGGAAGAAGGTGGGAAGGGGCATTGTAGGCCAAGCAAACAGCAAATGCAAAGGCCTGGCATATCTGGAGAAGTACAGTGTGTTTGGTATTCCTGTAGTGTAAGTTCCAAAGTGGTAAATCATAAGGAATGATACTGGAGACACGAGTGAGTCATGTCATAAAGTGCTTTATGTGCTGTGCTAAGGATTTTAGAGTTAACACTATTGGAATTGGAAAACCATGAGAAGATCTCAAATAGGGAATAATTTGGTCAATTAGCATTTTTTTCTCCTTTATTCTTATTTATTCTTATTTTTTTTCTTATGATGACATTGGTTAACAAAATTCAGTAAATTTCAGGTGTAAAATTCAACAGTAAGGCATATATATATATACATTGCATAGTTAGATTTCTTTCTGTCACCGCATATTTGACCCCTTTTACCCCATCTACCTCCTCCCTTCCTCCTCCCCCTTACCTTCTGGTAACCACTAATCTATTGTCCATGTCCATGAGTCTCTGCCTGTTGGTCCTCTTTATTTGTTGCTTTTAGGTTTACATCCCACATATAGGTGATATCATATGGTTTTCAACTTTTTTGGTCTGGCTTATTTCACTTAGCATGAGTATCTCAAGGTCCATCTATGTCGTTGCAAATGGCACTATTTTATCTCTTCTTATGGCTGAGTAATATTCCATTGTATACATGTACCACAACTTCTTTATCATGTCATCTATTGTAGTAAACTTTGGTTGCTTCCATGTTAATTAGCATTTTATAAAGATCTGTCTGGTGGTTGTATGGCAACTAAATGGAGATAAATAGAGTGGGACTGGTTAAGAAGTAACTGCACTAATCCACATTGTAAGTAATGCTGAAAGCCTACACTAAGGGGTCAGGGAGATGATTAAGTTGAGATAGATGTAACAGAGATTTAAGAAGTAAAAATCATTATATTTTGGATGTGTTGTGGTGATGGATAGGTAGATCTAAGGTTTTCAGCATGAGAGACTTGGTGAATGGCACGGCTACCAAGCACGACGATAAATACACAAGAAAGTCCAAGTAGGGGTACGAGGTAGGGTTGGGGGTAGATAACGAGTAAAGTTTTGGATAGAAGGAGTGTGATGTCATAATTTACACTAAGTAGATATGGACTGAGCTTGGAAATGGTAGTGAGTAGTATTTAGAAATGAGGAGTATGATATATCGATGCAACACCATGTGGAGATATCCCCTAGGCAGTTAGATCTATGTGACTGGACTTCAGGGTAAAAGTCAGAGATATACACATAAATTGGGACACCTCCCCCCAGCATGTAGGTCATCATTAAAGCTGTGGATCAGTTTGCCCAAGAGTGAGAAGAAAAAAGGCAGCAATTTTGGGAAGCTCCAATTCCCATGACAAAACAGAGAAAGGCTAAAAAGAAATGATCAAAGAGATAAAAGAATTAGAAGAGTATGCTGCCAATGTTTCCATCTTCCCATCTGCCTGCCAAGTTGCCTACTTACCCACTCATCCATTTATTGAGAATTTACGACATGACGGGGGCAGGGATTACTATAGGTACTAAGAGAATCACAGAGATGGAACAGATGTAATTTTTACTCTTAAAGCATTCCCAATCTAGTGTGTGTGTGTGTGTGTGTGTGTGGGCGGCGGGGGGGGGGGGTGGTTGGGGGAGGAATAGGTTAAATCATATTCATTTAAAAAAGAAAAAAGAAGAAAAAAGAGGGTGAGGGAGCAGGAGAGATTGATTTTATTTGACCTCATTCATTTCAATTTTTATCCCTTATGACAGTACTCCTACTGTATATCTTAGAGGATTTTGATATTTACATCATAATCTGAAAGAAGTCTACCTCTTTTGACATGAAAAGCCAGAAAATTTTGTATAATATAAAAGTAGGGATGCTAGACCACTCTTTATGCCAATAAATAGAAAAAAGAAGTAGTGTTCATTGTCTAAAATTTAAATAGAAAAGAGAATGATCAAAAATTGATATGTTTTAATTGTTTTAGGTAAATTTAGGTAAATTTTTTACTGGAGTCAGGCTGGACTTTACAACCATCTAAGGACACTTTTAGTGTCGATACTTAGTGCTTAAGCAGCTCAGTTTTGCTTCTTCAGAAATATACTTAGCCCTCAACTGGAAAGCCACTCTCTAGAAATGTAGTTCTACATGGGAAAATTATTCATAGAACGTCTTTCGAATCTCTTCTATATATGCCCTGTAATGGAGTTAGTCTTCCTTTAAGGATCTTAGACTTCAGTCTAGAACTCTTGCTATGAAATCAGCTTCCACAGAATGATAAAACTCATAAAAGTCGCTGAGATAGTGTAGACATTTCCACAACCGGCACAGAATTGGAGTTTAATGAGATATTGGTGGCTGTTTCTAGTTGCCTGGTACCAGGCGCTAGAGTGATTGAGTGATAGTGGTCCTGAGTGTGCAACCTGTAGAGGAGGGGATGGTGTATGGACTCTGGACTGGTTCATTAGCACACGAAGGCATACTCACAGGCTAGTCATTTCCCAGCTCTAGAAACTGGCTAGCGCTGGAAGGGGCAATCTCTCCAGAATCACCAAGGCCCCTGATGTCAAAACATCAGAAACAGAAAATAAAAAAGCATAATAAATACACTGGCCACCCTTGGAAAATGATGCAGATCTCCTTTATTCTTAAAAGTCAGATGTAGGCTAGCGGAGGTGTTTTCTTTCTCTTTGCTTCCACATTTCTTTTTATATTTACAGGTACTTGTAACATACCATTTAATGGTAATAATTGTAACTAAGGGTTTATGAAACTCTTACTATGTTTAGCATTATCCTCAGAATTTTACATGTATCAACCCAATTAGTTTCCACAGCACCCCATACAGTATATATAGTTTTTATTTTCATTTTATACACAAAGAAGTAGGAGCCTTGATAAATTATATAATTTAATCAAGGTCACATAGAGTTACAATGAGATGCTCTTATTCTGTGTGCTGTACTCTGTCTCCCGTTCATTGTATTTCGGTTACTTGCTTGTGAGTCTATTGATACAGCTAGTTTCAGCAGCTCAAAATTTGGGACAGTTCTTCTTATTTGTGTATGTCCAGCCTCCATCAGAAAGCAGGCACCATATAAACCTTCGTGGAATCAATAAGTAAAGCTTTCATCACCTTTCTCTCTAATTTGAGCCACCCGATAAGCAGCCCATTGCTTAGTGATGGTGGAGGAGCTGTCCTGGGGGACGAAAACCTGTTTTATGGCTTCCTATTCTTTATTTGACATTCTCTGAGAATGGAAACTTGGGAAGAGAGAAATGTATGAAGCTGTAAATGGTTATTTCTGTGTTGTGGCATTTATGCCTTCTTAATCTGTGTGCCACAGATGCTTGCTTTGCAGGACCTGGCCTTTAGAAAGAAGTATGTGAGACATGTCCTTGGGAAAATGAAGAGAAAGTGCAGAACGTGTTCCAACCCGGGAACGTTAACAAGAGACAGGGCTACTGTGCTTGTCATCTGGTGGCTTTCCTGACTGTCTCCTCTGCTTCATTCTTCTTCCAGCTTGCCACCAGTCCTGCTTCAGGTGTGTGGGGAAGAGCCCCCATAACTGCACAGCTTGCCGGCTTTCCCGTGTCCTGTTAGATGGGCAGTGCCTCTCTCGGTGCCCAGATGGACACTTTAACCAGGAAGGCAGCTGCACAGGTGAGTATGTAACATGCTGGGGCAAATTCCCTATGCCTAGGTTTTGTCTTCATAATGCAGCCAGACACTGTAATTAGAAACCTTGTCATACCAGGAGACTTGGGCTTGGCTGTAAATCATTGTCTTGAACTTGTAGGAGTAAAGGGAACAAGAGAAATTCTGTTCTCTAATAAGGAAGCATAGAAGGGGCAAAAAATTAAAATCAGCTTTACCCTCAGTGTACAGTGAGGGGTGGATTTGTTGGTCATTATCATGGAAACAAACTGCTGCACGTTCTAATGCATTTGTGTGAGATTAGGCATCTGGTGTGACCTCTGCAGTTCTCAGTCCCACCCTCCCTGGCCTGAAGCCTAATAAAGCAAAAGGAAAGAGAGGTATTAATTTTTTTCTTTGACAGGTGAGTTCAATATGTTTTTAAGAGCACTTTTATATTTCAGTGACAGAGATTCTAGAAATTGCTAGTTGATATTAGTACAGCGTTTTATTGGAATTGACAAAATACTAAAATTTAAGCACCTTATTCCAGCACTGTGTTTTCTTGTATCTACAGAAAAAAAAAGACAAAACACATTTAATCATGATTATTATTCTATTCCTAAAAATACACTGTTGAGGCCAGCTTAGAGGAAAAAGTCCAATGTTATTAAATTGTATCACATATATTTCTAGAATCAGAAAACACGCAGTAAATTTATTAAATATTTTTAAAATAAATTAATACTTGTTAAATTCATCTAGCCTAACACTCCGAATAGGAAATTTAACATGAACATGGATTTAGACGATTGAAGATCAGTATGATATTTCTTCTGGAATTTTCTTTTTCCAGGTACCTTTGTAATCTCTCTAGGCCCCTGATGGGTTGCTTTTTTTTAAAACATGCTATCAAGCTCAGAGGGAAGTATTCTTGGTTTCTTTGTCATTGAAGTTGTCCTCGAAAACTGTTGCCTGTCCTACTGTGCTTTCACTGTAGCCCAGTTGGTTTTTTTGTGTGTAAAATTTTGGGGGGGCGTAAAGTCTGAATAGCACCAACTCTTCTGTCTCTGCCCCTGCCCGCTTGCAGCCAGCAAATGGCTGGTACCGCAGCAGCAGGGCAACCAGAGCGCTGGGCGTATTCTGGTAGGGAGGGGAAACCGAGAGGTAGAAATTATCCTGAGAACGCCGCCAGAATCTTTTGGATGGGTGTTTTCAAAGTTAAGAGCGTCAGGAATGTAGAAGGGGTGATAGTTAATGCTAACCTTCTAATCAGCAGCTCATTTTCTTGCTTGCCTTTATTTTTTTATTTTTTTTATCACGCCTTATCTTTTCTTGGCCTCTTGCCAGAAGTGAGAAGCAGTCTACCACTGGAAATCTGTGCATTTGCTTTCCGTCAGCTCTGTGCCAGAAGGGAATTTTTTGTCATCAGTTCCAGCAAGTTGTACCTAGCTCCTGTCCCCCACCTCCCCTCCCATTAGAATCAGACGTGCTTCGATGTCCTCATCCTGGGCAGAGAAACCCTTAAATCCCCTCCCATCCGCGTGCTCCTGCCTTGGCAGCGCAGACGCAGCTGCAGCTGCAACCTGCCTGCATTCCATGCCTTTCTTATCTTTATTACCGACACCTACTGAGACCCACTTTTTTCCTGCCCAGTGTAATACCTCTTGTTAATTTGTTGATTTTTCTGAGGAAAACATAGTTTTGTTATAATTTTGTCTAAGGAATTGAACTTCAAATACAACTCCTGATAACC
This sequence comes from Rousettus aegyptiacus, assembly GCF_014176215.1. Classification (NCBI taxonomy): domain Eukaryota; kingdom Metazoa; phylum Chordata; class Mammalia; order Chiroptera; family Pteropodidae; genus Rousettus; species Rousettus aegyptiacus. The sequence goes on along the minus strand of NW_023416285.1, from coordinate 47,759,564 downwards.
TCCAGAAAGAGGACCTTTTCTGTATTTTATTAAAACAGAAATCCAAGTTGTGGCATCTGACTCTAATGAGAAGGTTTAGTATTACTCGCTGTGTAGTATTTGCCTTTGCCTGCCTTGCTCTCCTTAAATTGCGGTATTTTAGGGAGTGGGTGTCTTACCACTCATTTTTCTCTTTTGTCTCTTTGATCTGAACGTCCTGATTTATATAGTTGGGGATAGTCATGCTGGCCCCTCTGGAGAATGCATCCAATCACTCTAGTTTTTATAGTTTTAGATTCCATATTCTGTTCACAGATGGCATTTTAATTGACACTAAAAATACATTCTCTTGGTCAGGGTGTGCCAAGCTTGCTCAGGAATCTTCAAAAGATGAGTAGTGTTTGAGTTCCGCTCTTAATGCAACCTGTGGAGTGCATTAAACAATTCATGTATTTACGTACTGTGCTGCTGATTCCAATCCTGGTCCTTGTTTTTCCCCCTAGAATGCCACCCTACCTGCAGGCAGTGCCATGGCCCATTGGAATCTGACTGCATCTCCTGTCACCCTCATGTCACTCTTAGTGGTGGGAACTGCAGGACCAGCTGTAAAGAAGAGCAGTTCCTAAACCTCGTGGGGTACTGTGCCGGTGAGTGAGACCTCTGTCAGTGTCAGAACCATTGGCCAAAAACTGAGGTTCTTCATGTCGGGTTTAAGAAGGCTCTTGTACCTGTCCTTCGTCAGCATATTAAGAGCTCTTTTTGGGGGAGACATTTGTTTCATATCTCGGAACTTACTCCACTGCTTTCTATCAGATATTTAGCAAATGTTTGTGGGTTTTAATGGAATTTTCTCCGCCCCCCTCTTTAATTTCCCTTCTCCCCTCCCCCAAGTCTATCCCTGACCTATGGATGTTGCTATTTCCTCTTAAGAACTGGATCTCTGAAGGTGGGGACATCTCCTCCCACACGCTCACGGCATGCACCTGGGGCCTGGTGCCCCAGCATACTCAGGGGGGCCTGGCATACCAGGGATCTGGTCTGTGGCTGCACCTGGGGCATGAACCCAGGACTTTCTGAGTGTAAAGCGGATGTGCTAACCACTACACTATGGAGCCATGCCCCAATGGAATCTTCTAATGACACTTCTGCAATTTCTAAAAATCTTAGAACCTCATATTACTGAGGATTAGAGTCATGGTAATACTACCTCATATGCGTGTGGCATACTTCAGCTTAAGACAGTAATATGTATTTTCAAAACAATACATTTCTCTAAAGACTGTCTTCCTCTTGTCTGCGGTATCTCCTGCTTCTTGCTGTGGAGAACCTTTACCTTCAACCCTGGGCACAAAAATTTAGGGAAATTAACCCCAAAATAGATCAATTGCCTCAGGAGTTGGGATTTTTCCTCCTCATTTTAGAACTCAGATCTCAGAAAGAAATTATGAAAGCAGCATGGAATTTGGATAATGATGAAGGAACCATACAGTGTTTGTGGTCATCCAGCCATTTATACTATAAATATCTTCGGGTGTCTACTAATGGTCAGATGCTCAGAACACACACACACACACACACACACACACACACACAGCTGAGTAAGGCAAAACTGCTGTCCTCAAAGAAGAGAGAGGAATTTAGAGGCTAGCGGGTTATTGTACTTTTCTTTCTCCACTTTTCCCAATTTAGAAGGACCTCGAAGGGATTTTCTTGCAGTAGCTGTCATCACAGCACTGAAGGGCTTCCCTGGGAAGCATTCTGGAATGCCACTGGGCAAGAGAGAAGGCGAGCATGCTAGGATCTGGTTGGATGCATGCTGGAGGGGTTGACCTGGCTGTAGAGTTTGTCCCTGAGCAGGGAAGAGTTGTGGCCAAGTGTCTAGATCATAGTTTGAATAGGCACATTCAGTCTGGGACAGCACTGATATTTTAGTTGTTAATTGGTGGGTAGGGGCTTAACAAATTGATGGCAATGCTCTAAGTGTAGCTAGTGGTGCCATGGTCTTGGATGAACCTTCTGTTTTGCACATGACCTTAGCTAAAGACTAGATATTAGATCCAAAGTCTATACCCTAGGAAGACTGAACTGTCAAGAGCAGGACTGCAGCCAAAAAAAAATGCTGAAATTTGGGGCAAAAATGAAGTGCAGAGACTGCAGACATTTTAGGGGCATGAAAAATAGAAGCTCAGAAAACCTAGACTTGACACTACTGAGGTACCCCACCAATTACAGGGTGAGAGCCTATTGCCAGTACTGCTAGTTGTAGTCATGACTGACTTGGGAAGTGGGAAAATGGGAGGCATTAGTGCCTACCCTTGAAGAGGAATCTGGGTATGGCAGAGCCTGACTGTTACTAGAGTTTGTAAGCTTGAATTCAGCTAGTGATTCTTTAGGGTATGAAGAAGCAGCTGCCATGAGAATTAAGAGGCTTCTGGTTAAAGAAGTGGCTATTTACTGAGCACAAGGTGCTGAGTTGCTGTTGGAAGGACACAGAGAGTTTCCAGACTACTTAAGGAGATGAACCAGACATAGTGCAATTAACAAATAGTACGAAACAATTTGTGGATAATAACACCAAAGGGCCATAAGTGTTTTAGTTCAGAGGAGGGATAAGTAAAATATATGGAAAGCATTGCGGAGGAGGTAGAACCTCAAATTCTTCCTGAAGAATACTGAGATGAGGTTAGACAGGTCAGGTGGTCTTTCTGGTTGTGGTTCCACTAGGAGACAGGTGCAGAGGATAGAGCCTGTGGGCCATTCACAGCCAGTGAGTGATCCAACCTGGCTGAAGAACTTGATTTATGTGAAGGCATAGCAGATGAAATGGTTGGAAAATTTAACTTGGAACCGGGAAATAGGGAACCCAAAGTTGCAAGCCAAAAAGTCTGGATGGACTTTTGTGGGCATTGAACAATGAGAGTTCTGGAGAGGACTATGACTTGACTAAGGGGCAGGAGATATGCGAGCTATGTGGGAGATGGACTGGAGCAAGGAGCGATGATGGTCACAGAGAGGCATTAGAAGGTGGAATCTTCTAATGGCTTTTCTATTTTCAAACTATTCTACATGTGGACCTTAAAATTTTATGCTGTGGGAAATTTTTAAAATGAATGTTTATATAAGAAGGTTGGAAATTTTTAATTTTTAATGTGCTCTGTTCTCTCCTATGTCCAGTACCCTGTTTGAAAGCAAATTAGGTTATTAGGAGATGCATTAAATTTTTAAGGCTAATAGGAGACCATGAAAATAAAGAACCATGGGACTAGGCTAAATGACACTGGAAGTCCCTCACCCTAGGAGAGCAGGTCCCACACAAATGAGCTGGAAGGGACAAATCTCGACTGTCCTGGGAATTAGGTATATTAAGTAAAGGTTTTAAATAAAGTAATCATTGTTTAGTACTTAGAAATCATTGGTGTATGAGTTTTTGGTATAGAAAAATTTGACCAATAATTTCAATTGTTGATCTTTCAGAGAAGTGTATTGATCCTAAAGTTTACTTTTTCAATAAATATATGCCCTTTCCAAACACTTCTCACTTTTTTTTTTAATGCATTCATTCATTTAGTGCTTCACCAAACATTTATAAAGTACACACTCTGTGCCAGGCACTGAATAAGATATGGTGCTTGCATTCAAGAAACATACAGTGTAGGAAGAAAGGAGGTATGTGTTGAATATGATATTGCTGTAGATGTGAGATGAGCCTGTGGGACAGGACCCTAACCCAGACCAGAAGGTGTGTATGTGTGTGGAGTGGGTAATGAGGCTTTCTGGAGTATTTTATAACTTAGTTGATTTTGAAAGATGAGTAATAATTAAAGGGGTTTTGGAGATTTGGGGGTGGAGGGGTGGGGGGAGAGCCTTCCAGAAAATGGGCCAAAGAATATTATCTATTCAGGTACCAACAAAGTGTTAAGTAGAATGCTAGCCCTTAGGATGGGAGTAGTGAGACATGAAGCAGAAGGAAGCAGGGCCAGGTCATGAAGGCCTTTGGATATTCTGTTCAAGAAGAACAGTTATGAAGGTTTTTAAGGAGGGGAATGTTATGGTCGCATCTCTGTCAAAAGAAAGACCTGTGGAAGATTGCGTGCAGGAAGACAAGACGGGGGCTGAAGGTCTTTAGGAGGTAGTTGTAGGAATCCAGATGGGATATGAAGACCTTTAATGAGAAAATTCCTGAGGGAATAAGGAGAAGGGGACATGGCTTCCCTAAGAATTAATTATATATTAGGTTGATCTATGTGATTGCTATTTTGTGGGCACAAATGGTCAAATGGTAGAAATTTAACATGGTTCAACCTTATAAAGTAGTCCTGTCTTATCTGTGGGAGATACATTCAGAGATCTCCAGTGGATGCCTGAAGCCCTGGATAATACCGAATCCTACATATACTGTTTTTTTTTTTTTTCTATGCATATATGCCTTTTCACTTATAGGAAGCACCTTAAAGCTTTTCTTTGGTATATCTGAATTACCAGCATCACTACTCTTGTGTTTGGGGCCATTATTAATTAAAATAATGAACACAAGTTACTGTGCTACTGCAACAGTCCATCTGATAACCACAATGGCTATTAAGTGAGTATGTGGTGGGTAACTTAAACAACATGGATATGCTGGACAAAGGGACGATTTACATCCCCAGTGGGACGATGCAGAATGGCATCGGATTTTGTCACACTACTCAGAACTGTACACAATTTCAAACTTGTAAATTGTTTATTTCTGGATTTTTCCATTTAATATTTTTAGATAATGGTTGACTCTGGGTAACTGAAAACATGGACAGCAAAATCACAGACAAGGGGTGACTACTGTAGAAGCAATAGAAGTTGGGGGCTGGGGGGAGGGTGGTTGGGGATGATTTCCAGATTTCTGGTCAAGTAAATTCAAGAACTGGGAGGACCATTTACCAAGGGCCAGGACAGGAAGGTAATATATTTGAACTTGGACAAGTTGAATATGGGGTGACATTGGACATACAGGGTAGCTGTCTAGGAGAAAGTTGAAGGTCTAAGTGAACACAGGTTTCTTACTGTAGCCACCAGGTGCTCATCTGCCGTCCTCATTTTACCCTAAACCCAAAGTCCTGGCATGTTGTTTTTTTTAACTGAAGTGTTACTTTAGTCAGGTCATTGTCAGCCTTGTGGAACATTTCAACAACTTTTATCTAAACTTAGGAAGGTGTTAGAAAGAGTCCTGTGATGATAGACAAAGCAGAAGATAATCCGCCCCAGGCAGTGCTATCAGTGGAATGTATTTTCATCATTCTCGGGAAGTTCTGGCACAGTGGAAGCCCTGGGAAAGGATCCTCTCTCCTCCCTCTATCAAGTGTGAGCTTTGCAGGGTGGTGGGATTTACTCATAGGATTTATTCTCTAGCTGAGCTGTACTTAAGATCATCAACAGAGACCTCTTAATTGCACTTGGCTGTTTAAGAAAGAAAATTACATCTAATCTATCACAAAGACAAGAATAAACATATCCTGGGAACAGGTCCAATAACCTCAATGTGTTATCACACATGGAGATTTCATATGTGTGGGATTCTTTCCCTTCAAGTCTATCAAAGCAAATATACAGTTTGTGAGATTTAGGTCGGGGCCGAACATTTTCAACAGAGATAAATGAACTGGGGTGAGAGGCAGGAGTGGATAAGATTGCAGCAGACATGGTTAGGTGTTATGGAAAGCAAGGTTTTTCTTTATAGATTTTTTAAATTAATATTTTTTCTACATCTCAATATTGTCCAAAGATTTCAAAGCCCAGGGTGCTTTTTCCATTTGTTTTTCTCAGCTAAAACCTTTCTTTTGTTTATAAAAGTTGGTGAGAATTAAAAAGAAAACATGAGTGAGAAATATCAAAGTGCAGATACATAAAAAAAGTGCCTTGGGCTTTGTGGAATGGCCAAAAGGGATAGCTATACTTTTAAGTTCTTGTGTAGAAAGGCGATGATACTGAGAGTAATATTGTAGAGGAGAATACTGGGAAATTTTAAATGGCTAGCAGAATTCTGAGGGCTTAAAGTTTTTTAGCTTATGCAGTAATTTTTAAAAGAAGGTTCATTTTCTTCATAAATCTTTGCCACAATGTAACCAAAAGAAGACAAATGTCAGTAAAAAAAATTTACTATTTTTAGTATTTGCATGTTCTAATCCATGATAATTTCTAAGTAATGGTTAAAAAGAAAAAGATTCTTGGCTAAATAAATTTGAGAACCCCCTCAGTTAAATAACGTTAAGCAACTTTCTTCATTGCAGGATTTCTCAGAACATTAAATAAACAAATGTACATTGCGAATCTCTAAGATGAAGGAGGCTGGACATGATCTCCCAAACATTTAATTGCAGATCCCTCCCCTTCGTTTATTATAGTTTCTCACAGAGCTAACCAAGTGGTTCACAGAACAATCTTTGGGAATCCCTGCACTAATTGATGATAATATCTTGAATAATTTGTCGGCACTTCCTAAAAGTAAAATTAAATAATGAACCTGTCCTCAGATTTTGGACTCACTCCTTCCCTCCTTTCCTTCCTTTCTTCCTTCTTCTCTCTACGGGCAAGCAGAGGGATCATTGAGGAGGCTTAGCTTTGCCACTCTCTTGCATGCCGAAGACCACCAAAGAGCAATCAGTGATTATCCTCCAGTGTGTAGTCTGAGAAGTGTTTGCTCTTTGAACCTGTGTGAGGCTATTTGTTGACTGGTTAGAAAACCTGTTAACATTTTTCTTCCAAATCATTTTTTAAAAACCCCACAATACCCTTATGCGGGCCCCTTCCATAATTTCCCCCCATTTATTATCATTATTTCTGAAAGAAGGCCCTTAAAAAAAGTTGTGAAAAAGTCAAACGCGCAGATTAAAAGAGCAACAAATCCTTATTTTGGAATAAGCTGACACAACTGCAACACTGAGTAATGAAGAAAACCAATTCAAGTTGAACATAATTATGGACCTGGGAAGGAGCTCTGTACGAGCCATTGTACCAGCTTTCTGCTTCCAGACACGGTGGCTTGAAGCCAGAGAGGTGAGAACTAATTCTGTTTTACAACAGTTTCTACATGTGGGGGAGGTGGATTGGCACTGCCTACATCTTGCTGTAGCTGCTCTTGTAGCTGTAAGTAGAAAGGAAGGAAAGAGGCACCTACTATAAACGTGTAGCAGTTACTACCTTATTTTGATCATCAAAATCCTTTCCACCCATTCCTCTTGGCCTGGTTGATATTCCTTCCTTTCTAGGACCAGCTTCCTCTTGGCATCTCCCACGTAGTAATTCATGGTATGCTGATTGTTTCTAGCACTTACCTAGCACTTGGCATTGGCTAGTTCATGTTCTCTGTGAGTGATCTTTTCCTGGTGCTAATAATAGCCCTGTTCTGAGGGCTCATTATGTAACAAGCACTGTGCTAATAATTACTTTGAATGCGTTTTGCCATTTAATATTAACATCGATCCTCCAAGATAGGCACTCATTTGATCTCCATTTGACATATGAAGAAACTGAAACACAGAAAGTTTGAGTAACTTATTCAAAATGACAAAAGTTGGAAGATAAAGCCAAGATTTGAATCTAGTGTCTGTGATTCCAGAATCTAAATATTTAACCATTTTGCTGTGCTATATGATGCCAAATACAGTTGATTATATTCAACAGGGACTCAAGAATGATTTTTTGTTTGGTGGATTAAAAGGTGGATTGGCAGAGACTGGCATGACAAGGTGGCCTGGAGAGGAATTGTTGCAAAGGGAAAAGTTGCAAGAAATTGCTAGTCTGTTTTAAATGCTAAGGAAGCATTTAGACTGCCATGTGTACATGCGGCTCTATTGTATATTAACATTATTAAATTAATAAACTTTAAAGAAATGTTAATATGTACTATATTTTAATAATTTATAGCACTCTACATTTACATTAATCTTTTCCACCATATACATATATGTATTTTTCATAGTTGTATCAACGAATATGTATTTCTTTGTTTTCCCCTTTGTATCACTATATATTTCCATATGTTGGTGAATACTCAAAGAATCTTTGTAATTGTCACTTTTAATGGCTAAATAGCACCACATGGTGTTTGTGCAACTTAACTTGATTGGCCATTTTCTGTGGTAGACCTAGGTGGTAGCTAGCAGGCGATAGGTTTATTGCTTGGTCTGTGGTATGTTAATTATGATTTTAAAGGCTTTAGCTGGACTAGGTATGTTTTTCATGTTACTATAAATAGCAATAATGGTATGTTTGTGGAATTTTATAATTTTCAAAACATTTTCTCACTTATATTCTCCTTCGATCATTCCAAGAAACCTTACAGTGGAAGTGGAAATAAAAGCTCCGTGCAGCACCCAACACATAGATGTATAGCAGGAATTCTTGGGTGAATGCATGACTCAAATATGGGGTCCTAATGTCTACTGTAACCTCCTTCAAATGCATCATATAGTAATTATATCAAGGATCTTTCTTCTTCGCGTGACCCATTTTTTGGTTCTTATCTCTTGTTTTTCACCTCCTGCTTCATTTCATCTGATCCTATTCCATTTCTATATTTTTTCAATTTTCTAATGTCTTTTTTTTTTTAAAAAAATTGCTTGTTTATTTTCCATATCTTCTTCTTTTGCAATACACTTTATTTTCTTATTTCTCATCTTGTCACCCTATTTCTATTACTTGAACTATGAATTGCATATCCAATCTCTCTCCAGAACTTATTCTTCCAATTTGTGTTTTATTTAAGAAGCCACACTATCTGCTGAAGGATGATTGAATATTTGAAGGTATTTCTTTTCTTTAAACTTTTTCTTTCAGAAAAGAGAAACATGAACTGTGCTTAAATTGGGCCTTCCGAAATTAAAAAGAGGAAGTTGTATTTTCTTCTTCATGTGACTTTTACTCAACACTGTCTTACCTAGCTTTGGTAAGGGCAGAAGGATTTTACTCATGAGCTTTCAACTTGGCAGGGATCCCAATGGAGTCAGGATTGCTGTTACCTACATAAGAACCACAGGCCAGGGCTTGAACTGTAGAGAAGGCCTTTGAAGTTCTATGCTTAAAGAACATAGCTGGATTTAGACTCCTATCCTTTTCTGTAACTAAAGAGAGCAATACGGGTAAGGCTATACTTACCTACTTTTCTTACACACATGTATATCTCTGTGGTTTATATGTAATAGGCAAAATAGTGACTTAGATACAAGCATAATAATCAATGTCAATGTCAGTTCTGATCAGACGACCTACTACAGATAAAGAATAATTACTAATGTTTATTGAGCACTTACTATGTGCCAGCTCTTCGCCTCTATTATGGAATTTAATCCTGACTACAACAACATGAGGTTGGTGCTATAATTAGTAGTGTCTCCATTTTATAGCCTAAGAGACTGAGATTGAAGGCATTAACCATTTGACCCAATGTTTCACAGCTAGTAAACAGTAGAAATGAGCTTTGGAGCAGTGCTACTTCAGAGGACACACATGTGACCACTGTGTCATCAGCCTTTATCACCTGATCTAGTTCCAATAAGACCTTCTCTGCTTCTTGGCAATCATATTATTTACAACTCTCTTTGATGCTTGCCCACCGTGACTTTTCCATATGTACTTTCCACACTTTTCCTCAACTCAGATCTTCCTCAGATCAGTTTACATATTTTCTTTCTTTTTTGTTTAGAAGATTAACATAATTTGATTAAAACAACAGCACAGTCAAAAACAAAACAAAACAAAACAAAACAAAATAAAAACCCAGAAAACTCCCTTACCTTTTCTGCTCAAATGTCCTGTATCTTCTTCTCAATGCTTCTTTTTCATCATTTCTTCCTTGTTTCCACAGTTACCGTCCGAAGCCCTGGCCCTATTGGATGCTTCTCCCCACTCCACACCACCCCCTCCTGTGTGCCCGTGCACATTGTTCTTCCCTCCTAACTAGGGTGTCCTCAGCCAGCAACAGTTACAAACATCAAATAAGCATACACATTCAAGTCCCTCTGACCTCTTCTGAATAAATATTCTCTGATCCTTCTTTGCACCTATTGAATTTTAGGTGCGGCTTTCTTCTGTCATGAGCATCTCAAAGGAATAGTCTGAGCCTCACTTAATGCTCTGTCTCCCACTGTACCTTCCATAGTTCTTCACACCCAACTGATGTTCCATGAATGTTAATTGAAGCGAACATTCTCCTCTTCTGGAGGTAGACCAAGAGTAAAACATAACCTAATGGGAGGCTGGGTACAAGGCACTGAGATACATGGCCAGGAGTGGTGCTCATATCTCCTTGTTGGCAGCAAGAACTGGCACTAAAACTGAGGAAAGAACTTTGCCCTTACATTTGACACTTCCTCTCCATCCCTTCCGTCTTCAAATTGTCTGATTTCTTGGATCCTACCGCAGCCTTCTCAAAATATATATGAATTTACCAACAGTGGGTAGAAATCATTGCCCTATAACCTAAAGGTCAGTCTATTATAGGATTTTTTTTAAAGGGGGAGGTTGATTATTTTTCAGGGTCAGACAATAGCTACAGACACTGAAAAAAAGAGTTTTGTTTTGTTTGTTTGTTTTTACTTATTCAGAGCCTGTACAAAAAGAACACATGACTTTCAAGGGCTCATGGATGGCCTAGGGCCAAAGTCATGATCAAAAGGGGAAGAGAGGATGCTTCTTTTTCTGGATATTTTTCTGGGCTTATCTCACAAGTGGAACCCAATCAGTTTTAAAAATGGCATCAGAATTCAAATTCTATATATACACTTTAAGGGTACTAAATTTTGGCATAAAATCATTTCTTTTTTTCCTGGTGAGGAACAGCTACAAGTACTGATTATTTTAACTGCTTCCAAACACATTCAATGTGGTTGCATTAAAAACCTAACCGACTGACAGGATATTATTAAAAATATCACTGTGTGTCTAAATTTGTCTTTATAGATCATTATTTATCAGCTAAGGAGTCGCTGCCCCATAAAACCAACATCCAAAGCCATTGCTTCAACAGAACACATTTACTTTAATATCTTCAAGCTTTTTCGACTTTGCTCCAAAGATATGAAATAAGTCACTTCAATGCCTTGTGCTTCCATCCATCATGACTGTGTGTAATCCTCACTGATCCTCGAAGCAGAGCCTTTGTGATTTGAAGAAAGAGTCAAACAGTGATGACCACATGTAATTTCCTCACAGCTTCAGGGTGGCATATTAGAGGATACTGCAGCTGCTGAGTCAGAATATCAATTTTTTATCTATTTAAATTTTTAGCATATTTGCATGCTGTGCATATTTAGAAAACAAATGGAATCCAGTGCTTGCTTAAAAACAAGAAATATATTTGTTTCAACTGAAGCTAATACTCCATTTCCAGGCTCCCTTGTAATGTGTTCATTAATTTGTTTGTTTAAAGTGCTAATTCTCTGGGTTTGTTAGCAAGCAGCCACATAGACAAACAACTGGAACTCCATCTGCCCTGCCCCCCCACCACATGCTTATTTTATACCAGCAATCTGAAACAGGCTAAACATTAATGTATCCTGGGTCTCTCATCTTTTCTTGTCACCCTTAATGAGTCTTATGTTTAAAGACTCTTCACTGTAATTGAAATAGTGACAAATAAGGATTTACTTACTGAGGAGTGATGGGAGAGACGGCCTCCAGAATAACACTGTTTTTAAACATTTAGTGGCTGCACACTCACCATTTAGACATATTTGAGGTTAGCTTCCTTTTTTTTTGATCACAGACAGGAAAGTCTGAGACAAGTGCCTTACTGCACAGATGGGGCTTTTAAGATGAGACTTTAATCCTTACTGAGGCTGCTAGATCGGTAGGTTGGAAACTCAGTTCCCCTATTTTAGTAACTGTGACAGTATAAACTTCTTCTCATGTGTCCTTTGAAATTGTTCCAAATACCACCTGTGGAGAGGAATAGGGACAAAAAGTGGAGCAAGTAGGATTAAGGAGGAATTTACTCTGTGGTTTGTTGACCTCTCTGAGGATATTGCCATTTTCAGGACACTGACAGCTGTGCTCCTACAATGTAGATACAGTGGATATGAATTAAGATTTGTCAGATGGTCGCTGCCTACCAAGAAGAATTCAAGAATTGCCTCCAAATTAGCTTAGTTCTCAGAAAATGTGCTCACAGATTTTACTGTGCATGAAGTTACTGGTGTCATAGCAGTTCCCCAGGACACATAGTCACCTCCTGTAGTGCCTGGAGATGGCTCCTACCACCTCTTAATCATGTTCGATTGTATAATTAATATACTTGGCTAATCATGGAGATATTTCTCTCTTTGTTATTTCAAATTATACTGACAAGGCAGTTGTAAATTGTCACACCCATGGCCAGGTAGTGCCCTTTCCCTCCTGGCATAAAGTAGATTTTGAAAACCAGGTGGTACAACCCTTTTCATGAGCCTCCAACTTCCTAATTTCCTCATATTATTATTCCAATATTTTTTTTTCTTTCATTCAACAAATAAGTAGGGGCTAGCTGCTAGGTACTACTGATTTAACCAAATTCTACTTTGCTTTCATTTTTAAAGGCATTTTAGAAGCTGACGATTTGTGAAAGGGTTGTATTTGGCCATTGCCTGGAAGACAATGGCCCATCCAGGTCCTGCATGGCTCTTGCAGCCAATTCCCACACAGTGTTCGTGCCTCAGCCTCCTCTGGGAGCCTTCTCTGCCTCCTGCACTGACTCAATACCCATGTTATAGACTCATGACTCTTGTACTGATTCTGTTAGCATTTTGTGGAACGTTTGTAACAGTTTCCTGGCAGTCCTGTGTCTTAATGTCTGCTGTACACTCTCTTGTTGCTCATCCTGATGTGCCACCATCTCTACTGCCCTGTGACACAGGACTCAATTTGGAGACAGTTCTTCTTAAGGAAAGAAGCACAGCCCAAGTCGACTCTATGATTGGATTCTGACCACTCCACTGGACTGCCTCCAGTCTGTTCTGTGGGAGGGGAGGGCAGGGACAAAGCAAATGGTCTCTCTGCTCCTTCTTTCTCTTTAGCTTGAAGGGTTTTTTTTAGATTTGGGTGCCAAGGTGGAACATGTGGGGTTGTATTGATGGTGGAGGGCCTGGGTCTTAGCGCCAATACACAGTCACTTTTTTTTGGTTCTATTTTTAACCAGTGCTTAGCCTTGTGAATTTGGTATCTGTGAAGTCTGCTTCCGATAACTTTCTCTGGGACCACATGATGGCCTGTGCTTCCTGGTCCAATGAGAGATGGTTACAGTGGGTGAGGAAAGAACTCACTGATTGACATTATCAAATTATTGTTTGGTTACACATAATACATACTCAATTATCATTATATATCCAGGGTCATTTTTCTCTACCATACTGAAAGCTCTTATAAGTATAGTAAATTTTGAACATTTTTGTTGTTCAAAAGAAAAGATTTTTTAAATGTTCAACCTTATGATGTAATACCAGTTTTCATTAGTCAAATTAGCCAAGATTGTTCTGCTATTTTTAAAATCTTAGTGCAGGCAAAGTTAAAATGAAATAGTCTCAAGAATGGCTCTTAGAGATGTAAATTGATACAAGCTTTCTAGAAAGAAATTTGTAATACCTATTAAGAATTTTACATTTCTCTTCAAGTCTGTAGTAGCTAAAAGTGTATGCTCTGGCATCACTGTGAATATGGCATGTGTGAGCAATTGTTTTAACATCTGAGTCTCAGCTCCTCATATTTAAAATAGGGACAATAACAATGTCTATTTCATATTTTTAAATGAGATTATATATTTATATTAATTAGTATAGTGCTTAATGTATATTCAGAGCTTAATAAATGTAAGCTATAATAATATGAATTGCACTCTTTTTGACATTGTCTTTTAGGAAATACAATTGACCCTTAAACAACATGGGTTCAAACTGCATAGGTCCATTTATATGTGGATTTTTCCACTAAATATTCAGTTGACCTTCTGTGTCCTTGGGTTTTACAGGCACAGCTGGAGAGTCAAGGATGTAGAGGTCTGGCTGTATACATTGTTCTATGCCATTTTCTATAAGGGACTTGAACCTCCTCAAATTTTGGTATCTATGCAGAGTCCTGAAACTAATCTCCTATAGATACCAAGGAATGGTAAAAGTGTTTGGGGAGTCAAAAGTTATATGCAGATTTTTGATTTCATGAAGGTTGGCACCCTTAACGCCCATGCATTGTTCAACTGCAATCTAAAATGTTTCAAATTCTTATCATGGTTTTAATGATTAAAGTGGACAAATTGGAAGTAAACGTTCAAGCTATAAGAAAAATGGCAACATTTCTTATTCAATGCTGGAATATGCATCCCCTAAAAACAATGTTTACAAAGAGTCCCTGAAGACATGTGGAAATGCTGACTAGTATTGAGTAAAAAGAAAAAAAAATTGTATAGATAATAAAAAGATATTACATGACAACATTTAATATATTTTCATCTATATAAAAATCTATATGTGTAAAATTGTATAGAAAAAGAACTCAGAAAAATGTTAATGTTGATATTTCATCTGAAAAGCCTACTTGGGGTGATTTTTATGCTTATTTATACTTTGTGAAAATGTTCTTCATTTTTTTCCCATGGCTCACTGTAGTGAGAAAAATAAAACTCTAAGATCCCTGTTTGAGTCCCACTCAGCCCCTCTCCTGTGTAGATCATGGTGGCTCCCTGAGCTTGCACCTGAAACTTACATGCAGGTGGTGCCCAGTGGACTGGACACTTGTAGCTGTCATGCCTGAGTTCTGTAGTCTTCTCCCGGGAACTATACTTTTCTGATTGTAAGTCATAATACTGGTATTAATTTTCAAGCCCTTGTTGCTATGACTTTTGGCCACTTTCCCTGTACATCATTACTCATTTTGAGCTCTCCCAAGGAATTCTCTCCTACAAAGAGATTTTTACTTCAAACCTCTCAAGACAAAGGTGTTTCTTACGTTTTAAGAATTTATTTTTCTTTTCTGGTTGGTTTAAGAAAAGTCAGTCAACCTTCAGATTGACTTTAGAACATATTTATTTAAATGGTCTTCTGTTGGCAGCTTGTATACGACAGAGTTGGGATGGGAGGTTAGCATGAATGTATTAATTAACAGGAGACTCACTCATATTGTTGTTTTGGAATGAATCTATTCATAGGATTGGATGTTCAGTATGACTTTTAAAACCATGGATGAATGAATAAGGAATGAATACAGGTAGTGAACAAAAAGAGTTGGAATCTAACTTTCCAGACTCAGGTAGTTACAGTCTTGTGTATAAGATAAAACTATAAACTAACTTGGATCAATGTGACGATCTGGACAATCTGCAGTTGATTGTGTTATATTTTCAGGTATCATTTATTGACTTCTCCTCGTCTTTGGGTACTTACTCCATCATGCAATGTGATACGTCTGGTGATTGCCCCGATGCCTTCCTAAGACTTAGCATAGAGCCATGGAGAGAGGCAGAGGCCTTGAAATTTTTGAGTCTTCGAAACTCTTAAGCCCTTTCCACTGGTTCTAGTAGCTGCATACCAAAATATGAAGCAAATAGCCATGTTTGGTTTAAAGCCTCCAGAGAATGAGACTCAATTATGAGGACAAAAGAAGTTGAGGACTGTGAAGAATCTCTATACTTATCAGGTGGTCAGAGGTAGGGAATGAGAACCTGGCCAAGAGAAGCCCCAGGACAAAGCATGCTAATGGGGTCAGAGGGTCTAGGAGGAGGGTGGCCCAAAGTGTCATGTGTTGCAGAGATTTTAGGTAGGTTAGGAATAAGAAGAGGCCATTAGATTTGGTCATTAAGAGGCAGGCAGAGGCATTTTTAAGGGCAATACCACAGTAGGATTGTGGAGGTTGAAGGCAGATTACGATGAGGTACAGAATTAGGGAGGCAAGGAAATTGGGTGGTAACGAGTGGTAAGAGATGGGGTGGTTGTAGAGAAAACCTTTATGAGGGTAGTTGAGGCAGAACCTGTTTGGAGGTTGAGGTCAAAGAGAGTAAGGAGAGATGAGTGTAAAGTGAAATAATGTTGAAATAATGTTGAAAGTTGGATCAAGAATGTGAGTGGTGGAATTAGCCATTTTATCCTGTGAGAGAAGAAATAAAATAAAAATGGGTAAAGACAGATGTTTTGAGGTTGACAGGAAGGAAGGTGCTCATGCTTGTTGGGGTGGGTGAAGTAGAAGATGAGACAACCTGGCAGGAGGTGGGCAGGTTAGGGGCGGTGACTGGAAAAGAGTAGAAAGGCGTTAAAGCTGCCAGGAGAGTGGGAGGGAGTGTCCATAACCTACTCTAGCTTCCTTTAGAAATAATTACTATATCTTACTCTTCATTTTAACAGCTTTTAGAGATCTTGAAGATAAGACAAATCCAAAAATATTTATTTATTGTACCCACAAAATAGAGATCTGCTTTCTCTTCAAAGCATCCCCAGGTGATTATTCTTTTTCGTTTCTCTAATTGCACATTAGAGAAACCTTCAGTTAGATGCAACTGGTTTTTAGACCACCGAACACCTGCAGATCCTGTTGATGCATGCCTGAGCCCAGAACTCTCTGTAAGCACTGGCTTTAAAGAGGAAAAGGCCATGACTTTTCAAATAATGGTGCCTTGAATCAGTAATGTTTCCCAGGTGTCCAATCCTAACATGTACCCGTTCATTAAGGTAATCACAAAACACGGTCTCTTCCATTTGCTCCAGCAGCTTTCGAAGCTTTTTAAATCTCCCTTTTGCACTTGTAAGACTATGTTCCTGGCACTGTGAGGAAGGTACAGTAAAAGAGAACAAAAAGGCTGGCATTGTGTGGAAACCATACACTAAATCAGGAGAAATAGCCTCCTTATCATATTTCTCTCAATATAGTCATGATTGCCATTATAATTCACTGAAGGGCTATCATGGGGATTAATTTGACTCTCAGGATATCCAGAATTGTTCTCAGTATTGGCAAAAGGCTGCCTGTAATTTGAAACTCCCAAAGTTCAGAAAAAGGTCAGGAGCTGTTAGTTTGTGCACCACTAGAAGAGTCAGCATTTTTGAGGAGGACAATTTGGTTCAAATTCTGGAGTGGCTCTAAAGCCCTAGAAAGACTTCTCGTGTGGGCAAGTGGGCGCTGGTTATGGAACTGGGATCTACTTCTTGTGTAGGGAACAAGTCTCAGATGATCAGCAGTTAAGAAACTGTATCACTAAGGGTACAGAAAGACCTCTTTTAGCAGATTTCAGGTCTAGGCAATCTGTTCAATGACAGGATCTTTTAGCCTTAAAAGTCACTAGAAATCACAATCTCTAGCTAAAAGACTGAGATGAAACAAGACATTTCTGGTCCCTAGGTAGGGCATTAGCAAGTGCAAACCGTGCTTTGATTCCTACAGGGGAAGATGGAAAGGCCAATAACCAGAATTCTTTCTTCTCTTTTCTGGGGTCTTAATTCCTTTTTCATTTTGGTGGGTAATTCTGGATTCGTGGATTTTTTTCCACCTTTGAGATAGAGAATAGTAAATGGGACTTGAAGGGCAATTACCACTTGAAGAAGGACAAAGGATGTTTTCACCTAAACACAATCAAGTTCCTTAATTAAAGGATGACTGTTATATGTGCAAGAACAAGAGTCAGTGCTGGCCATACCAGATCATTTGTCTTGTGGCTTCAATCACACCTGGTACAGCAGAACTTCTGTGAGCTATATACTGGGTCATGGAAATGAATTTTCAACTCGTAACTCTTCTTCCTAAGTTTCCCTCTAGTTAAAAACTAAAGTTTCCTGCCAGCTCAACCCAATTATCTGCTAACCTCAGTCCTTCCATACCAACCCCCGAGATTGGTAGACTGACCCTGGAAGAAGCCATGTGGGGGCACTGAGCACTGCTCAGGAGCCCTGGGAGTGGGGGGCATGCTGTACTCAAGTTTTCTGAGCTCTTGGAGAAAATGGAGAGAGCACTGATGATGCTGTTTCTGTGAGTCTGTCAGTTCTTTCTGTCCCCCTAGCAAGTAGGTATCACATGCTGCCCTAGTACTTGAAGGTTGTTCAGTGAGAATGGGATGAAAACTCGATTGCCGTTATGGGCCTGGCCATTTGGTTAAAACCTCAAACACACAATTTGCACAGGTCCCAG
Source organism: Rousettus aegyptiacus (assembly GCF_014176215.1). Classification (NCBI taxonomy): domain Eukaryota; kingdom Metazoa; phylum Chordata; class Mammalia; order Chiroptera; family Pteropodidae; genus Rousettus; species Rousettus aegyptiacus. Next base: position 47,741,480 of record NW_023416285.1, on the reverse strand, counting down.
GCTCCTGCTTTACTGCCATATACTGCCTTTGGGCTACTCTGGCTGTCTGTGCAGCAACAGTGGTAATTGCAATTCCATCTGCCCTTCGGTGTAATGATGAGACGTAGTGCTCATATCATCTCTGCCTTTTCTCTGCCCCCCTGCCCTCTCCAGACTGCCATCCTCTGTGCCAGCGCTGTGCAGCTGATCTCCACAACACTGGAAGCATCTGCCTGAAGTGCCAGAATGCCCGGCACCTGCTGCTAGGGGACCACTGTGTTCCCGATTGCCCTTCTGGATACTTTGCAGAGAAAGGAGCTTGTAAAAGTGAGTAAGTGCTGGACACAGGAGCTTCCAGTGCCTCATGAGCTTCTCTTTGGGGCAATAGCTGAGAAGGCTGGAACTTTGAGATAGAGGGAGAGAGCGAGGGGGAAAGAGAGAGAGAGGCAGAGACAGAGAGAGACAGTGAGAAAGAGAGAGAGTGGAGAGAGCATGCGAGAGCAAGAGCAGGGAGCACACTGTGGGATTATAAACCAGACCAGCTAATGCTCTCAGTGTTGGGTTTTTATTAAGGGCTCTTAGGATGCTGCTTTGGAAGGGAGTTTGGCTTCATAGGTTCTTTTTGTGTCTCTTTTCCCTCTGCAGAATGTCACTCCTCCTGTAGAACCTGCCAGGGCAGAGGACCCTTCTCCTGCTCCTCATGTGACACCAACCTTGTTCTGTCCCACCTTGGCACCTGCAGCACCACCTGCTTTCCAGGGCACTATCTCAATGACAACCATTCTTGTCAGCGTAGGTTTTCAAAAATGAACTTTCTCTCTTTTCCTGTTCTTCCGAAGTCATCAAAGGAAATGTGAAGTTCTTGCTTCTAAATTCTCACATAGTAACTTTCATTTTTATAAAAGGAAAAATTAGTCTGCAAATGCATATGGATGCCATTAGCTGATTATAACTCAGATACCAGCTTGATTAGAAGTGCTAGGCTGGGGGGTCTCTGCAAGTACCAGCTGTGATCTTGGGCCAGTTATTTACCCTCCCTATTCTTTAGTCATCTCAAAAAATAAACTGTTAGTCTCTTTCACCTTATGGTTTCTCTCAGCAATTCAATTCCAACATCCTGAGAGAGAGTGGGTTTTGTTCTAGAACATATCAGTGAACACTTCTCTGGATTTAATTTGTTTCGACATGTATTTCTTGCATATTGACAATGAGCAAGACTTGACATGCTGCAGAGCATTTAGTTTCTGCCCAAACAGTAGTTATTTTGTCTTGCATGAATGTTACTTGTATAGATGTCTTATTTTTCAAAAAAGTCAAAATACGATTAATCGCCTGAGTCAGGAAAAACAAAAGTTAGGATAAATTAAGGAAAGGACAAATCTGAGTGGAAAAAATTAGGAAATCTTTCACAGATGAAGGAACGCTTTTGAGATAGGCTGAGGTGGCTTATTTTATCTCAATCACTGAAGAGTCATTTGCAAAAAAACTTTTGTTATACTTTCTCATTTTGAAAATGACAGTTAACAAATACAATGTTAACATTTCAATTTTATGTCCTAGGAAGTGAATGAATTATTGAGTAATGGTTATGAAAGTGGGCTCTAGAGTTGGGTAATTAAATTTCAAATTCCACCTGCCACTTTGTGACCTTGAGCAGGTGAATTAAGGCCTAGGCCTCAGTTTCTTTTTCTATCAAAGGGGGATTATACTAGTACCTACATCTAATATTATTGCACTGAGCACAGACCCCCAGCATAGAATAGACTTTCAGTATAGCCCTTGTCAATGTTGTTATCAATATCATCAGCATCACTCAGAATGAGAGGCAAACCAAGCAATAGATATTTATATTTTATAGATAGAAAGATATTGCTAACTAATCAAAGTTAGTTTATTGAGACATTTGCAAGGATTTGCATTTGAAATGAAGTTATATGGAACTCACAATTTAGCATCATTTGTTGAGATACCAGACACAGAAATTCCTTTTTGAACTGATGAAAAGATTTCTTTACTTTTGCAATGAAATCTTTGCTTAGTATAAATCAACTGGCTGCCAGAATCCACAGATTCTGGAACACAAGAGACGCAAATAAAATACCTGCACATTCTATTCATGAGCAAGAGAGTGTCAGTGGAGAAATTGTGACTTAGATTTATCAGGCTCTTCACATCAGTGGAATCACAGAAATAAAAGTCCAAAAGAAAAGTAGAATACTTTAGAAGACTATAGGTGACAAAAATATGTTGCGTTGAAATACTTTTCTTCGGGGAAGCTTTTGCCTTGGTGCAGCTTGATCTCTGCACAAATGCGTTTGCCATGACAGCATGTAAATAGGATTTTATAGACTTTACATTAAATTAAGAATCTCCTAACGTTAGTTCTTTGCTAAAGCTTAAGTTTCATTCTTTCTTTCTAAGATTGAATAAAGCATGCCCCTAAGTTGGGATTTTTGAGTATTTAGTTTGTTAAAAAAAAAAAAAAAGTCCCTTTCTAATACTCATCATTATAGACAATTATAGGCCTGACAATTTTAGAAATTATGTAGTAAAGGGCTTTTAAGAAAATATGATCAGTATTAAGGAGTGGTAACTATATGTTAGAAGAAAGTGAGCACTGGAGAGCTATTTAGATTCTGATTATGGAAACCCTTAGAAATTACACATGGAGCTCTAAAACTTGAGGAGGACTAGCTGAGGTAGGAACTTTTAAAAAGAGATGATAAATGAGGTTCCCAGCACTTGCAATTATAGTGCTTTAGAGTAGGAAGAGAACTTGGGAGCTACCCGAGCCAACCTGGCTCCCAATGCAGAGATTCTTTCTCACTTCCCCCGACATACTTCTATGGATGAGGAAGGAAGCCAAGTCTTTTTTTTTTTTTTTTTATTTGGGGGAGTCTGCTAATGTCTAGTGTTTGGCAGTTCTTTCTTATCAGCTCTAGAACTTCCCCCTGTAGCAATATAGAATAAGTCTCCTCCCTCTTCCACATGATTACCTCCAAAAGTTTGAAATTAACTGTCATCTTCCACTGCTCTGCTCCAGGCAGAACTGGAGCCAATGGAGTATTAAGTACAAATGGATGACCATCTCCTAGAGCTGCAATAGTCAACAAGCCTATTTAAGACGGAGAATGGACTTCATAAGCTGTGAGATCCCTTCCTCCTCAATGAACAGTGGTTAAAGTACACCCCTGCTTCTCTCACTGGTTTCTGGTCCACTCATCTCTTCCTTCACTGTCCTATTGGCATTTTCCATGGGGTCAGTGACCTCAGAAAACTATACCTGCTACTCCAGTTATGATCACATCAACATGGCTGCAATAGGACCAATACCCTGTGAGGTATAAATGTCATATGATGGAGAAAATGCTCCTTACCCACATTCTTCTGATGATGGAAGCTGAGAACCAGATTGCCTTGGAGAGGGATGAGGGGTTAATGAGAGAGGAGGTGGGGTTCAAAAAGAAGTGGTTGAAGCCTCGTGCTCCTCAGTGTGATATTATCGCCTCCCTCCAAATTCTCTTTTAATGTTTCAAAATGCTCAACATGGATCCATTCCTTTTGGGGGGCTGAGTTATGTAACTCAGTGAGGGGGTGAGTTATATACATCGAGGTTCCAAGGGAAAATGAAAGACTGTATAGAAGGATTCAAGAAGATAAAGGGAGACAGAAGCTTGAGGAAGTAAACTATAGGAAACTCTCAGCTGGAAGGACAGGGCATTAACCTGTCACTCCAGGCTGAGGACTAGCATTTGGATCCCATTTTTCAGCTCCATGTCAAGCAGAGAGATCCAGCTGACATTTAGGTTACGTGAGGGCTCGTTAGCTTAGGATTGTGTTAGTTTCTTTATTAACCGTATCACACTTTTAGTAAGCTTTTAATTAACCACAATTCTTAGATCATTTTTTATAGGAATTGCTGTCTAAGGTCTTCTGTATCCTCTATTTATGCAATTAGTTATAAATCATAAATGCAGGAGTTATAGCTTTGTTTATTTTATCTGATTACTTTTAGTTTCTGGCTTCAATCGACTAAAATAAGTGAGTTATTCTTTTCGGCTAGTGAAACTTAACTATGTGCATTTCCTATATAGATATATATGGCTTATTTAAATATCATTAGAATGATTTCTGTTTTCATTAAAGTCATTAGTAAAAATATTGATCAAGTAAAAAATTAAGACTTGATTATAATACTCCACTAGACATTTCTTTTACCAGTTACAAATATTTACTGATCCCTTTTTTAAGTATTCATTTCAACCATCTTCAGAAACACCTTCAACTACTAGACCCCACTTTATTTTTATATTCACAAGTTTATCTTTGGACCCTTGGTCAAACATTGCCAAAATTAAGATACACTGTGTATGGAAATCCTAACCAAAAAATCGAAAAAGTTTAGTCTCATGTAAGTTTCTCACAATTAAAATTATTTTTTAATTATTCCCAAAGTATCTGAAAATCCTGTCTAGAATTTTTCTAGGACCTTTAATCACAAATCCATAAACTCTAATGAATATTTTATACCAATAGCTTTTCTTATAGATGAAACAAGAGGATTTTCTTTTTATTTTATAGGGAAGTAATTTGCCTGCGCTGTGCCTCATGTTTTAATATCTCATTGATCTAGACTCACATGATCACTCTCTAGACATTTCCTTTGATATATACTTAGAGAAGACTGCAGAATGAGGCAGAGATGCTAGTGCTTGAGTATATATACTTACAAGACCTGGCTACTTTCACTTACACAGCAAGTGTTTCTTGAACACCTACAATATGATAGATAACCAGCTAGGCGCTGGGACTATTAAGAAGGAACAAAACAAACCTGATCTTTACTTTCATGAAGCTTATGGCTTAAAGGATACAGGTGTGAGATAATCAATTACATGAAAATAGTTATGTATGACATGAAAGAAATATACAGGATGTTATAAAAGCAGTAACTAAGAGACCTAGTCCAGACTGGAGCGCCAAGGAAGACCTTGAAGAAGAGACTGAAGAATCAGTAAGAGTTAAAGAGACTTGGAGATTATATTGACAGGATTCAAATAGGTGTATTAAGATTTCTAGGTGGAAAGAATAAAGAAAATGATGGAAGAGCAATATTTGTAGAAATGAAGGCTGGAAGTTTTCTAGGATTGAAGAAAAATATGAGTTCAAAGATGAACTTCACCTCTGAAGCCTGAGTAGTATGAATGAAAAAATCATTCCGGTGGGTACATGGAAAATAAATTGCGAGGGGGGTCACACTGCATACGAGGCTATGGTAGTAGTCCAGAGGGAGATGATGGCTTGGATGTATTGATGGCATTTGTGGCTATGGAGAAAAGCAAAAAGTTTTAAAAATTATATAGGAGAGTTCCAGTAAATAAGATCCAGTGAGTGATTAGATTAGGAGTGAGGAAAATGGGAAGTGGCGGGGGGCGGGGGAGGGGGGGCGGAGCAGGGAGAAGTGGCATCATCAAAATAGACTTCCAGATTTCTAGCACAAATAGCTGAATAGATAGAGAAATGCCAATTACTTAATTAGGGGAGATGGAAATACAATCAGATCTGGGGCTCATCCCTGAATGCCTGAATTGAGGGGCTGCTAAGAATCACAACAGGGAAAATCAATAAGCTAGGTCACCTGTAAGTTTTTTGTATCTTATAATATGGTATTTCTTGAGCTCCACAATAATCTTGATGCCTAATTTTAACCTTGGAATCACATCAAATTCTGATTGTACATCAAAAATTATAGGTGGGGCTTAATTCCTTAAGTCATAAGGTTCAAATAAAATCTCTGGACTGTCATTCCAGAGATCTTGGAATAAGTATAAACTCCACTGCTGAGTCAGAAGGCAATTTGGATATAAAATTTCCATTCTTGCATTTGTAATTTATCTTTCCTGGAAAAAAAAGATTACCTTTTTTATCTTGAAAAATAAGACTAACATTTTCTATTTCTGTTGATCATGGGGGAGTGTTATGGACCATAATTAAATAACAGGTTGGAGAAGGCTGTGTTCCTTCGAAGCATCTGTCCAGGTTTGATCACTGCTTCAGTATTTGCAATTGTAATCATCTGGTCATTTTCTTTCTCTATGTGCTCAGCATGCAACACACATTGTAGAAGCTGTGATTCACAAGCCAGCTGTACCTCCTGCCGAGATCCACACAAGGTCTTGCTCTTTGGGGAGTGTCAGTATGAGAGCTGTGCCCCACAGTACTATCTTGACTTCTCCACCAAGACATGCAAAGGTAAAGCTCTTCTGAATTGCACAGTTCTTTCATTCAGTGATACCCCTTTATGAATGATGTTCAGTCTCCCACATTGGGAAAATGCTGTCATCATACATTTAGACTTGGTAGCAAGAAGTCATTATGTATGCATGTATTCATTTATTCATTCATTCATTAATTTATTTGTTAAACAGCTATTTTTGAGTGCCTACTATGTGCCAGACATTGTACAAGACATTGGTACCTAGACCAGGGGTGGCAAACTGGAAACCCTCAAGTTGTATTTAACCCACATAATATTCCAATGTTTTAAACTTTTTAATATTTGCCTTTAAAAATCAGAAAATTTCACATACAGAAATTGAGATTTTTTCCGTTTCTTTTGGGAAAAATCAGAAGATCTAGCAATACTGGATTTGCATTCCCAAAATGCAGCAGTAGCTGGAAGATGAGTAATTGTCATTTTCATTGGACAGAACATGATTTCTTTAGGTTGCCATTCTGTCACACTAGGCCTATTTCAAAGATTTACATAACCTTCCTGAGCTCTGTAGGCACTTGCATTTATAACTCTACATTGCTAGACTCTATGCTTAATGAGGCCAGGAGATATTTCTAATTCGGTCATCTCTGTTTAACATACTAAAATGAATAAAGACATAGTCCCTGTCCTCAAGGAGTTTATGACCTCAAGGAGTTTTGACATTAAGGAGATAATGTCAAAAACCAAGTGTCTTTTTTCTTGTTCTCCAGTGGTTAGAATTTTGGGGGCTTTTGCTCTTTAAATGTCAGTGTTTAGCCAGAGGGAAAGCAGAGTTAAAGGATGGATTAGCCTTGCTCATTTTCTGTTTCCCTTCTCCATTCCTCCATTCCATGTTTCCCTCTATCTCTCTCAGTTCTGCCAGAGAAGCTTGGGCTCGGATACGGAGGTCAAACATCTGTCAAACAAACTTGGGATGCTTTAAGCCTTTGCAAAGTTGCACATTTTCTATTCCAAGAAATTCTACTTGGTTGTCAATTTAGGTGATCTGCTGTGCTCAAGACCATGGAAGCTTTTCTGTTTTGTTTGTTTGTTTGTTTTTTGGTTTTTGGTTTTTGGTTTTTTTCCCCCCTTCTAGCAACTGGTTGTTAGTTTGTGGTGAAAAACAAAATTATCACAAATCCTCCCTGTTGTAAATGATTTCATAACCATGCTGACAGTTTTTAAGGCACTGTTTTAGGCATGTTCCCTCAGGACTGATTTAGCCAAATAAATGAGTGAGATTAACTTTATAAATCTTCTTGGAAGCACATGTACTGTCTTGCACATTTACCTGCTTTCCTGGGACTTGGAAATATTGCATCAAGAAAGAAAGGTGACTAATGAGAGGTTTCCTCAGCTTCTTAGTGGGAAGGGAAGGTGGGGGTGAGGCAGCCCCAAGTGGAGCTATTTCTCCAAGATAAACAGTTCAGCAGCAAACATTTATGAAGCTGTTACTATGTGCCACACACTGCACTAAGTTCTTTACTTTCTTCATTTCATTTAATATTTACAATAGCCTTATGTAAAAGGTTTCATTCTTATCCCTATTTTACAGATAAGGAAACCGAAGCCTAAAAAGTTTAAGGAAGTGTGTAAGATGTGCAGATTGAAAGTGACAAAGCCATGACTTGCATACAGACTTACGTGACTTCAAAACCCAAGTGCTGGGAGTGGGGAGGCACATGGGGTAAAAGGGGTCTAATATATGGTGACAGAAAGAAATCTAACTATGGGAGGTGAACACACAATATAAATATATACATATATATATATATGTATATATACATATATATATACCTTACTGTTAAAATATACAGCTGAAACTTAACCAGTTTTCATTAACTATTGTCACCATAAAAAATCTAACTATGGGAGGTAAACACACAATATAACACACAATATAAATATATACATATATATATATATGTATATATACACATATATATATATACCTTACTGTTAAAATATACAGCTGAAACTTAACCAGTTTTCATTAACTATTGTCACCATAAAAAATAAAAAAATAAATTAAAAATAAATTTTAAAAAAACAAGTGCTTAACCATGCCATCTTGTCCCATCTTTCACACATGAAGGACTTGCCTTACCAGCTAGAGCTTTGGCTTTCAAACACGAGTTTTCTGACTGCATCTGAACTGCCTGAGGCATTAAAAACAATAGCAATAACATCAATAACTATAATCATCACAAGAACAAAAACAACAGTAGCAGCAACGTGTTTTCCTGGACCCCAATGCCTGAGACCAACTTGGTAGTTCTTAGTTCTGACGTTAGCCTGATCACCTGCATTTCTAATAAGCCTGCAGGGTTGTTTGGGTGCAATTCTAAGGCTGGGACCCACTAGCACATAAACTCCTCGAGGGCAGGGTCTGCACCTACCGCTTGGTACCACTGTTCAGTGCTGTGTGTCCTGCAGGTGCTTGGTGAATGAAGGAACATGCAAGCCAGTCAGTACTTCTGCTCTGCATGAGACCGTCTGTTATTTCTATAAGCCCTGTCTTTCTGCACAGTTCTTTTATGCCCTATTTAATTCTACAATGTTGTTCTTCCTGTCATGTTGTCAGCACCTGATTTTTGAGGAGTCACACAGCTGATGTCAATGGAGGCAGCGGCTTCATTCCCAGTTGATCTTTTACCTCTCATGCATTTGGGGGAGGTCCAGTTAGGTTTGTGAAGCATGTTGGCCACTCCCTAGAGCAGACTTTGCATAAAGACTGCAACTCAGGGATAAAGAACTCTGGGGCCCATGGAAAAAAAGCAACTTGATCTGGTTCCTCGGTGGCCCTGCTGACAAGCAGACTCCGCAGGAACACAGAATGATTCTTGTACAAGCTCATGTCTAACATAATTAGGAAATACCAAACCTCAGAGAGGCATTCAGCTACTACAAGCAGAGCCTCATTAGAGCTCACTTATCTGACATCTCTTATGTTGGATGTCCTTACTTTCCACCTTGCAGCTGCAGACAGCATCCTCGAAAATTAGGTTCCGGGATCAAGGGTGTATAGGAAGGAAGCTGATCTAACATAGACTTTCTTTCTAGAGTGTGATTGGAGTTGCAATGCATGCAGCGGGCCTCTGAGGACAGACTGCCTGCAGTGCATGGATGGCTACGTTCTGCAGGACGGGGCCTGTGTGGAGCAGTGTGCACCTTCATTTTACCGGGCCTCAGGCCTCTGCAAGAGTAAGTATCTGGAGCCCCTGCTCTGTGCTCATCCAAGCTTCAGCCTCCTCTGGTTTTACTGTTCAGAGAAGGATTCTGTGGCAAGTTTCCATTCTGGCTTTTTCTCTAATTTCTGGATTTTTTCCTAAGAGCTTTTCTTTGATACAATGAAAATGTATCTCTTTTCTTCTCCCATGCCCAAATACAACATTTGCTAAGACTGAAGGTCACTGTGGGAATTTGGGGGGGTATATGGCCACACAAAAAGGTATGTTTCTACCATTACTTTTGGATTTCCTTAAACACTGAACAGTCCTGTCCTCCAGGTGGAGAGGTCTTCATACTCTGGTCACCTGAACACGTGGAAAGACCACATTATTCTGCCATCTGCCTCCACAACTCTCCCTATACCTTATTTCTCACCATCACCTTTCCCTGGCCCAGTATCCCCTTCAGCCTTAATTTAGCATCACAAAATCTTCGGACCCCAAAATTCCCACCCAAAGTAGACATTCCTGGGAACATTCTTGGGGGACTCTGATAACTGGGTGATTCAGGAAAGATTGATACTTCAATGAAAGCACTACAAGGAGCCAAGAACTAGTTAATAATAACAATAATGGCTAATATCCATCAATTTCTAGTTTGCCTATGCCTTGTATTTTCCATTATTTAATTTGATCTTTACCCAGGGATCTGGGTGGGACAGTATGTCTTCTTCCACTATATAAGAAAGAACACTGAGGCTCACAGAAGTGGAGTGACTAGTTCTGTCACTCAGCTGGTAAGTACAACTAGAAGCCTGGCTCCTGACTCCTAATCTGCTGTTCTGCCCAGCACCACAGGTTGTATGGCTCATCGTGTCTAATGCCACCTCTCCAAGAGGGCCAGGAGCCCCTTGCAAAGCCATACACATTCTTGTTGATTTGACTTCTGTCTTTCAGGCTGTGACAGACACTGTCTCCAGTGCCAGGGTCCCCGTGAGTGCACCCGCTGCGAAGAGCCGTTTCTCCTCTTGGAAGCCCAGTGTGTCAAGGAATGTGGGAAGGGGTACTTTACAGATCATGCAAATCGCAAATGCACAGGTAACTTGGAGACTGTGCTGAGTTCTCTAGTAGAAGTGAGGGCAGCAAGCATGTCAGGTGTGCTGCTCCTCAGGTCACCAAGGAGAATCGGAATTCAAAGCAGAATAAAATCTCAGGGACCTTGGCCTAAGTAATTGATGGCTTCCCATGCATGCCTGCCAGTTGCTGGTTAAATAGAATATAGAAGTACAAGCCAATAATTCTCTTGTACAAATCAATATTGTCCCTAAAGGTCTTTATGGAAATGAAGCCAATATTTTATGGAATGTAAAACTTATATTGAACTAAGGAGCAGTATCCATTAAGAATGGATTATTTCTGTTGATATGGGCACAGAATTTTCAGTGTGTAGAATAAATTACCAGTGATCTTGATAGTGCCATAATATTTTTGAAGAGTGGGATTTCTGGGGACAATTTAGTGAGACACATTGACCTTTTATTATGAAACTAAAGTTAAACTCAAAGTCTTAATCTCCTTGTCCATTGAGTTATTCATGAGAGTTTACTCGATACATTCTCATCATTTCTATCAAAACTTGTTATCATGTGCTGCACTCTAAAGAGAACCTGACGTTTAATAATAGTGTCATTACTCAGATATGGCATTTTACATTTCATCAACTTTCCTCCATCTGCATTATCTCATTTAATATTCACAAGATTGGCAATATCACCTGGCAAAATATGGCAGGCACTATGAATCCCGTTTTACAAGTGAAAAAAAAAAAAACACAAGGCTTAAGAGTATTAACCAAAACAACATAAAGTCAGATATTAAACTCCAATTTTTTATGCTAATCCAGGGCTCTTTAAACCAGACTGTCCTGCCTCTCTCTAACAAATCTCAATTAAAGAAGCAGAAAAATTAGGCTGTGAACACTCAATTTGTAGAAGACTGTTAACTTGACCCAAAGAAATAATCTATGGTCTTTTAAATAGCTTGCTCTCCTCATGCACTTAAAATAATAATAGTAAAAGTAATACAGGAGGAGCAATGATAGTAGTAGTGTGATTGAGTCTTTTTGTGTGCCAGGCACTGTTCTGGTCATGACACATTGTAACACATGTAATTTTTCCAATGGTCATTTGCAGTAGATGCTATTAGTTTCCCCATTAAATATGAGAAAATTGCACTACAGATTAAGGAACTTGCCCAAGTTCAACAGCTGGTAAGTGGTAGAAGAGGAGTAGTACCCAGAAAGGGCCTATGCTCTTAATCATTATAGACTGCCTCTCTTACAAGTCAGTGTGGTTAACTTTTTAAACAGTCAGATCATAGTGTATAAAGCAAGCATGCTCCTCCCCATCTTCTGAGGATAGATCAGATCTGTATGAAACTTCTTAGGAAACTGTTGGAATTATCTTTTGCTGCAGTTGAGGATCATGTGTTTCTTGTGCTCTCACTCTTCCTTTCTCTATCACTGGTGGCCCTAGTGGGGTGCCAGTGCCTTTGTTTTGCCTCACTTAGCATGTCTTCTCTTTGATAGCCTGCCCTCAGGGGTGTTTGCAGTGCAGCCACAGAGACCGATGTCACCTCTGTGACCATGGGTTCTTTCTGAAGAGTAATCTTTGTGTTTCCAACTGCATTCCTGGCTTCTCTGCCCACTCCTCTAATGAAACATGCATTGGTAAGTGCTTCTCCTCTGATTGTCTGGTGAATTCACCTGTAATTTCTCCGTGCAAGGACTGAGTTTGCTCATACAATTGGCTCACATGATATAAAATTCAAGATTTGCATTTTATAACATGAGAAAAAAAACCCTAGTGCTGCTAAGAATAAGGGACTCTTTATAGAACATAGAAAATTGGAAAAAGTTAACTCCTAAGATTTTTGGAGAGAGAGAGAGAAGCAATCTGTGCTTTAAAAGCCACAACTATCAGATCAGAAATTGAGCATAAAACTTGGTTATGTTCCTGAACCACAACCATGTTGTAAAAATTATATCTATACTTATAGATGTAATTTATTAATATTTATATAAACTTGTAGATCTAATTATGCTAGGGTACAATGGTGCATCCTTTGTGCACTATTATAAATAAATAATTAATCGTGTGAGGAACCTGCCCCATTAGGTTCGCACATTCGCAATGAATGGGTTTTGAGCCACACTGTTTGCCATTAAGAATAAAGAAACAAGTTAAGGGATTGGAGCTAATCTTGTCCAACACATCGGCAGACACTTCATCTTAAACAACAAACAGAAGCAAATTTAAATTTAATATTAATTTTGAACCCCAAAAGTTTTGTAGGTGAATGCAGCTTGGGAGTTCTGTTATAGCTGAACATTCCTTGGCTTTTGAGTGTCCTTAATCAATAATGTGAGGCATATTTTATCACTTGAAGTCAGTCATATTTTCAATTTCTATTTATAACCTCTGAAGATATTAAGACTTTATATGGGAAAAAATATCTTTGGCTTGTTTTATTGTGATCCTTCTGGAAATGCCAAGGACACAAGAGTTAGCTTATTTCTCTTGGAACGTTATACAAGTCAATGTGCAAAAACGAATTTCACTTTCATTAGAATAATTTTATAACAGAAATAGTCCCCCTGATACAGTATTCCCAAATCGTCCTGATGGACACATAGAAGGAAACACTACCAATTCAAGTCCAGGCAAAACAACTTGCAAGAGATGGAATGAATTTCGCATCATGGTCAGAAATCCTAATTCAGCCATCAGATGTTCCTATGGACAGAGATGGTAAAATTTTTAAATAAGGTGTATGTATTTCACATAAATGCTTAATATAAGCCATCGATAATGCTACTTCATTGTACATTAACTGGTACTGTTCTAGCATTGGTATCAGACACTTGCTCTTTTCTTGACCGTGATGGGTCTCATGGTCAGATATGACAGATGTGTCAGGATAGGACTGTGGTTCTCAAGCCTGGAACCCATTAGGATTACCCAGGGGGCTTGTTGTATCAGCAGAGTCCCGCCCGGCACGTGTAAGTCAGACTCTCTGGTGATGGAGCCCAAGAATAAGTATTGTTTTTAAAAGATCCCTATATGATTCATCATTGTCATTATTATTATTATTGAAATATAATTCCCATACCATAAAATTCACCCTTTAAAGTATGCAATTCAATGGTTTCAGTATATTCACGAAGTTATGCCACCATCACTACTGTTTAATTTCAGGACATTTTTCTCACCTGAAAAAAAAAATTTAGCAATCATTAGCAGTCTGTCCCCACTGCCCCCGTGCCCCAGCCCTTGGCAACCATGGTCTACTTTCTGTCTGTAGGAATTTGTCCCTATTCTAGACATTTTACATAAATGGAGTCATACAATATATGACATTTTATGTCTGGATTCTTTCACTTTCCATAACGTTCCAAGGTTCTTTCATATTGTGACATGTATCTGTATGACATTTCTTTTTATGTTTGAATAATATTCCATTGTATGGATAAGACCACATTTTGTTTGCTACTCATCAGTTGATGGACATTTGGGTTGTTTCCACTTTGGGTCTATTATGAATAATGCTCCTATGACCATTCATGTACAAGTTTTTGTGTGGCTATATGTTTTCAGTTCTCTTGGACATGTGCCTAGGAGTGGAATTCTGGGTCATATGGAAGTTCTATGTTTAATTGTCTGAGGAACTTCCAGACTGTTTTTCCAAGCGCTGTACCAATTTACGTGCCTACCAGCAATGTATGAGGGTTCCAATTTCTCCACATCCTCAGGAACAGATTTGATTGTCCTTCCAAGTGGGTGTGAAGTGTTATCACACTGTGGTTTTAATTCGCATTTCCCTGATTGCTAATGATGTTGAGCACTTTTTTGTGTGCTTATTGGCCTTTTAATATCTTCTTTGGAAAAATGCTTATTCAGATTCTTTGCCTATTTTAAAATTAGGTTATTTGTCTTTTACTATGTTGTCAGAGTTCTTGATATATTCTGGATTCAAATCCCTTTTCAGATATATGATTTGCAAATATTTTCTCCCATTCTACAGGTTTTCTTTTCACTTTTTTGCTGGTGTCTTTTGAAACACAATATTTTTTTTTTTGATTTAAGTGATATCTAATTTATCTATTTTTCCTTTTGTCACTTGTGCTCTTTGTGTTACAATTAAGAAAGCATTGTCTAATTCATGATCCCAAAAATGTATTCCTTATTTTCTTCTAGGAGTTTTATACTTTGACGTTGATATCCTATGTCATTCTCATGTATATCCATGGTGGGAACCACTGGACTAGAAGGAAGTTTGTGGTGTACAGTAGCCTAGAGTCTCATCTTTGTAGCTCCCAATGAACATTATAAGCCTATTTCTTAAAAAAATAAAAAAAAATTAGTGAATTTCCAAGCCTCACTTTTGGATTTATATGTTTTCCAGGAAGAAGACACACTCCTGGTCTTCATGTGAATGATTCCCTCACCCTTGCTATTGGTACAATGAAGCCCCTGGATTTTTCCCTCCTGAATGTCCAAGACCAGGATGGCAGGGTCGAAGACCTGCTGTTCCATGTTGTGAGCACTCCCACCAATGGGCAGCTAGTACTTTCGAGGAACGGAAAAGAGGTTCAGCTTGACAAGGCTGGCCATTTTAGCTGGAAAGATGTGAATGAGAAAAAAGTGCGCTTTGTGCACAGCAAGGAAAAACCCAGGTGACTCGGTGTTCCATTGTTTTCCTCCTGCCTCCTTTCCACCAGTGCTTTGCACCTCTCCCTCCACACACTTCCCCTTTCTCAATAGCTATCCCTTCTCTTGTGGGGAAGATCGATGCTCCACAAATGCCAAATGCTTTCAGCTGCCTGTCATCATTTCACTGTTATTGCTTAGAGAGTGTGCTTCTGTTGGAGGCATTTTCATTTTATCACATAATTATGGGTAATTCTCTGATGTGACAGGAAAGTTCTTAGTACAATTATCCAGTTTTTTGGCCCAGCAGGAACAAAAACCGTTATACATTCAGATACTACAGCTGCTTCTTCAACATTAGGGTAATATACTGGGAGTAGGGAGCGTCTAGAAGATGGAATACACACTTTTCAAGGTGTTGTATGGTTCCTAGAATTTCAGAGTTGGAAGGAAATGAAGAGTCACAGTTAACTTTTTATTGTCCACTTTATGGGATTAATTGTGGTTAATTTTTCAGCCTGATCCAGTTTTCCTTTGGTGCCTAGCACACTTCTGGCTGTCTTCTCCACCTCAGCTGACATATGCTTCGGGAATGCAATTGACTGTTAGCAGTAACCCAAGCAAATACAGCCATGTAATTAGCAGAGTAAATCTACTAAACAGAAATCAGAGAATGCACCCCAAAGATTAGCCTCTTGGATTATCCTTCACACTGCTCCACTTCATTAGTGCAGATAATTCAAAGTAGACTATACGTGTAAACAAAGAGTCGAAAGCCATGGAACAGTGATAAGGACACAGTGAATATTTTCTACTGTCATCATTAAAATTGAGATTCTTTTTTAAGGCTTGGGCTAGGAGATAGGTTGGGCGAGGGGAAGTAAATGATGCTTTATTTGCAGTTCAGAGCTGGTGAGCCAATAAATCTCAAAAGACCATACTATAGAAGTAAGAGCAATTAATGTTCACTGAGTGCTAACTATAAACCAGACACTGTGTTAAGCACTTTGTGTGAATTTTGTTTGTTTATGTCCCCAGTCTCCAGATCGAGAAACCAAGGCCTTAAGAGTGTACATAATCTAGCCCAAGGCTTCATAGCTTATGAGCACCAAGTTGAGCCTCCCGCCCAAGGCTCTATGATTCAACAGCCCATGCCTTTAGTCACTATGATTTCTGCCTTCTCAATTACAGTAGGAATAGTGGATATGCTTTCAAGGGGCATACAGAAGTATTGTACAACTGGAGCTTAAAACTCTGGCACTTGATGCCATAGAATCACTCTTCAAACTCATGCACTATATTATGCATTCATTTTGCTGCAAGTATAGTTCTTAAGTGTTTGTATCTCTCTGTCGCTCATTCAAACACACACACACACACACACACACACACACACACACACACACACCCTCACCCCCCACCCCCACATACCTCCATACTTATAGTTATTTGTCCTGGAATCAATTTTGAATGTGTATAAAGAATGTAAAGCTTGAAAGACAACCAAAGTGAACCTTCTTGTTTATCTAACCTCTTTAACTTTTCATCACCTACTTTCTTACAGAGTCAGCTTTGCACCCCTAAATGGGACAAAGAATGGCAACCATTTTTAGGGAATTTTTTTCAGTACTTTTTTGTGGTACCAATTTAACATTGGATTTTATTTATCTTAAAAATTTTAATGAAAGAAAAAATAAGAGGAATAGTAAAACAAATAATGTTGGTAAAAACTCACGAAAAAATGAAATTATATGTCTTCGAATGATACAAAAACAAAAGGAACAATGTACCACATAGGCTTGTGGTTTTGTTTTTCTCCATGAAAACACTGACCATGATTCTTTAGGACTGGAGTTCTTTAGAACTGGATTCCTCTGGGACTGGAATGCTCCCATGGAGGACAAGACAAATTGTAAACGTGGCTGTAGTAGCTGTGATAAGCTAGCATAGCCAAGAGGCTGAACACAGTTGTTGGAACTTCAGTCCCAGCAAATATCATTTTTCCTCAGCAGGTTGAGAAACCACCCCTTCGTTGTTCATTTCATTGTTCCCATCAATTGCATTCTTTTAAAGCCTGGAAGTGGGAATGGAGAGAGGCAGGATTTTAATGGGGCAGAAAATGAAGAGGAAGATAGAATTGGAGGGAAAATAAGAAACCTATTTTGAAAAAAAAATCAGGTTTATTAAGATATAGTTTGCATTCAATGAACTTCCCTATTTTAAAGTGTCCTGTTCTATGATGCTAACAAATGTAATTTGTTAATAATTATATTATAGTCTTGCAGTCTTGAGACCACAACCATATTCAAGATATAAATAGTTTCATTACCCCACCCCACCCCCAAATCTCCATTTACAGTCAGTCACTCTTTTCTCCCAGTCCCTGGCAAACACTGATATATTTTTTACCCTTATAGCTTTGCCCTTTCCGAAATATCGTGTGAGTGGAATCATACAGTATGTAATCTTTTTCCATAATGCTTTTGAGATCTATCAACATTCTTTCATATATCAGTAGTTAGTTCCAAGAATGTTTTACAGAGAACTTTTAAGACAATGGTCCCTACCTTAGACCCAAATTCAGAACCTCTCATAATGCATTAATCACATGTCTTACCAGCCCGAAGTGAGTTCTGTTCTTGGTTTGGCTTTGAAAGAAGGCAACTCCTATCTTCCCTTTGGAAGTCTCTGAAGCTGCTAGAACAAAAACACTCTTTTATAGAAAGCAAAAACCACAGCAAAGAGTAAGGCTTATTTTGTTTTCTTAATTGGGATTCTTTGGTTGCCAGTAATCGAGTCAACTCGAACTAGATTAAGGAAAATATTAATGCTTGTTATAACATTGCAGTTATGGCTCAGATCTCAAAGACATCAAGGGCAACTGGGCTGCATGGGAAGCTAAAATCTGGAAGGGGAAGGAGGACTCAGTTCTTCCTCTTGCCTAGATGTCTTGGCTCATAGACTTCACTGACCTCTCTCCTATAGACCGGTTTGCTCCACATTCTCATCAACACTATAGACTAGGGTTTCCCCATAGTCCAATATGGGTTCTCAGTCTACTTCCAGATTTCTGAAGAAGAATTATTTTAGTTCAGTCCACATCGAATGTTGTATGTGTTTGGAGAGGGGTGGATATGTAGAACCATGTAATAAAAACACTGCAAACACTGTTATTGGGGGCCCACTCACATGAATTGGACAGGGCTTGGGGAGAGATTTTGCAGGGAAGAGGGAATCATTGAGAACTGGTCAGAGACAATGAAAAATACCTTTCATTCTCCAATTTTATCATTAGCCAACAATACATTACTAATTTGTCTTGGCCCAAAAACTGACTTTCAAACTTTATATATTCAATTTAGAAGATAAGGTGCAGAAGCTTAACATAATTATAACAAGATCTAAGAATGCACAGTAGTTTTACTTGCATCTCACTATGTTCATCTTTACTCGATCATTTTTATTTATTGTGTGAATGTTATATTACTATAGTAGTTTGTCCGAAATCCTTACACGCATATTTGTTATCTTTATCTTTCTATAAACTAATTTAATGACTCTATTTTCTCATTTTTTTCTTTGGGGACCTTTTTTAGGAAAGGTTACTTTTCCCTGAAAATTAGTGACCAGCAGTTCTTTTCTGAGCCACAGCTGATCAACATACAAGCGTTTTCAACAGAGGTAATAAAAGTGCCATGCAATTAATAATTTCACATGCCTATCAATTTCAAGCACAAATCAAGGTTTCTTAGAGTTGTAGCAAAAATGATTGAACTAAATTAATCTCATGTCAATTTTCTCATGGAATAATTTTTAATACTTGTGGGCAATAAAAACAGCAACAACGATTAATATATCTGTAATACTCTTTGTAGTGTTTCTTACTTAATCCCCATGTCATCCCTATGAGGTATTATTATCTTCAATTTACAAATAAGGACTCTGAGTCAAGTGTTCTAGTTATTAAGACTTTCCTTATTCTTAGATAAATGAGTTTGTTTTGTCTACATGTTTCTCTCTCATAGATATGTAATTATGTTGGCCACTTTTGCCTACCTATCATGTAGCTAGACTGCATTTATTTCTATTTGCAGTAGTTAGAGGATCTTATTACTAATTTACTTAAATGATATACCAGTGTGGTTATCAGCCAATATTGGGCT
Source organism: Rousettus aegyptiacus (assembly GCF_014176215.1). Taxonomy (NCBI): domain Eukaryota; kingdom Metazoa; phylum Chordata; class Mammalia; order Chiroptera; family Pteropodidae; genus Rousettus; species Rousettus aegyptiacus. The sequence goes on along the minus strand of NW_023416285.1, from coordinate 47,722,204 downwards.
GAAGAAATTATGGTAGATTCTGTGAAACTCAATGTGATGGCTCCTCTGTTCTCATCACTCATCTCTATCAAGTTGTAGTTATGTGTCCAGAATGCATATAATGGTAGCAGGTCCGAGTAACCGGAATTGAGGGGTTGAACAGCTAAAATGTGCAGAGAGAGTGAGATAGATATTTTCTTAAGTTGTGAACAGCAGGAAAGTGGGACATCGTCACAGTGAACCTAGGCTACCTAAATATCCAGATCTCGGTAGTGTGTTAGTCATGATTCAAGGGAGGACATGAGATAATTATTTTTAAATGGATATTTTTATATCTTTTGTTCAAATATGAAAACACCATGGACCATGGATAACATAGAGTTGAACCAGAAGTGGCTGCCAACTGGTATTAACAACCCAGCTGAACCCTCGTGATGGCATTCTCTCTTCAGGGTTGATCGAAGTTGAAAAATGATTAGAAATTGATCCTAAATTAATTTGATCTTAAGGTTGGGCTAAGAGTATGCAGTTTGTTTTAATTAAAGCTAAGACATGTGACCTCTATAAATATGGGCCAGAGGGCCACATCAAGCCTCAAGACTTGCTGGCTTAGGTGTTTTTCAGTACTTAACCTCAGAAGTCCTATTTTGTCCCTTTTGTTTGTGTAATATAGTTGATCTAAACTGGTGAATAAAAGGCCTAGTGTAGATATTAATAAGTAGGTTCCTCACTGAGGTGGTGCTTCCCATGATTCCCTGGTTTTTGTTTGTTTTCTCAAAATCAAGTGAATAGATAATGAGGGCATGTTTTTATTTATTACATGAGAAACATCATTTTAACTTTTTAAATGGAATGTCAGAAATAAATTTTAACTTATTTTTGTTCCTTTACATTTCTGTGATATTTCAACATAGTCTTGAGCCTCCCCAAAATTTTTCTCATGTAAGTGAATTTGATCTTTTCTATTTATGGATTTTGAAATCATCTTTGACCCCTCCTCTTTAGAATCCTAGGGGCCATTCATTCCCATATATAGAATCACAGCTTTTAAATTCTCACTAGGGAATTCTAAATAGCTATCATCTAGTTTCCTATTATGTGATTATTATAACGATACATTAGTTAGACATTACTTGAATAGATATTGAGATTTCCGGTAGACCAGGAGGGGTGGTTTTAAAAGAAAACCATTTGGATTAAAGAAGAGGCAATGTGCTGAGAAAAGTCCTAGATGGTTCAACTTCAAACAAAAAAAAAAGTGTAAGATAATGTTTTCTTTGGCTTCCAGCCTTGATTTTTGTGTGTGTGTGTGTGTGAGTTTTTTCTATTGTTTTCATTAATTTTTATCTTTATGAAAAGAACATTTTATCTGCTTACTGAGGTTGGTGAGAGGAAACCTGATAATCCTAAGGAAAACGTATTAAATTTTGCTATATTAGCAGTGCCACATGAATTGACCAGGTACATGCCTTACTCAGACCATGATCCGATCTAGCTTTATAACCTGAGCTGTTTGATGGTGGCGTGGGATGGGGTCAGGGGAGGTCCTTCAAGATATGAATGAAACAGCATGAAGAAAATTACTGGGAGGGACCAGAAATAGCATGGATTTAGAATGCAGAAGTCACTTACTCTGAGTGAGCATGCTGCAGTATGGCTTAGAGTGAAGTGCTCAACTCCTGACCGAAGTGCAAAAACTCCATACCTCTTGTTAGTCTCTCTTGGATGCAGACAGCTGTTTCGATTGCCTAACACTGGGCTGATCTCAGTTATCATACAGAGGATGTAGCAAGCAGCTCTCCTCAGTTGCCTCTGATGAATACTGTTGTCTTAAAATGACTTGAGAAACCTCTAGATCCAGAGGTAAGCTTATTTGCTGTGATTACTGTGATCGACCATACCTTTAACAGTTACTTTGAATATGAAACATTTTGGCACTTCGTTGTAAGATCTAGAGTTCTATAAAAGCATCGAAAAATCAATTAGGTTGCACACAGCTGGTATCTAGCCCAATGTATTGTCCTCTCTTTTCCTACTAAATGACTTCTCTTCTTTCTACAGGCCCCCTATGTGCTGAGAAATGAGGCCCTTTCAGTTAGCAGAGGAGAGAGGGGTACCATCACCACCCAGCTGCTTGACATCCGAGATGATGACAACCCACAGGATGTGGTGGTCGAAGTGCTCGATCCTCCACTTCATGGCCAGTTACTGAAAATGTTTCAGTCCCCTGCCACCCCTGTCTATCAGTTTCGGCTGGATGAACTCTCCAGGGGGCTTCTCCACTATGCTCATGATGGCTCAGATAGTGCATCTGATGTTGTAGTCTTGCAGGCCAATGATGGACATTCCTTCCAAAATATACTGTTCCACATAAAAACCGTGCCCAAGGTAGGTGTCATTCACAGAGCTACAATATTCTTGCTCTTAGATGTGAAGTTTTGTTGGTGATATTATTTTGAAATACTCATAAAGTTAAGGTAGGGATAGTTATGCACCTATTATGGTGATAGGACATTCAAAGATTAAGAGAATGCATTACCCAATGTCAAGGGGCAGTATATATTTGGTTCGGAGTACACTTGATCTGAAAGAACTAGCACCATGTTCTCTACAGAGGAGAAGCTTTTGAACTTTTATGTTGACTTGCTGCCATAAAAATGCTTCACTGTTTACTGACCCTTTCGTCTTCTACCTGAGCACAATCATAAGAATCAAGTACACCCTGTTCTTGTCTACTTTTCTAAAACAGCTCATGCAATGTGTGAAGTTCATAGCTAAGTAATTATAATGGATTAAAAAGGATATGTTCAGACATTCCATAAGCCTAGACGGAGTAGGATGAGTGAACTCTCTTTCTTAGAAATCCTAGGAATTCTCAGCCAAGCCAATAAGAGCCCAGTAAAGGGCAGCGTTTCTCAGCCTGAGTCATTCCCATGACACCTCCATATGTTTTGCCACATCCACAAGCACCTGTCCCATTATTTACTTATTATCGTTTTTAGAATCAACTTAGTATTTTGTTGTGACCTCATTCTAATAAATAATACTTGTGAAATCATGGGCTTAATATAGAATTATACTTTTTTCTAAAATGCTAAAGTTAATACATAATCATTTCACAAAAGTGTATCCATGTGCTACATAAAATGTTCTTGGATACTACTAAAGGGATGGCTATCACATTTTGGGAAATACTGGGTTAACCCATGCTAGATCAAAGAGAATAACTGAAAAATATTTTCAAAATCATTTATTACTTGATGATAATTCACTAGTTCTTTTCTCTATTATAGCAAGAATGGCTCTTTCTTCCGGTGGTAGACTAGAAGACACAATAATTTGGGGGCTTTTCATTCCAAATAGCAGTGGCTAATGAAGTATCATTAATGATCAGCTAGATGGATTGATTTGCTGAGGACAGGTTAGAAATCATTTGTCACTTTGTCACCAATTATTACTCAAAATTTGTGATTGATCCTCATGAAGATGAACAGCTGACTTTAAGATGGTCTGTTAGCTAGTTTCTCAGACTCTTGTCTCATTATTTTCAGCTGCTGAAAACGGTGATAGTGAGATAGATGAGAGTAAGTGAAAGCCGATTATGAGACAGAGTTGGCAGATAGCCACCTTCTAGCTAATCCTAATTATCACCCTCTTGCAATTACCCAAGGTAATGAGATTTAGTTCTGAAGAGATGAAGTCTAAACAGACACAGAAAGTTTTCTTTCCTTCCTTCTTAGTTTCTTTCCAAAGATTGTTACAGGACTTCAATGCAACTTTAGCAGCCACCTTTCCTATAGTGGTTTCAATTTGTGTTTGGAGCTCAGCTCAGTGTATTGCATAATGATTTAGTATGGTATAATCCATGGTCGAAAGGTATTTTTAGGATTTTAGTGGCTTTGACAAACAAAACAAAACAAAGAAAAATAAATTTTTAATTTATAAATAAGGCATATGCATGGAACTTGAAAATTCTTGTAGTGCTTATAGCTTGGGAGTCATGTTGATATTTATGATGTCTGTCCTTCCTTTCCCCTGCCATCCTTCTCTCTCCCACAGTGCTGTGCTTACCTGTCCATAAGGTGAACTAATGACTTCTAAGCCAGTGATTTGGGATAATGACCAGAGCCTCAGCATCCATCAGGATATACTAATAATAAATTAGACACTGTTATACTGATAATATTTTATAAGTATGTACTGTATACATTTTAAGGAATTCAAAGTGCTTTTCCTCATATCTATTTTACTGGTCTCTACAATATCTTAGTGAAGAAGGTTATAATAGAGGCTACGTGACCTTATTTCTTCTAAAGGTCTACTATGGGTAGAACCTGTTATTGTTTGTTTTGGTTTTAAACTTTACTGAGCACTAATGCTTGATTTAAATTATATCATTTTATCTTCACAGTCATTCTAAGATGTTTGTATTATTATTATCTTTATTTTTCCAAAAGAGAAAACTAAAAAGTAGGAAGTTTAAAAACATTTAAAGAAGTTTAAAAATGTTTATTTTTCATAAAGGTATGTAGGGCTTGAGCTGTGATTTCGACTCAAGTATGTTCTGACTCCTTACACTTAACTACATGGCTCTTCTCATTCTAGCCCATATTTTTCAATGTTTTGGTCATATGTATTCTTATCTCCTTAATGGACAAAATGAAGACAGTAATATAGTCATTTTCTCAATGTCCTATCCAAGCAGTCTGGGCCCCAAACCTCCTGGAATCTTTCCTCTGGACTCACCACATCTTATTACTAGTGAAGCTATTTATAATCATAAGTCTACTAGAGCCTAAGAGGAAAAATTGCCTCAACTGTTAATCGCTTCCAGTAGATGTAGAGTCAGACATGACTGATTTTGTTCTGATAGCCATTTCTGAAGACGGCCATCTAAGCCTTTACCTTGAGGCTACCTGTATATTAAATTTGGAGTGAGGCCAATTATTGGCTGATGCCTGGCTGATGCCTTAGATAAAATGACCTAAAGAATTTAGGTCTAATTCCTAGCACATTAGTATACAAATTAATCCTGATGTTATTCAACAGAAAACCTAACCTGGTAAGATAGATGAAAAGGGAGGAAGGAATAGAAATAGGAAACTTTATGAGAGCAGGAACTATTTCAGTCTTATTTTCTTGAGCCAGCTACATCACAGGAGTTTAGTACATTTTTGTTGGATGGATAGATAGACGGATGCATACAACAGCTTGAATAAAGCTTGTGCCCATGTTCCTGCCTTTGACTCAATCTCTTGCATCAGATGAGAAGCCTTCAGAGCATCTCTGCTGATGCCAGCATGGGCCATCTGGGACTGAGAGTAGGTGCTACCAGTTCCACTCTTGTTTCTCAAGTTCTAATCACTTCCCCCAAACTTATGTTTTTATCCTTGACCTGGCAGGGAATAAACTTGACTGCTACTCCCCAGGCTTATACTAAGTCACTGAGGAGAAAATAGACCCAGAACTGATGTTGAAACATATTCTGTTAGAGGGAGGCGGCAAAAGAAATGAAAAAGACTGAAAGGTAATAAAAGAATGCTCTGTTGTACAGGCTTTCGTTAACCGGGTGGATTACCAAACCCAAGCCTGCTAGAGATACGATTCTAAAGCAATTCAGCATTTAATAAGAGCTAAAAATGTCAGCAGGAAAAGTCAAGCATATTGGTTGATTTCTCTCCACTGCTGAGCTTTCAAGGAATTACCTTCTTTTTCATTAACTAAGGTGTCTCTGGAATTCATGCCTCCTTTTTCTCTTTGGCAATAAATCTGATAATCTTTCTGACCTCATTTGTTGTTGTTTGAGCAGTTATTTTCTGCAACGGTGTTATGCTTTGATATTAAAAGCCCCCAAGTGTCATGCTAGGAACTGGATGGAAAATTCTATTGCTGAGGGTCCTCTCTGGCGGTTTGACCTTGTAAGGTGTGTGTGCGGCTAAAAGCCCTATTCTGCCCTCACCTTTCTTAAAAGCTTTCTTCCCATTTGTTGTCTTACAGGGACACAGTTCGATAATAAGAATGTTTGTGAGAATTATAAATTTCAGCAGCACAAAATGTTTATTTTTCTGAATAAGAGTTTATCTCATAAATAAATCTTTACCACGCGTTAGGGTTTTACCTTTTTTTAGTTTCTCTTAAGTCATTCAATTTGGTGTCTTGTACAATTAAGAGTATACATTAAAAAAATCTGTGTGGATCACAAAAAAATTATTTGTTTGTTTGTTTATAAAGCAGTTGAATTCTACATGGAGAGAAGCTTCTATATTCTTGAGCTGAAGTAGCAAAGCTTCTTCATATACATATTGACAAATGCAAAAACAGTCCAGTGGTAACTCTATCATTCATTATCCTGGTAAATAGCATCAAAGTTTCACCTCACATGTGCCACCCCATGTAATCTTTTCCTAAAATCTAAAATGTTCTACAAGATTAAATTTTAAAGGCTGCAGTATAAATGAGCTTTTGTAAATTAAAGTGTATTTACAGAATAAATAAAATGTTTGGGTTGACATTGACATAGACTATATCCAATTATAGTCATTTTCTATTTAATTTAGTTTAAAAATGTTTTATATTGAATATGTTACCCTGGGATTAGAGTACACTGTCATTTGAGCTCATCATTTACATCACAACCTTTAATTTTGAGGTGGGGAGGTTTTCATTTTGTTTGTGGGATTTTTTTAGTCCAACTGATTGAGACTGGGCCCTTACTTCTGGATTACAACATTAATATTTTTATTTGTAAGATAATATATAATGGCTAAATTTTATTATCAGCATTTCTATATGCCTATTGTTCTATGAAATGAATTAGAAGAACTATTTAATTTAAAGCACTGTTTTAATTATACCTCCATAATCCCATGTTTGGATTTCATTGCCTTGTAATGTGGTGCCATGAAGGATATATAAAACATCTCTAGGCAAAAGATTAGTCAATTGATATTATTACTAATTTCTTGAGTTTAAAGGGATATACGTACCATCATGCAAAAAAAGAAAAAAAAAACAAGGAGATAAATTGCAAAATGGGGAAATGAAGCTAAAATTTTTGGCTCTTTGGACACCCTAGCTGTAGAAAAGGTGGTATGTAATTTTCTATTTATCGCTTCTTGAATCTTCCCTGGACCCTCTCCCAAAGGAAAGCAACCCTCCAAAAACTTCATAACGAGTTGGAAATATTACACTTCTTTTCCTTAGATAGTTGTTTGTTTCTTCTTAAGTACTGTAAACAATTATGAAACAGAGGCATATGTGTTATCCTGTTATAAACATTAATGTTCTAAAATGCCTGCCTGTAGAGCTTTAGGAGAACCACTCTAGACGCTTCATGATCTCTGTCCTCTGCCACGTTTCCTGAGCTTTTATCATGACTCCACATCTCATGAGGATCTTGTTAAAATGCAGGTGGGAATGCATTAAACTAAAAAGGTGCAAAGCAAAGGAAAGAAACTACAAAATAGAAAGGAAACCTACAGAATGAGAGAAAATGTTTGAAACCACATATCTGATAAGGCATTAATATCTAAAATATATAAGGAATTCAAACAACTCAATAGCAAAAGAGCAACCTGATTAAAAATGGGCTAGGGATTTGCATAGACATTTCTCAAAAGAAGACATACAAATGGCCAACAGATGCATAAAAAGATGCTCAACATCACTTATCATCAGAGAACTAAAAATCAAAACTACAATGAGACATCAGCTCATACTTGTTAGAATGGCTGTCATCAAAAAGACAAAGGTAACAAGTGTAAATGAGGGTGTGGACAAAAGAGAGCCTTCATATACTATTGGTGGGAATGTAAATTGATGTAGCCATTATGGAAAACGATATGGAGGTTTCTCAAAAAATTAAAAATAGACCTATCATATAATCCAGCAATCCCACTGCTGAGTATACATCCATTTGAAACGAAATTAGTATCTCTAGGAGATAACTGCACTCCCAGGTTTATTGCAGTATTATTCACAATAGCCAAGGTCTGGAAACAACCTGTGTTCTTCAGTAGATGAATGGATAAATAAACTGTAGTCTATAAATACAATGGAATATTCTTCAGCATTAAAAAAGAAGGAAATCTTGCCATTTGTGAGAGCCTGAAAGAACCTGGAAGACATTTTTCTAAGTTAGCCAGAGACAGAATGACAAAGACTGCATGATCTCACTTAAATTTGGAATCTAAAAAAATTGAACTCATGAAAGCAGTGTAGAATGGTGGTTGCCAGGGACTGGGTGTGGGGGAAATGGGGAGATTTTGGTCAAAGGGTACAAAGGTTCAGTTATATGGGGTGAATTAAGTTCCGGAGATCTAACATGCAGCATGGTGACCAAACTTAACAATATCGTATACTTAATATTTGCTAAGAGAGTTGATCTTAGTATTTTCACCACATATACAAAAAATATATATAACTATGTGAGGTGATGGATATCTTAATTAGCTTAATTATGGTAATTTCACAGTGTATATCAAGATGTCATGTTATATACCTTAAATGTACATAATTTTTATTGGTCATGTGTACCTCGGTAAAACTAGTGAAAAAATAAAATGCAGATTCTAAATCAGAAAGTCTCATTCAGAAGGTCTGAGGTTTGGGCCTGAGATTATGAAGTTTTAATAAGCTTCCAGATGTTGCTGGTCTCTGAGCACTGACTTGTAAGGAATACTGTCTCCTAAAAATTTACTCACGCAGGAATTACAGGAATTGTGTTGCTAAAGTGTATAGTCAAGATAGAAATATAGTGGGAGAAATGTCTGGGGACCTGCATTCAGGTCACAGTACTTAGCTGCTCGGAATAAGAAAAACCACATTGGTTCATCAGTTGTGATTGTGGTTGCTGGTTTCTGATGGATTTCTGCAACCATACTCAAAGATGACGAGGCTGCTGCTAGTAGAAAGATTTTTAGCAATTAAGACACCTGGGTCCAAGTGTATTATGTTATATAAAACTGCTGGAGTTAATGAAGCCTTTTCCATAGATGACATGACAAGTTCTTGGCACACTTTGATATTTTTGTAAATAATATGCTGTCTCAATTGTGAAAGAAAACTCACTGGAATTTTGCTCCTGAGCATTAATCACAATAGAAGGTGCCTTTGCTGCTGTTCCCCTGGGCACTGTTTGACTCGGTTTCCTGGCGATTGTGATGAAAATAGCAATGACCACCTCCTGAGAGGGGCAAATGCTCTCCTGATGAGTGACTGAAAGGATATTTGTTATCTTCTGTTCCCAATATTCCTTTCACAGGAGTGCTGTTTGCTCTGATCTCTTTATTAGCATATTTGAAAGTAATAACAATAATTTAGAAAAACATCCTTCCTGAAATGTCATATTTTAAAACGTCAGATTTACTGATTTTTAAAGCATGAAAACAAACTGAAAACTGAACACAGGCAGCCTCACTGATCTCATGCTGTGGAAAATGCCAGTTATGGGGCTTTGGGAGAGGCGTGCACTTTGTGGGCCAGGAGTGGCAGCGCTTGTTAATGACATTAACTTAAGCCATTAAAATGGTTGCCTTCTCAGGAGTGTTAAATAGGTGGTTTCTTACAGCCAGCGATTCCCAGCTGTTGTTTCTAAGACTTCACTTTCAATCAGTCACCCAGGCCTGTCAATTCAGCCTTTGTGGTGTGTCTGGAATCTGTTTCTAACTATTCATTCCCATCGCGATCACCTCATCTTCTCTCACCTGAGTCATTACAAGAACTTGTTAAATAGTTTCTATCTATAGCTCCAGATTCACCCCAGCTCTAGTCCTGTCCATCCTTTGCTGCTGGAGGCTCTCTAAAATCCAGATCTGATCATCCTATTTCCTTCTCTGAGCGCTCATGTTGACTTTACACTGCCTATAAGATAAGTTGAATCTTTTGGTACGGCTTCTGCCTTTTACTAGCCAACCTCAATAGAGGATCAGTTTTTATTCACCCACCCCCTGGCTTCCTAAACTTCACTTGCCCAGACACTGAGTGTTTCCTTGAGCCACAGTGCATTGTCTCATATCTTTGCTTAGGCTGGAACTTCTGCCTGGAATTTGTTTCAACACTTCTCTGCTTAGCTTATTTTTTTATCATTAAAGAATTAGATGGTATTTCCATAGGAAAGCCTTCCTGAGCATTCCTTCTCCAAAGAGGAAATCTCCTTTTCCTTTATCCCCCACAGCACCCTGCTCAGGCTTCTTACAGAGCATCACTTGTGATTCATCCTAATTATTGATGTGTCTATCTCCCCTACTAGATTAAAGTTCTAAAACTGAGGTCTTATTTCAGCCATCTTATGTATTTTAAGCCTGTAGCAAAAGAGCTTGCATATAACAGGTGCTTAATAAGTAGTTATTGAATGTGAGTAAATAGGGAGGGTGGAAGGATAGGTAGATGGACAAATGAAAGAAAGAAATAGAGAGATTAAGTCTTCCTGAATTAAATAAATTATTTGCTCGTGATAAATTAAAAAAAAAGCAGATATATACATACACATATATATGCATATATCTACTTATAGTTCATACACATATAGTTTATAGTATGACTCTAAAGTGATGACTCTCTCTTATTAAACAATCTTTAGCAGCAAAAGAACCTAATAACTTATATTTTTAAGGACTGGTATTTTCTTATGCTGCTTAGACCTAATTCTGTTCTCTCTCCTTATTCTAGAACAATGGAGGTCTTCGTCTTGTAGCTAATTCAATGGTGTGGGTTCCAGAAGGGGGAATGCTGCAGATTACCAACAGAATCTTACAGGCTGAAGCTCCAAGTGCCAGTGCCTCAGAAATCATCTACGAGATTACACAGGACCATCCCCAATTTGGTAACTCCTTTTCCCTGTGTCATGATTTCATCATTGTATTCAGCACTAGGTTGTGATTCCAGTGAACTTGACTTTCTAATACCTCACACATCTCTTTTAAAAACAGAATAATTCAAATAGCTATTACTGCCACGTATATTAAGTAGTATGTTAAGTAATATAAATATATGATATAAAAACCTAAAATTTCAGGTTTGAAAAACTTTATTTTACAGAGAATGTAACTCACTAAAAGTTACTAACCTAATATAGGTTGTTTTAATTTCAAAGCTCAGGTTCCCAAACTCCATCTTGTGTCCCTCCCAGAACATCACCAGACTTCACAATGAAACTTTCTCTTTTAAGAAAAACTTCACAAAAAATTGTTTTTAAAAAAGATCTGTGTTATTACTCCTACTTCTAGCAAGATGATAGAATGTGATTACCTGAAAAATTTCCCATCCTTATCACTTGGAAATACTGGGTAAAAGATAATAAGAATTATAAGGCATACATAGATGACTTCAGAAGAAAGGAGAGAAATATTGAGGTACCAGAAACAAAAAATGAACTGAAAGCCTGTCTGGGCATGAGTTGATGGCATAGCTTCCTTGAGAGGCTACATGTATCTCAATAACTCAGGGGCTTAGAATTTAATGCCCATGCAGAGACAGAAAGTTGTAATTAAGATCTTGCATAAAACCAGGATTCTGGAGTGATTTATCTTCATTTAGAGGAACAGAATAGAAAACAAGCTCACTAGCACAGAGAGATCACAAAGGAACCTTTCTGTGCTTCCCAGGGCTCAGAATAAACCAAAACATTCTGCTGAGAATTCAGAACTTCAAGTCTAATTCCCTTGGAGATCCAGAGTTAAGTTACACTGTGTGCATTGTCTGAGAAACCCAAGGCTGAGACATTAATATGAAAATTAATCTCTGGCTGATGATACTTCTTGAGTTTCTTGAAGAAATAATAGAAACTGCTATAAAATATCCACCCTCGACTCTAGACCACACAGGATTCTCACAGATAAAACCACTGAAGATTAGCTCAGAATTCAAAATTACAAAACATATGAGGAAACAATCTACAGTTCTATAACTAAAACAAACAAGAAGATTAGCACCCCAAGGATTTGAAATAAATGATCTTATACAAACTATGAAATAGGTATGAATAAATAAATTTAAAATGATTTAAAGGCACAAAAAAACCTGTAAGGAAATATCAAAATAAAAGAATAGGCAGGTAGATTTTTACAAAGAAATAAATAGATCACCTGAAAATGAAAATTATGTTCATTAAAAGTAAAATATTGCTTGGTATATTAAATATTAGAAGAAGAATAATCTGTTTTTCCTCTAGGTAAAAAGATTTTTTAAATTATATGCCTTCTACAGTGAGGAAAAAATTAACTTCTGTACAATTTAAAAATAATTCCAATGGCCACAAAGTCATTGAATGGCATAATCCAATCAAGAATTAATATGATTAAAAATATTAGGTCTGTCTGGGTTATCATTTATTATAGTTATATAACCTTGAAGAAAGCAACTGAACCCCCATTGAGCCATAGGTTTCTTTGAAAAATTACACTAAATACTTTTTTGAACTTTTCATTTTAAAATAATTTTAGACTTACCGAAAATTTCCAAAAATAGTGTAGAGCTCTCAAATGCCCTTTAGCTAGCTTCCACCAATGTTAGCATATTCCTGAAAACCAGAAGATTAATATTGATACAGTACTCTTAGTCTGCAGACCTTACTCAACTTTGCTGTGCTTTCACCCACAGATTTTAAGTAAGATAATATTTAAGTCCTTTTCAGCTCGAAAATCTTTGTTCGTTTGATGTACTAAATTCTCTACTTTGTCTTAATTATTAAAAGCCAAAAAGTTAAGTTTCCTAGAGACAGCCAATATTCTGTTTAAGTGTTATACAGAAAAATGCTGAATTAAATGGTTTTTAAGCCATTTCAGCTTGATAAATGCCATAGAGGCTTGACTGTGACCCTTTTCTGCTGTAACTCTCTTAATTAACTTCTTCCTATGAACATAATCCTCTTTCTGTGTGTCCAGAGCTCCGTATTAGTAATAAGCAAATCACATTACCCTTAGGAACCATTCAAGAGTAAAACAGTGGGAACCAGAAGCCCACTTAACACAAATCTGCTTACACCCATCTATCCCAGTGATGTGAATTGCGGAGCGTTTACCTCGGTGCCACCCCAGCTACTATGTACTCCCTCATCACTTTAGAATGTTTAGTAGGGCTTTAGGCTTTTTGTGAAGAGCTGACCATAGAATTGAACCAAATGTAAATTGCGTATGCAGTATGTGCATAAAGGACTTAATTCAACCACTTGCAAACTAATCACTGTTTTCAAATCTACGTTTAGACAAGTAAGTTAATACTCATACCTTTAGCCATTTCACAGGTTTAAAAGTAAATTTAATGAGATGGTTTTAATGAAATAACTTGAGTGTCATTTGAAGGAGAATTTGACTTAATCTGACACACTGCCAACTCTAAATTATTGAGCTTACTGTAAGAAAATTTTAATACATATTGTCTCAATTCCAAACAGATTCATAGAGATTTCAATGAGATCCCAATTCTTAATAACTATTAAATTTTCCCTTCAGAAGTCTTGGTTAAAATATAGACTTCAGCATAAAGGAAATACTAAGTAGAGATTATTTTCTGTTTTCTCAACCTGGATTTTAGAAGGTCATCTGGTATTTGTCATATTATAATAAAAGCGGAGGTGAGGTCCTAAGCAAAAGCTCTCACATCGCTGGAGTGAACCCTCCAAACACTGATATTTTTTCCTGTCTGCTATGGGCTTGTCACAAAGGCACCTTGTAGTCAACATAGCCAGTGCTGAATGCTCATCCCATTGGTGGCGTCACCTGCCTACCCCTTACCCAACCTAGAAGGTGATTCTCCATGTCCTCTCTCTCTCTCTCTCACCCTTTTCAGCCACATTGGTCAGGTCCATTGCTTCCGCTTCCTCACTGGCTGTTATATGTTTATTTCTTTCCAATCTTACTGCTGTTCAAGTCCCTATCCCTCATCTAGATTTTACAGTAGCCTCATAATTGGTCACATTGTCCACATAAATGTTAGCTACTGTTGTTATCATTTTCATAGAATAAAGTCCATCTTTTTAAGTACAGAGACTTTCAAGCCTCATAGGCTCTCTGTATTCTGATCATGTGCTTTCTGTGTTCTATATCTGCTCATGCCAATCATCTAGTGAAAATGTCACAGTGGCTCCCAGTTGCTTATGGAAAGGGGCCGATCTTCAAGGAAAGAAAGTGCACTTTGTTTATCTTTGAATCCCCCACCCTGAAGCATCTTCCACAGTAGCTAGCACCTAACGGGTGCCCAATGACTATTTACTGGGTTGAGATTAATGGAATTAGTCGATGTCTTATGATTCCTATTAATTTTCATAATGTAGCAATGATAGTTTTTAATCTGAAAAATAGATTTATTTCATTAGGCCTTGTTAGTAAATTCTGTTCAGCTTTTAAAGTATAAAACAGCATAGCTAAGAGGGTGGCATTTGAATATTTTCTATCCTTACTCTTTACATTTTTATTATGGAAATCCCCTTTCAGAATATTTTGTAACTATACTCACATTCATAAACAGTCTACAACCTGGATAAGCATGTTTATTAGTAGCATCCTATGAACAGAAAGTTGAACTAGGGAGAGATGTGTAATGGAATTTGTGACTTAGGTACAAATGAGAAATAAAACAAGAAAGAAACTAGAGTGAGTTGATTATATACAAATTTATATAAAGAAGAGTATTAATGTTTTTCTCTTCAGTGTTTCATCTTCATCCAGAATATTATGCTCATTTTAAACTTGAATTTAGTGCATCTAAATATTAGAATGAGTATTTCCTTTGAGTAAGAAAACAAATTTCTCTAAAGTAATTAAAGTACACTATCAATTGCCCAGTATGGTTAGTGTACTAAGATCCGATCTCTCTCTCTCTCTCTCTCTCTCTCTCTCTCTCTCTCTCTCTCTCTCTCTCTCTCTCTCTATCTCTCTCTCTCTCTGCCTCACCTCCACCCCCAACACACATATACACAAATATACATACACTGAGAGAGGCAACCTTCAGATTTATTGGTAGGTACATTTTAATGAGAACTTGGTTTCTTTTTCAGCAGTTAATCCATTCATCTGAGTGGTCTTCACTCGAAGGTGTATTCTCCTTGTGAAACTTTAATTGCTTCTCTAACATCTCTGTATTTGCAATCTCATTTTAAGAAGATAGTAGCGTCAGGTGAAGAATAAGCAATAGATACAGATTGGTGTCGGTGGCAGTGTGGTTTAGATTTAGATTTTCTTGCTTTGATTCTAATAAAGCTTAGAGAATTAAAGAGTAGAAGACATGGTCAGTTATTTGTCAGGGTAAATATTGGCCTGTGAACACAAAATAATTATGATTGTTAACAGAATTTCATGACAAAGAATATGAGCTTCGATTCAAATCCAAACACTCCTCCACTTATCATTTGTGTGACCTTGAACAAGTTATTGAACTGAGCTTAAAGAACTTTGCCTTTAAAATAGAAATGATAATAGCATCTATAGAAGGATTAAATAACGTAATTATAAGGATGGCCAACATTGTTTTTAAGCATCTATGAAGTATGGACTATTGTTCTCATATTACCAATGAAATAGAGAGTCTTATGGGGTATAAATAAATTCATATGCTTGATGAGGTGGAGCTGGGTTTGAACCACCATATAAATTGCTTTATGTGGCACCTGCCATAAACATTCCTGTGTTACCTATTATTATTTTTGTTGTACAGAATTCTCCCAAGGATCATTTTTTTGATTTTTTTTCTAATTTTCCATTGTGTTTACAACCAAAACTTTCCGGTCGGAAAGCATTTTCTGTTCATAGAAAATCGTGGATAGAAACGAATTCATTCAATGCACATTTATGAGGATTCGTTTACAGTATTCATGACTGTTTGGATCTCCTTATATAATTTTAATAGATACAAGTCAGTAACTTCATACATGAATTGCCCTTGAATAACTTTTACTTATTTTAGCCGAAAGACTGAAAGTTCTATATCTAGAGATGGATTTGATGATATATATTGAATTCTGTGTTCATGTTCTTTCCTTCACCTTAGATAAGAATAAAGAAGTACATCATTTCTTTTCTGTTAAAAAAAAAAAAGTGTTAGCGAAAGAGATGAGAGCTCTTTTACTTTTCCCATTGATCCTCATTAACTATGTTGTGTTCATAGGGGAGGTGGTACTCCTGGTTAATATGCCTGCAGACAGCCCCGTGGACGAAGGGCAGCATCTACCTGATGGTAGGATGGCCACCCCCACCAGCACCTTCACCCAGCAGGACATCAATGAAGGCGTCGTGTGGTACAGGCACTCGGGAGTCCCAGCCCAGAGTGACTCCTTCCGCTTTCAGGTACCCTCTGCTTCCTGACTCTTCTATTTCTGGATGGTCTGATGCAAATCATCACCCTTATTTATAAGCAATTCAGGCAGTTTTCTGTGATTGCCTCAAAATCACATGTAAGGGGAAAGAAAAAATGTAATTAATAGTATTGAGAGATTTTTAAATTTATTAATTCAATCTTATAGATAATCTCTATAAGCAGTCATTCCACAGCAAAGAAGTTCATACTAGATAATGGCTAAAGTGTTTAGAAAAAATGTTTCCAAAATGTGAAAACGTCATATGGAGAAAAAAAATCTTATTTTCTTTTTTAAAATGTTTTTGGAGCATTTATCACTGTACGATAAGATCATGGACTTGGCAGCCAAATCCAGGATTCATATCACAGCTCTGCCATGTACTAGCTATAGAATTTTAGGAAAATTACTTGGGCAAAGTTCTTGTGCTTCAGTTTCCTCATCTGTAAAATAGAATTATTGTAAGGATTTAATGAGTTAATACCTATAAAGCATTTAGAATACTACCTATCACTATATAAGAGTTTGTTATTATCGTTTATAAAGATTGGTCAAATACCAGTGCTATAGACTGAATGAATGTATTCCCCCCAAAATCCATATGTTGAAATCCTACCCTCTCCAGTCTGATGGTATTTGAAGGTGAAGCATTTGGTAGAGGATGAGGATTAGATGAGATCATTAGGGTTGTGCCCTCATGAATGGGATTAACATACTTACAAGAGACACAAGAGAGCTTGTTACCCCTCTCTGCTCACTGCCATCGGGACACAATGAGAAGTTGGCTATCTACAACCCAGAAGAGAGCTCTCAACAGAACTCTACCACGCTGGCAACCTAACCTCGGACTTCCAGCCTCCAAAGCTATGAGGAATAAATTTCTGTTGTTCGTAAGCCACCAAGTCTGTGGTATTTTTGTTACAGTAGCCTGAGCCAACTGAAACAACCAGACCATAGGGAGTAATGGATAAATGAAAGACCGAGAAATTATATGGGGCACATTCTTTGGCTATTATGAAATAGCATTAGAAATTAATTTTTAAAAAAAGGGTAACCAAAAAATTTGAACCATTTGGCATTTTTAAAATAGTCTTCCAAATAATTACTAGTTGTAAAAGGAAATCAAAATGACGAACTATTAAGAAATTTTGATGAAGAGGAAATAAATTATCCAAACTTAAATAATGTGAACGAAAATAATACTCAGAAGAAAATTGATAGTCTTAAGCTTTTATTATTGAGCAGAAAAGCATGAAAATAAATGAACTATTTAACTCAGGAAGCTAGAGATCCACAAGGGTAACCTAAGGAAAACAAAATGAGAGAATTAATAGAGATAAGCAGAGAATTGCTTAATTATAAAATTATAGAATTGATAAATGAGTACAAAACCTGATTCTTTGGAAAGACCAATAAAATTAGATAAGCATCTCTCAAGGACAATTTGGGAATAAATAATAGAACAGAAATACAAAGGAATGAGGAAGTATGAATGAGAAAGAGCATTTAAGCATAGATACAGAAAAGAATTTGGGAAAATATTGAGAAAATATAAAGAAGGACTCATGGTGATCAGTCAAAGCAGTGTCACAGTCCTTCTAAGTCTGAGACTTTGCCTTTGTCTAGGAATCCACAATAGCTCACCTTGTTAAAATTATCATCCATTCTGCCTCTGATGCCTGGTGCACACATCTTCATTGACTGACTGATTTATAATGTATAAAAAAAAAAACGTGCTTTTCCAGAGAACAGGTTAAAATAAACTTGGAAACCATTAAAATGAGATTATACTGAGCATATTGAATGTCCAATGAGTGTGCAAACATGTGACCTTTGCCCAAGTTAACCTTTCATTTTCAGCACCTAGGGAATTGGCAACCTTCAAAAAAATGAGTTAGGAGGGAGGCAAAGACCTCAATCAAAAGAAGTCACCTCAGCAAACTAGAATCCTCAGATCTGCCTTTGCTTCGTAGGCATCAGGATGAAGAGCATTATCAATTACAGAGCATTTCCCTGGAAAGAGATTCTCAACACCTGCTCAAAATGATATTTGATTGCTTTTGCAAGTTGGTTACTAAGTGGGTTAATTATAAAATTGCAAAAGTTACTGATTTATTTTAACAAACTCACTCGAGTTTAAGATATCCAGTTGAACATCATTACTTAGAAAGTGGTTCCTTTTGAAGAGTCTTCACACATTTTATTCAAAATGTTTTAGAACTCCTACTTGAAATCTCCTTCAAAACCTATGGGATATTCTTCAGACAGCATGTCATCCTTTGAAAGTAGAGTTTAAAATATAACCAAATATAGCCAGTCTTTCAGAATATGTGTGGTTTGAAGAAGAGTAGTAATCATTTTTGGTTAAAACAGGGAGTAATTATGAAGTAACAAGCTCAGTTTTCTTACATGATTTCTGGACTCCCTCTGAAGGCATTCCAAAAAGTACATTTTGAACACGAAGAGCATCTTTATTGCAAGTATGAAACAACTCTCTGAGATTATGTTCTCCTGGATACAAGAAGTTTGATGTGTTTGTTTAAAGTCTCATTGTTTTATAGACTTACCTCATATTTTGATTTGAAATGATGCAGACACTATAACTATGCACTAAAATAAACAATAATTTTTCCCATTTATTTTAGTGTCCCTAAAGGATTTTAAACTAAAAAAAAAAAAAAAAACTGCCGTTTTCATGATTTTTTCTCTCTCTTCCATCCTTTCAAGCAGAAATTACAATACAATGAGTTGCATGGATTTAATTTCCTTTCAGTGTTCCTGTGCTATCATGAGCCATCAATGCATCCCATCTGTTACTTTGTGTGTAAGACTTGGGATTTATGTAATGTGCATGGCACTAAAAAAATAAAGCATGGGATAATGAGAATAATGCATGCACACTAATGTCATTTTTGGCATGGGAAGGAGCCCCAAATTTGGTTTGTTTAGGTCACATTGACACAACCTCAGGGGATGTGGTTTGAAAAAGACCAACATGTTTCACACCAGTATCTTTACTAAGGAAGCTAGAACTGATTCCCTTGCCTGGTAACATTTCACTACCTGCACAGTGTTCCAGTTATCTTCTTCAAGAAATAGGAGAATATATTTTCTCCTTTCCCAATCTCCTAAATCTTCCAAATTGGCCAGTAGGAAGATCACGACCTACTGACCTTGTTAAATATTGACCCTTATTGGCTTTGTGACTTTGACACCTTGCTTAATTTTTTTGACATTCAATTTCCTCATCTGTAAGAAAGGGGATAATATCTACTTTGTGGGTATTATGTAAGATGACTTTTGAGAAGTAGCTAGTACAGTGCTGAACTGGTGATAGATGTCCAGTGAATTGATATTATTTATAGTGACATTATAAGACGTCTCCTTGAAAACATGTAGCTATTCTGAAACTTGAGCTCCAGACATCTGATGTGATCAAGATACAGAGAAGACAGTTTTTTCTTTGTTTGTTTGTTTGTTTGTTTTATGTCAGACCTTAGAAGACATAAAGAGCTGCTATTCTTACCTTTTTCTCAGCATTTATAGAACTCTGCTTCCTCTCATGTGGAATTAATGCAACCACACATAGTCACACAGACCTTAATGATTCTTGTAACAAATCTAAGGTAGAATAGACAATGGGGAGAAGGAGAGTGTAAGCAGTAGCTCAGAAGCACTGATAGAGAGAAGACACATAGGAAACGCATCATTTTCCTGAATTTTCAAAGCCGGAAAAAGTTGATTTTGTTACCACTGCCCCAACTGTAATGTTTTGAATCTTACCTTGCAATGATGAAGCTGAGATTTGTCATTTATAATCCAGGTGTAGATGTCTATGTTGAGTGAAGATTAAAGAAATGGAATTAAAATCACATATATAACATATATGCTCATAATGCAACATTATGTAACTATTAAAAACTATATTTTCAAGAATGTTTAATTAGAAAAATATCATAGTATCATATTGAGTAAAAATTTAGAATACAATTGTATATAAAGTTTGATATATATGCATAGGAAAAAGGTTCTTCAAGGAAACTATCACCCACTCCAGTCAACGGATCCTATACCAACCATACTCTGGTCCCCTAGATGGGCATCAACAGCCATTGCCCCCTGTCAACAGAGAGCAAGTATAAGGGACCCAATCTTCCACATTTGCCCCTTCTCAGCCTGAAGTAGCTAAAGCAGTCATTGCCCCCAAACTCCAATGATCTGTGTCCCTAATATTTGAGGTGGGGGGAATGTTAGGTAGCTAGTCAGACATGAGTGATGGGAGAACAAAAGAATAGAGACTCAGCCTAGAGACTGCCCAAAGAATACTCCATTGGTAGTTAGAGAATCCCTCCTGCATCTCCAGAGACAAAGGACGAGAGGGTCAGCATCTTAGCTGGCTTAATCTGGGCTATAGACGCCTTCACTAACCTAGTTTGCATAACATGATTATGTATACTTTTTGTAATCAGTAAAAATTAACATTAAAATATGAAGAGCAGAATGAAAATTGTAATACAGGAGCAGATAGAATTCAAAAAGTGATGCTTTAAAGGGAGGAAATAGACACATACAAACACGCCCTGCCCAGCAGAGGCTCACCATTATGACATGTCTTTCCAGGTGTCCACTGCCACAGACACCCACACCCACCTGGAGAGCCGCATGTTCAACATCGCGATCTTACCACAGACGCCAGAAGTGCCTCCACTCTCTCTGGGAGCATCCCTCCATATGACTGTGAGTTGGGTAGGAGCCATGCTGACGGGATATGATGGAATATCCTGTTTTTGCATCTGGCAAATGCCTGGCCCAGAACACAGATAATATCAGCCCTGTAAACACATTTCTCATTGATTTGAAAAAGTTTCTAGAGAGAAAAGAAAGTTAGATGTAATTCACTTCGATCTCTCATTCATTGCTGCTGTCCTCTTTACAGCATCCCAGTCATAGGGTTTCTCCTGAGTAGTCGGAAAGAATTACAAGCTTATGTTTGTTTAATCAGTACTATTTGGGTATAATTATTCAGCCAGTGATAACTCCACCTAGCTGGACAAACTGTTATTCCATTTTTTAGAAACCCCATTAGAAGTTTTTTACTTTTTCTATTATAAAAGTTTCCTGGAGAAAGTGATATGTATGCTGAATCCAGAGAGGTAAGCAGCAATTATCCCGATAAAAGTTTGAGAGCAGGTGGAAGGAATGGAGAGATGATGGCAAAGGGCATGAACAGACATAAAAAACAGCACATGCCAAGACCCAGAGGTGAGTATGATTGCAAATAGTTCTGGAGAAATTAGGAAAGCAGAAGAGGGGTGGTGAGGATGTGGGGTCAGTGAGCTCCGTCACAGAAGGTCTTGCATGCTGTGTGGCAAGGAGTGTGGGTACATGGAAAGGTTTGAAGTGAGGTGATGGCTAAATTAGTTCAGACAATTATTAACTCCACCATAACTCTATATCTAGGTGACGTGATACCAGAACCAGCTTCTACATAGAGCTACAAGCATATATGACCTTGTGAATTAATCATTACGGATCCACATTTTAGTTAGTGCCCACATAATTACACTCCAAAGTGTGTATCAGCCTTGAGCAACAACAGAGAAAGCATTTATAGTTTTTGAAATTATGGGTCTGGAACATGACAGAGACATAAAAGGAGAAATAGAAAGTTTTTAATGAACAGCTGGTATCGGCATTTCCGTTGTAAACCATAATTTAAAGAAATCATAATTCAGCAGCACTATAAAGTCTATAATTCATCATTCTGACTGGGGGAACTTGGATCAGAATTTTCTTTAAACTATAAAGAAAAACGTGCAGGCACATTTCTTGCCAAATGCTAATACAGGGCTATTTTGAGCTTAGAAAGGAAAAATGGGCCAGGAGATGTGAAGGGGGCGCTGTTCCCACTCAGCTGCAGTGGATGCTAGAGGCTTTTCCAGTTTATTATCCTTTAGGGTCTCAGGTTGCATGTTTGCAAATTAGGTCGGTGCTGTGTAATTTAGGATATCACAAAGGTTAGTTTACCATAAAATGTGATTATTCTACTCTTCATCTCTTAAAATATATCTGGTTTATAGTTATTTTGAGATTAATTAGGGCCATTACTGTAGGATATCCTTATAATCTATGACAAAAACACATTCTCTATCTAGTGATTTGGGCACATCTAAGCACACAAAAGTTTGCACATATTTGGTAAATGCATTATGAATATATGTGCTAAACACATATATGGTTGAAAGGTAGGAGTCTGTCTAAATCTCCAGTTATTTAGTCATTCAGTCATACACTTTTGAGCCCCTAGTTTATTTCAAGTGCTATTGAAGACACTGGAGATTCAAGGACCATGAAATATAGTCTCTATTCTTAAGAAAATTAGAGTCTAAAAGGAGAGACAAGCAAATCAATAAGCACTGAAATATAATGATAAATACCATGACAGAGCCATGATATAGAGGCAAATGGGAGGGTACCTGGCCCAAGGGGCACAGCAAGGTAATAGAAGGCTTTCTCCAGAAGGTGAATTAAGGTGGTTAAAGTGGAAATTATCTCTAAAGCAGGGTCTCAAACTTCAGCCTGCATTAGGATCACTGTGTTTGTTAAGTCACAGATTGTTGGAGTTCAGCCCAGAGTTTTCTAATTCAGTTGGTCTGGCATAGGGCTGAGAATTTGAGTTTCTAACAAGTTCCAAGGTAATACTATTGCTGCTGCTCTGCTCACCACATTTGAAGAACCACTTATCTAGACTAGAAATAGAGGGGTGAGGGGAGGGGGATTCATTCCAGGCAGAGGAGCAGTGGATGAAAAAAGGAGGAGATTCAGGAGAACAGAAATAATAGAGAGTTCCGTTGGCTGGAGCATATATCACTAAGTGATTAAGAAGTGAGACATGAGAGTCAGATCACGGAGGACCTTAAAGATAAGGTGAAGGAGTTCCATTTTGTCCCGAAAGTCTGTTGGGGCAAATAAGATGTAGAAGACAGGCAGCCTGAACAGATTTTTAATTTAGGAAGTTCATCTGGCTGCAGGGTTGAGAATACCCTGGATGGGGACCAGACAGGGAGCAAGAAGTCCAAGAAACAGACTGTTGCAGTCATCTAGAACAAGAAAGGTTAGTGGCAATAAGAATTAAGAGTTAGTGAGATCTTGAAGAGATACTCGCACACCCATATTCATTGAAGTATTATTCACATTAGTCAAGAGGTGGAAGTGACCTAAATGTCCTTCGGTAAATAGACGAATAGTGAAAATGTGTTATATACAACAATGGAATATTATTCAACCTTAGAAAAAGGAAATCCTGTCATATGCTACAATATGGATGAACTTTAAGGACATCGTCCTAAGTGAAATAAGCCAGTCACAAAAAAAAACAGATACTAATGATTCCACTTATATGGGCTATCTAAAGTAACCCAACTTTTACAAAGCAAAAGTAGAATGGTGGTTGCCCCTGTCAGGGCAGCAGTGGAAGTGGGGAGAGGAAAAAGGGGAGTTGTTGTTGTTCAATAGATATAGAGTTTCAGTTTTGCAGGAGGAAAAAATTCTAGAAATCTGTTGCACAGCAATGTATATATAGTTAACACTACTGTACTGTACACTCAAAAGTAATTAAGACGGAAGAGGGAATCAGAGAAGGATTAAGAGATATTAAGAGATATCCTTGTCAATTAGATGTGAGAGGGGGGTAAAACGCCCCAGTTTCTGAGTATATAGAGATGCCATTCATTGAGTTCAGAAATATATGAAGAATTTACAGGGCTGGGAGGACTATGAGGCATGACTTGAGTGCAGATTGGGATGTGTCTGTAAAGGATGTGCCTATTAAGGGTGGGTAGAAGATCAGTAGATATTATGAGTGGGAGATAAACCTTTGAGAACCATTAATGGCACATAGTGGTTAAATCCTCGGGGATAACTGAAATTCCCCAGGAAGACTGAATAGAGTGAAAAGCAGTATAATCAAATACCTGCCTGAATGAAAATTGGTTCTGTGGCCTTTCTGCAATTCTGTTGTTCACTTATCTAGACCAGAAATAGGGGAGAACTCATCAAATCTAAGATCCTTTAAATAAAATCTTATAGTTTGATTTGCAGTGTTCAGAATTATATATATTACATATATAACATGTATACATGTATATATAATAGTATGATATAGATACATATAAACATATGAGATGTATACATTTAGAATATATATCAAATTTGGGTAAGGAAATCTGAAAACATACATATTTACCAATAAATATTATAGCATAGATAGTGTAAGATTCTGCAAATAAGTTAATAGATTCACATCAAGTCATAGTTTTCCAAATAATCATCCACTATTGGACTTGGAAATCCTTAAGGGCAAAATCTTTGATTAATTAATCTTGGTATATTCCTCAGCATCTAGCGCAATGCCTTACATAAAGTATTGCTTAGTAAATATTTGTTGACTAAATGAATATTTTCAGACCTGCTTTCACATCATTAATAACTTCCTAAACTGTATCCCCTTCACATTCAATTAACAGATTGATTATATGAACATACACACACACACATACACTTTGGATGTCATGTTTCCAATTCCTCTCTTAAAAGGGAAATTCTATTATCTCTTAATGTGAGCAGCAGAATATTATTTCCTTTTTCCAATGGTCGCAGTCCTCAGGATTGGGTTGCCCAAGGTCACCACCTGAGGAAAGGGTCATGAATAAGCCTTTCTTTCCTGATCTCATTTGTTTCCAGGATATTGCTATAGCAAGAGTTCTCTTAAAACTACTCTTATTGGGGCAGCGGGGACCCAGTTAGAACAGCTGATCTCTTTTGTAACATAAACTCAAGTCTGGGCTTGCTGTATTTCTTTTATGGCTGCGGGCTTCTGTGTCCATGTTTTTTTCTTAAGACCTTTTAGAAACCAATAGAATTATTACCTGCAATCTCTTTATCCTAAGAATTCCTGCTATGCTTTATCTGAGCCTTCAGACTACTTAGAATTTCCTACATTAGAGCTATTTATGATTTTCCCCTACAAAAAACTAGAATTCTTTGAGGAAAGGGTCCATATCTGATTCATTCTGTATCTCCCACAGCCCTTTGCTTAGTATCTTGCACATATTAGGTCTTACTAAATATTTGCTACATGAATATATGAATTAATTAATTTTGTTGTCCTAACTAAACTGCAAGAAGATGATTTCTTGTCGGACCTCTGTTTTACTTATCTTATTATTCATGAGCATCTGATTTCTCAGACTCGGTATGGACTTTGCTTCTTTAGTAGAATGACAGTTAACATGTGACATTTGTCTTTTCTTTTAATTGAGGGTGAAATTATAATGTTGTTGATGAATCCTGACCTGGAAGTTAAGTTATGCACACTTTGCAAAGGTTTAATGTGTTAAAACGTTTGCAACACCCCCTCCCCCCGCCCCTGCCAGTTCTTTAGATAACATTGAAATACAATGGAAACAATTCCAATAAATTATTGATGAAGTTGTTATAAAGAGTACTTTTATTATTTTATTTCTTGGTTTAATCTTTTAAAAATGATATATTTCATGCACTCAACAAATTTTTATCAAGAAATTCCATGTGCCATGTGCCAGGTGCTTGAGATCCACCCATGAAGAAACAAAAATCCATATTTTCATGGAGTTTACATTCTCTTGGGGGAAAATAGTCAATAAGTAATAAACAAATAAGTAACATGCATATATCATGTTAGTGAGAGTATGATGAAACAAAAAGTAGATCAGGGCCAAGTAAATCTGAAATTCGGGGGCAGGGGAGACATAGGTTGCAATTTTTAAAAGGTGGTCAGGGTGGGCTTTGTTAAGACAATGACATTTAAAGAAAGATTTTCAGGAAGTGAGGGAGGTAGCCCTGCAGATACATGAGGAAAGAGCATTCCAAACCCAGGAAACCATGCGTTTAGAGTATCCATTTTGGAGCATGCTTAGATGTTCAAAGAACAGCAACGAAGTCAGTGTAGTCAGAGCAGAGTAAGTGAAAGTAAGAGTAATCGACATAAATTCACAGATGTGCTAAGTGTGTGTTTGGAGGTGTACAGATCATCAGGGCTCACAGGCCATTGTAGGGACTTAGCTTTTGTTTTCAGTATAATGGAGAGTCATTGCAATGTATTGAGCAGAGGCCTAATGTCCTTTTTAAAGGGATCATGCTGGCTGCAATGCTGAAATAGACTGTAGGGGGAGCAAGAGAGCAGTTTGGAGGCCATCCTGGTAATTCAGGTGAGATTGTGGCTCCCAGAGAGGTGGTGGCAATGGCCATGGAGAGAATCTATTGCATTCTGGATATATGCAGAGTTGATATGAATATTATGAAAATCATTATTCTGTAGCCTTCTTTTGTTGATAGATATTTTAATAAAAATGTGTCTTCTGTAATGATTTCTATGAAATTTAATCTCTCCTTTTTATGTTTAATTGATAAATATTGAACTTTCTAAATAAGAAATATTAAAATTGATTATATTTTGATTCATCTCAACTATAATATTGCTTTCTTCAGAAAATCAAGTCCTTACTTTTTCTACCTAGTATCTATTTCTATTAGTAGAGAAATAGTATCCACAAATTCCATTTAAAAATATCTGTTATCTTGTCTGCAACATATTTCCCTTGTCCATAGCCCTACGTCCATGCTAATTCTCTCTTCTTATTATTTTATTGCTTTAGGAAAATCCAGATTTTCAAAAATATCCCCTGATACTCTGAGAATTCGCAGTTATCCTGCTGATTTTGAGATTACCAAGGTGACAAACAGTACTGAACAATGTACTGAGCCTGTATCTGTATCTGTGCCTACACATGTATCTGTGTACACATTCATGGGTTGTAAACAAGCATATATTTTTAATTTTTTGTCCTTACCTGTTTTATTTTAGGATGAAATACCAGGTGCTACTTGGAAATTCTGATTTTCCTTGCTCATTACATTCCAGACCTGAGCAATGGCCTGAAATATGACTCTTTACCATAGGGGTATTGTTCTAACCTGCTAATGCTGCCTCTCCCCAGCATTGCCTTGGGGACAATTGCAAGAGCAACTGTAACCTTCAATCTTTTCGTGGTTAAAAGGAAAAACACCATGCCCTCCTCCTCCGTGAGAATTACTGAGCTTTACTTAATTCTTTCCTAAACTAGAAAATTCCTCTGAAAGAAGCAGAGCTTCAAAGAGCAGGAATGGATGTCAAACTCTAACCCTTCGGGGGTCAGTTAGGAAGAGCCTGCAAAGAGTTGGAAAGTTTTATTCTGTTATATTGACAGCATGCATGACCCAGGCAAGGGGCTCATGCTCACATTATTTTTCTCTCTCTCCTCTCCCCTACATGTTTTTGCTGTTGTCCACAAATCACTGTTATGCCTGGCCATTAGATTTCAAATCTCTCCTTTTTTTCTTTTCTTTCTTTCTTTTTTTTTTTTTTTTGGAGGGGTGGGGGGTGGAGTGTTATCACTGTTAGTGGGTGATGGAAGTACACAGGTGAATGGACAGTAAAAGCTACATACACATTGGCCTTCTGATTAATTTTACTTGCCTCTTTATTGGGTTCTGAAAGCTAGAAGAGAAAAGCAATATCTAGTTCTTTTGAATAGTAGAATGGAGACAAAGAGAAATATCACCTATTTTACTATTTAGTAAGCAAATTATTCTTGAATCTGAATTCAAATGATGAGCTTTTGTTGGTGTTTGAGGTGAGTTCATCTTTAGTCTTTTGAAACTATTACAATTTCAAAAACAAGAAAATCAGAGAGCATTACAGTTCCTATTAACAAAGCTGGGCGTTTTCTTACCAGATACAACCTTAGCTCATTGGGTTAGAGGAGCAGAGATGTGGCTGTCTAACTGTGAACAGTTAGGACAGAATAGCCAGATGGTTCATTTTCAAACATGTAACACTGTGTGATCCACCTAGGGAAAAGTGATACTATTGGGATTCCCAGAGCAGGCACCAGCATAAACGTGGGGCAGGGGCAAGGGAGAGAAGAGTTGGGGTACAAGAAGACCTGAAGGGGACTCTGGAACCCTGTGAGTTTCCCAAGGCTGGGGCAAATCTACAGTGCAAGAGACTAGCTCCTTCTTTTAAACTCTCAGAAAAAATGTTTCTATGTTTCAGATTTTTTTTTTTTTTTAAAAAATAAGGTTTGTTTTTGCCTCTTGCTTTTGTTTTTATGACACCATTTTTTCTTATTCTAAACTTTGTTTAGGCTCAGGAAGATGGCCTGACAGTGATTCAGCCTCATTCCCTCTCCTTTGTAAACACTGAGAGGCCAAGTAGAAAGATTATATATAATATCACTGTACCTCTGCATCCAAATCAAGGTAAGACGTGCAATAAATGATCACTTGAGTGATGTCTTCTAGTTGTTGACCACTCTTAAAACTCTGGAGTTTTGTCTGTTTGTACGAGTTAAATTTTAAGAAGTAACAATTATTCATACCCGTTTGTTCCTCTGAGTTTAGAACCAATTGAGTGGGAGAGAGAAACACAGACAGACAGAGAAAGGGAGAAAGGCAATGTGGTCAAACACATGGAGATGGGTGTGTCAGCTTTGATACTGACAGATTTGAACTGGAGAGCACAGTGTGCATATAATTTCAATCACTAGACTGAGCTCCCCCTCCCATGCATAGGCAGAACTGAACAGACATGGCCACTGTCTATAAAGACAGAACCTGCCCCGGTGCGGTTATCATAGGTGAGCAGACCAAAATGAGCATGTGCTAAGGACAAGCACCTCCAGAGAGCTCATAGGGGGCTGAGCTGCACATACTCAGTTCCTTTCCCTACTGGATAAGTCACTTCTCCTCGCATAGGGGACCACAGAAATGTGGAACCACAATGAGAGGAGAGGTGGACCCCTACCCTCATCCCAGCTTTTAGACATCTTGGGCTTAACTTATAAGCCTATGCCCAACAGACATGTGGCTGTCCCTCACTGAAAAGAGATCAGCTTCTTCTAAGACAATTCTACTCCTATATTCGAGGCAGCTCTCCTAAGAGCAATATCTGCCCTTGTTTGCCACATTATCAGATTGCCAAGGAGAAATAAAAGTCTAAAAATCTGTTTCATTACCCTTTTGATAAAGTCCAAAAAAATTAAAAGTCTGAAAGTCATCCTTCCCTTTTTTAACCTGCTAAGTCATAGTGAGAGTTGTCCTCCCTGTGTTGCCAGGGGAGGGATGAAGTTCTTTCAGATCCGTTGCCTGAATTGTCTGTAGGTCTCTCAGCCCCTAAGTTGAAGTAGTTCAATACCAAGCCTCACACGTGTCCTCCTTTAAAGATTAATAAGGCATGAAAGGATCACAGCATCAGTTCTGTACTTGTAAAATTTAGAAATGACAGGAAAACATGCAGCTCCTAAACTATTTATCACAAGCAGAGTGATAATTACAAATCCAGTTCTTAGAATAATCAAGATCCATGTTATTGTTGCCAAAGATCATCACAAAAACCAAGGAGCTACTGAAGCAAAGAGGGTAGATTGGGAAAAATCTCTTTATAGCCTCACCAGACCAGTCTGCCATTTTCTCAGTGATCTTGACCTTTGAACTTAAAGTCAATTGAGAGAATTTCATAATTATGGTACAGTGTCTATGACTGCTGGAGAATTATTTGGTTTAAGCTATAATTGGGGCAGTAGTTTGTATTTTACTATCATTTATAGTCAATGAATCCTAGTCAAGAATCTATTTGGGTTTCAGATTTGCCTTTTCTTAAATAACTGGAGAACGACATACCAACAACAACATACCAAGAACAACCTGAGAGCAATTGTTTCTGAAGGCTAAAAGACTCCCACCAGTGAGAAAGGCAGCTTTAAGGCGTTGGCTGTTCAGTTTAGCCATCAGAACTACTGTCGATGCTCATGCCAAGTCTCCTTCTCCCCAGGTATCATTGAACACAGGGACCAGCCTCGCTCTCCCATCCGGTATTTCACACAGGAAGATATTAACCAGGGCAAAATCATGTACCGTCCTCCCACTGCAGCCCCCCACCTCCAGGAGATCATGGCCTTCTCGTTCGCTGGTAATACCTTCTTCTCTATCTTGACACACCCAAACTACTTTCTGTGCATCCTCTTGGTAGGCTCACCCTAACCTCTCCTGTAGTCCTCCTGGAAGATTTGATGACACTGCTTTATAGTTGTTCAAAATAACTTGAGACCTGTGGTCAATATGTAATTTGGGCTCAGTTTATGACTTTTTTTATTTATTCATGCATACAGAACTTTCAATAAATATTTATTTTGTGTATACTATGTGGCAATCACTGAGTGAGACCTTGGAAATCTATCTGTTGGTGAACAAAAAGAGGTATAAATCTAGGATCTAGGTATATAGACAGAATTTGATAAATAATCCCAGTAATAAATGTTTAATTGCAGACTAAAATAAGAGCTCTGAAAAGAAAAGTTTAGTGATGGAATTAGATGTTACAAGACTGACCTAGACTGAGGCGTCAGTGGACGCCACCCCAAGGCAGTGTTGACCATGGAGGGAGTGGGGAAAGCTAACTAGACTAAGTGTGGATGTAGGGATAGTGGGAGAACATTCCTGAAGGAAGGGCACATGCCCCAAGTGCAGAGGCCCTGGGGAGGGAGAGAATGTGATGTTCTAGGGGTTGGAAAAAGTCCAGTGTCTGGAATGTGGAGGGTTAAGCAGAGCAGTGATGGGCCTGGAGGGGGAGAGAGGAGAGGCCTTAGAGACCCTGTAAGCTTGTAGAGATTTGGAACTTTATTCCAAGAACAATAAGAACCCAGTGGAGGTTTTACGATCTAGGACAATGGCTTTTGATAAAAAAAACTCTTGACTGCAGTGATGTGAATGGATTGGAGGAGCAGGGCAGGGTGGATGGGCCTGCGGTGAAGGGAATCCAGTGAGAAGTAACCTAAACCACCACAGGGAAGAGCTCAGGTAGGAATGGAGAATGCAGGTGACCTTTGGGCACTAAAACATGGATTTGTCAGAAGGCATCTTTCAAAAGGAAGAGAAGACTGAGTAAAAGGAGAACAGAATTTCTAAATCAAGACAGAGTGTGCCTTTCCACTAACCCAAGACAGACTTAATCCCTGCCACCCCTTATATCTCCCCTTTATGCAGTAATCAGAACTGCTAAAAAGCAGGAGTTTTGAGTTCCTACCCTAAATATTTCTATGCCTTGGAAAAATTCTAAAAATCCTGAAGCCTATTTCTTTATGATCTTTAAGATATATGTACCACATAACACAAGTAATGTAGAGTATTATTTTTATGTAGCAGCTTTATTAATAAAGAATAGTTGGTAATTTCTTGTGGTGAGTTAAACATAGATAAAATAATTTTAGAGTTATGTTTTAAATTATGGCAAACATTTAAAGTAATATTTGCCATTATTTGTATAAATGCAATTGTCTAGAAAATGATTAACTACTCAATTAGATTGAAAACCTCTGAGGGTGGTGTAGGCTCCTTCTCTAAGTAATATCTCCAGTGTTTAGTTACCAGGTAACTAATTGCCTATGAAAATGTTCATGGTTCTCTAACCCCTACTTTACAAGACCTACTTTATAAGAAATTCAAGATATCCTGGGATTGGAGGGAAAGAAAACCTATCAACCATGTTTCAAGTTATTTCCATATCCATTATACCAGCTGAGTTCCTAAAGCCTTTTTAGAGAGAGCAGAGTCCTATCCTGTATAATCTATGAATACCATGAGATAAATCTCTCACACTGTTACAGTGTGTAAATCAATGTCCCAGGCATCACTCAATTCTACAATGGAACTGACCCACCAGAGAGCCTTGTCAGTGATATATGACATCACTCACATACACCGATTTGTAAGATTTTATGAACTGATAAAATGGGATCTGAATGAATATATTATAAATCACTCCAACTGCTGTGATGTAAAATTATTCTTCTATGTGGTTCTTTTTATGACTTAAAAATTAGTGCTGGTACCATTAAATTCATCATAATATTATCAAACAACCTAGTAGTCTCTCCTTAAAGACTACTAAATTATTTCCTTAAATAATTTAGATGAAAGCATCCTTTATTTTTCTAATCTCTGTCCCATATTTTGTACTTTCCCCATCTATTTCTGACCCCAAAATGTTTCCTAAATTGATTTTTCTCTCTTCGGTTCTTTCAGGTCTCCCAGAATCGGTGAAATTCCACTTCACAGGTGAAGATTTAAATCTCAGTTTTATTAGAAAACGGAATTCTTCTCTCCTTGTTTTTTCTTTCTTCTTACTCTCTTCATCATCGCTTTTAGCTGTTTTCTAAGAATTGCTTAAAAGTTATATGCTTTTTTCTAAAATAATTATATGGTTAAATAGTAATAGCTTAACTTTGTATTCATGGAAAAAAAAAATCTACCAAGGATACCAAAGATTAATGTCCTAATATCTATTACGAAGAGATAATAGTGGTTAAGATTATCAACTCTGGATACAGACTGCCTGGGATTCTGCCTACTCTGGGAGAATTTATTAACCTCTCTGTGCCTGAATACCTCATCCATCAATGAAGATAATGAATAATAATATGTATATATATATATTTATGTATATAATATGTATATATTATATATAATATGTTTATATATAATATGTATATATAACATATATAACATATATATATAAAACATATATAACATATATATATATAAAACATATATAACATATATATATATATATATATATATATATATATATATATATATATCCCAGAACAGTGATTGGCACATAATCATCTCTATGTGACACTCATAGTCTCGAATGGAGCCTTTCATTGAATGATTGGTTACTAGAAGGAAAAGTGTTATGACCCAGAGACTGAGTTGTGACTGTGTGTAGAAGGCCTCAGCATCCCAGTTTTAGTCCATGGTGCAATAGAAGCTGAATGTCAATAAGCAAAGGCAGGGTCAGACCTGGCTTCTATGCTGGGGCAAAATAGAGACACGCTTTCTTGTTTAGATCTAGAGTGAGGATGGTTGACTATAAGTGGCATCCTTAAATAGCTCTTTAGTTAGGACTGACTATCTATTAGACTGACCATCTATAAGTCATATTACATTTTTTGTAGGGATAAATCTCGGTGGAAAAGTCACATCCCTCAAACTCTCAAACCTTCCTTTCTTCTTTGAGGGTTAAAAAATCACACTTGAATTAAAAGTAAATTTTAGTGTTATGTCACTTTAAAAAAAATTTTTTTTATTGAGATATAATTGACATATAACATTGTATTAATTTCAGGTGCACAGTGTAGTGAGTCAGTATTTGTATATATTGTGAAATGATCACCACAATAAGTCCAGTTAATATCCTGGATATCCTGGGATTAGAGGGAAAGAAAACATGTCAACCACGGTTGAAGTTATTTCTGTATCCATTATACCAACTGAGTTCATAAATACATATATAGTTATGATTTTTTTCTCATAATGTGAACTTTTGAGATCTACACTTTTATCAACTTTTGAATATGTAATACAGCATTATACTCTAGACACCATGCTGTACATCATGTCCTTAGGACTTACTTATTTTATAACTAGATATACTTTTTGTACCTTTTGACCACCTTCACCCACTTCGCCCACCTCCCACCCTTACCTCTGGCAACCACCAATCTGTTCTCTGTATCTATGAGCTTGGGTTTTGGTTTTGGGGGGTTTTTTGTTTGTTTATTTTGTATTTTCAGATTCCACATATAAATGAGACCATATGGTTTGTCTTCAAGGTCCATCATGTTGTCACAAATGGCAAGATTTTATTCTTTTCTTTGACTGAATTATCTTCCATTATTGATATATCCATTCATCCATGTTCTCTTTATCAATTCATCCATTAATGGATACTTAAGTTATTTTCATTTTAGGGGTATTGCAAGTAATGCTGCAGTGAGCGTAGGGGTTCAGACATCCTTTCAAGTTAGTGGTTTTGCTTTCTTTAGATAAATACTCAGCATTGGGATTGCTAGGTCATATGATAGTTCTATTTTTAATTAGGAGCCTCTATTCTGTTTTCCATGGTGGCTGCACCTATTTACTTTGTCACCAACAGTGCACAAGGGTTCCTTTTCTTTCCATCCTCACCAACACTTGTTAATTATTATCTTTTTTATAATATCTATTCTGACAAGTGTGAGGTGATATCTTTGTCATTTTGATTTGCCTTTTTCTGGTGATTAGTGATGTTAACACCTTTTCATGTCCCTGTTGGCCATCAGTGTGTCTTCTTTGGAAAAAATGTCCATTCAGATCCTCTGCCCATTTTTTAATCAGATCGGGGATTTTTTTTTTTTTTTTTTTTTTTTTGCTATTGAGTTGTATGAGTTCTTTATCTGTTTTGAACATTAACTCCTTATCAGATACATGATATGCAAAAATTTTCTCCAATTTGGTAGGTTTCCTTTTCATTTGTTGATGGCTTTCTTTGCTGTGCAGGTGTACTCCTACTTGTTTATTTTTGCTTTTATTGCCTTTGCTTTTTTGTATCAAATTTAAAAAATCATCATCAAAGCTGATGTCAAGGAGCTACTGCCTAGATTTTCTTCTAAGAGTTTTATAGTTTCAGGTCTTATGTTCAAGGCTTTAATCGATTTTGAGTTAATTTTTGTGTGTGGTGTAAGATAGTGGTCCAGTCTCCTTTTATTAGCTGTCCAGTTTTCCCAACACCATTTATTAAAGAAACGGTCCTTTTCCCATTGTATCATTTTGACTTCTTTGTTGTAAATTAATTGAACTTATATGTGCAGGTTTATTTCTTGGCTCTCTATTCTGTTCTACTGATCTATGTGTTTGTTTTAATGCCAATACCATAAAGTGTTAATTACTAGAGCTGTGTAATATAGTTTGAGATCAAGGGGCATTATGCCTCCAGCTTTGTTCTTCTTTCTCAAGATTGCTTTGGCTATTCAGGTTCTCTTATAGTTCCACACAAATTTTATTTATTTTTTATTTTTTAAATGTCAGGTTATTTTTTTTCATACTATATATACATAATTTTTTTTTAACATTTTATTTTTTTATTTTCCCCCCTCCTTTCTGGTAACCACAAGTCCATTGTCCATTCCATGAGTCTCTGTTCGTTTCTCCTGTTCATTTGTTACTTTTAGGTTTATATCCCACATATGTGATATCATGTGATTTTTAACCTTTCTGTCTGGCTTATTTTGCTTACTATGGTTATTTCAAGGTCCATTCATGTTGTTGCAAATGGCGGTATTTCTTCTCTTCTTATGGCTGAGTAATATTCCATTATATATATGTACCACAGCTTCTTAATCCAATCATCTGTCATAGGACACTTCGTTTGCTTCCATGTCCTGGCCACTGTGAATAGTGCTGCTATGAACATCAGTGCGCAAGTATCTTTTCGATATAAGTTTTCAAGTCTTTGAGGTAAATACCCATTAGAGGGACTGTTGGATCACATGGGAGATCAATTTTTAGTTTTTTGAGGAACCTCCATACTATTGTCCATAGTGTCTGTACCAATTTGTAGTCCCGCCAGCAGTGGATGAGGGTTCCTTTTTCTCCACATCCTCTCCAACATTTGTTACTACTTGTCCTGTTGATTATAGCTATTCTAACAGGTGTGAGATGTTAGTTGGTTTTGATTTGCATTTTCCTAATAGCTAGTGATGTTGAGCATCTTTTCATATTTTTGCGGCCATTTTTTTGTTCTATATCTTTAAAAATGCTGATGGGATTTTGATGGGGATTACGTTAAATCTGTATAATGCTTTAGGTAATATGGTCATTTTAACTATGTTGATTCCTCCAATCCAAGAACATGAAACATCTTTCTATTTTTTTATATCTTCTTTGATTTCTTTTAATAGGGTCTTATAGTTTTTATTATATAGGTCCTTCATATGTTTCATTAGATTTATTCCTAGATATTTTATTTTATTTTATTTGATTGTTGCAATTGCAAAAGGAATTATTTTTTCCACTTCTTTTTCTTACTCTTCATTATTAGAGTATAGGAACACTATGGATTTTTACACATTGATTTTGTATTCAGAGACTTTACTGTATTTGCTTATTGTTTCTAGTAGTGTTCTTGTGGAGTCTTTAGAGTTTTCTATACAGAGAATCATGTTATCTGCAAATTGTGGCAGTTTGACTTCTTCGTTTTCTATTTGGATGCTTTTTATATCTTTCTCTTGCCTGATTGCACTTGCTAGGACTTCCAATGTTATATTGAATAAGAGTGGCAATAGTGGACAGCCTTGCCTTGTTTTTGATCTTAGAGAGAAGGTTTTCCGTTTTTCACCATTAAGTATAATGTTGGCTGAGGGCTTGTCATATATGGCCTTTATTATGCTAAGATACTTCTATATCAATTTTGTGAAGTGTTTTTATCATAAATGGGTGCTATATCTTGTTGAAGGCCTTTTCTGCATCTATTGGTATGATCATACGATTCTTATTTTTTAATTTGTTTATGTGGTGTATCACATTAATTGATTTGTGTATGTTGAACCATCCCCATGTCCTTGAGATGAAGCCCACTTGATTGTGATGTATAATCTTTTTAATATGTTGCTGCATTCTGTCCACTGATATCTTATTTAGGATTTTTGCATCTGTGTTCATGAGAGATATCGATCTGTAGTTTTCTTTATTTGTGTTATCTTTACCAGCTTTTGGTATCAGAGTAATATTGACCTCATAAAATGAGTTGGGAAGTATTGCCTCCTCTTCAATTTTTTGGAAGAATTTGAGAAGAATAGGTATT
Organism: Rousettus aegyptiacus; assembly: GCF_014176215.1. Lineage (NCBI taxonomy): Eukaryota > Metazoa > Chordata > Mammalia > Chiroptera > Pteropodidae > Rousettus > Rousettus aegyptiacus. The sequence continues at coordinate 47,685,182 of NW_023416285.1, read as the reverse complement.
AAATCTTCTTTCAATGTTTGATAGAATTCACTGTTAAAGCTTCTGGTCCTGATCTCTTACTTTTTGGCAGGTTTTTGATGATTGTTTCAATTTCCACTCTGCTGATCATTCTATTTAGATTTTCCAGTTCTTCTTGATTCAGTCTAGGAAGGTTGTATTTTTCTAAATATTGGTCTATTTCTTCTAGGTTATTAAATTTTGTGTTATATACTTTTTCATAGTATTCTTCTATGATCCTTTGTTTTTCTGTAATGTCTGTTGTAATATCCCCTCTTTCACTCCTGATTTTGTTTATTTGTGTCCTTTCTCTTTTTTCTTTAGTGAGACTAGCCAAGGATTAGTCAATTTTATTAACCTTCTCAAAGAACCAGCTCTTTGTTGCATTTATTATTTCTATTCTTTTTTTGTTTTCAGCTTCCTTTATTTCTGCTCTAATTTTGATTATTTCTTTCCTTCTGCTGACTTTAGGCTTCATTTGTTCTTCCTTTTCTAGTTTTTTAAGATGAAGCATTAGGTTATTTATTTGGGCTTGTTCTTGTTTTTGAAGGTAGGCCTATAATGATATGAACTTTCCTCTTATGACTGCTTTTGCCATGTCCCAAAAGTTTTGATATGTTGTACTGTCACTATCGTTTGTTTCTATGTATCTCTTAATCTCCCTTTTTATTTCCTCTCCGATCCAGTTATTCTTCAGTAGTATGTTGTTTAATCTCCATTTATTTGGGGTTCTTTCCACTTTCTTTATACAATTGATCTCTAGTTTCAAAGCGTTATGATCATACAATATGGTTCGTATGATTTCGACCCTCTTATATTTGTTGAGGCTATCTCTGTGTCCCAGTATGTGCTCAATCCTTGAGAATGTTCCACGTGCACTAGAGAAGAATGTATAAGCAGCTGTTTTGGGATGGAAAGCTCTATAAATGTCAATTATATCCAGTTGGTCTAATGTATCATTTAAGGATGTCATTTCCTTATTGATTTTCTATTTGATCTTTCCATATCTGACAGTGGGGTGTTTAAGTCCCCTACTATGATAGTATTTTGGTCTGTTTCTCCCTTTAGTTCTGTTAGTAATTACTTTACATATTTTGGGGCTCCCTGATTGGGAGCATAGATATATAAAGTGTTATGTCTTCTTGGTGTATGATTCCCTTTATCATTATGAAGTGTCCCTCAGTGTCTTTCTTTACCTTTTTTTATTTTTAAGTCTATTTCATCTGATATTAGTATCACTACTCCCACTTTTCTCTGAATGCCATTTTCTTGAAACATCATTTTCCACACTTTCACTTTTAGTCTATATTTGTCTTTGGAACTGAGATGTCTCCTGGAGGCAGCATATGGTTGGGTTTTGTTTTTTGATCCAATCTGCAACTCTTTGGATGATCTGTCAATATCTGACAGAGGGTATTTAGATCCCCTACTATGATAGTGTTTTGTTCTGTTTCTCCCTTTAGTTCTTCTTATAGCCATTTTATCTTTTGCTTTCTGGTAGATCAGTGTTTCCATTGCTTCCCTGTCCTTGTGTTTCTGTTTTCTTTATTTTGGTCGGTTTTTGTGGGTTTTCTCTCTGGTCCTTCTTGTTTATGTTTTATGCTTCAGTTCTAAATCTTTGGCCAGTGGTCACCGTTACAAATATGAAAAGGATAGTTGTATATATACAGTAGTCCTTTTTCTTCTGCATGTGCCTTATCTCCATTCTCCTTTGCAATTTTGGATCTTTGAATAGTGTCCTTTTCAGTCATTTTTGTCTCATTTTGTCCCTATGTATGCTGAATGTTCATTACTATCTTACTATAGCAAATCTCTTCTTATTTTAAGCTTATAATACCCTGATCGTAGTAAAGGTTGTACTCCTTGCTTCTATTGACCTGATAGTCACTTTACTCCTAAGTATGCTTCTTTTTTGTCATTTTATTTTAGGTGAGCTGACCTCTTTTAGTATTTTCTGTAGTTTGGGCCTCATAGTGGAGAATTCTCTCAATTTTTGTATGTTTGGAAAAGTCTTTATTTCTCCTTCATATCTAAAGGAGAGCTTAGCTGGATACATTATTCTTGGTTGGTAGTTCCTTTCATTAAATAGTTTGAATATTTGATTCCACTCTTTCTGGCTTGTCAGGTTTGTGCTGAGAAGTCTGACGATAATCTAATGGGTTTTCCTTTATAGTTTACCATCTTCTTTTTCCTGGCCGCCCTGAAAATTCTGCCTTTGTCATTGATTTTTGATCATTTTAATATGATGTGTTTTGGTGAAGGCCTTTTTGGGTTGAGATAATTGGATGTTCACCTTAGTTGTTCATGGAGTTTAATGGGTTATTTCTCCACCTAGGCATTAATGGAAGTATGTTCTGCTCCCCCGCCCCCAGAAAGATTTATTACATAATGGTCCTTAGCCTGTTGCAAATAAAGTGTTTTTCTTTTGGCTTCCAGTACATGGCATCTAAGCCTCTTGGATCTCTGCTTTGTATAGTGTTAATAATGTCTTTTTTTTTCCTTATAGATGTTTAATCATGCTCGCTACCCTCAGTCTCAGTTCCTGTCAGTATTAGTGACAGTTTTGGTAGCATTCGCTCAGATTCCCCTGGGGCTCCGCAGCATTCTGTCTTGGAGGGTATGGGGGGAGGGTCCCTCTGGGTTAGGGATTGGAGGCTGTGGCTCAGCCTCAGTTTTGCAACTGCTGCTGGTAAAAATCAACTGTTGTTTCTCTGCCATCCCCACTTTTCTGCTGTCCCTGTCTCTCTGCCTTCTGTCCTGATGATTGGGCACTGCTGTGGGCCACATGGAGCTCACAGCACTCTAAAGCAGGGATCTTCAGGGAACTTGCCGCTCCTTTTCCCCTCCCCATCCTCCTGCAGGGAGCTCCGGCTGTGACGGGCAGCTTCTTTGTTACTCCCAGTCCACCACCTGACACCCAGGGTTCTAACCTGTGGTGGTTCCTGTGTGCAGATCCCATACTCTGACATGCTGGTGTGCAGTTTGGGTGTTTTCGGTTGCATTTTAGGTGTTTAGCTTATTGTATTTCAAGGGGAGGGATCTGGGAACATCTCTCATGCCTCCAAGTTTAATCCAATCTCTTCCATACAAATTTTAGATTTGTCCTATTTCCATGAAAAATGCCATTGGGATTTTGATAGGGTTTGTATTGAATCTGTAGATTGCTTCAGGTAGTATGGACATTTTGACAATATTAATTCTTCTAATTCATGAACATGGAATATCTTTCCATTTATTATGTGTCTTCTGCAATTTCCTGCATCAATGTACTGATCTTGTATCCTTCAAATTTACTGAATTCATTTGTTCTTAGATTTTTGATTGTATCTTTAGTGTTTTCTATATATAATGATATGTCATTTGCAAACAGTTACGGTTTTACTTTTTACTTTGCAGTTTGAGGCCTTTTATTTCTTTTTCTAGTGTTGTGTCATTGTTAATATGAACCTAGTATGAGGTCATTTCTAGAGACAGACTTCTAGATAATTCACACAATCACTAATAATATACAATAGATTATACCATTTACACTTTACAAATCAATTTACAATACAAGTTGTCTTGTTTAATCCTTGTAATAATATTGTAAGGATAGATATTATTTTTAGCATTTTAAAGCTGAGGAAACTAAGAGTCATTAGAGTTAGTAATCTGTTTAGGTTTCCACACCTAGTAAACAATAGTACCAGGATTTTAATACAAGTTTCTGAGTCTGAGTATGGGATATTTAGTTTAGCCTAGTCTGTACATATGTTGGTCATGAAAAATGAGTGCATTAATAATGTTCCACTTTGGTTTCCAAGCCTCAACTTTTACCTGAAACCTTGAGTAGGTGAAGGAATTAACTATTAATTTCTTTGGGACTTGAAGTTAAGAGATCCTTGAACCTATTATTAAGAGTAAAGTAAATGGAGCTTTAATTGACCTTAAATTATGTTGTTTCTGCCCGAGGTTTCTTTTTATCGTTGACTGATTCTTTTAAATTTTATTTTAAAGACAAAGTTTTTTAGAGCAGTTTTAGGTTTACAACAAAATTGAGAAGAAGGTATAAAGATATCGCCGATATTTCCTACCCCTACACATTTATAAAATAATAACCTCTCACATTATCAATATCACTCATTGAAGTAGTACATTTTTTTTTTTTTTTTTTTACCAAGGAACCTATGTATCACCTAAAATCTACACTTTACTTTAGGGTTCACTCTTAGTGTTGTACGTTCTGTGGTTTTGGACCAATATATGACACCCATCATGATAATATTATACAGAGTATTTTTACTGCCTTAAAAATTCTCTGTGCTCTGCCTATTCATCTCTCTATCCTACTTCCTACCTTTGGTAACCATTATTCTTTTTATTGTCTTCCGTAATTTTGACTTTTTCAGAATGTCATGAAGGTAGAATCATGCAATATGCATCCTTTTCAGATTGGCCTATTTCACTTAGTAATGTGCATGTTAGTTTCCTCTATTTTTTTTCCTTTGTAGCTTAATAGCTCATTTCTTTTCAGTGTTGAATAATATTCCATTCTCTAGATATATCATAGTTTATTTATTCATTCACCTACTAAAGGATATCTTGGTTGCTCCCAAGTTTTGACAATTGTGAATAAAGCTGCTGTTAACATGTATGTAGGTTTTTGTGTGGACATAAATTTTCAGTTTCTTTTTGGGTAAATACCAAAGAATGCAATTGCTGGATCATATAGTAAGAGTATGTTTCATTTTGTAAGAAATTGCCAAACTGTCTTCCAAAGTGGTTATACCATTTTTCATTCTCGGTAGCAATATATGAGACTTTCTTTTGCTTCATATCCTCACCAGAATTTGGTGTAGTCAGTGGTCCAGATTTTGGCCATTCTAATTGGTAGTAGGGTCTATTCTTGTTTTAATTTGCATTTCCCTGGTGACATATGATGAGGAGCATTTTTTTCATATGCTTATTTTCCATCCATATATCCTCTTTGGTGAGGTTTATGTCAATGTCTTTGGACCATTTTTAAATAAGGTTTTTTGTTTTTCATTTTGTTAAATTTTAAGTTCTTTGTACATTTTGGATAACAGTTCTTTATCAGATGCATCTTTTACAAATGTTTTCTCCTATTTTGTGGCTCGTCCTCTCATTCTTTTGACATTATCTTTAACAGAGAAGAATTTTTTCATTTTAATGAAGTCCAGCTTATCCATTATTTCTTTCATGAATCACGTCTTTGGTCTTGTATCTGAAAAGGCATCACCATAGTCAAGGTCATCTAGGTTTTCTCCTGGGTTATCCTCTAGGAGTTTTGTAGTTTTGTGTTTAACATTTAGGTATATGATCCATTTCAAGTTAATAGTCGTGAAGGGTTTAAGAAGTTCTTTCTTTTTTAAAAAAAAGAAAAAAACTTGCGGAATCTGGTAAGAAGGAAGCCATCTTCTTTAGGAGAGTTTTGTGAGAGAGAACTTTAAATTGGGCACATAATGAAATAAGACAGCAACAAGCCCAAGCCCTGATATTAACCCATAAAATGAAAGAGAATAGCTCATTTGATTCATCAGCTAAGATGAGGAAAGCTGATATTTCTAACCCAACTGCTTCAAGACAAGTACAGATGCTCTGGAGGACCATCCTGAGCAAGAAAAACATAAGGTGAATGGTGCTCAGGAGGCATCTGACCCAAAGAAGCAGTTTGACTGTTTCTCAGCAAAATTATAAATGTTGCTTAAAGGAGGGCTGGACATGTAATTGCTAACATTTCGATCGTAAGCTCTCATGTTTGCTTGTAAAACCCTGCCACCTGCATGATATATTTTCTTGCTGTGTAATATGTATCAGAATATAGCTTTCATTCATTTACTTACAAAGGCAAAGATACGCTTTGGTCATACTGACAGCTGTATAATATGACCAAAGCTCTTGATTTTAGGCCTTTTTTCTCCTTTTTTGTAATGTAAGGATGTTGAAGAATCCCTTAGGTTTCCCCTACACACACTTAAAAAATAAAATCAATGTAAAACATTTAAAAATAAAATCATATTTTACAATTATTTTTATTTAACATAAAGATTCTTCATTTAGATTCCAGGGAATTCATGAATCCTTAATCCACTGAAATTTATAGAAAGTTTGTATGTTTGTCTCCAAACCCCCATAAGTTAAGAATCATTTTTCCTTATCTTTGGTGATCCACAGAGAAGACTGAGCATTAACAAAGAATCAGAAGCAATATTTTTACATTTGACCAAATGAACAGAGCCATAAAACCTTCGTTCTTACAGGGTTGATGTCTTGTATCCCTTAGGAGGGCTATTTCTGAATTTCTTTTGTATACCTTATAAAATCCAGCCATATCTTTTAGATCTGTTCTCAAGGAAAAGAGAAATCTGAAATCTAAATGGAATCATTACTAGGAGTCACTGAGCAATGCTCTACTTTGCTTAAGTGGAGGTCAGATTTCTACTGACTTGTTACTAAGTCCAAAAGAAACTAGGTTTTTATAACCAACCCATAGACACATTTAAAATAGTCAGTAGTATAGTTTTCTCAATTGCCACTACAGATAAACACATTGATGAATTTGTGGTGCAGGTGTTCCTTAAAACCTGGCTTTTAGAGATGCGAGGGTTTGTTAAGTTGTGAGAAAGTGGAAACAAAAGTCAAGAATCATGCAATTCTTCTTTCATTTCCTTTGGGTGATCAGTGTTCATTTGAATGTCAGATTATCCAGGAAAATAAAATCTTACCTGTTTCGTTCACAAAGATGCCTTCCCTTTATTGGACTGTGCATAATGATCAGGTAAAAAAGGATCTGCTTACCTCCAAAAAAAATGTCATTAGAGAGATTTGTTATGGACATTTTATGTCCTGTTTAAAGTTATTTTTTTTCTTTTTTCTTTCTTTCTTTTTTTTTTTTTTAAGCAAGGCAACCCTTGGTTGACCTCACAGATTGCAAGGACCTTGTCAGTTTACAATCCCTTATTTTTTTATTTTTTATACCTACAGCACCTGGTCTTCCTAGGTGGTCTCCCATCCAAGTACTTACCAGGCCCAACCCTGCTTAGCTTCTGAGATCAGAAGGGATCAGGCTTGTTCAGAGTAGCATGGCCATAGACTAAAGTTATTTTCTAATAAGACATAGACATGTCAGTTTTTAAATGATTTTTTGAATTTCTCTGGAACATTGTAAGAAAGAATTTAATTAAAAAAATAATAATTCCATAAATAAAAGCTTTTACCAGTATCATCTCAGGGGGCATATTTTGTCTTACTTTCCTTTCCACTAACATTTATCAATATCATCTTGTGAAACTTGCTTCTTAGAATGACCTTGGTGTTATGGTCCTTTAGCTTTTTTGTTATACTTTGTTAAATAGCTCACAATATTTTACTTACTCGCTTATTTTTTCCATGTGTAAACATCTCCTCAAAGTGTTAAGGTAATCTAAAACAGTTTATGGCTACATATTCATGGAAATAGCCTGAAGGTGACCAGACTACAAGCTGATCTGTGTCTGTACACCCCTTATAGTTTCCGATGGAGAGCACACAAGTCCAGAGATGGTCCTCACCATTCACTTACTTCCCACTGATCAGCGCCCATCCGTGTTCCAAGTCACAGCCCCACTGCTTCAGGTCAGCCCAGGAGCTAGCACTCCTATAGGTAAGAACTGGGAGCCTGAAAGAAACTTGACTTTTGGAACCATAAATCATATTATGGAACCATATTTCAATAACAGCCCCTGTTCAAATGTCTTTTTATTTTAATTAAATTTATTGTGGTAACATTGGTTAATAATGTTATGTAAGTTTCAAGTGTACGATTCTGTAATACATTATCTGTCTATTGCATTGTGCGCTCACCACCCAAAGTTTAGTGTCCTTCTGTCACCATATATTTGACCCCTTTTACCATATTCGTCCTTAAACCTCTTGGTGGTTACCAAAAAGTAATGCCCTCTTCTTTCAGAAGTTGCATGCATTCTCATATATATTCTCCCCTCTGCCCATTTCCATGGATATAGAAGGAACACAGATAGAAGGGAATAAAACCTTCAGAGGCCAATGCTCAGTGATGGAATACAACATAGAATTTATTTTCCAGCCTCCAGGAGATTGATTTGTTGCCATCACTAAAATACATAGTAACAGAGAATAGAGAGAATAGAGGGGAGGGGTTTCAATGGCTGCTCTTGTTTTCTGTTTAGAAAGTAAAGAGTAACAGGAGCAATAACAGAAAAGTTTGTTGGGTCAGTTATTTTGTATGTGATTTTAGTCGCTATGAGTATACTTACTCTTTAGAAGTGTATTATTTTACCAAGAACATCAAGAGCAAACAGTATATACTGTGATTTTTGTTAGGTATGCTCTACAGATTCTTACCCAGTTTCTACATATGGGTATTGGCCTAAAATTAATTATAATCCAACTTATAAACAAGCCATATATACAAAGACAACTGTCACTTTTGCCCTATTTCTTATTTCAGTGATGGCTAGAGCAGCCATTGTTAAAATAATTTGGCTCTTTTGTAGATTCAGAGAAAGAAGAAGGGAAAAAAAAAAACAATGAAAAGCAAACCAATTTTGGGGAACATTTTCTGGAAGAAAACCTACCCTAGCCAGTCAGAACTGGCCTTCTTCTGGCTTCCATATCCTCATTGGTATGGAAGAAAAATGGTGTTCGGAATTCAGAGATAATTACTTATAAGTTAACTTTTGGAAGAACCTACTTGCATTTTGGAATTGACTACATTATCACTTTTCACTTTTTTTGTGGTCGATTGGAATTAAACAGTGCTTTCTTATGAGCATCAGATTAACCACAATATGACTTTCAGCCTAACTTATAGCTGTAATATATACAGAATATATAATTAATGTATGTATCTCCTTACCTTGCTTTATTCTCCTGACTGTAGGACTTCAGTTGGTAGTAAGAGATACTGATACAGCACCCAAAGAACTCTTCTTTGAGCTTCGGAAACCTCCAGAACATGGTGTGCTCCTTAAGTACACAGCTGAGTTCCAAGGGCCCATGACTACAGGTAGCTGCTCACTCTGTCATCAACCTACTTGAAGGATCTCTTGCTCTACAGGAAGTTTTATGTGTCTCAGACAAAAATTAAAGCAACTTTATAGGACAAACTATGAGGAGATGCTTAGAAAGGAAAAACCTTTAGTGTTTAACCCATCGGCTGAAATATTTGGGACTTCTTTCTCTGCACCACTGCCAGTGCCCCTAAACTATAAAGTCATAGGCGAAATTGGATGATTTCTGAAACCTAGAGCAAACTCATTTAGAACAACCTCATATGAATCGTCAGCTGCCACTTTCTTATGGATTGTTTGTGGACATGAAATTTTTTTCCTTTAATCTCACATGTAAATCTTCACAATATTTATTGCACTGTGACTATTATAGTGTAAACTACATACATCTTCATCCATAAGAAAAGGGGACACATTTAAAAAGTATTATCTATGCAATTTAGCAGTGCAAAAATGATCAACTTTCCAAAATAATATTTACCATACTTTCTCCAGTAGAAAAAAATAATACATACTTATTTTTTGGAAAGTACAGAGAAGCACAAAGAATACAATGAAATATAATTTTTAATAGTCATCCCTTATATATCAAAGTGGCTGTTGTCCCTTTCAGAGTAGCCACCTTGGAATGCTATATACTTATTCCAATAATCCATACTTCTCAAAAGCTTTATATAATTCCTAATAAACTCATAATAATGCATTATTCTGAATATTTCCGTAGAGGGAGGGGGCCAAGTTTTTAACATTTAAGGTAGATTGAATTTGTGAGAACAACCAGTAATTACTTAGGAGTCACAAAAGCAGAGTTTTAAAAATTTACTGAACCAAAGCAAGGTCATTAGAATAGATTTCTAATATTCTAAGGGAAATACTTTAGGGGCATAACAATCGCAGCCCTGTTTTAGGCACAATGCCATGAACACCAGTAAATCACAATAATACAATGTCAAAAGAGAAGGCTTAGAAGATGAATAGAGAGAATAAATAAATTCTTTAGTTTATTCACATAATGTAGAGTTGAATATAAGATCCAAGAAGACCAGTACCTCAGCTATGCTCTGAGGAATTGTTGAGGCCCATGGTACTAGGTGGCATTTCTCATTAATTTTGAGAAGCTTTAATGTTGTATATTAAAAATTCTAAAATTCTAATAAATCCTGAAGTTTAACTTTTTTAATTTTTAATTTTGTTTAAACCTATTTTCCCAGACTTCTATAACAAAACTTTTTTCACATGCCTATCAAATCTATTATAAATTAGTACTCTAGACTTAGTTTGGGTTTCTAACATTAAGTACATTTTTCAATCTTTACATATTTTTTAATTAAAAAAAAATACTCTCAAAACAAAGATTTCTGACTGCTTTGTCAAGCATAATTTATTTTCTTAACTATTTCAAAGAGTTTTTAGTATCAAGGTTAGATCTAGAAGGACTATTATAAAGAATAGAAGCTTGTCCTTTATTCTCTAGAACTATGAAGGACCTTATAGAGACATATTTTGTTGATGTGATTAAGAACTTAAAAAAAATTAGAGCTATGTCGAGTAGAATGAGTTACCTTATAAAAGACTGAGGCTTCCACCTTGAAGAGTATTGAAGGACAGGTTAAATAACCCTTTTTCAAGGGGAGTATAAAGAGAATCCTATATTGAGTGGGTGGTTGGACTAATTAGCTTACATCTCCCAGAGATTATGATCCTATACATACTTTGAAATACTGAGATCAAAGGTGTTATATAAATGAAAAGCTTCATTCCCAGAAGTAATTGGTTTTGTAATTTGTTTTATTCTTCAAAGGTGACACTTTCACATATGAGGACATTGAGAAAAATGCCCTGCAGTATCTCCACGATGGCTCCTCTGCCCGGGAGGACAGCATGGAGATCTCAGTGACGGACGGCATCTCTGCAACAGCGCTGGAAGTGAGAGTGGAGGTGTCGCTGTCAGAGGACCCTGGGCCTCGGCTGGCCGCCGGCACCTCTCTGAGCATTACTGTTGCTAGTAAAAGCACAGCTGTGATCACGAGGTCACACCTAGCTTATGTTGTAAGTACTTACCTTCGTCTTGTTCTCCACTGCACCCTCTGACTGGGCTGAGTAGAAAGCAATGTCACGATTGAGTGTTTGGGACATCGGGTATATGGCCATATAAAGAACTTTTTTCTCAACTTCCCTATAGTTCTCCTTTTAGGAATAGTTACACTCTTTGTTCCAACTGCTCTCAGTGTCTCGTTAACTGACAGGTAAATGAGCAAACCTGTTGAAAACAATGGGTATGTGTAGGGATGAGCGATTGTCAACAGAAACAATGTCAGAAAAGTCCACCTTCCCAAAAAGTCCCTATTTTAAGCTCTATCTATAATATTTCAAATGAAAAATTTGAAAGAGCATTACAGAAGAAATTGCCTGACTAATAGGTATGATACGTCATGGCCCACTTTTTTTGAGAAAAAGCACACTTTTCACCAGCTTTTGCCTCAGGACCAGCTCTAGACAGAATCCTGGCATGTTCCTCTGGCAGTGCCTCTCTGCCAGATTTCCTAGGCAAGATTCCTGGCTCATTCTCCATTCCATTCTGCAAAAGAGTCAGGGTGGTTAGGGGACCACAGGAAAATTCAGGAACTCTAGGCTTGCTTGTTTTTCTCTCATCTAGCCTTAACTTAATAAGTGATCTTGGTAATTAAATTTATCTTCTTTCTTTGATTTTACCTCTGGAGCTCAGGATCATGAGGATAATTAATTTTTTTTTCAATTATATGTTATAAACAGATATGAGTTCTCTATGTAAACATATAATGAGTAGTTTTAACAAATACCTTGAAAATAAGAGTGATTAGCTGAATGGTAATTATTCTTAGTATTGAATTTTTCCTTTGCTAATCTTTAAAATTCCAACCAATAACCTGGCCTTAAAAAAAAAAAAAAACTATATAGTTTTAAGTAATCTGTTTCTAGGCTGAAGAGTCTGGCTATAAAATCTAGTCCTGAATAGTAGCATGAAAGATAAAGCATTGGCCTGGGAACAATTGCTTCAATTGCTTTTGCACAGATTTTCCCCTCAAATTGCCTTTTCTTAAATTATGGGAAGCTGCATTCCACCCTGATTCTTCTCATGGGTCTAGTATAGTTTCAGAATAGCTTTGATTTTTGTTTTTTTGTTTTGTTTTGTTTTTAATTGACAGGTGATTTTTTCCATAGGTTATGGTCTTTTGAATCTTATGAAACTCATGAATTCATAAAAATATATGAATACAGATTTAATCAATAGATCATCAAGGCTTGAAAAATGTTTGACAGACCAAAATTGCACTCCAGGAGCAGTTCCTACCCATTAACTGCGTATTATAAGCTGCATATCAAAATACAAGCCCATTGGCAACTGAACGTGCATTTTCTGAAATTGATTGAATGTGAATTTACCCACTAGAGCAGAAAGACTCCAAAAGAACTATTCTAGCCTGCTGAAAGCATAGCATATTTAAAAGACTTAGCTAAGTTACATAGTAACTTTCTCTGAGGGCTGTAGAAGAATTTTGTTGTACTTAAGGTAATGGGGAAAATTTTTCCAGAAATGCATAGTTAGTGAGTTTGCAGTAAACATCTAGAAAAGTTGGAAAAGCCATCTGAAATCCTGGTCATAAATGAAGCAGAATATAAAAAGATTGAAGCAGGTGAGCCTGATCTTAATTAGAGTATCATTAGCTGTAAAACGGTGACATAATGCAGGGAAAGACAAAAGGCAGAAATGGGATTCTTTCTGATTTGCTTCTTAATGGTGGTTTCCTATACAGTTCGCTATGCACTGCAAGTAAACAAGTAGGGGAGAGATGGGATGGGATGGGTTTTGTAATTAGAACGGATGGAATGTAATCCAAGTTCACCACTTACAAGAGTATATTAACCCTTGGCAAGATACTTAATTCTTTAGGGCAACATGGGGAGGATGATATAAGATTAATCTGAAAAGCTAATAGCATTTACATGTGCCAGCCAAAAATAGAATAATTCAAAATATGATACCATCTATAACATTACATAACACATCTAGGAATAAATGTAACAAAAGATGTGTAACTTCTAGGGAAAATTGATGGTATGACTATGAAGAAAACCCAGAAGAATCTTTGATGAAGTATTAGAAATAAAAGAATTTACCAAGAGGTCAGTTAGAACATCAATAAAGCAATAAGTCGCTTTATATAAGCAAAACAATAGCCAGTAAATGTAATTAAAAAGATAATACCACCTGTAATAGCATTACAAAAATCATGTTCATTGGATTAAATCTAACAAAAAACCAAGCAGTCTTCTTATAAGGAAAATTATAACATTTAACCGACAGGCATTTTTCAAAGCACTAAATAAATGAAAAAGATAATATGAGCAAATTAAGTCTATATACCATTATCTACCAATTCAATGGGCAGAAATTTAAAAATCTGAAAACATCAAATGCTGGAGAGGGAAAGGATCTACAGGAGGTTCTTTGCGGTGGAAGTGTAATCTGGAACAACAACTTTCAGAAAGAATTTGGCATTGTCTTGTGAGGATAAGTGGTCGTATACCCTAACCATTCTACTTTTGGAGCCCTATCCATGAGAAATCTTCACATGTACACCGAAGGATTTGTACAAGAATGTCCATAGCAATACTACCCATAATAGCAAAAATATTGAAACAAGCCAAATGCTCATCAACAGGATGACAGATGACTCGTGATGTACTTACTCTAGGGAATATTAGAGAACACTCAAAACAGATGAACTATAGCTACACAATACACTATTAATGAATCTTAGCAGTCTGCTATTAAGTAAAAGGAAAAATCAATCCCATAAGAGGAGAGTCTAATTCCATTTTCATAAGTCTAAAAAGAAAACTAAAAATACTTTCTAGTAATATATCAAACTATATCCAGAAATTAAAGAAAATGAGAAACAAGATCCAAGGTGATGGTGGGCGCAGGGAGAGGATAACAGAGAAACACACAGGTAAATATTAATTATTAAAATTCTAGTCCACGTGTTGAATGGTGGGTCAACAGATGTATAAATAATAAAAAAGAAATGGAACAATGAATGAGTGAGTACGAAAGAAGTAAGAAAGTCTTTGACCCATTTCCCAGTCACCCCGAGAACAGTCTCTTGGTGGCGCTGGCAGCTGCAGTGTTCTCCGAGATAACTCGCGGATTACGGTCCTGACCTTACGTAACCCCCAAAGTTTTCCACGAATTATCTTTTATTATTTTCACGTCGCTCTAGTATATCAGTCGTCTTTGAAAACGAATGACATCATTCTATTTATAGCATTCTGTTTTTAGTAGTGTTATTTTCATTTACAAAATACAGTAATTCTTGACTGTTGAAAATATCAAATCCTAGAAAATGTAGCATTCCTACGTGTGATGTTAACATCGTTCTCTAATGGTTGTTAGCTGAAGATTCATTTCATAAATCTGATTTATGTATACATTTGTTACATTAGAATTAGAGACAAGTTCTGTTTAGAAATCACTCCAAGAACAGTTTTTTATATTTTATTTTCACATTGAAAACCAGTCAGATTTGCTTCAGCATCAAAGAGCGTGTTTACATAAAATTAAATTAACGCTGACAGTGAGTTGCACTTTGTTTTTTTTAACAGAAAATGGGTTAAGTAGAAAGGTTACATAAGAAAAGGTTTATAGTCTTATGATTTTTTTGCATCCATAATATCTTGGATATCTCAAAATAGTAATTTATTTAAATTAAGACAACATTTTAAGGAAAAAAAAATCTAGCTAATTTCATATTTTCAAACCCAGCCATCATTTCAGATTTGAAACATTATAATAAGGTGTGCCTGATGTGAAATAAGCATTTCTTTGCCAAATTTGCCAGTGAGGAATTTAGAAGAGATTCCTTCTAATCAAGACTCGGGGGCTCTGTCCTTGTAGTTTATTGCCATTTCAGAAGACAATACCTTAGAACTCTCAGCTGTCTTTTTAAAATTCTCTTTCAGGGTGTACTCACAGTAATATTAGAAGTAGTCTTTTAGAAGCCTACATATTGTATTTGACAAACCATGTGGAAAAATAGAGAAACTTTTAAAGTATAAATTGAGGGGAAATTTTCCGAAGTTTTGCAGCTTCAATGCATTTGAATTTCTTTCCTTGTTAGTGTCAAGTGATGTGAAGAAATATGGGAAATTCTGTGATCTTGCCTTGAGGCTCTGAACTGCTAACTTAAAAAGGCCCCCGGGGCTAGAAATGAAAACTAAAATCTGCTGTCCCCAGATCACCAGTATTTGTGCTCACATTCCTGATCCAATACCTCAACTAACTACAGCTTAGCTGTGAAAATTTGCATTTGAGAGTACACTGAACTATGCAATATTACCTTCATTCTTGCTGAGGTAAAGTGTAAAGTGCCCCCACGTTCAAATTTACTGCTCTAAAACATGAATAACAAAGAGAAACTTTCCAAGAAGATGTTGCCTGCCTCCTAGATATTTCCAAAAATACCCTCGAAGAAAGAGGGAATGGTTCATTAATACAGTCCATTTTTGTCCATGTAGAAACACAGAAAGCCAATTTTATTTCTCAGTAAATAATGCAGAAAGAAAGGGAAATTGTCTCTGTAAGATGTTCAGTCCTGATAGAATGAAATCTGTAAGATTCCCTAAATTCTGTTAAACTAAAATTTTTATCACATGTAATGTTAAAGTGAGTCAATGGCTAAGCTAAAAAATTTTCATTCTTTCTGTTTCACAGATTTTTCTTTAATATTGTATTATATGTTATAAAGGAATTTTACCTGTTTCTGAAAAGCAAACCATCCTTAGAAACTCTAGAAGCAGCCTACAACTGTTTTTAGAAGATGATGTATATCTCTATGTTCTGTTCTTCACTAAATGCTTGTAGTAAAAACAAACCTTGTGTGGTTCTTTTAGTAACAATATGGCTTCTAGGCCCCATGCCTAAAATGCATTTCCCCACTCTTAGATACTTTTGAAAGAAGACATTAGCAAAGTGACATTTTAGGAGGAATAAATACTGCAGTTTGAAATGATGTTGCTTTATCACAAAGGAAAAGAGACATTTCCAATTAGCAGAGAAAGAAGTACCTGAGATCTTTTTAACTATTGGAAGTATTTATTCCTGCAAATATGTATTCATGTCTTCTCTCATATTTTCTCGATTAGGACGATTCTTCCCCTGACTCAAAGATCTGGATTCAGTTAAGTTCTCTGCCCATGTATGGTGCTCTCTTAAGAACCTCCGGACCTGAGGTGGAGGAAATCTCAGAGATTTCCAATTTCACAATGGAAGACATCAATAACAAGAAAATAAAGTATGTAACCACTTTGTATTACTTGACAAGATTTTTAAAAATTATATTAAAATAGTCAAATAACTAACCAGTAGCTCCCTTGAAATATTATATTGCTCGTGGCCCCATTTTTAAACAAAATTGCAGTCATCTTACCTGGCTTCTCAGTATAGCTCATTCATTTGATTCTTCTCTCTGGCCTCTGTAGGTACTCAGCTGTGTTTGAAACAGATGGTGATCTGGTTACTGATAGCTTCCATTTCTCGGTGTCTGATATGGACCACAACCGTCTGGACAATCAGATGTTTACCATCATGATCACTCCTGTCAAGAATCCGCCTCCAGTCATTGCTTTTGCTGACCTTATCACGGTAAACAATTCTCAGATCAATAAAAAGCGAGTGCTACAGAGAGCTGGACTCTGCGGTGATGTACCCAAGTTGTCTGCCGAGTTCTTCCCCCAAAGTATAGAGGCAATAGTATCGGGATATGCATGGTTTTCAGTCGTGGGTTTTTCAAAAAGTAAGAAAAGAATTAACTATATATAGAAAATTAAATCATTATATCCTCATTATTCTGTTAGTCAACAAATATGTATGTGCCAGACATAAATGCTCAATGTATATAGTATTTTGTATATTATACTAAATGTGTATAGTAGTGGGAGTAAAATTAGAAGTGGAATATAGCTTTGAGGAGTTTACAATCTAATGTTTGCAACAACTAAAACATGGGGATATGGACAATGTCCCCAAGTCACTCCTTAAATCAAGATAGCACATCACTGTAAACACTGTTGACTGTTCTTTGGGTTAGGGAAGGTATGAGGCTAGATAATATATCCTGATCATAACCTCACCCAGATCTGAATTTAAGTGCCGATTCTGTAACTTACCAGCTAGTAACCTTGGATCAATGATGTAATCTTTCTTAGCCTCAATTTCTTTATCTTTAAAATATTACTATTCCTGTTGCATAGAGGATTGCTCTGATAATTAATAAAATATCATTTAAAAAAAAACCCAAAACCTGGTATAGTACCAACATATGGTAGGGATTTCATAAAAGTTAATTCACTTTCCTTGTTCTGCTCTCTATACATACCATAATGCCAAAACATAAGGAGATTTTCTGGTTTTATTAAGCAACTTAAAATTGATAAAACTGAGTTGTTTCTAAATGGCCCTGATATTCCACCCATTTTCCCATTTCCACACCTTGGGGTAGCCATTTGGACCTTGCCCATTCGAGTCAGGCTGACCTTCCACTTTGTAATTTGTCAGTCTTCCTACATTTAGCCAAGAGTTGTTCAAAGTGAAAGGGCTTGGTCATATCTAGCAGGCTAGCAAAAAACACCAGGCTCAGGTTGCAGAGTCAGCATAGTAAGCAGGGCCCTAAGGAGAAAGTTAGTTTGAACAACCGCTTTTACTTACACTGATTTATTTTCCTCTTTGACATTAAGATAAGCACTAGTTTTCGGGTATGGTGAGCACTTTCTTTCTGCATACCCATAAATGTATACTGTAAAGGAAAAAAATGGGACTTTTATTCTGGGCGGGAACACCTATAGGACAGTAGCCCTCACCGTATCTGAGGGAGGAGTAGTGGATGATCATTTCTAGCCACGGGCTTTTGAATGTTGATGTGGAAGGAAGGCAGCCATCCTGTCGTGCAGCTGTGCTGAGGTGGGTGATTAGAATGGTCCAGAGCTGCTTTATAACCAGATCCATCATTGAAGGAAGCACGACTTTGAAGGGAGACATGGAAGTCATCGTGCCTGAGTGTCGCTTTGAGAGGCGCTGAAAGATTGCCTGGCTTCAGCAGCATGCACATTTCTCATCTCGTCTGTAGAGGATCTGCCTTCTCAAACAAGTGAAATTGGTGCTGGAAGGTCACCCCAGGCAGCACTTTGTAATTCAGTTCTTTTTACTGCAGTTATGTGCAACCGCCCAAGGACTCTGCAATCTTTTCTTTCTAGGTTGACGAGGGAGGGAGAGCCCCACTCTCATTTCACCATTTCTTTGCTGCTGATGATCAAGACAACCTCCAGGGAGATGCCATCATTAGACTAAGTGCCCTGCCCAAGTACGGCTGCATTGAGAACACAGGAACAGGTACCAGCAAGAGCTTTGCTGTCGGAGTGTTCCAGACCTGAAAGGAAGGGAGGGCAGAAGGGGGCAGCTGCCTCCGATTAAGCTTGGACATGGAGAACTGAAGGGGAATGTAACTATTTCAAAGTGATGGATGGATGGAAGGAAGGAAGGAAGGAAGGAAGGAAGGAAGGAAGGAAGGAAGGAAGGAAGGAAGGAAGTTTTCATCTACTCATCAGAAATTTGCTGAGCATTCTGTGTGTGCCAGGCACTTTTTAAAGAATTAGGGATACATCAGTAAAGAAAACAGACAGAAACCCCTACCTTTGTGGTGCCTTAAACCCTGGTGGAGGGAGACAGATAAGAAACCTAACAAATGAGAAAATTGTGTACAATGTTAGGAGGTAAATCAATGCTATGGAAAAAAAATAGAGCAGAGTAAGGAGATTTGGATGCCAGCGATGGGGATGGAGGGCCTTGTGGATTACACTCAGAACTGAGTGTCAAGAAAATAAAAATGTCTGTCCTCTCATTGTGAGGCAGCTGCAGTTTAGCTGAGCCACAGCTTATGTCTTAGCTTCTTCCGAGGATATGACATAAATTGAAATGTGGGCATGTCTATCTGTGACCTTCTCCTTAGCATCCCTCTCCCTCCGCCATCTGCCCTGGACCCGCTGCTCTTGGTGGAGACATGAGGAGACATGTATTGTCCACAGGCCCCCTGAGACCATAGTGACTGGCAGTTGAGACAGCTCCTGGCGGGTTATGTGCTGCTACCTCTGCAGTGAGATTCCTGAATGGCAGTGGTTGGCTCTCATTGGCTTGCAGCTAGTGGCTCCCACAGAGAGGCCATTGACTGAAGGTGTCTGCGGCCGGCATGGCGTCTGAGATTTGAGCCTAGTTACCAGAAACTCATTTGGCAGTGGTCATGCTTTTCTATAGAAAATCTTGGGTCTTTTCCCCATCTTGCCTTTCAGTGTGTACACTTTGACTTGTTTATCACCAAATTAGATTTATCTCAGCAAAAGTTTATGGTAGATGTAATGGATATACATATTAATAAGACACAGCCCCTGCCTTGAGTGGGAGACAGATATGAAGACTGATAAATTACAATAAATAAAATGGCAGGACAGGGTAAGGAGCAAAACACTGAGAAAGTACTTAGGACAAAACAATTACTTTTGCCTGGGAAGTCAGGAAAAGTCTAAGGAAGTGACTTTTGAGCTGGACCTTGGAAGGTTAGTGGGAATGAGTCGCTGTGGTCAGAGGGAAAATAGAATGTCTGGGAGAGGGAAGAGTATGGTCAAAGGTGAGAAATCAGGTAAGGATGGTTGCCCCAGGCCTTATCTTCTATCCAGACGGTTTTTTCTTAGGCCTTCCTAAAACAGTTTTACATTATTAACTGGAATGCACGCAGAGGAATATTTTACTGGTCTGGAAGTCATGTTTTTGGCAAGCCTCAGCCTCTCTAAAAATGGTTCTGAAACTTTAAAGTGCATAAGACTCAGTTTCCTGGGCAGCAACCTAGAGTTCCTGTTGGAGAAGGTTGGTGAGGCCTGTGAATTTGCATTCCTCACCCACTCAAAGGTGATGCCACTG
This sequence comes from Rousettus aegyptiacus, assembly GCF_014176215.1. NCBI lineage: Eukaryota > Metazoa > Chordata > Mammalia > Chiroptera > Pteropodidae > Rousettus > Rousettus aegyptiacus. The sequence goes on along the minus strand of NW_023416285.1, from coordinate 47,665,151 downwards.
ATGCTGATCCAAGGGCCACACTTGGAGGACCACTGCTCTATATTAGCATGAATGTGGCAGTAAGGAAAAGATGTTCAAGGCACAAATAACTGTCCCAAGACACATCACTTCAAGACCTTACTCTTTGCTCCACGGTTGGTATGAACCAAGTCTGTTTTATCTGTGTGAAACTAGCTACCTAGATTCAAAATTCAGCTGATCAGAACACCTTTTTAAAAACATTAGAAGCAGCTTACACTTCCTACCAGCAAGCCAGAAAGAAACAGAATAATTACATTAAATATAAAATCTAACAGTGTGTCATCGACATTCATTTAGTACCAGCACAAATAGGACAGGACACACCTCAATTACCTCTAGGGCATCCGAGCAATGCAGTAATAGATGTTCGTAATAGCCTGCATGCATCAAGAACGATTTAATTCGCACATAGTATATTCTGTTTAAGAAGGCAAGGAAACACATGAAAAAGAGAATGTGCAATTTTAAAAATTGGAAGGGTTGATGCTGAAAGCTTCAGTGACAGATTCACTTGTTGAATAGCTTGTTTTCTAATGGCAGAAAACAAGTCATTATTCTGTCTGAGTATATTTTTAGGCATCATTTACTTTGCTTAGGCTAATTTTGACCCAAATGAAGAAGCCACATTTCTCAGATTTATAGCGATCGATGGAAAGAGAAAATAAAAATTTGAAGAAATTATAGCAGTTTCTTCTGGAAACCCTGAACTGTGTGTGTCTAGGGATTAGACCTCTCTACACTTTCGGTGTCAAGAGATATAAAATCTGAGGGTTAAAATTTTAAAAAATTCAGGTCGTTGAAGAAAAAATTATTTGTCTTGAATTCTTATTTCGAACGAAGTATATTTAAAATTCATTTATTTCTAATCTTTCTGTTAGGAGGACAACAAAAAATGACACTGTCTACAGTTCAGGAAGTCAACGGCCTGTTAATATAAGACCTGATCTTTGTAAAGGACCATGGACAGCCTTGTTGCTTTCAGGTCTTCTAGCTAAACTTTTCTTTGTTGATCTATCCAGGGAATGCTCGAAGACACAAGTGTCTCTTTTTCCTCCTCTCTTTAAAAGAAAATGTGGTAACAATTTAAAACTAATCAATTAGAGAGAGTCAGACCAAGTAAGAGGCAAGTCATCCATCAGGGAGACAGTGCTTACTCTTCCCCTTGGTTTTTGACAAAAAAACCAAGGGTTGGGATGAATGGAAGAGTTAACCAGAGCCAGCACTTCCTATAAGAGCTCTGAATCATACTTGAACATATCAGTACCCAAATGACCCCTGAGTTCTGGATGGTCCCTGAGCCACAGTGCCTTGGTGGACCATCCCACGGGCTAAGCTCTGACCCATGAGGTTTCCTTAAGGAACTGAAAGGTCAAGTGAAAATATGCTTAAGGAGAAGTTTCTTAGATAAAAAGATATAAAGTTAACCTTTTCTGATGTAAAATAAGAGGGTTCCTCTTGCAGGATATACCAGGTAGAATGGTCTTGAAACTGACTAAAGTGTAAGATAGAACTTTTGCTATTGTGTCATTAATTGCCCTAGCACTTGTCAAAGATTTATAACAAAACAACCACTGATTCTATGGTATATAAAATAATGACATTCTGAGTTCTTTCATGCATATTCTCTCATTGATTCGCCTTGGAAATAGCAGGGCAGGTATATCAATTTATAGATGGGAAATAGTGGGGAACATGGGATTTGATCCCAAGACTTCCAATTTCTGGTCCTGTGCTCATTCCACTCTACCACCTGTACCTTTAAACATATTTTCATTTTTTGTTGATAATCCTGTCATGTTTCTAGTTCAGCTTAGTAAGCAGGATGGATCCAGGTAAAAGTTCTCTCTTGTTGATAATGCAGGTGATCGTTTTGGCCCTGGAACTATCAGTGACCTAGAGGCATCGTTCCCTATTCAAGACATCCTGGAAAACTATATTTACTACTTTCAGAGTGTTCATGAAAGCATTGAGCCAACCCATGATATTTTTAGTTTCTATGTAAGTGATGGAAACAGTCGTTCGGAAATCCACAGCATCAATATCACCATTGAGGTAAAGACTTTGGAAGTTGGAAAAGTTAGACCTTTGACCATAATATCTCACTATTAGATAGCTTTATATAAACTCAAAAGCAAAGAGAATTGGATTTGTTTTTCAATTTTAGAGGTCAATGTAAAAATATAACCCTGACCTATAGGAAACTTACAATATTAAGGCTGGCATTTGGGGATGGTCTGACTTGGAAATCTGAATTTTCATTTCAGGGTAAAATCTATTCTTTCTGTGTGAAAACAGTTTGTGAGGGTCAGATAGAAAAACCTTGCCAGTCTCATAGTTACATGAAAACTAATATACACCTATTTTTCCCTTAAATTGTTGTATGCGGTTCTGTGTGCCTTATCTTAACTTTTTAATGCATTTATTCATTAAATCATAACATCAAAGAAATGTATTTTTTGATGCTGCATTTATTTTCATTAGAGCAACTACATAGGCTTGCTCTATCATCCTAGGGAGAGAGAGAGAGAGAGATAAAAGACAAAACTCAGAATGGAATACCCTCTGCCTAGGGACAATAAAACATACAGTACCCTCAGTACCCTTTAGGGTCAGTGATGGAGGGGGGCTGGAATGGGGGCAGTAAGACAGCTTTAAAAACCCACACTTTCAAATATGGTATGCTCCCACAGGTACTGTGATGTGCTTAGGGCTTTCTAAGACAGCTCTGATTACAAATGATGTGCCCTTTTATCCCCCAAATCTACTCGTACTTTTCTAACAATATATCCTTATTCTCAGTCTGGAAAATATGATCATTGTACCTATGAAAAATATCTGAGAAGATTTGTGCGGAATGTTCACTCGTTTTTTTTTTCAAGGGGATATTTTGTTTGTGTGATTGCTTTCCTTTAAAACTAAGCATATTGATTGGGAATTAAAGATAGTGACACATTAAATGCTATTTCAATAGTTAAAGTTAATGTGACAATATTACTTTCTTTGACTAATGTGCATTTTTCTTTCTTAAACCAATATCTTTATGAGACCTAATATTTTATTGTTTAATCAGAGGAAGAATGATGAGCCTCCCAAGATGACTTTGTGGCCCCTCCGAGTGCAGCTGAGCTCGGGAGTGGTGATAAGCAATTCTTCTTTGAGCCTGCAAGACCTGGACACCCCAGATAATGAGCTGATTTTTGTATTGACAAAAAAGCCTGACCACGGTAGGACACAGTGCTATATAAAGCTTCTTAATTGAGGTACCAGTAGATTATTAAAATAAATACAGATTTCAATTGATTCTTCCTCTGCCTTGCCTGTATGTCATCCATTCTTTACATCAAAGTATAATCAAATTCATGGCTAGCTAATATTCTTCAGGGTCACAGTAGACATAAGTTGCTCTAAAAACCTGAATCCTAGGTAATTGGTGTTTCTGGAATTCAGTTTTAGCTGTTTTCTTGCTTTCCTATGTAAACTCAGGCAAAACAGGTTTTAGAGTCTGCATATCCTCTTCTCACAGTCGGCATTATTGCTTGATAATCCTGGGCCATCTCATGCAAGGAACAGTGTGACAGCCTTGTTATTAATTGCAAAAGGTGTTCACTTCAGGTTAGAGGCATAGTAGATGTCTTTATGAGCTTGTTCCTTTTGCAAAGAAAGCACTTTTCCTGATTAAACCAGAGAGAATCTTCTACCTACTTTTTTTCTAAGTAACATCCTTCTGGTATTAGCTAAAGCTCTGCAACTTTCATTTCCCAAGAGGTGTCTTAGTCCATCCTAATGCCCATTAGTCTTTTAAAGATGAAAGTGTTGCTGTTGATGGAGAGTTAATAGAAGAGACTGTTGGCATTGCATTTTAGCTTGCCTTCATTTATTTTCACGTCCTTTAATGAAACACTTTAACTGTCCTACTGCAGTAAACATGACCCTTGAAAACAGAAAAATATGTCTCAACCCAAAGATGCTTAGTGTCTTTCTGAATTTAAAAGGAATTCAAAACATATTCTTATCTCCCATCCCAGGTGCCCTAGGAGAAAGGCAGCGAGTAAAGAGTTCTATTTTCACTTTGCAGAAGGAAAAAATAAGGTTTAGATAATGAAATGAGTTTGAATTCATGGAGGGAGATTTGATTCTAAGCCATTTTATTACCACATCCATCTGTGTCTCCTTAAGGGGTTTTTAACCAGGAAAAAGTGGGGCTTCATCTTCTTTATTTGTAGATTAGGCCACAGGGAAGCACCTTGTGCTTATATATAAAATCTTAGTTGTTAGCCTTTTATACGTGAGTCACCAAGAGCCTCTGAGGCACTTGACATTCTATTCAGGCTCATTTTAGTTGACATAATCAGACAATGTTTTGGTGACATATGCGTTCTACCACGTTTCTTTGTTTTTCTTTACTCCTTTCCTCAGGTCACCTACTCCAGAGGCAAACTGCTTCTGAGCCTCTGGAGAGTGGGAGGATTTTGGACCAGAGCTCCTCCTTCACCTACCAGGATATCCTGAGTGGGCTGATTGGGTACATGCCAGGTGGTCCTGGTGTGGCTGTGGATGAGTTCCAATTCTCCCTCACTGATGGCCTCCACATGGACACAGGAAGGATGGAGATATACATAGAGCTACCTACGGGTGACACCCCTTACTTGGCTATTAACCGAGGCCTACAGCTCTCAGCAGGTACCAAGAGTGGCTGTGGTTCTTTGTCAGCATACAGTGTTTCTTTCCATGTTGGCTCTAAGGGGTGGGGGTGGTGAGGATATTGAATTAGGTGTTTAGAACTCAGAGAGACTAGAGTTGGGGAGAAGTGTTGTTTTAGGAATATTTAAAGTCGTGAATGGCAAATGTAAATCTTTGAAATTCTTTGGACCAGATGCTGTGAATTTGTGAAAATATTGAGAATTTTTAGTATTTCTGGGAACCTCAGAAATCTTAATTTATCCAAATACAGAACATTGCCACTGTCCACAGGAACAAACAACAAAAGATTTCTAGCAGGATTTTCAATATGCTTATTTAAAAAAAAAAAAAAAGTCATGTAGGGACAATTGGAAGCCATTATGCCCTAAAAGAGAATAGGCAAATAATTGGGACACATTAGAAATGGTGTTCTAGGGTCTACCGTTCACAATTATGCCTGCGTATAAGCAACACCAAAAGGCCTGCAACAAATGGCAGCCTTGGAGTCAGTTGGCAGTAGGCAGTTAGATGGGGCGTGGCTGCAGAGACTCTACATCCCACTGGGGTTCTGTCTGTTTGTGTATTCTTAGGGTCACGTGTATTTATTTTGTAGTGAAAAATATTTGGTATAAAGGTATTTGAAAATTTGGAGATTCTCAAAGTCCCAAGTATTAGGTCTGGGATTTAACTTCACCATATTTACAAGCTAATAAATTAGGCTATTACTGTCTCATGGGTGCTGGTGGAAGACATGAGATTCCTCAGTCAGAGACAATGTACTTTGTCACTTGCAGCACAGCAGGCAGCATTGCCATTAGCAAGTTTGCATTGGTTCCCTCTGCCCTCCAAGCCCCATGTGAGTGGTGCAGAAGGCCCAGATGGCTGCCTTCATGTGCAGTGGGATGCATTATAGGAGAGGAACAATGAGCCCAGAGAACTCTCATGTTTTAGTAAACAACAGGCAAGCCTGATATTTGTCCCAAAGGAAGACATTACCTCATCCCTCAGGGTTGCTCTCTGAGAATGACCTGGGTAATGAGTGGTCATTCCTTGAATTCTTGGCATTATCTGACAAGAACACGCAAGGACACTCAAGTCCCATGGAAGGTTGCTACTCCAAACACCATGAATACCTAGGATCTACTTTACCAGAATTTACTAATTTTAATAAAAGAAAATGGCCAGACAGACAAGCAAGGGGCAAGGCCCTGAGAAGAGGTGTTTGCCAGTGACCAGTGCCTTGCCTATATTCCCAACACTTGTGCAGCCTTCTAGGGCCCAGTGTTTGGGTCTCCCTGCTCCATAATTCTCACCATATCTTCTGTCTTCAATAACAATGACTTGCGCTATTTGGTCTAAGATGGCAACCAAATGTGTTTATGAATTTATGTAAAACTATTTTTTATGATTTGGTGATCCTCATGACAGTAAATAAATCAAGTCCAGGCAGGTTTCATCATAGATCTAGAAGTGGTTTACATCACAGAATCAGGAGTTATTACGTAGGCCTAGGTACTAACCGATAGGTTGTGGGAGGAGAATGAGCACAGGGAACGAGTGAAAATGAACCAGAAGAGAAAAGGGGCTCAGATCTAAACTCAACAGACAATTAGCAAATTGGGAAGCTGGGACTCTTTCACTTGGGGCAATTAACATTTATTTAGCTGCAAACAGAAGGGCAAGCACCTGGTATTTACTGAGACCTAGAGAATGTGCTATAATTTACTCTCCATCTCCTAAGATCATTTAACATTCTGTTCAAAGGCAGTGGTGGAGAATGACCTACTCTCTCACATTCTCTTTCAGGGTCTGTAGCACGCATCACAGAACAGCACTTAAAAGTGACACATGACTCAGATGACCATCAGGTGATGTACATCATGAAGGAAGATCCTGGAGCAGGGCACCTGCAGATGGTAAAGCATGGCAGCCTGGAGCAAATCTCCGTTAAAGGCCCTGTCCGAAGTTTCACCCAGGCTGACATTAGCCAAGGTCATCCAGTTTTCTTCTGCTTATCCAGACTTCCACAGGCTCCACCCACAGTAGTAAAATGGGAGTTAAATGCCTGGTAGCCCATGACAGTAAACTGTGCACACTTTGTTTTGAATAAGAGTTAAATTATAGCTTCATTTATTCTTTCTTGTCTCTCAAATTTTTTTAAAACTGTTCTTCTTGGCTAAAATGTGTTCGTCCTTTGACATAGCACTGATGAAACTTGGGGCTTTTATGGTGGGGAAAAAAAATCATTTGACTTGCTGTGATGCTAAAAAGTGTGAGAGATAGAATAAGAAAAAAGAACTGAATTGGGATGGATTAAGGTAAAAATTATGCCTGCCTTAAGGTGAGCAATTTATATCTCTTTTCAGTTCCCCCAAGAGCACAAGTTAATGAACTAAGCAAAATGGAAGGGCATAAATCGGAGCTGCCTGGGGGAGATTACATAGCTCATCCCTCCTCCAGGAAATGCTGATGTAATGTAAAAGCATAAATGTTAAATGCTACATAGTTACTGTACAGTGCTTTTGGGGGTAAAAAAGGTGGGGGGAGTTACATATCAGGGGGGAGAAGTAATCCAACATCATGAGATGATGTGCAATTTCATTTAGAGGTGCAAGTATGCCCACAAGGAACAAAAACAGGGGTCCTGTCCATGTACTAATACGTAAAGTTGGTAGCAGCCAAATACTCATTGGACCTATCTATACTTTAATGAAGGGGGTGAAATAGGCAAAGGGGTAGTAATTCCTTAATTATTTCTTGCCTCGGTGTCTCTTTTTAAAAAATGAAACCAGGCACCTCTTCCTAGATATTTGGCTATATCTACATTGCTAGATACTTAGAAGTGATGTGTGTTTACAGAGATGTGATATATTACATTTCCCCCTTTGGATTCTTTTGACTTTTAAGTAGAATGTATTTATTTTGTTTATTTATTTATTGGTTGATTATATCTTATGTTGTTCCAAAAACGATTTAAGGCTGTATTGGGAATTGGAAGTGACACGTTCTGGGAGAATGTGGGCTGCAGGTCTGCATCCTCTCTCCCCATGACAAGGTCACATCAAGGATAAGGGTGCGATCAGTGCACATTTTCCACGTGGGCAGTTTTGCTGATCTAGTTATTCATGAGACATCCTCAGAGTCTTTCACAAAAGCTGAGCCTCAACCATAGGCAAGGCTACTTGGGGTGATTTTATCATGAAGGGTCTTTGTGAGGAAGTTTACAGTGAGAGAGGAAAGAAGAAAATGAAAATCTGAGATTAAAATGTCAAAAGCAACATCAAAGTGAGGAAAGTGTTAATCGATTCATTGGTGTGAATACAAATCGAATTCCTACCTCACACTTCAGAAATAAGGGCAGAAAGCATTAACAGGAAATTTCTGTCTTTTTTGTTCTTTTTACAGGACAAATAGAATATAGTCACAGAAAAGGAGAATTTGCTGGGAGCTTTGCTTTTAAATTTGATGTGGTTGATGGAGAAGGCAACAAATTGATTGGCCAGTCATTTTCCATCAATGTTTCGGGTAAGGTGGCACTGAGTTTGTAAAAATACATCAGCAGTTATGAAGTTATATAGTCTACACTATAGTCCTTTGAGGGTGACCCTCTCCTTTACCCAACTGGTATGGAAATCTGGAATCATGGCTCCTCTGCAGCTTGAAGCTCTGGCCCCTTGAGGCACTCTCTGAGGCACAGGCCTAAGTACTATTCCAGTCTTACCCCTCGGCACGATTTCATCCAGGCCCGAAATCGAAGAAAGGAAACTGAAAAGGCCCCATTCCAAATAACTATTTCTAATATTTTCAGAAGACAAATCCCCACCAGTCATCACCATCAATAAAGGGCTGGTCCTGGATGAAAATTCAGTGAAGAAAATCACCACTCTGCAGCTATCTGCCACTGACCAGGAGAGTAAGCCTGCAGAACTGACCTACAGAGTAACCAGACAGCCCCAGCTGGGCCGCCTGGAACATGCAGCATCTCCAGGTAAGCCTATTCTTGCTTCATCAAACCAAAAGTTCTGATTTAGTAAGTGTTGGGGGCAGCCATAGTGTACACATACACCTAGAATCCACCTTTATTTCCTGTATCATTAATTTTGACCCTTATATACTGCTTCTCATTGTACTTAGCACACAGTAGATGCTCAATAATTACTTGCTTAAAGTTGATTTTTTAAATTGCAATTTATGTAAGCAATCTTGTCTTCATAACTAGATGGTTGATTCTTTTAGGGTGAACACTTTACCCTTTGCTTCTTTTAAAAGTCTTGAACACCTGACCTGGTGTGATGCACTGTGCTTAAAAATTTAATTCAACAAGGAGCAAATGAACATGTATATTGAGCAAGATTCTAGTTTAGCTGCTACTGGAGAAAGAAAAATAAATAAAATACAATTCTCACCTTCCAGCATTTTCACCTAGGTGAGATAGGGACTCTCTGCAGATAACCATAACTCAGAGAAGAATATGGCATGTTTTTTTTTTTTAATTAAATTTATTGAGGTGACATTGGTTAATAAGATTATATGTTTCAAGTGTGCAATTCTATGATACATCATCTGCGTATTGCATTATATGCTCACCACCCAAACTCCAGTCTCCCTCTGTCACCATATATTTGACCCTTTTAAGCTGGTGTTTTAAAAACTGTATAAACCTGGTGTCATAGGAGTTCAAAAGTGGGATAGTCTATATCAGGTAGAAAGGCGCATGACAGTGTCATTTTAAGAGTGTCCTTGGAAGACAGAGTTTGGGCAGACAGAAATTGTGTTATTTTCTAAGATGGGAACAGCATGTGAGCACATTCAAAAACAATGAGTGGTCCAGTTTAGGTAAAGCATATATTCTGAAAGTAGTAGATGGGGCTCATGGGTAGATTGAGATTTTATGGATGGTCTTCAAACCTGGGATAAATAATCCCTATTCAATTCAATTGGCAGGAGGGAGACACTGCAGAATTTTGAGCAGGGAAAGGAAGTGAGATTTATCTAGTGTCCAACAGGATGAACCGAAAGAAAGGAAAAGGAGACAGTGACAGAGATTAAGAAGTTTCACATTTGGCCAGGTGGGAGTTAGTGAGGTTTCACCCAGGCGGGCATTAGTGGGATTAGTAAAATAAGGATAACATAAGAGATAATACCTGGTACCTAATAAGTATTCAATAAACAATAGTTAGTTGAAGGAAGGAGGGAAAGAAGGAAGGAATTTCAGAGGGAGATTGTTTAGAATCTGGTGGCTGAATGGATGTGAGAGGCAAGAGACACTTACTGAATAAGCAATCTAAAGGTAGAATTGCTTTATTTCATACATCGTAGAGGCAGTGACGGCTTTCAGGAGATTTAGATCTTCATCGCTTTACTTCACTCAACCAGAGAAATAGCAAAATGGGGGAATTGCTTGCCCTGATGGTATTCACTATCTAATGCAGGTAGCCAGATAGTAAGCAGACAAGCAAGCAAATACGTCAGATGGTGATGAGTATTAGGGGAAGAAATAAGGGCATGACCTGGGTACATAGGGAGCAAAGGGGTGAGGGAAGACCTCCTTAATAATACAATGACATTTGAGCAGAGATCTAAGGAAAATGAGGGAGCCAGCCAAGGTGATAGATAAGGAAAGAGCATTCCAGACAGAGAGCAGAGCAAGTATAAATATCCTGGGGAGGGATTAGGCAGGCATGTCACTTCCAGACATACCAAGACCAATGTGCCTGCAGCAGAGTGAATGAGGAGAGCAGGGTGGGAGATGAGCTTTCAGAGGTGAGGGTGATGGTGCAGAGGCAGTGAGGTAAGCAGACCATGTCTGGGAGGAGGGAGCGTTGTGTGCATATGGTGGGAGAGCATGGGGAAGAATAGACAGATTGGCCAAAATCCCTAATGCAAATTAAAGCAGGTGGCCTACCCTTTTGTCCCCAGATTCCTGGGGGAAGTATGCAGATCAGCACTCTCAAGACCTTGGCTGCATGAAATATTTGATAACTAATTCATGAGCTAATTGCTTCTGCCAGAATTTTTTCAGGTTGCTGATTGTTATCTCTCCGAAGATGAAAGGGCAGACTCTTGGCTGTTGTGTTAGGCAACTACATGCACACTCCACAAGACTTTAAAGGCACCGCCAGTGCCTACCTGCTGGTAAATCACAGCCCTTCTCTTCTCTGACTCCAGGCTGCATTGAGTCCTGTGTGAGGCTGCTCCAAATTTGCCTGTTCTGTGTTTATAGTCTCAGCCTTCGTTGGGCTTAAATTCTGTCTGCCCAGACCAAGCTAGTGCTGCTTAGGGAGTAACCCACAGGTGGTCACACTTCTCCCTCCTCTTGGAAAAGTGCTCTCCCAAAATAGGGGGGTGGCTTTTTCTACCCAGGAGGCTTTCTTTACCTGCCTTTTTCCACCAGGCTTGGCTTCCTAATCCACATAATCTCCCACCCCCACGTTTTTCTCAATCTGCCTGTATCTAGTAGACCAGACATGAGAAGGACCCAGTCCCCTCCCTATTACTCTTGGTAGCCCCTCCCCATTGCTAATAGGGCAGGACTTCCCTGCCCCTCCCTCACCAACCCCACAAGTCTTTTCTGTAGCATTTCATCAGCATTCTCTCCTTCTCTGTTTCCTCTAAGTGAGAATATTTTCCTGTATTTGATTCTCTTTAAATGTCAAAGGTCTCCCTTCCAAGGAAGTGCATGTTGATGACTTATCATCTTCTCCTAAGGCAGCTGGCAACAGCTGAGAGAAGAGCAGCAGCACCTCACCCCATTTGTCTCTGTGAGTGAGAACATCTCTGCCAGGAGTCGAGATTGGGCTGGGGCCTGGTCTTTCTAAGAGCAGAGTAACTTCTAGGCCAGTGTCTACAGTGTAGGCATTGAGCTATTTGGGGACTGGATTCTTCTTTGAATGATCTCTTGGCACAGTACTTGCAAACATCCTCTTGATGGTTTGCTCATGCTATCTTTCTTGTTCAGTTGATTGTAACTGATTGCTCCCCTTAGATGGAAAGGAAAGCTGTCAGGATCTTCTTTTCTACTGAGGAGGAGATGTAGGGAGCCACCTGTCTTTGGAAACTGTGCAGAAGACAGACAGACATGAGCCTCCTCCCATCATCTGCTCATTTTAAGATTGGTGGGCCACACCCTTATATCAGGGACCCAAAAGACCCTCTTTTTATGGGAAATTAGAGTAAGGAATTATTAGGACAGAAGCTAAGCAATGGAATAAAGAGCCTCCAAAATACAGTGCCTGAGATAAGAACTTTTATTTTCTCTTACAGAAAAATCCAGAGGCAGGTAGGTGAGATGGCCTGAGGTGGTGGCTCAGCAGTACTCAGCATGAGGCTCCCATTTCTGGTCCAACAACAACTGTAGTTGTTGTCCTCCCCCAGCCAGCAGTAAGGAAGAGAGGCCGTGGGAGCACACATCCATTTCTCTCTCAGGAGTGTTACTAGAAGAGCACACATTACTGTTGATCACATCCTAGTGTCAGGAATGTAGTCACATCGAGTTGTGAAGTAGCCGAGAAATGTAGAGCCTAACTGGAGGTTCATTTGCTTAGCTAATAGTCTCAGAAGTTATATTTTTAAAGTAGGGGAGGAGTCATATTGAAACGTAGCAATCTCCAGCACAGCACTGGCTCTCCCCTTCATCGGACGTGTATTGAGGAGCTGCTGTAGGAGAAAAGTTATGTTTTAGAAGTGGTAGACATATAAACGAACACATGCAAATGTGTTTCAGTAGCTTTGACAACAATGTGACAGAAGATAGTGGGAGCCAAAGGACAGCGAGTTCCACCTAAAAGAGGGGTAGCGTGAGTCAGGAAAGACTTCCAAGAGGTGATGCTTGAGCAAAGATATTCTTTGGTTTTCTCTTTGTCTTTGTATTGTGACAGCAACCAAAATAGAATGCACCCACTGTCTTAGTTTGAGTTCTCCATGAGAGCACAGGTGGAATAGCCTATTAGGACTTCTGTACAAGGTTCCACAAACTATGCAGCTTAAACAGAAATTTATTGTCTCATAGGTTTGGGAGCCGGAAGTCTGAGATCATGGTATCAGCAGGGTTGGTTCCTTCTGAGGGGAGGATCTGTTCCAGACCTCTTTCCTTGGCTTGTAGTTGGCCATCTTCATGTTCACATGGCCTTCTCCCTGGATGTGTATATCTGTGTCGAAATTTCCCCTTTTATAAGGACAATAGTCATACTGGATTAGAGCCCACCTGAATGACCTCATCCTAACTAATTACATCTGCAAAGATCCTGTTTCCAGATAATGTCACACTGTAAAGTACTGAGCATCAAGACTTTGAGATATGCATTGGATGGGAGGAGGCACAGTTTAGCTCATAACAGGAGGCTTTGAAGAAAATCTGAAGCAGAAAAGTGGAGAGCCTCCCACAGTGGGAGCTTGGGGTGGGACCTCGGCAACACGCACTGACTGTCCACAGCCGGGATGAAAGCAGGAGGCTGAGGGGCTCGCCGAACCTCTCAGGAAGGCAGTTTCTTCAGAGATGCGTTATTCCCACACCACTTCCCTGATCTGGCCTGGACTATCTCTAACACGCTGGCCTTCCAGGGGAACTGGAAAAACTGACAGGGTTGATGAGGGTCGCCATAATACTGCCAGATACATAGTTTAGCCAACCAGTCAGTGACTGAGAATACCTTCGATGGGATTAAAAGCCTTCAAGATATTTCAAATAGTAACTACCTGCTATGACAGCCAGTAGGGGCAATAAGTTATTAGAAACACCATCTTGCTGTCAAGTGAGTGCCTCAAGTCTCTCAATGCCCAATTAGCAAAGGCTAAAACTGAAAAAAAAAAAGTATATAGAGATTGAAAATCTGTGCTCAGTAGGGCCTCTTGAATATCGATTATAGCGGGTGAACTAAATTCATTCACCAAATATGTTTTGAGTACCTACTGTGTGCCAAGTACTAGTCTAGGTGCATATTAGTGAAGAAACCCATAAAAATACTTGTCCTCTTAAAGCTTACATTCTAGATACAGCTCATTACCTTCTGGCACTTAATTATGACTATCACTTAAATTGTGACTACCCCATCAAAATCAACATTTCAGACAAGAAAAGGGTTAAAACCAATAAAGTATCATAAAAGAAAGAATTCGATTAATAAATAATACAATGGTGATGTTTCAGTTTCAGATTTACAAGTGGTTTTTGTGATTCATCACTACTTTTCTATGCTTTTCACATTTTCTTTAATAGGAATGTATTACTTTTATGTTGAAAAAAATTAAAGGATAATGGTGACATCCAAGAGGCTCCTTGTCTAGCCTGAAAGAGCTAGATGAATTTTACAAAAAGTTCTCATAAGAGCCATAAACTTGGGAATTAGACAACTTTGAGTTCCAAATGCAGTTCTGTCCTTGGATGGATGATATTGCTTTTCTAATTGTATTACAGTGTCGTGATCTATAAAAATAGGTGTGATATGCCAACTTTGACCTCCCAGAGTCGTTAAAGATAAAAAATTAATATTTATAAGCAAGACTGAACACGTGATAGGTGTTCATGTGTCTTCTAGATTGAATTGGGAAAGGCCCACTAAGATTAAACCTAGAGCTCTCGAGCACTGCTGGAGGGAATCAAAAGTACTATTGCTGCTTTGGAAAATAATTTGTCAGTTTCCTAAAAAGTTAAGCACATACCTAACATATATACCACCCATTCTACATTTAGAGATTTACCCAAGAAGAATGAAAACTTATGTCTAAACAAAGACTTGTGCACAAATGACCAGAACAGCTCTATTTGTAATAGCCTCAAGCTGGAAATAACCTCAATGTTCATTGCCTGGTGAATGGATAAACAAATTATGATATGTCCACATAATGCAATACTATGTAGTAGTAATGAGATATTAATACATGCTATAATATGGATAAATGGGAAAATAATTATGCTAAGTGAAAGAAATCATGCATAAAATAGTACATACTATATGATTTTATTTATTAAAAAAATTAGAGAAAATGCCAACTAATCTGCAGTGACAGAAAGTGATCCATTTATTGCTTTAGGGTAGGGTAGAGAATGGGAATGGGAAGGATGAAAGAATTAAAAAGTGTCGCCTGGAAACTTTTGGGGTGATGGATATGTTCACTATTTTGACTGAAGTTTCATGGATGTGGCAAAGCTTATGAAATCATACACTTTAAATATGTGCAATTTATTATATGTCAATTTCCTCTCAATAAAAATGTTTTTTAAAAAATCAATCCCAGTGCTTCCCTTCCCAAAAGGATGGAAAAATTTATCACTTTCTCAGTCAGTCTTAGACTCTCGTAAAGAGAACAGTGAATTAGGTGAGCAGTGGATTGTGAGAATGCAGACAAGTATTTCCCCATGAGCTGTGAGGATGAATTCACAGCAGGGGAAGCGATTTAAATTCCTCAGCACAGCCAGTCTGAAGTTATTAAATTTTTAAAAAATGGTATGGATTTCTGTCCAGAGTCACAAGACAAAGCTTTGAGATAGGGGGCTACATTTTTCGCCTGTCAAGAACTGATGTAGCAAGCACAGAAATATAAAATGCCTCATCAAAAAATTAATGCCCCAATATCAGGAAGCTATTGTATCTGGGCAACAAATTTCAGATGATAAAGAGAGATGCAAATGTAAACCATGCATGTTGATTTCTTTTTTTAAGATAAAGCAGTGATAATGGTGTTACAAAGAAGAATCTCTTTGCTTTTTTGTTTGTTTTTTGTTTGTTTGTTTATGGAAACGCTAAACTGGTTTTGCCTTGACTAACAGTGACAAATAATAAATCCCAGGCAGCAGCAAATGAATTTCAAGACCAAACTAAGGGATTAGATTAAGTGGATTAATATTCTTACAACCATATCAGAAAGAGGAAATTTGTGCTGAAGAAATAAGAGGTATCTTTTTGTTTCAGTCTTGACTGGCACCAAAGGATAAGTCCCAGAGCCCTAAGATAAAAGCAAAGATTCTATGTTAAATGTTTTTGGATATTTAAAAACATAGAGATGTTGTTCACTTGTGGGATACTTTGGCATTATTTAAAAATCACTTCAGATTCTTCTTTTACTTTTAAAACAACTCTAAAAAAATTAGCATGTGTTGTCTCTATCATGTGAAAGGATAATGGTTTTCTGTGTCATTTTAGTGTTGATACAGAATGATTGCCCAAAGGCCAAGCCATGCAGCAAGTTTATTTTACTGCAAGCCAGGCTAAAGTGGTGTATCAGAGGCTAGAATCATAGACCTTGAAAGAGATCCTTTCAGAGAGCTGAAGAAGACCTCGAAGAATATCCAGTAAAACTATGGAGTCCAAGAATGGCTCACCAATCAGAAACAAGGCTATGTTTAGCCTAGCCCTATGAGTCCAGTGTTCAAAAGCTATACCATTGCACACACTTAAAAATTAGGGCAGGTTTTCAGAAAGGACTATGAGACTATAGGGGGATATAAAACTTTAGAGAGAAGAGTAGAGAGGATAAGACAATGGGTTTACTTTTCACAAATTTGACCTGCATACATAAATCCCAAGAGAAAGGAGAGTAACATTTATTGAGCACCTGCTGTGGTCTTGGCACATAGTAGAACCCTAGATAATTAAGTTACCATGTGCTTCCCATAGAACACTTGCTGTTGTAGGGGGAAAAAAAATACACAAACAACTCTAACTCAAGGTTCTATCTGGTGAGTTTCCCTAGAAGTATGGCTAATAGTTTGACATCCTTTCTCTGTTTCTCTCCTTCCCCTTTGCTAGGTATCCAAATTAGTTCCTTTACTCAAGCTGACCTGACTTCACAAAACATTCAGTATATCCATTCCAGTGAGTCCGAGAAACATTCAGATGCCTTCAGCTTTACACTGTCAGATGGAGTCAATGAGGTAGGTGAGGAACTCTATTCCCTCCTTGAATGGGTGTTGATTCAGAGCAGTCTTCTTTGAATGAAGTGTGCAGTGACTGGTGCTTTGAGTGCTTCATTTTCCTTTGCTCTTTGCCAAGGACAGAAGCAGCTTCTGACAGCCCCTGGGGCTCTTGCCCTAGATAACTCACTTTTTGATTCCCGGTCAGTCAGCCATGCCAGGAATGGTGTGAAAGGGGAAGTAAAGGGCACCTACCTTCTACTTGGGTGTACTTTTCTGCCATTCTAGGTGACTCAGATTTTCCATATCAGTATTCGCCCTGTGGATGATTCACTGCCTGTTGTAGAGAACTTGGGGATGCGGGTACAGGAGGGTGTGAGGAAGACCATCACAGAGTTTGAACTCAAAGCAGTGGATGCAGACACAGAGGTAAGAGCAGGTTCTCTGGCTGAATAAGAAGCCGATCAATCTGGTAACAGATGTTGCTTGTGACTATGTGTCCTGATGGGAGGGCAGAGTGGCGAGGTTAGTAAAAGTATCCTTGAAGGATTATAAACCATAAGACACTGTGGCCTTCTGGAAAAGAGAAGCTAATATATTTGCAATCATACTGGTTTTAAACTCTCTCTGAAACTCTAAATACCTTCACTCTCTTTCCTGATTACATGTAACAATCCTTTTAATGTGCTGGATTTTGATTATGATTCATAGAAAATTAGATAGATGACATTTTACTCTATGTTTCTATTATTCTTCATTAGAGTGAACAAGGATTTTCAGCATCTATAAACCTTTCCCTTCTTTTTCCACCATTCAGACTTCTCTGGATGACGACTAATTATTACAATTTGAGCATCCTCAAAGAATAGGCTTTATACAGTAAAACAGGGCATGTACACATAGAACTTACTCTTATGATGCTTTCAGATAGAGGGACCTAACATTCTGGCATGATTTAGCTCCCATGAAAGAGTACCACAACATTTATTAATTAGTGCTATTTGTACCTGACCCTGTGCCAGCACTCATTCATTCATTTATTCATTCTTTCAGCAAATATTGATGACCTAGACTCTTCTCTAGATACTAAAGATGGAGCTGTGAACAAAACATATAAAGTTCCCACCTTAGGGAGTTTTCAACCTTTGGTTAGGGGGCGGACAATAGAGAAAGAACATACAATATTATGTCAGATATAGTAAGGGCTATGAATAAAAATAAAACAAGATGAAAGAGATAGAGATTTATAGATAGGAGTGGTCAGGGAAGGCTTCTCTGAGGAACAGAGATATGAAGTGAAAGAGTAAGCCCTGTAGTCATCTGGTAGCATGGGTCTCTGAGCAGAAGAACCAGAAGTGCGAAGGCCCTGTGGCCAGGTGTGTTTGGGACCTTTGAGTTACAACAAGAGGCCAAGAGGCTGGAATCCAGTGAACATGCAGGAGAGGGAAAGAGTGGGCCCAGAGAGGAGTCCTGGGATCTGGTCACAGATGGCCTAATTGGCCCAGGTCAGGCGTTTACATTTTATTCTAAGTTGGTGAGAAGTCATTGGAAAGTTTCGAGCGGGGTGTCTACCATTTTTATTTTTCCTCCTATGTATCACCCTAGAAATAGCATTTAGAAATGGGGAATTAACTTCTGTTCTGATGCATATGGGATTCTGTATATGAGCTTTGGGAAAGTGGAGGAAAATGGATTGAAAGAAAAGGAATAGTTTTAGAAGGTCTAGCTTCTATCATCCTGGTAGAGGTTAAAGATTCAGATTTTCCTCTATGACCCTCTATGCACAAATTTAATTGTCTTAGTCTTATAACTGAAGGCACCGGAATATAAGTTTAATTGCAGTAACCAATATAATTTATCTCCTTAGCTTTACTTTTTGATATTTATAAAGAAAATGCATTTCTTATTTTATGGATATCTTTAGGTTTTGCTACCCTAGACCAGCTGTTGGCCATCACTCGCATATCCGGTTTCTCTTTCGAACTTCCCTTCTCTTGTTTTTTTTAAAACTTCCCTGGCAGGCCGAGTCTGTCACGTTCACCATTGTGCAGCCTCCACGCCACGGCACCATCGAGCGGACCACCAGTGGGCAGCATTTCCAGCACACCTCCACCTTCACCATGGAAGACATCTACCAGCACCGGGTCAGCTACAGCCATGATGGCAGCAACTCCCTCAAAGACCGGTTCACCTTTACCGTTGCTGATGGAACGAATCCCTTTTTTATTATTGAGGAAGGAGGGAAAGAGGTGAGGAGCAAAAATGATGAGAGGGAGGCATAGGAAGGTATGCCAGAGGTTGTCCAGGGGCACGACACGCCAGCTTTTAGGCCCGGGTTAGCATCGTTTGAGTTATTGTTCTGTCACTAAAGAATTGGCCTTGCGCAAATTCCTTAACTTCCATAAGCCTCAGCTTTTCATCTGTAAAATGGATACAATAATAATCCTCAGCTCCAATTAGTCAAAACATCAAATGAGGTAATTCTTATAAAGTAACACTATAGGCAGATCAAGTGCTTTCAATAGAAGCTGATAGTTGTTGTTTTTATTATTGCTATAATTTCTTCTTTCCTTTTCACCCACATTTTACTCCATTAATTTTTGTCTTTTTTTTCAGAATATCATATGGTTCTATATTATCTTTCTCTTTTATATGTCCCCTTTGTCAGCCAGTTTCTCAGTTTCATGAAGAATGACAGTGGTTAAGAGTATGGTGTTTGCATCCAAAAGATACTGATTTAAATTCTAGCTCTGTCACGTACTGGTTGAATGCCTTCGTAAGTCATTTAACCTTTCTAAGCCTCAGCTTCCCTTTCTGTAAAATGGGATGATATCTATCCTTGTGATGTATATAAAGCATTTAGCCTAGTCCCTTCCATAGGAAACACAGGGAACATCCAATAACTGTGGCTGTAAGCACCATCTCCATCATCATTGTAGGGCCAGCATGCGAAACGGGTAAAGACTCTCTTCTCTTGAGGTCATGCAATCATTAAGCTTTACTTCCTTAAGAGAATTGCTCCCTTCTGATATCCAGTTGTCTGGAAGAAACATTAAGACAGTCCCTTCTACCTCCCCACCCCAGCCATTTTTACTCATTCCTTAGCCAGGTCTCTTGCAGTCCCATAACCCTCCCCTGAGAGTAACTGCCACTCAGGAAAAAGATAGCCGTGTGGACACTCCTACATCTCACACATCCATGTCTGACTCGGCGGAAGTGGTGTTGGTGAGCTACGTAATCACACACTACCATACTTCCAGGATAACAAAAGGATCAGCCTCTCAGTCTCTTAGCCTCTCAGAGTTCCTTTTCTACTTCGTCCAGGAATGGGAATGATTCCTTTCTGGAAGAAATATCCTTCTACTACCTTTAGAGACAGACAGCCTGTGAGAAGGTCATTTCTCAGTTGGCCACGGTGTCAGTGTAATGGCTCTTGGGAATTCCTTGCCATTTCAGTATCTGCGCGCATCACCACCTGGCAGCTCATCACTTTTATTTTTTCTCTCACAGACTGTAGCTGCCCCCCAGTTAGTTTGACTTTCAGAGAGAAAAAAAGATTTCAGGGTAAATCAGCAAGGCTACTTCTCTGATAAACATAAAAGGTCACATCAGGTCTCCAGAGAGACCATGTTATTTTAAAAATGAAAATTATTTAGAAGGAAGGTTGTAGAAGATTGAAAATCCAGCATCTGCTGCCCTGTGTGCCACCGTGCTTTATCCTCTCAGAGATAGTGAGGTGCTGGGTCACACATACTCACATGTAAGTGCATGAGTATCTGTATGAAAATGAAATTATAAACCAAAATTTGTTTTTACTGTTCCCCATAACACTTTTATTCTTGAATTTTTTTTGCCCCTTTCCCCCATATGGACAGTTCTCTCTCTCAAAAAAAAAAAAAAAAAAGAAAGAAAAGAAAAGAAAAGAAAAGAAAAAATAAAGGAAAAAAAAAGGAAGGAGAAAAGGGAAAAAGAAAAGGAAAAAAACAAACAAACCATCTCTCCCCATGCTTTTTACATCTGGCAGAATCCCAACTGGAGACTTTGACATTAACATTTTAATGATGATTTTTGTCTGCCTCTCAGGAAAATTTTAACAAGACTTATTGAAAGGAAAATGTTTTGTTTATTGTTTCACCTCAGGGAAATATTGAACTCAACTAAGGAATGCATAGGTGTGTGAAAGTTAACTTCTGTAGCAGGTGAAATTCCGGCAGTAGTGCTACTCATTTCCTACTTTTCTTCTCATACTGTTCCCACTTTATCAATCAGCATTCTCCCTTAAGCCTCATGCCAAGCGATGATAAGTGATGGAAATTGGCTCAGTTGCCCATTCTGAAGTGCCAACCGATTTCTGGAACTCCAGCTTTGTAAGTCCTATACCATGCATGTTTCGGATGTCTGTGAATGATGAAGTGTTTTTTTTTTTTTTGGCTTCCTCCACAGATTATGATGGCAGCACCTCAGCAGTTCCAAGTAGACATCCTCCCGGTAGATGATGGCACCCCTAGAATTGTAACAAACCTCGGGCTCCAATGGCTGGAGTATATGGATGGCAAGGTAAGGCCTTTCCAACTGCCACATCCCTATTAACCAGCTTGGACAACAGCCTTATTCATGACAATAACTTATGAGTAGAACTCCAGCTAAATACATGTTTATCTCTCCCTGAGTGGGCTGATTCTCCTAAAGTTGGTGAGCTCCATGAGTTTGAATAGGATTGTATATAGTTTAAGATGTTCTTATAAAATGACTTCTAAAATACAATAGTTCAGACAAAATAAAAGCTTATATTTTTTTCTCACATACAAGGTGGAAGTAAGTAGGCAGTCTAAGGCTCTCCATGACCATTCGGAGATGGCGGATTCCTTCCACTGGATTGTTCTGCCATCACTGGGTAGTCGCTGTTGGCCATAGCCAGATCTCTTCAGCTGTTCATCAGTATTCCAGCTCATGGGAAGAGGACAACAGAGAAGTAGAGGACAAGGAATTTCATTTTAAGAAAGCAATATAGAAATTAAACACATCATTTACACTCATGTTATTTCAGCAAGAAATCGGTCATGTTGCCCCTTCTGCCGCATGGGAGACCGGGGAGTAGAGTCTGTAGCTGGGTAGCGAGGGGCTCAGCTAAAAGTTTGTTAACTAGAAGGGGAGGATGGATTTTGGGAAACATATGGAATGTGCTATAAATTGAAAGAACGTATTTTTGAAGGTGGGTATCCTCAGAGGAATTCTACTTTAGAAATTTTATTCTCCTTCTCCTAAATCTCAATTCGGTCATTTTAAGACATGCTATAATTCTCATCTGGTAACATGGCAAGCATTAAATCTCTTTCTCCACTTGGACACCTACAGTTCTTTATTTAGGTTTGGGAACTCACTTCTTACCTTTGTGTGCCGTGTTCCCTCTAAGATGTGGATTTCTAATCTCCAGGGAAGTGCTTAGGTGGTCATACAGTCATACCTCAGAGGTACTGGTTTGGTTTCAGAGCACCACAATAAGCGAATACCACAGTAAAGAGAGTTGTAGTCGTTTTGCTGGGGAGGGTCTCGTTTTCAGTTTGTGAAAAACATTGGTGAAGCGCAATAAAACGAGGTGTGCCTGTATACATAGCTGTTGTGCTGTAGCTTTCCACTGAACTAATTGGGATTTTTTTAAATATATGAAACAAAATTAGTACAAATTCCTCTTAGGCCCTACTTTATTTTTTCTTCATATTCAGAAACATCACATTCTCTTCTCAACACTCTCCCATTGGTTTTCTACTTCACACTCCTACTCTATGGTGGGAATCCTTTCCAAAGTCACCAGTGACCTCTATTTTTGCCAAAATCAATGTTCACTTACATGTCCTTATTTTAATAGAGCTAGAAACATTTAGTACTGTCAACCACCCCTTTTTTCCCTTAAACCTTTATTCTCACTAAATATTTGTTTAATTAACTAATTAACTAATTAAAATTTAGCCAGTGTATTTGAACAGTATTGGAGTATCATATATCTAACTTAATTGCAAGCATGGCAGTTGGCTCCTGTAGGTATAAAGTGGCCATCTTCCCTGAACTGAATAATTCTTTCAAAGTTCCAACCTCCTTTAAAGGTCAAATTCTAATTCCACCACTTCAAAATCCTCCTTCCCCAATTCAGATGGAATTAATATTTCCCACTTCCAAAAAGTGTATAGCACTCTTTTGGTATCTTCTGTTATAACTCTTGCCACAACTATCTGGCTCATGAGACTTTCTTTCCCAATGAAGTGTGAACACATCAAAGGCAGAGGCTGGGATGTTTTCTATCTTCATAGCCTCTTCAATACTGACAGCATTTCCACGCAGCAAATGCACTCAGTAAATCATTCTTGAACTGAATTAAATCTGAGTCATAGGGTCTTGTTCTTTATTCCCATCTCAGGAATTAAATATAATGGGTTTCTATTCTAGGCAACCAACCTGATCACCAAGAAGGAACTGCTGACCATGGACCCAGATACGGAGGATGTGCAGCTTGTCTATGAGATAACGACAGGCCCCAACCACGGCTATGTGGAGAACAAGCTGCAGCCTGGCAGAGTTGCTGTGACTTTTACGCAGGGTGGGGACTCGGGTAGTGGAGAAATGGGAGGAATCTATTCTAACACCACTCTCTGTACCTCTCTGATTTTCTCATAACTATTTTCATCATCTTAGCCCAGAGTAGCCTATTTGAAAACAGATAGATCTTTCAGTGCCTAACCATTCTACTTCAGAATTTTACTTCTCCTGATTTGATTTCCTGTTACTCTGAATTATGACAAAAAAAATATTCATCTTTACCATGCTTCCTTAGCTCCCAAATTGCTTTAGGTTTTGGCGAGGTTTTTAATGGAAGGGATCATGCGATAGTGCTTGTTTTTTAAAAAAAACAAACAAACAAACAAACAAAAAACAACAAAAAAAAAAACACAAAAAACAAAAAGCCACCAGACTTTATAAAAGATCCGTGATCCTGTGTGGTCTACTTTTTGTTCTCTAAGGGTTATGGTTTGTTTTTTTTTTTTAAGTTTTCAGCAAAGAAATTAAAATCAGTATAGCTAGATTTCTCAACAGAGCTGTTTTCCTGTTTTAAGTCATATCAAGCAGACTACTTTGTAGTTTAGATTTTTACAACCTTTTCAGAATCTTCTAGACATCATTTGAGACTAGACCTGATTGGGAGGAGTCTGCCAAACTACATCTTAATAATTCTTGTACCGTAGTTCCTTTTTCTCCCTGTTCTCGGTCTTGTGTGCTCTCCTACTCCATTTTTTCTGTGCCTTGTGTATGGGCTATTTTAGTGCAACCTCAGATTTTCTTAGTAGCATGTACCTTCCAAAAAACCTTATTTAGAAGAGGATAGTGTGGGCATGAGCATATATACACAGAGGATGGTTCTCAGATTTGTCTCTATCATTCATAGACATTTATTAAAGTGCTTTTTTTTTTTGCTAAGACCCTGGAATTCTCATTTTACTACAATGTAAGAGTATTTCCTGTATATAAAAACAGGCCTTTTGTCACACACAGCTACAGATTCTTATTTTTAAATCTGGCAGAAATATTTATTTTTAAGATTACTATCTTTTTTTGTTCTTGGGAAAACAAGTTCTGTCTGTGACCCATTCAAAAAATAAACTGGGTATATTCAGTGTGGGAATCTTTGAGGCTGTTTTTAAAACCAGGGGCTAATTCACAGTATCTTTGTTCTCACAGAGGATGTGAATTTGGGGTTGATTCGTTATGTGTTGTATGAGGAGAAGACCAATGAGATGACAGACCATTTTCAGTTTCTGGTGAGAGACAGTGAACCCAGCGTGGTCAGCAACAGTGTCTTTCATATCCAGTGGTCCCTCATCAGCTTTAAATATAACAGGTACAGTTGTTATGTGTGTTCATCCTTGAGAAAGGAATCAGGGAAGCTGAAGAAACAAGGAGGAAGCACCCTGTGGGTCAGCTCTAGTCATCTGATGATGCTGGTGGTGATAACGATAGTAAAAATAATAATCGTACCAAATGTTTCTTGAGTACTATATGTACCAGGCACTGTACTAGGTACTTGACCTATGTCATCTCGTTTAATATTTGCAATTATGAAATAAATATTATTGTTGCCCCTGCAACAACAAAGCAATAGAGACAGAAAGAGGTTAAGTAACTTACCCAAAGTCATATATAACTAATCAGTAGTAAAACCAGGATCTAAACCATTGTGCTTTACTGCCACTCCTGCAAGTATTTTTGCTTGTCTTCCTGTTTTAGAAGATAATCCAGTAGAACTGATAGGAAAAATGCACATTCAAGTTCTTCGAATAATCACTGGCCCACAATAACACCATCTTTAACTTATATCTACATTCTCCATCTTCTCAAGTTCATATTCTCCCCCTAGCCCTTTTGGTATTCATAGGATTATATATCTTTTGAGAAAAAACACATATCTTAACTCAGATACCTCTATAAGAACATTCCCAGTCTGTTGGAGAGTTGAAGAGGCAAACACAGAGATATTGGCAAAGGTGGGCAAGTCCAGTGCTGATTTTATAGGTTAAGCTATAACTAGAATTATAATTTTTGTGGGGGAAAGAATTCTTTAAATCTACATTTCAAAGACTTACTGTTCTAAGAAATTAACTTCATGATAAATCAGATGAAAATTGGAACTTGGGGTAAAAAAGGAAAAATGTACAAATTTGATTTCATTTGCCCTAGATATAGGCTATTCCACTCTTATTCACACACACTTGGAGAATTAGTGGAAAACCAGTATCAACTTCTATACATGTAATGTTTCGCTGTTATTACCTCCTTGTGCATGTCCTTTAAAATTAAAAGTAATTGAATAAAACCAACCACATCTTCTGGAAAACCTCTCATGTTTAATGGACTATATAGTGCAGAGGGCCCCAAAGCTGGCATTGAGGACTAACCTCTCAGAGGCACTGTGTCTGCAACCCTTACAGTAATAATACACAAGCCCTGGTCCACTTACCATCCTCAGTGATGAGAAACAAAGCCCAACTTAGACACCACTCACTTATGGCCTTCCTAAACCTGGATATGCATTGTGAAATAACAGCACATGAATAGTTCACCTCCTGCTTTGCAAAAGCAGTACAAATTCGTAGCAGCAAGCTAAGTTCTTAGTCCATTCTGGCTACTATAATAGAATACTGTAGACTGGATGGCTTATAAACAACAGGAATTTATTCTACAGTTCTGGAGGCTGGGAAGTCCAAGATCAGGGTGCTGGCAGATCCAAAGTTAGGTGAGAACTTGCTTCCTGGTTCATAGACAGCTGTCTTCTCAACGTAAACTTACACGGCAGAAGAATGAGCGACTAATCCAAAGGCAACTAATCCAATTTATTAGGGCTCCACTCTCATGATCTAATTGCCTCCCAAAGGTTGAACCTCTAATATTGTTACATCAAGGGTTAGGATTTCAACATATGAATTTGGGGGGACCAGGGGAAATATTTAGTCTATAGCACTCTGTCACTCCTCTGTTGCCATAAAGCTCCATTTGTCTAAACACCTTTGTTACCTAGGCCTAATTCTCATTCTCTCACTTTTGGCGCTGCCCTATTCTACACACATTACCCGCTTCCTGTAGATCTGGCCCAGTCAGCTCCCACCTGAGCTAAGTCAGTAATTACTTCCCAGCCAGCTTTCTTCCCTTAAAACCCTTTGGCCTATCTTGATTACTGCACTAGGGGCAGATTGTCATTTCTCCATCTTCTGAAATACGAAGTTCGTGGCTCTTTTGTGCTACCACACTTCTTAATGACTTTCCGCCCTCTCTGAAAGTGAGGCACGTACCACTCTGCATTTACTGCTTCCTTGGCCACTTGGTGCTGTGACTTTCCCAGGTGAACATGTTCCCTCAATTTACACCCAGCTCCATAAGGAACCAAACTTCCTCTTCTCTGAAATGCCTGACACCGCTAACCAACCAAAAGAGACTGGCATGAAATAAGCGGAATCTTCACAGCCCAGGGGCAGGATTTTAGAGACTGACTTTTTGTGTGCTTCTAGCTACAACGTCAGTGAGAAGGCGGGGTCTGTCAGCGTCACAGTGCAGAGGACTGGGAACCTGAACCAGTATGCCATCGTCCTGTGTCGCACTGAGCAAGGCACTGCCAGCTCCAGCTCCAGGCTCAGCCCCCAACCCGGGCAACAAGACTATGTGGAGTATGCTGGCCAGGTAGGTGGGCAAGGGGGCTTCTGAATCTTGAACTGCCTACAAGGGTCGTGACATGGTAGTAGGCTACTTTGGCACCTTCCCACTTCTTTTTACCCCACCTCCTGTTCCTTTGGCATTCTTCCTCAAAAAATATTCCCATGTTCCGTTTCCACAGTGCTTTGTTCTTCACAGTCTGTCTAATCTCCATTGATGTTTTAACTGCCAAAGCTTAACTTATTGTCTAGCTTCTCAGTCTTTCCATTTTGCTTTATGACCCCTCCCTCCCCCTCGAAAAAGTATCCAAGGCATCATACTCAGCATTTGATACCTAATCCTTCCTCTCCTTTTACCTTCTTTACCAGAAAGGGGGAGGGGGAAGAGAGAGTATGAAGAGACCAGGTGGGAAGCTCTTAGAATAGGCTGAGTGAGAGATGAAGGAAACTTAAATTTCAATTATAAAGTGAAGGTGGAGAGAAGCGGATGGATTCAACAGACGAGTAAGCCATCAACTAATAGTATTTAGATAGTGAGGCAGAAGGGGAAATGGATGCCTCTTGCTAGGAGGGGTCACTGTAAGAGGAACAGATTTGGTGAGGAGGCAATCTTGACTTTGCTTTTGACATGTTGAGTGTGAGTTGCCCTAGAGAGAATAAGTTGACAGCTTTATAGGTTAGTCGGGAGTACAGAAAGGAGTTCTGGGGGGTAGAGAGATAAATTTGTAAGTTCCTATGTAGCAGTGGTGGTAATTAATGCTAGGGTATGAGAGAGAGAAAAAGGAGAGAGTGAAAGCGAAAGAGAAAGGAAGAGATTTAAATGGCATCCCGTATGGCAGGATGCCCTGTTTTTGTCATCTTATATTATGGCACAATGCCTGACACTTGTTAGGTATTTGTTAAATGTTTCTACAAAGTAATTTCATTATTCTTATGGCAGTATAAGTCAACATAGATCATAAAGAAGAGTGGGCTCTTTTTTTGAGGCATTTCAGCTGGACTAAGTTAAGTCCTCTTATATGAAATTTAAATGAGAAATTAGAAAAGAACAGATAAGCTAAGGAGTCTTTTAACAAAATGATAAGAAAGGGCATGTACGGGTGTTTTGCAGGGAAAGATAGAAAGCAGTGTTCTAGATCCTAAATAGAGATCTGCGGAGTATTTCATTCAACTGGGAGTGTTTTGAAATGTGGAGCTTAGTAAAACTTAATTTGATTATCTGATAAAATATGTAATAGTAACTTTCTGTTGATGAAAATTGTTTTTTAGAGGTTTATGCCTATTTTTACACATATTTCAGTTGTCTCAGTTTACACAAAGCACAATCCAGGCCCATTTCCTGCCATTTCAATTTTGAACAAATCCATAATGTTGGTTTCATTTGACAGTTTATTTTTATCTTTTATTTTTAGACAAAGTAAAACCAGAATAAATCTCTGTAAGTTCACAATTATGCATATAAAATAATTTGACTGTTTTGTACCAGGAGGCTAAATTCATTCACATTATAGATCTAACTTATCTTAATGATCAAATAGAAAGTTAAAATGCAGTCTGACTTGTTCACAGTGTAACCTTTTCTGAATTCAAACACCATTATTCAGTACACTGAGATTCTATATCAATTTTGATTGTACAAGTAATATGATGATGGTAATAGAGATAATATCTTATTTTGTTCAGTGCTTTAAAATAAACAGTGTTTTTATTATACAATGTCTCTTTTAGCCCTCACAATGAAATTGGAATATTATTATTGTTATTTAGCTGATGAGGAATCTGATGTTTGTCAAGTTTCAAAGCCTAACCTCTCTTGGAAGTAACAAAACCAGGTCTCGAGACTAGAACTTCACATTCCAAGTTCAGAGATCTTTCCAGTTAAACTTGCCACAAATAGAAGGGGAACTAAGTAATCAAATGACTCTTGCTATCCCAAGTGAGTAAATAAAACAAGATATGGATAGTTACCTACATGTTTTTCTACAGTCACCAAATGGTAGGTGATGTCTTTGTCCTTCATGATTCTATACAGTAAATCAGTCCCAATGTACAGATAAAGAATGGGAAGAGATAGTTAAGTGTTCCAGGTGATACGGCAGGAAGTTGAGGTTTGAAGAACCAGCTGTTTCATTCAGTGCTCTGCCCACTGGACTCGGGTCCCCTTTCCACATGATGTTCTGGGGGAGCAAAACAGGGGAAGCTGAAGCAACTCCTTGTTGTTTCTTCTGTGACAGGTGCAGTTTGATGAGCGAGAGGACACCAAA
This sequence comes from Rousettus aegyptiacus, assembly GCF_014176215.1. Lineage (NCBI taxonomy): Eukaryota > Metazoa > Chordata > Mammalia > Chiroptera > Pteropodidae > Rousettus > Rousettus aegyptiacus. The sequence goes on along the minus strand of NW_023416285.1, from coordinate 47,636,148 downwards.
TCCTGCACCATTGTCATCAACGATGATGACGTGTTTGAAAACATCGAGAGTTTCACGGTGGAGCTCAGCATGCCAGCATATGCCCTACTAGGGGAGTTCACCCAGGCGAAGGTCATTATCAATGACACTGAGGATGAGCCCACATTAGAGTTTGATAAGAAGACCTACCGGGTCAACGAGAGCGCTGGTTTTCTATTTGCACCTATTGAAAGAAAAGGTCTGTTGGTGCTAAAGGTGACAAGGAGCTTTACTAATAGCTAACATTTATTGAATCCCTTTTATATGCCAAGTGCTGATGTACCATATTAACTCATATATGTAAGTACTTCATATGTATTAACTTACTTAAATCCCCAATATAACACTAATAGTGATCCTACCTATGATGAATACTATCAGGAGGCTTCCCTTCTTAGTTCAAGTTGTTAGCATACTCATTTATTCTTTAATGGGACTAGAAGACTGGTTATATTTGGCCCTAAAAATTATTTGTATCCTCAGGATTCTTAATCAATCACCCAATCTATAGAACATTTAGTAGCCTTGGTCAAAGAGGGAAATTACAGTTTATAAGAACTGATTTCTTAGTTCTTGAAACATAAAATGTGTTTAAAGATTTTCTTACATAAGTGCCACATATAGAGCTCAGATGAGAAATAAACTGTATGAGAGATAAAAGACACTTCTTGAGGGACTGAAAATCAAAACAAAGATCATATTGATTTATGATAGTACAATATTGAGACTTTAAAATACAAGGAAATTAAATCTTCATTCAGACCCACACAATAACTAAGTGATGATGTTAGGTTTTTATTGAATCTGATGACTGTAGTGTAACAAACACTGTAAATAGTACAAACCTTTGGTGATGCCACTTGGAAAACAAGCAAGCCCCATTGATTGCCCTGGGCCAGCAAGCTGGGCCCAGAATAGACTTTCACCCAGTGCAGTGGCAGCACTAATAAGAAAAGTCATTTGCACAGAGAGGCAGGTTTTATTTTGTTTTATCTTCCTTTTTCAAACAATTGTGTCTTTTCCTGGGAATTAAAGTACAGAAGTTTATTCAGAAATGCAGTGAACTGTGCTCATAGCACTACCTTCAGGACACAATTACTTTGCTACTTAAAGTATCAAGTATGTCTCATCTTTTTACCCACTGTGGTCTTAGATGGTGGGCAATGAGACTTGTAAATTAACAGAGCACAAAATTCACAGAATAGGAAATGCATTTTAAGTTGTTTGGTGAAGTATCTGGGGAATATATTAAATCCTCAAGTGGTTTATACCATAAGCTTAAAAGAGACTGCAGCTCAGGAAAGTTTCACATCAGAGTGTGAACAGAGATAGTGATGGAATGTGTCAGAGGGAACCAAGCCAACTAATTTATCAGAGACTTTAAAATTTGAGAACATTCATTCCAATGCTTACCATTTTGTATTTCAGGGGATTCAAGCAGCATTGTATCTGCTATTTGCTACACAATCCCTAAGTCAGCTATGGGAAGTAGCCTCTATGCTCTAGAATCGGGCTCTGATTTTAAATCTAGAGGAATGTCTGCTGAGAGTCGTGTGATATTTGGACCTGGTGTCACCATGTCCACCTGTGATGTCATGCTCATTGACGACAGTGAGTATGAAGAGGAAGAAGAGTTTGAGATTGCCCTGGCAGATGCTTCTGACAACGCCCGCATAGGAAGGGTGTCATCAGCCAAGGTGCTCATTAGTGGTCCCAATGATGCCTCCACTGTGTCTCTGGGCAACACGGCTTTCACTGTCAGTGAGGATTCAGGTAAGGAAGAACAACTCCAGTGTTCCATCACCCATCTCCTGATCTCTTTCTTGAATGTTTCCTTTCAGGTTTGAGAGTGTTCTTAAATCAGTGAGAATTCCACTGTTGTTCTGAGGAATTACATAATGCTAGGCATTGCAACCAAGAATGGAAGGTGGTGAAGAACAAGCAGTCCCAATCACTTTTCTTGCTCTGGTTACTCACGGCAGGGAGAGATCTGGCTTAGAGCTTCATTGGCTGACCTCTGTGGTCTAGGCAGAGGTCCCAAACCTTTTTGGCGCCAGGGGCCAGTGCTCCTATGAGAATCTAATGCCTGATGATGTGAGTTAGAGTTGAGGCAGTGATGCTAGTGCTGGGGAACAGCTGCAAATACAGATGAAGCTTCACTCGCTCACCTCCTGCTGTGCAGCCTGGTTCCTAATAGGCCATGGACCATTACTTGCCAGCAGCCTGTGGCTTGAGGACCACTTATCTGGGGTGGGGCAAGATGCTAACTAAGCATTTTGGCTTACAAAGGAGGGGGATGTGATGATCTATTGAGAGCAAAGTTATTTAGTATACTTCTAGCTGCTAAAACAAATAAATTCTAAAATTTCAGTGTCTTCACAAATGGACATTTCTTATTCATATAACAGCTCAAAACAGTCAGTGAGAAGATTTCTTCCACCTAGGCTCCTTCCTGGCTTTGCAAGGGTCTTAAAGTCCTCTGCATGCTGTTGACAGACATACTGCTAAAAGAGCCAGCAGCTGTGATGAGTATTTACTGATCTGAGCCACTTGATTAGGGCCTTTCTCCTTTTCGAAGGTGATATTCTGAGTGATAGTTGGAACTATTATTTTTGAGTACTTACCAAATGCCAAGTACTACAAGATATGCATTCCATTCATTCTCAATCTTCTGTGCAAAAGATAACATTATACAGGAGAGCAAAGGGAGGCCCAAAGAGCTTAAATAAATCATCAAAGATTAAACAGACCTGGGACTAGAGCCCAGACCTTTCTACTATGCCATGTGTCCTTTCCCATACACCAAATGCCCAGTCACGATGACACGTCACCATACAACATACTGGCTTGAAAAGTGATGGATGGGTTTTCATGCAGCTTTTCTCTGACCTTGATTGTGGAAGCAGCTAAAAATCTACATGTATATCATTAGGACCCTGCGAAGTATGATGTCGCAGTAGATCAGAAGATGAGTTTCATTCCTAAAATAAGAAATAAGCACATATGGTTTAAGTAATGATGTGTGCACCACTCCGATAAAATAGGGAAATCAAATTAGTTAGGAACATTTAATTAGGAACATTCAGCTTCAGGCCCCATAGAATCCCCTAGCTGGTTCTTCTTTAATTGACTATTTTCTAGCTCATCCCATAGGCACTAGTCTCTGAGCTCCTTCTCCCAAAATAGGCTTGAGATGTTTTCAATGGATCCTCCCCTCTTAAGTTCATTGTTCTTCTCCTATGAACAGTCTTCTTATGAAGCCACAAAACTACTTCTCTCTATGGGCTATTTCTTCAGCATCACCTCCTGGAGACCATCCTCCAGGTCTTCTCTTTATCTTAGTGTCAGTAAAAGAGGAGTGGTGGCACCTCTCATTCTTCCTCAAAGAGAGCACAGGAGCATCACTGAAGCTGGCTTAGCCAAGCTAGCAGGTAAAACAGCTGCTGCTGCGAAGGAGAATGTTGCTGTGAAAACCCCACTGACTTTTCTGGCTCAAGGATGACCGTTGAAATCTCTATGAATCTGACTTCAGGAACAGTGAAGATTCCAGTTGTCCGCCATGGGACTGACCTTTCTACCTTCACATCTGTCTGGTGTGCTACACGACCCTCAGACCCAGCTTCTGCCACTCCAGGAGTTGATTATGTTCCCAGCTCTAGGAAGGTGGAGTTTGGACCAGGTGTCACTGAGCAGGTGAGCATACAGCAGTGGAAGGCTGGATGGGTCTGTTAATATGCTCTCTATTAACTTCTTATTAACTCTAATACAGTCTCTGGAGGACTCTAAACACCACTTGCAATATTGCTGTCTTCCCTTTCTTCAAAAACACAAACATGTAAACAGCAGAACATAGAGGGACCTTCTACAAACTCTTTCGGTGACATTTTCAAGCATCTGATATCCAGCATCACAGATTTAAGATAGAAATCACACTTGTTTGATATAAATATCTAAAAACAAAACACCTAAGGATGTGTAATAAAAGGAGTATAATTTTATGAGTAAAAAACTTAATTTAAGACCACCAAAAAATAAATTTCAAGTTGTCACTTTTGTCCTTATCTTCCAAAAGCAAATGGGTGTTCTGTGTTGAGCATTTTGTAAGGTTTGCTTTGATTTTTCTTTTTTGAATTAAAAAAAAATTAATTGAGATATAATTCACATATAATATTAGTTTCAGTTGTACAACATAATGACACAATGTTTGTATATATTGCAAAATGAATACCATAATAAGTCTTATCATCCTGATTTTTCTTCTAGTATTGTACCTTGACTATCTTGGATGACACACAATATCCAGTAATTGAAGGGCTGGAGACATTTGTAGTTTTCCTCAGCTCAGCACAAGGGGCCGAACTGACCAAACCCTTCCAGGCTGTCATTGCAATTAATGACACATTCCAGGATGGTAAGAGATTGGGGATGCCTATTTGTGACTCAGACTATAGTTATGTTGTTTTCCTTAATTTCCATGTGTATGACATTGGAACTCATTCACATTTTCATTCAAGAAATGTGTGTAAGAGTGTGTCTGTATATCTGCATATATGTGTACAAGAACATACATGCACACTTTTACATAGAAATGGGAACAAAATATGTTTTTCATGTGTCTGGCACTGTGCCACGGTTGGCCATGTCCTCAAGAAGCTCCACGTCCAGTTAGAGGATCAGACCCTTAAACATAAAAATTAAAATATATTTTGATAACGACCTGGTAGTGCTATGAATCTACTACTGTGGGAGCAGAGGGGACTGAACAGTAACTATGTGTGGAAGAAACACAGATTTCACAAAGTTGAGTCTTCAGGTGTGATAGGAGTTTACCTTATGGATAATAAAATAAAGCTTTGTTAAATGGAGAAATATAGTATATATTAAGTGTTACCAGTGTTTGTCTGTGTTGTATGATTCTGGGGCTTGTTCCTTGGATCCCCTGTGAAAGACTTGTATAGAGGCCAAACACTCAGAGAAGACAGAAGGAAAAGAGTAGCAAGCAGAAGTGATTTATTAGGCAGAGTACACTTGGAAGATGCCCAAGCAGGCACTTCAATAGAGGTTTGAGGGCCTGAGAAGTTGAGGGTTGGGGTTTTTTATATGGGCAGTAGGGTTTCTTTGTTCTCCTTCTTTCCCTCCCATCTTGAATGATATAAATTCCCTGTCCCTCCCTCTGAACCTCCACTCATGGCCCAGACATGAGTAGTGTGTGCCTATAGATCGGGAGTCACACACCTGTGCCATGGGGATTTTGAGGTAGGCATATGCTCAGTTAACTACTTTTGCTTGTGCTGGTCAAGCACCCCCAGGTCATATAATGATTATCTGCAGTTAACTGACCGTGGGGGAATGAGGGAGGCATCAGAAGCTGCCAAGTGTCTTGCTTTCTGTCAGGCTTCTGACAATAGGAGAAGGAGAGAGTCACCTGAAACTGAGAGATGTCTTATTTTTCTGCTCAGCTTCTGATCTTGGGAAAATGAGGGAAGTGCCTGAAGCCACTAGATGTCCTGTTATGTACGTTTCATTGCCAGATCTGTCTTGGGGTCTCGTTAACTCCTTATTGTCCCTTTTCTTCTGGCTCGTATCTACCTATCTACCTACTCTACAAGGTGTGCAGTGAACAACTAGCGACATTGAAATCTTTTCAGGTGCTTACTTGCCATCCATATATCTTCTTTGGTGAAGTATTATTAAATATCTCATTTTTAATTAGGTTGTTTTTCTTCTTTATTATTGTATCAGTATAGATTCTAGACAAAAACTTATGTTTTATAAATATTTTGTCCCAATCTTTTGCTTCTTTTTTGTTCTTTTAATAATATCTTTCAAAGAGCAATAGTTTTCATTTTGAAGTCATCCCATTTATTGGTATTTCTGTTATAGATCATGGTTTTGATGTTGTATCTAAGAAATCTTTGCCTGATCCATGGTTTCAAAGATTTTCTCTTATGTTTTTATTTTTTCTGGAAATTTTATAGTATTAGGTTTTGCATCTAGATTTATAATTCATAAAATTGTAACTTTTTAACCATGAACAAGATTATAACAATTATTATCTTTTTTATGGCTGTTATTTTAGTTTGCAGAGTGCTCTATTAAACATTATCTCATTTGCTCATAGCCCCATAGTTTTACTTTTGTTTTTATTTTGTAGGTAGGGAGACTTAGAATCAGGGGGAAGAAACCTGTCTTCAAGTCTAGGACTTTGGGCTGCACGTTCGTAGTCTCTGCCCTACACCGAATGGTCCTATTTGTGCAATAGTACAATCAGTGGGATTTCTTTTTCCCCTAGTAATGTTTTAAAAGAAGAAAGAAATTCAGTTATTCTTTTTATTTTTGAGAAGTGTTCTTATTCGTTTGCATGAAAGGATAGCTAGTTTCCCTCTGACGAAGTGGGAAGTGAAAGCCAAGTCAGAAGTGCCGAAATTTAATCCCAGCCCCACCACCCTTTTGCTCTTTTAGCCTTAAGGTTACTGAGCCTCGTTTTGTTCATCTATAAATAATGAAAATACCTGCCTTACGAGATTGTTGTAAGGAATAAATTAGATAAAATATGTGAAGATACCTACCATAGTACTTAGCACATAGTAGATTTAATGACATGTTAATTTCTTTGTGACACATCTATAATTTATCACACTTGACAATGGGATTCCAGTAACACACACAAAATTCATTGCACTGTGATCAGCACGGAAGATTCCACACAAAGAGGAAGCGATGGAGCCAGAGTTAAAACCTAAGTTTATTCTATCCAAGTCCAATCTTCTGGTTTTATACCCTACATGCTGACTTTTTCATAGTGCACTTTTAGCTGGCCCTCGATAGAACAGTGTTTAATATTGCTCAAGTTCCTTAAAAAGTCAACTTCCAGCCTTCCGAAGTGATCTTAGCTCCTTTCATTTTTTTCTACCAGGCAAGTCAACTAAGTACTCATCTCAGAACAGTTTCCTGTTTTCACCTTCACCTTCTGCTCCGTTACCTGGAATTAGACTTTGGTACGGGCCTGAGGAATGTTGAGTAAGGCAAGAAAGGCTTGTGACCACTACCACACCACACTCCCATGTATGCAACTATGTCCTACCTACTCATTAACTCGAAAGAACCAGAAGGAAGATTCCTCTGAAATCTCCAACTTAATCATTGCTCATAAAGAGACCATCACATTCTAGGCAGCTGTATTTGTGCTCACTTTGTCAGTTACTAAGATTAGCAGGTGACAGAATTTGGTAAGCATTTTCCATGCATAAGACTGGTGCTTGGCACTGTGTGGGTTACAGAGGAGAAAAGAGCAGAATTCCACAATTTATTTTGAGACACAAGACTTATACAAATAAGAAGATAACTGCGAGTTGGGCCATGTTTCATGAATGTTCTCAGAGAGGTGTTGACAATAAGCGCGTAATGCCCCACGTGAGCTCATGAGCCTGGAATCAAAGAGTGATTTCCATTTCATATACATTCACCACATAGGAAGAACTGACCCCAGGGCCAGTGCTTCTACTTCCTGTGGTAATTACAGTACCATGTATCAAGAGGATGATGTGAAATGACAGGCGTGGAAGCCCTTAACACAATGCCTAACTTGGGCTGGACCCCTTGTTGCCATAACCACCCCCCACACACATAAATTTATTCCTGAGCACTCAGCTATTGTCTTTCCATTGTGTCTTCCCTCGGTCTCCCACAAAACTGAGGGCTCCTTAAAAACAGGGACTGTCCCTAGTAAACAATCATAAGATGCATTCACCCACTTTCCTTTTTTTTTTTTCTGGATGAAAGTGAGAGTTAAAATCTTATTAGAGAGAGGGAGAGAGAGAGAGAGAGAGAGAGAGAGAGAGAGAGAGAGAGAGAGAGGAATCCTTTACAGCTCAGGAGGAATTTAGAGTTGATTAATGCATTACAAAACCCAAACATTACCACTCTAGCTTTTAACTCTCATCTGACTATCTGACTTGATGCCCGTCAGGCCTGCAAGAAAAATCAATCCAAAACGTTAGATAATCTGCAGTAGCAGAAAAGTTTTCTTGCTTATGTTGCTTTTAACCTGGCAACAAGCTTCCCTCTTTTCCTCCTGTGCTAGGCCATGTCATTGCCACCCACTTTTTAACAGCACATCATTTTACTGGATGACAGAGCCCTAAATGGCTAATGTTCAGGGCCTAATCCCCAAGATATTAATTTTTCTTTTAGGTGGGGTCTTCTTTCAAGTATCTTTTGGGTTTTTCTTAGTAATAAATGGCAACCGTTAGGCTAAACTCAGATAATGAGTTTGTTTTATTTTGCTAATACCAACAGTTCTGAGCAAAGGCCAATTGAAGGCAAACTGAGCTTTCTACATATTGACTTGCAGAATACTTGGATGCTTACCTTTTCTGTTCCTTGCTTTAGCATTTGGTAAGACATGTCCAGGATGTAGCCAGGAAGGTGACTACAGCTGTAGGGTCAGCATCCTGCAGCCCCAAAGACTAAAATGTCAATATGACTGAAAGGACTGCCTCTTTGCATTGTTTATTAAGGAGCCAATAACCAGCAGTCAACAAATGTTGGTCTCAGAAGGGGACACACCTTAATGTAGTGTTACTGTAAGCATTGTAGGAAGTAAGCAGGAAAAAAACGACCTTTCGTATCAAGAAGCCTGGAGCTAAGGGGCAATATAAACCATGTGATAATAATTCCTGCCAAAATTTGACTGCCTGCTCTGTGCCAGATATTGTATTGAGCACCATGCATACATAATCTCTTTAAATTCAATCCTCCTGATAATTCTGAGTTAGATATTAACATTTACAATTTACATATAAAAAAACTGAATCCTCAGAAAAATCTAAGTAGATTGTTCTATATCATAGCAGGGCAGGGATGGAAATTCAGACCTTTTTACTCCAAAGCCCTTTTTTTTTAAATGATTATTGTTACTTTTATTTTTTTATTTTCTTAATTTATTGGGGTTGACATTGGTTAATAAAATCGTATAGGTTTCAAGTGTACAGGTCAATAATACGTCATACGTATATCGTATGTTCACCGCCCCAAGTTAAATTTTCATCCGTCACTGTTTATTAAAGCACTTGTTTTTAACCACAATTTGGCTACATTTCGTTTCTAGTCCAATGAGGTCCTGAGAATTATAAGAGAAGACACAGCTCTTCGGTAGTAGTCACATACTGGGGCCCCAGAGGACAATTCAGCATGTGGATGTGTTTTGTTTGGCTCAAATAGTTTGGCCTATGTGAAATTTCTTTTTACTGTTCTAATTGGTTGCTATTTTAAAATTTAAGAAATATTGCATAAAACTCTAGATCTCTGACTTTGTTTGAAAATAGGAAGATCCGCCAACAAAAGCCTGGAGCTGAGGGTCAACCCCCTTTCACCAGGGCCTGCTCTTTCCTCTTTACCAGTGTCTCAACTCTCCCTATTGTCTCCCTGGCCCCAGGACCACTGTGAGTGGCCATCTATCAGCAGGTTTGCATTGCCGTTTGTAGCATCAGATGATAGTGAATTTTTTGATTACTAATGACTCTATCTATCACAGTTTTTCTTCTACCTGGCACATTTCCTGCATTATCTGCCTGCATTTGAGATGGCAATTGTATCCTGAAGCTGAACAAAAACAGGTGCAAAATTGCCTTATTCTATTTTATTGGAACCACACTCATAGTGGAAGCAGTTCCCTTGTCCTGAGGGCAGCAACCACGCCTTGAAATCTGCTTACTACTTGTGACTTTCCAGCCACTTGGCTGCTGAGGGCTGACTAGGGTTGTGGCCACCTACCTCTGTCTCATGCCTCCATCTTTTCTCCTGTTCCTTCAGTACCCAGCATGCAGTTCGCCAAGGATTTGCTCCTAGTGAAAGAGAAGGAGGGTGTCCTGCATGTGCCTATCATTCGGAATGGAGACCTGAGCTACGAGTCATCAGTGAGGTGTTATACTCAGGGCCATTCAGCTCAGGTCATGGAAGACTTTGAGGAGAGGAGAAATGCAGATTCTTCACGAATTACATTTCTGAAAGGGGAGAAAGTAAGTGGATTCATGGTTGCTGAAAAATGGAATTCTTTTCTTCCTTAATGCCTTGATTTATTCATAGTGAAGTAATTTAGACAAATTCCAAGCGTCCTAAAAGGTTTCTTACTAATTGATAACATTTTTAGTAATATCATCTATTCTGTATGGCTGTCCTCTTGGTCTCCCACTTACAACCAAATACATACATCATTGGCTGATTTGGGAAATTTAGATAATGTGTAATATTTTTGAGATTTAGCAGAATCAAATAAATGAGGCTCCTCTTAATTTTAAAGTACGTCAGAGATGAACATACTCCACAACATTACCCAGGGGAGGAAGAAACAATCCTCTGATACCTGGACCACTGTCTCAGGGCAACATATATCTAAGTATAGGACCAATAGTATAGGACCAAACAGACAGACATTGAGCAGATTCAAGTCAGCAGAGTATGCTCTTGGCAATATACACAAAAAGTGATGCATATATGCATGAGAACTCCTGAAAAACCCAACTTCTAAGTCTGGCTGAATCAGACTCAAAGGCTGCAACTCGATGTGTGTCAAAAGTGTATAGTGGCAGGGGGGGCGGGGAGGGGAGTGTATATTGAATGAGAATCACACTTTTCTATTTTTGGATCTCAGTTACAGATAATTGAGTCAATTGTACCCCCTGGTTCAAGGCCCACAGTACTCATTGGTCAGTTCGAGTCCCTTCTTTTATTTTATTTATTTGTTTTATTTTACATCTCTCCAGTCACATTCCCTTCCCCACCTCAGAACACATCGATCTATTGTGTTAATGAGTACCTTTTAATTTGTATTTGTTCTTTAAAAATGCTTGTTGTTTTGTGTGCAGTTTTTAATTTATACAATTGCTATCGTATGATATCTTTTTCAAACTTTTACTGTGTTTACTCAGCAATGTTTTATTCTTTCATGTCATTTATGTGTACATTTAATCCGTTGCTTCCAATTGTTGCATAGTATCACCTGATGTGCATCTACTTCATTTTACCCATTCACTCCCAGCAATAGAGAGTGAGGAGTCACAGTGATAGTGCCCAGTGACTTCCCAATACTCTGCTACCACTATTAATGCTGCAGTGCACATCCTCCTACATGTCCACTTACAAACATTAGTGGGAATCTCTTTGCATATATACTCAGCAGCAGAACTGCCAGACCATAGGTCATGCATGTACTTAATTTGAAAAAATAGCATCAGAATACTTTCCACAATGTTACTAGCAGTACATGAATATTGCTATAACCCTATATCCTCTTCAACATTTAGCATTACTCATCTTTGGAATTTTTGCTAGCCTAAAATGTATGAAGTTATACTTTGTTTTAATTTGCATTTCTCTTATTGATACTGCTTTATAAGTTTGTTACCTTATTGAGCTTCCTTTATGGAAATTTATTATTTTTATCCCTTAGTCCTTATTGTATTACTGTCTTTTTCTTACTGATTTTCAGTACTTTCTTGTATATTCTAAATATTAATTTTTTGCAAATTTTAGAAATTTTAGATATTTTAAACATATTTTCTCTGTCATTTATCTGTTATCTTTGACCATGGTGTTCTTAGTTGAACAGAAGTCTTTGATTTTGATATAAACCAATGTGTCAAATTTTTGCCTTATGATTAGTCCTTTTGAAGTTTAGCATAAAAAGACCTTACCCATCCCAGTTCACCTAGTTCTTCCTCTGTCCATCTTTACTAACAATAAAAAAAGTAATAGCTTTCTTCTTTGAAAATCTCAGCCTTTTTTTACAGTTATGACTCATAAAATTCCTGTCTTACGTATTTTGTGGAAATTTTACTGGTAGCAGATTGAAATGTGTTTAAGAATACTACAGATGCAATCTTTAGCTTTGAGTCTACGTGTCTGTATTTGTTTTAAGTTCAAAAAAGGATTATCTGCCTATCCAAGAGACAGTTTGTTATTTAATAAAATTATAAAGACATACAGTCTAATAGTCTATATGGTACTTGCATGACAATCTACCTATCATTAGTTATAAGCACACTTAGGAATCTTCATTTTCTTGGCTTGCTAAGCAATATGTCTTTGGAACTTGTCATTCACCAGAATGTCCTCTTTTAAAGATATCCTGAAGAGTCACTACTAAATTCATACTTTCTTTAAAGAAATTCTGATTTTAAGAAAGATGTAATAGAAAAAAAGGAACGTTCTTCATAAATTTAAAACCAAGTTAGCAAGCCATGTATAAATGCTCACAAGAATATTCTATCATTTGGTATTATTAGGAAGTATAAGAATAAAAGTTCTCTATACTCACATATTCTATGCAATATGGTAGTATAGTGGATTTCAAATGGCTCACTAAAAATAATCCCACTTACCACATGACTCTACTATGGAGGCGGCTGTTATCTAAAACGTGAACTTGTTTTACATTTTCTCAAGTATATAGTCCTCAATAGAGAATATTCAGTTTGAGAAACACTTGATTTCTTTCCATAAAACAATGTAATTTAGATTACATTCTGAGACTTTCAGTCTCAGCAGTTTTTATATGAGGCCCCATTTGGTAGCACATTTGAGAGTTCTGCAGCATTTAAAGGTGTCTTTACCCTAGCGGGAGCCTTTCTAAGTTCTTTATAAAACTATTAAATTTGTACAATGGAAAAGGAACCTTATTCAGCTCTCCAGGAAATCTAATCCATATCAGAAATTTACTTATCATAACATGTGCAACTGTATTAGTTAGCCCAAGCAAAATGTGGGCTAATGTTCTACATGTCTTTTGTGATGGGTGTTTTTTATTAATCTTGTTTTTCATCACTCATAACCAGTAATTCAAAATGGTTTGGAATATTCTCATTTGAGGCTTCACATACAGGTAGGTCCTACTCATGCATGAACTATAAGATATAAACATTCTATTTTATAAATGAAACAGTTTGGGTCTTTTTAATTTGTGTTGATTTTTTGATGCTGCAAAGAAGAAAAATCACTTTCTATGAAAACTGAGCAAATTATTGATATCTCACTGCAATTTTTAATCTGTCTTCTGCCATTGGCTCTAGATGAAGAACTGTACTGTCTCTATCCATGATGACTCCATGTTCGAGCCCGAGGAACAGTTCAGGGTCTACCTCGGCCATCCTCTTGGAAACCATTGGAGTGGAGCCAGAGTCGGAAAGAATAACATGGCCACCATCACCATATCCAATGACGAAGATGGTAATAATTACTCTAATGCACACTTAATGTACATTACCTTTACTAGTAATGTAAATGTTCTGAAAAATGAAAGTGCTTACAGATAGTAACAATCTTGGAGTATTTATGTAAAGAGTTGGCAGCAAATGATTGCTCTCTGTAGAGCTTCAATAAGTTTATATGTATTTTTAATCTCATTATTTCCTACCATACTGACAAGAGATAAGGAATGAGTATAGCTAAAAGCTAAGACAAAGCCACTAAGACAGTCACTACAGTTCAAGAACAGAATTGGAAATACAATCAGAATCAACTATATCCAAAGAACTGACTTAAACACTGCCACCTTTCTGGAAAAGTTTAATTTCTCAGTTTTCTTTTATCTCATTGACTTGGCCTACTAATCTAAAAAAAAAAGAAAAAAAAATCTGTTCCAAATTGAGACATAAGTGTTCTATTAAAATAGATATTTTAATGAGTGAATGGATAATAATATTACAAACAGTAATAGCAATTTTTATTAAATATTTACTATATGCCAAGAATCACACTGAGCATATTATCTTATTCATTTAATCCTAACAGTAATCCCTTAAGGCAGTTGTTATTACCACTATATTATAGATGAAGAAATCAGCAAAGTTATATAATTTACACTCTTAGTTACAGAAATATGAACAGCGAAACTGGATGTGAACTTTATTTTGTCAGATTCTAGAATCTGTGTGAGAGTCAGTAAGACTCTTCGGGTTTCCAATGTAGGATCAGGGACTACTTTGAACATTGGTAAAAATAAGAAATACAAGCCTTGATGCTGAATTACTCCTTTACCCAAGGTAACTCAGGTTCAAACCCTGTAGTGAACCTCTCACAGGCACACAGAAAATCCAATAATTGAAGCTCAGAGAGATAACAAGTTCATACGGTGTTGTAGTGACACACTTGAGTTTCAAAGAGTGCTCTTTTTAAAAACTATGAAGTCTCTAATGAGGCCTATCATCTTCAATTAGAAAGAATTGACTTTCTGAGAGGGAAAGAGGAGAAACAACATTGGGACTCTAGAAACTTCTGCAAATGTATTACAAATGGTATAAAATTAGTAAATGCTCTCAATGTTTTATTCCCTCTATCACTGCCATGTTGCCCTTATCTATGTGAATATTATAGAAAAATAGGCATTACTTGAATTTTTTATTAAAATTATCATCATATTATTAACTATATTCTAGCAATGGCAATAGTACCTTACACTAGATTGTGTTAAGTCTCGTGTTCCTGAATTATCGGTATAACTAGTCACTAAAACAACTCATTCGTACCTAAATAACTGGGAGAAGTTAGGAAAGCTAAGAGTGGGGAGGTGAAAGCATCAGGATGAAGGATCCAAAGGACCTGAGATAAAAGATGAATTTGGTAAATTTAAGTTATATATAAATGCGATAAATTATAAACCTTAGAAAGTCATATAACATAAATGAATAGGAGTTGATTCATGCAATGTTGATAGATATTTATCAGTTGCTTAGTATATCTCAGTCCCTTAATAAATTGTGCAAATTTTAAAACATTCTGTGAATTGTAATGCCCAGATAGAAACTTGGACATCATGAATTCTGAAGTTCTTAAAAATATTTCCCCTACTACATTATTTTTAATAAGAAACTTGTGAGAAAAAAAGTCTATGGAATCACAAATACATTATTTTTTTCCCAGGCATTGCTTAGGGGTAAATAAATACTGCATGCCAATTGGCCTTTGTATTGTGAACTGTGAAAAACTAACTCCTTCTTGTCATTAGAAGGTGTTTTCGTGGGAGGCAGAATCTTTCCTGCTCTTCTAATTTGCTCTTGTTTCCCGAACCATATTTCCTCAGCCCCCACCATAGAGTTTGAAGAAGCAGCATACCAAGTCCGGGAGCCCTTGGGGCCAGATGCCACGGCCATTCTGAACATCAAGGTGACCCGCAGAGGGGATCAGAACAGGACGTCCAAGGTCCGCTGCAGCACCCGGGACGGGTCTGCCCAGTCTGGCGTGGATTATTACCCAAAGAGCCGAGTCTTAAAGTTCAGTCCTGGTAACTGAACGCCATTCCCCACCTGAGGGTTTTACTTAATAGAGAGCCAAACAGCTTATAGTTTAAGAAAAGAGTGTGCAGAAAAATAAAAGAGGAAAACAGTAGTTCCTATGGCATAAAATATTAAGTATACATTCGAGTTTGCTGTGGTCTTTAAAATTTTTAAGTATTAAAAATGGCATGGAGAAAGAAAAAATAATAGGTTCCTTACTTCAGAACATTGTTAGCATTTTGGTTCATTTCAAAGGATTTTTGTTGTTGTTAGCTTATGATATTTGATTGAGTGATAGGATCACTTAATTTTAAAAATGTATACATGACAGCCATCACTCAACAAACCACCGCACTGGGCCCTTTTGGCCGGGATTACTAAAATCCAGAAGGCACAGTGGCTGTGCTCAAGTGGTTTAACATCTACTAGGAAATGGGTACCCTGCTATGGAGTTTTTTAAAAAGGTTTATCCTAGAGAGAGCTGCGGAGACAAGTCATGAGAGAGAGGAAGATGGGATCGAGGTCACACTAGCTGTTTAACTGTGCGATATATTAATTTGGTGGGAGGAGTGAGACAGGGAGGGGGTTGTTAAATTGTATGCTAGGTTTGTTCACAGACCTTTGTAGACTATGGCGTCATTTGTGATGTAGCCAAAAGTGGGCATCGGTGTTAGAGGCCTATTCAGGTGGAGGGAGAAAATGATTCCCTAAGAAGTGGCATTGGAGGTCTTCATTTGTCTCTTTTAACCCCCTGAAGTTTTATAGGGCTTCCAGCTCCATGTTGGGTACGTGTGCTTGGTGTTGGCTAGGAAGGTAGGTGGCCTTCCTCCTCATCCGTGAAAGGACCTCTCTTCTCAGCGTCTTTATTTTCTCCTTTCCGGCATGAGGATCTGAGGAAAAGATAGGTCTTACCACCAGGGACATTTACACCTTCAGAGAATCAATTTCTGGAAAAAAGAAGAGTGTTTTTAAGGCTCTAACCCACCCCCAGTAAGGCCACCAAACTTTCACATTATTGTGTTTGCAGAGACTGGCCTGCTAGGTAGCCTTTGAGCTATTGCTAATCAGAAGGAAAGAAAATTTTTTAAAAGCTCATAACCAGGTGGCGTGTATTCTGGATCATAGATTTTTATTACTGCCAGCTTGTGTCAGGCAGGGGCCATTAATCCTCATATGGTGTTTAATAGTAAATCTGCAATACTGAGCCTCTACTACAGGTAGAATTTGGTCCATAAAACAGATTCCCCACTTGAGATGGGGCCAAAGTGATCAGCAGCCACTGCATTCATAGAAAACCCCTAAAAGAAATGACATATTTAACACAAAGTGTTGGCAGTGCCAACCTGCAATGTCTTAGGGAGGTCACCTAACAAGGAACTTTGTCCTCTTTTTGTTCTGTCCTTGGTGAAGGTGTGGATCATATATTTTTTAAAGTCGAAATCCTGTCCAATGAAGACCGGGAATGGCATGAATCTTTCTCCCTAGTCCTTGGCCCGGATGACCCAGTGGAAGCAGTTCTTGGCGACGTGACCACTGCCACAGTGACAATTCTAGACCAGGAGGCAGCAGGGAGTCTCATATTGCCAGCACCACCCATCGTGAGTTGCTTGACCCGAAGGATCACTGCTTTTGTGTCTCAGTGGCTAGTAGATGAGAACGTGAGAGAAGCAGGACTTTCGTGCTACACTTCATTCTTCTAATACTGTGGCTCTCAACTGGGAGCAATCTTATCCCTTCCCTTCTAACCCTCCTCCAGCTTCAGCCATTGTCTCCATGGGACATTTGGCAATCTCTAGTGACATTTTTGGCTGTTATGACTGCCATACTAGGTACTATTAGCATCTAATGGGTAGAAGCCAGGGAAGCTGCTAAACATCCTACGATGCACAGAATACCCTAATGACAAAGAACTATTTGGCACAATTGTCAATAGTGCCAAGGATGAGAAACCCTGTTCTGCCATAAGAGTAAGACCAAACTGTGTCTATACCTTAGCCTGATAAAGACAGAAAGTACAATACAATCGATGTTCTTAGTTTTTTGGTGGGACCTAGAAGAGTAAAACAAAGTAGAACTACCCATATATATCATTCTAGATACTGGTCACACACGTAGAATTAAGTATCTGTAGAAACGTAGCACCATAATTCCCAATTTGGGGATGTATAGAATGAATGCACTGACTTCATGATTAGGAGGAAAATGCCCAGAGGTTGCCAAGGGGATTTTAACCCACAATAATGAAGCAGTCGGCATTAGTCTTCTAACCTCCCCTGACTAGTCTCATGCAGTGGAAGGGTCGTTACAGAATGTGTCTCTTATTTGACAGTGGAAAAAATACACTATCTTTATTTCCTCTTATTTTGCCAATTGTACTACTATATACCATTAACAATTCCATGCAACTTTAAACTAGTAGCCACCATTCATGATACAGCTTTGATTACAGTGTTTAGGAAAATAAAAGTATAGAGCTCTGATTTGTAAGATGATAAAACTTTAGCTCAGGCAGCAGGAGGATCTTCTCCACTGCCAAAGGTCTGCAGTATCTTTTAGGGACTCCACTGTAACTTTTGTTGTATTTTCAAGACGCCTGGAAGTTAAGTGCTCTTTGGAACCCTAGTTCTCTGACCTTCCTGATAGCCAACCTCGTCTGAGGCTTTATTGCTCCTTTGTAGGTTGTCACACTTGCAGACTATGACCACGTGGAAGAGGTTACCAAGGAAGGAGTCAAGAAAGCCCCCTCCCCAGGCTACCCGCTGGTCTGCGTCACCCCCTGCGACTCTCATTTCCCCAAGTATGCCATCATGAAGGAGCGCTGCAGCGAGGCCGGCATCAACCAGACGTCTGTGCAGTTCAGCTGGGAAGTGGCCACCCCCACCGACGGCAACGGGGCCCGCTCTCCCTTTGAGACCATCACCGACAACACGCCATTCACCAGTGTCAACCACATGGTGGGTCTGGGCATCTGGGCCTAGTTGCGTAGGGGGAGAACTGGTACTTTTCTTTGTTTCTCCAACTTTATCAAATTCCTTGAGATCCATGTGTGGAATTTTGTGATAAAATAAACAAATGAGCAAGTACACACAGTACACACAGTCTTTTTATTCTTATTTATAACAAAGGTAATTTGGTGCAGTGGAAAGAGAACTAAGCTAGTACTCAGACAACCTGTTTAAAAATCTTGGTTCTGCCTGTTTTTAACTATGTGATTTTGAGCGGTTACTTAATCTCCTGAGTCTCAGTTTCTTGATCTACAGCATCATACCTCTTTTACATAGCCACTTGATAAGGTCACTGACAAATCAGATATAAAAGTGACCTATAAGTGGTAGAGCAAATCAAAGATTCCAGGTAAGTACAATTAATGATTACTGTTTGTTTCACATCTCTTCAATCATTCAGTAAGCAGTAGGATATAAGCCCCTTAAGGACATGAAGCAAGGGTGCTATCACGTTTTTATACCCTGAAGCGGCCAGCATATTGATTGCGCATAGTAGGGGCCTGATATTAAACAAAAGGGTGACATTCTTACTGAGTGACTGACATTTTACAAAGCCTTGTAGGAGGACATGAAAGGATGTTCACAATGCAGGTGCTATCCTCAAAGAGTAGAAGACCAACCCCTCTGCCACCACCAGGAGCAGTGGACTGTGATGGCTTTCCCAGCCTTAGGAAACTGCACCTGTTCATCACACCAGTGAAGTATGTGGAGAGTCAGGTTCAGCCCAGTATCTAGCCATAGTAAGAAGTCAGATTTATTTTTACTGAAATTAGTGCGCTTAATAATTTTGGAAATCAGAGATTTCTTGCAGACTGAATTTCTTTCAGTTTTTTCTATTCAACCCAGTTTGTTCTTACTTTAATAAGTACATCACTTAAATGGAATAATGGTGGAGAAAAGCTATTAGACAGAGATGAGAGGTTTTGGATAATGTGGGGTCACTCATTTCCATTGTCTTTGGCACATCTTATTCAGAAAGGCCAGATCAATCCTTTTGTAACATAATCTACCTCATTTAAATTATATACTATATTATTAAAAATGTAAATGGCAAGATTTAACAGCCTATTGTTTCATATCTAATTCTCTGTTCAACAAATCCATGGAGGGAATTTGGTCTGATTAGAGCCAAAAATATACATTTTAACCATGTACCAAGTTTATAATTTTGCTTTATATTTCAGTTTTCCTTTTTGCAGTGAATTGGTGACTGATAATTTTACCCCAGTTTCTTTCACTCTATCTTTATTTCTTCAATTTTTTATTTGATATCATTGTATTTTATGTCTTTTGTAAGATGCCTCAAATCCCTTCTGTACTAAGTCCATTATAAATAAATAAATAAATAAATAAATAAATAAATAAATAAAGCAAGCAAGCATTGGCAGCTAATTAAGATATTTTTCATGGAAAAATCTTCTTTAATTTTTAATGGACCTCAGTGAAAATTGTTTTCATGGGTAGAATTTATAAGCTTGTGTTTGCTTTTTGGGAGGTCTATGGGACATAGAACTACTAATTAATTATTCCTGTTGTGTATGTCCCTATGTGTACGCACACATGACCTAAAGATTTCTAGTGACCTATGTTGCCTCTACACAGGTTGAGTTAAGCACTCTTATGGCTTCTGTATGTCTGCGAGCATAAAAGAATCTGTAGAAAGACCGTTAAATGCCAGTAGGTGTAAGAAGCCAAGTTCTCAGCTTCAACCCTGTTATTATAACCCTTGCAATGTGTGTAGTCATTAGGTGCAGGGTTGGAGGAGGCAAAGCAGCAAGAAGGAAAGAAAAATAAATCCTGGGAAGGAAGCATCTCTCTCCTCTGTATCCTGACAACATGCCCTCAATAAAAGTGACTTGGAGGCCAGTGACTTGCTGTAAGGGCTGAAAACCAGTTGAGTGGTCCTTATGCTGAACCTAATATATAAAGAGTACGGGACTGTCACTGGTTACCAGTCATTTCTGGGCTCTTGCTCCACATCTGTCTACTTGCTCATTGTCTGACTTACTACTATAGGCTATAAGTACTCGCTGCTCTGTCCATAGTGATTGGCTTCTAATAGAAAGTCAATACTTATGTGGTAAATGGATGGATGGATGGATGGGTGGGTGGATGGACAATGGATGGTCTTCAAGATTACCTTGTACCAGGAACTGGTTGCGTCATATCACCCTGAAGATACAATGTAAAGAGCCATTTAAGTAGTACACCCATGTCTGAGGTGCTTTATTCTCTCTGGTAGGTACTGGATAGCATTTACTTCAGCCGGAGGTTCCATGTGCGTTGCGTGGCAAAGGCTGTGGACAAGGTGGGCCATGTGGGGACTCCCTTAAGGAGCAACATTGTTACCATCGGAACAGATAGTGCTATCTGCCACACCCCAGTGGTGGCTGGGACAGCGAGAGGCTTCCAGGCTCAATCCTTCATCGCGACCTTGAAATACTTGGACGTCAAACACAAGGAGCATCCAAACAGGTCAGGCAGGCTGTGCATTCCACAGTGAGAAAGCAAACCAAATCTCGGGCTATTCTTTGTGTGTTCTCTGATGGGATCAATAAGTGATACTTTGGCAAAACAATAATAGTGGTGGTGAATGCTTCAGAAAAAGTTTAACTTCTTCGAAGGCCCCCTAAGAACTGGGCCCTTGCCTATCCTAGCTCATTTCCCTCACCTCGTCATTTTCACCTGCCAGAGAATCACATGTAACTTTCCCAGAGCTTCAAATTCTTGGTTTGATGCTGACTCCAATTCTTCCCTGCTCCCTTCTACTCAAGTTAAATTTGGTTGTCCTATTATACCTAGCTCATGGCATCTCTTCTAGGAAATTTTCCATCATTTCTGTCAATTTAATTTGAAAACTCCTCCTTCTAGCTCTCCGGTACCTGTACGGCTCTTTCAGAATATTATCATCATTTGTTCTCTATCTCCACAGTAGATGGTGAGGGCAAGGACCATGATTATTTATTTTGCATTCCTTCTGCCCAGGACATTGCTTTGGCACTTGAGAGTAACTTGTTGAATATCTAGTGAACAAATGAGTAATAACACTGTGTAAACTGTAAGTCACTGGGCAGATGTACTTTCATTTATTTCTGTGCCACCATGATTTTGGTGGAAGATGGATACTTTCATTTTTGCATAGCATTAATAAATTTCATATATGTTATACATATTCATTAAACCTCATAGTATTTATGTTTTTGCCTTTATGAGCAACTGAGTTCAGGGAAAGGGGTTCATCTGCATGGGGTTGGGGAGGACAGATTTGAATATGGAGCCAAGAATATGCAAATCCTTCTTTTGTTTTAACAGAATAAAATCGATCTTTGTTAAAAAGCAATAACAGAAGTGCCCAGGGCACTACAGATCCCTTCCTAGCAAAAAAAGCCACCCTGTTCATATTCCAAAATTCTAATTCCTCTTGCAAATGTGAGTCTTTGCTCTGTGAGATAAGCTGTGAAAACTCAAAACTCAATAAACATTCTGAGAAATTTAACTTGTACAATAAAAAAAGATGCAGCATATAATTACAGTTTTGCTGTGGTGCAGTCTTAACCAGTATTTATTAAACCTATATTTTATTTAGAATTGTATATTTCATGCTCTAGAGAAACAGAAGTGAAGGAAATGGTCCTTGTCCTTGGAGTGGGGAGGCAAGATAAACAGTCTGAAAATGTACAAGAAGTAGCAGCCAATGTAAATAAGTTACAAATTTCTTGGTGCAAATGCACGTAAATGCTGAGGAATGTAGATCAAGGGAGAGAGGATTGCAGATCAAGACCAAGCCAGTACTTACATGGCATGGCTGAAACTTGAAGGGAGGGAGGAGAGAGAAGACTCCACTGAGAAGGGACATTATGTGTAGCGGGGTATTACTGTTTCTAAGATATTTTCCTGAGTAGGAATATTGGCCTTAGAATTTAAAAACTCAATGTCTTTTTGGCACAAATACTTTAAAAAAAAATGAGTGTCAACCCTACCCAACCTCCACAGACACTCACTGTGACATAGAAGGGGAGCGGTACCTATATCAGTAACTCAGCTTTAGTTCATGAAGAAACAAAGCTTTCATTTAAATCAAAACAGAGCAGTAATTTGTGGTTGTGATGTTATCTTTCCTTGTACAGAAAAAAAATTATGATTCTTGATTCTTATGTTTAGAGAGAAATCTTACACAGAAAGCTTTAGAGGGGGAAATTGGTAAATTCACTGGTGAAGACAAATTGGGTTTTGAGAAAGAAATGCACCGTATTAACTATTTATAGCATACAACTAAACACTTATTTCTGCCCTTTTTTCCATTAGAATCCACATTTCAGTGCAGATCCCACACCAGGATGGAATGCTGCCCCTTATCTCCACCATGCCCTTGCACAACTTGCATTTTCTATTATCCGAGTCCATTTACAGACACCAGCATGTCTGCTCCAATCTCGTCACCACCCGCGATCTGAGAGGCATCTCAGGTAAGGGATGCGTCCCGTGCTGGCTTTTGCATTCCAGCCCAGCAGAGTGGCCTTTATGGATATGGTTAAGTGAACTCTGCTTTATGTTTTCCAATCCTCAAAATCTGCATGATTAGTGGATTTCCTTCTGAGAAGGCAACCAAACCTAGGCAGCTTAGACAATGATGTGAATAGGAAAAAACAAGGACCTTGGAATCAAACTAACTTAGATTCATATCCTTGATCTACTAGCTATACAGCTGAACATAAATAGCTGGACTTCTCTAAGCCACTCTTCTCTTATCTATAATATGAAGAAACACTGATACCAATGAAGGTGAGGATTAAATTTGCTGACATTTTTAAATGCCAGTAATGGTAAATTTTAGTTCTTTTCCTCCCATCTAATGAGCATGTTTAGATCTGTGCCTTAAAAGCCCATTATCGCAGCATCTTTAGAAAGCTAAAGTGCAGATGTTACATGTTATGAAATGGGTTCTCCAGAAATGGGAGCAGAGGGGGAGTTGGGGGCACGAGATGTTTACTAGGGATCGACATCTGTGAAAGGAAGGAGAGGAGCAGAACTGGGCAGAGGGAGAAGTCAAATTTCAATGCAGCCTGACAAAGCCACAACCAACCCTTCAGGGAGCTCTGCAGAGAGCCCACTGGTCAGACTCGTCCTACTTCCAGTCCCAGCTGAGACAGACTCATCTCATTCAGCCTCTGATGGCAGCTGCCAGAGCAAGGCTGTGACCTCAGGCTGAGCCACTCCTCAGCTGATGCACAGCTGAAGGAACCGATACCACTTCTCTCTGTTCATCACAGCAGACATTTTACTTTACAAAGAATGCTGTCTGTTTCCATTTACCTTAGCAAGTGCACATTAAATGCGCACTTCCTTTACAACCAATGAATCATTTAACAGTGTTTTTGAAGATAGAAAAGCATTCATATGCTCTTTCATATTCATTAAACATCACTTTGGGTAGTGATGGTCTTTATATAGCAGAAATCAGTTGCGTGTAAATTATTCCTAAATCACTGAGCTACACATGAGTGTTTAATTGGTCCACATATACATCTAATGAAAGAAACAAACTATGTTCATAGGCTGAAAGTCTGTAACTCTTCCTTTTGAAACACAAATTCAACATATGCTAATTGAGATCCTATTTCTTGTGGGGCAGAAGGTTGGGTGCTACTGTCAAACATTCTAAGAAATACATCAGCTCTTTCAAAATAGTATAGTTGCTTATAGTACTATAAAGTCTTAATCTTAATAGTCTAAAATTGTGTCCATATTCAGCTCTCTGCAACATAAAGTTCTTTTTAAATTTAAAACAGTTCAGTTGCTTGGCAGCATTTGATCCAATAATTTTTGCTTATATCAGGGAGGGTTTAGTCAAACATCATTAGTGAGCTATTTACTCATTAAAACCGAATTAAGACTTTTTTCCCCAAGAGTTCAGAAATTTAGGAGGGGGGCATAGTTAGATGTTTGTTTGACGGCTTTCCATAAAAGCTATTTTTTAAAAATAGATCTTAAACATAGTAACTCATCAACAAATTTCCATATAGTATATCCATTTCTTCAAGGACTGATTGCAGAACATAGAACCAATCTTGCCAGGTGTGACAGTCAAATCTTCAGTGTGTTTTCTTTTTCGAGCTATGCAGGGCCAAACAAGCTTTAACTTCATTTATGGTATCATTTGTTCAACTTTTTTTCTAGATTCCTGAAGCCCCTTAGAGGAGTCTGTGAGCCCGTTCACTAATACAGGGTAACAGGCAGTTAACGGGAGAAGCTCCCTTCTCCCAGTGCATGTGTTAGGAGCCCTGGCTTGCTCTATTAATAGTCTTAGATGGTTGGGAAGCTCTCTCCATATCAAAAAGATATGTCCCTTTTCCTCACCCAGCTTCTGGGCAGCCAGCAAGGGGCAGACTGAATTACTATCCCTTGTCCTCCCTCTCCCTCAGAGGCAGGGTTCCTGGATGACTCAGTCTATGCCAGCACAGCCCTGGGGCCTGGCTATGACCGCCCCTTCCAGTTTGACCCCAGCGTGCGGGAGCCCAAGACCATCCAGCTCTACAAACACCTGAACCTGAAGAGCTGCGTCTGGACCTTTGATGCCTATTACGACATGACTGAGTTAATTGATGTCTGTGGGGGGTCAGTCACTGCAGACTTTCAGGTGGGTACTGCAGGGGCTTGTCTGAGGGCTGCATGCACCTGGGTGCCATGTTGTTCCTGAAGCACTCTGGTTAGCGTTTGCATCCAGTGGCCTACAGAATCGGGCCAACTAAGAGAGTCTTCTTTATAAGTCCCTCAAGTGAGATCTTAGCAACATCATGGCTAGAGAACGCTTCAAAAAGTCCTCTAAATCAATTAATTGAAAAAGTAATGTGGAAAATGTTCAAATTAATATGGAAAAATATGTCTGGCACAATCATTTATATAAAAATCTGATATTTACTTCTCTTGGTATATATGGTTTTTTTTTTTCCTCTGGGTACATTTTGGAAAGCCAAAAAGATTTACTTTTAATGGCAGAGTTGTTTCTAAGTACATGTGTCCTCTTCTGCACACAGTGAAATGAATCAAAAGAACAGGTGATACACCCTGTCTCTCAGATGACAGGTCGAGCACTTTCATCCTAAGCATTATGGAGAAAGAACAAAACACGTTGATTTCCTATCTGTTCCAAACCTATTCCAAACTGACAACTCTTGTAAAAATTGACACTTTTAAAACAGTCATTAAACATTAGTGACAGAAGAAACCATAGTCATAGGAGGGACGTTTTATCAAAGGGACTAGGCTAATGTGTCCTCATAGAAAAAGTAATTCTAAAGCAGGTTCTACCCAACTATGAGCAGTTATCTCAATGAAAAAATTAAATGTTTGGTCTTTATTTCAGATCAGTTTCAACCATACTAAACGAGGGAACTTGTAGAGAGACTTAAAGTAATCATTTTGGGAAAGTGATTACAATTTGTTTTGGTTCTTTGTGATGCCTCTGTTTGGTTAACTCTCATTTGGCATACACTACTGCCCTCTACTGAATAGATTTTTAAGGCATTCTCAGGTTTTCTTTCAGTCTCTGCAGTTTTGTATACTTCTGAAAATGTAAAACTAACTGATTGGTTCCTCTCCTGCCTCCTCAAAATTTAATATAACTCTGTTTTCCATGATTTTACTTCAATTAGATTTTGAATATTTTTATTCAGAGTATGCTTAAAAATATTAAAGACAAAGATCTTTTAAACCAACACATAAAGAATATATACACAGAAATACTTCACCATTTCCTGTTTCTTTAAAATTAGTTAAAAACAGCTGGTATATGGTAGAAAGAATATAGAACTTAGGACTGAGCTCTGCCACATCTTTCTATCGAATGTGAGTAGACTTAGACGAGACATAACGTCTCTGAACCTCATCTGAAATTATCACTAATAATCTCAATACAGAAAGGCATCTAGGACAGTGTCTTGCACAAAATAGGTATATAGTAAATATGTGTCAGGTCTGTGATTCTTTTTTTAAGGATTAGTAAGTAACATGAAGGTTAAAGGAAAATAAACAGAAACAGAAGAGGGAAATTCATTTTGCTAATCAGTTAGTGAAGTATTAGAGGTACTAATATCAACAATTGTGAGATTAGAACAAAGATTTTAGCAAAACCTATATATTAAGGGGACAGAACATGGTGTGATACCTAGATAAAAATCTGAAAATATTTCTAAAAAAAAAGAATAAGGCATTTCAAGAGATTTTAAAATGAATACGATATTAGTAGTCTTTTGAAAAACTTGGAATCAAGTTTTATATACCTAACAACATTGAATATCAAAAAATACTTTAAGAATAATATTTTAATGTCTTAAATATTGATAAAGCATTTGGCTCTTTCCACCAGTTGCCATGGAAAAACCTTACGGTGTATTCTCAAACAAGAGAAAAACATAAATTCTATAGTGTATTGTGGTATTTGGCCAATGAAAAAAATAAAATTGTTTAAAACTAAGCTTTTTGTTATAAAATATATATTTATGAAGGAAAATATAAAACACATTTAAAAATGAATAAAACAACTCCCTATTTCATACACACATATACACAGTTAGCTTCCCTATGAGAGCTTCTGCTCATATTTTAACTTTCCATCCAGTTACTGTTCATTGCATAGGAAAATAAAAATTACTGAGATAAATTAATAACACTAACAAGAATCTCCTTAGAAGTGTTTTTTTGGAAGTGTGATGTTCTGACTTTTCAAAATAATTTCAACATGGCATTGTGTGAGATGAAAAATTAGCCAAGCATATACAGCTCTGAGCTGTCTGTTGGTAAGTTTCCTGGAAAAGAAATCCAAACTTCACAACCTGGTTCCTGGAGCAGGAGTTGTGAGTACTCCTTGAAATGTCCAAGACAGCCACACATTCATCCTAAGGATCCAGACTTGGACATCATCCCAACTAGGGTTGATTCAGGCTCTCATACTGAAAAGTACCATCAGCAAGGGACTGTACACTGGAGATCCCAGGTCTGTCAGGTCAGTCCGTCAGGAATAACTATGAAATCTCAGCCAAGGCCTCCAGCAACTAAACAGTGGAGACAAAGCTCCTTCTCACTCTTCAAAAGTGACACTTTTGTTCAAGTGTCACCTCCTCAGAAAAGCCTTCCCAGATCGCCCTACCTAAGAAGCATCCTGGCCACTTCTCATCCTTCTATTTACTTTGTTTTTTAAATTTGTTTATCTTCCTGTTGGTTCCATAGAGACAATGATTTTGGCTTTTTCCACTGCTGGGGACCCAGCTCCTAGCCTAGTGCCTAGTGCAATCATGGGTGCTTGGTTAATAATTGTTAATGAGTGAGCGACTGAATGCGTGAGTGGAGATAGAATTGAATGAAATGTAATGACGTATGCCTTTTCATCATAGGAGAGAAATAACCCTCACTATGCGTACACCATTTGCTTGACAGGTGAGAGACTCCGCTCAGTCGTTCCTGACAGTGCATGTGCCTCTCCACGTGTCCTACATCTATGTGACAGCCCCCAGGGGCTGGGCCTCCTTGGAGCACCACACTGAGATGGAGTTTTCCTTCTTCTATGACACTGTTCTCTGGAGGACAGGTATGCCCACTGACATTATAAACTATTCCTACCTTATGCTTCAGCAAGGTTAAAAGAAAAAAAATAATAAGTAGTGACTTTTAATAGCTGCATTCCTCATCCTGTCATCCTGTCATCTAATGGATCTGAGTTGCTTTTTTGCATACAAAGGAGGGTTGCCTGAAGTCTGGAAAGTGTGTGAATCTCCGGCTCATGAATAAGAATGAAGTCCATATATGTCGATGCTGGAAGACCTCTAGGGTTTGAGGAATTCAACCCACATAGCTAGAATAGAGAATGGCAAATGACGGGGGTTCTACACTGCCCATTCGGAGTTCAGGGGAGTATGTATTGTTTTGGAGCATAATCATGTTCATGTGCTATTAGCTAAAAATGGCATAATTCATGTTGCTTAAGGAGTAAAAAGGGTCTTCAAATCAGATGCATGGAAATAGAAAAATATATCAAGAGCCACTTGTTTCACTTTATTTGTTTGGCTTAGAGTTTGCTCTTTTGTTACATTCTTAAAAGTATAGGGACTTTCACCCTACTATTACTTCACCCTACTATTACTTCAAGGATTTCAATGCTTGAAGTAATGACCTTTTTTAAATGACCTTCATCCCAGGTTAGATTGGTGACGGCCCCTCAGCTGAGAGCTCACACCTCACTCACATCTCCCTCCGCCACCTTCTCTCACTGCTGCCACATGAACGTCCCTTAAAACTCTGTGATTCTCTCCTCCATTCACTCTAATGGATCTGAGTTGCTTTTTTGCTTCTTTCCCATTTGCAGTGTTCTGTACTTCAAAAATTACCCCAAACTCATTTTCCTTACTTCTGCTTTCTCTTTCTCCTTCTCTTTCTCCCAAAAGGTCATTTACTTGATCCAAGGCAGAGATACTAAAAGGCTACAGGAGTCTTCTTTAGATGGGGCCTCATATCTACTCATGGAAGATACAATCCTTTCTTCTGTTAAATGATTTAAACTCAAATCATTTATTTGCTTTATATTTCTTATAGGAAAATAACTTCGGGAAGCTTTCATACTTTGGGTCAGATAATTTCTTGAGCTTTGGTTCAGTTTGGCTTGATTTTCTAACACCCTCTCCCCTTTGGTTGCCCTTTAATTTTTGGCTATACTAACCTCATTGGGTATCACATTTGTGAGTGACCTTACTAAGGCTACAGATTACTCATATCCTTCCATTATGGCTGGCCTTCTAAGCTAACCTTTAATTCTTCACTGGTTTAAATACTAAATGTAATCACCAGAACTTTGTTTATGGTTCTGTTAAATCTTAAAAGGTGTCTTGGTAAAGAAAAGAAAAGAAACTATAAAGTGGATGTGCTGTAACTACATCCTGCTGTAAAGTTGATAGTAAGAAGTTTTAAGAACCAATTTTTTCCCCATCTTTCGGCTGGGGCCCTTCATCTGGGCAAGTGACACAAGTATAAAGAGACTCTGTCAGAGAGAATGGAACTATAAAAAAAATTAAAAATGAAAGAAAGTAGAATGAACTGTTCTACAACTGTAATTGGCAAATATCTTTAAATAGACTGTGTTCACATGAATATGTAATTTTTTTTTTAAGTTACATTCAAATAAATGTTTATCTCTATGTAGAACTGTCTCTAAGATAACTTACATGTAGATTTCCATCTGGGAGGTCTTCTCCATGCTCTAACTTGAATGTTTTGTGTATGGTTGCCTGCCCAGGAATCCAGACAGACAGTGTGCTCTCTGCCAGGCTTCAGATATTAAGAATCTATATTAGAGAAGACGGCCGTCTCGTCATTGAATTTAAGACCCATGCCAAATTCAGAGGTAATACCAGTGCTGGTTTTTTCCCCTCATTTTTTTTATTAAGAAACATTTCAAACACAGAGAAAATTTAAAAGATAGGACAATCAGAAATAAAATCAACGGTTGTTAACATTCTGCTATATGTGTATAAATATAGACACATGCTTACCCATTTTTTTTTGTCATGCAATTTGTAAACAAGTTGCAGGCTTCCTGTCAAGTTACCCTGAGTAATTTGGTAGCCATCTCCTGAGAACAAGGACATTCTCTTACACATCATAACAGCAGCACCACATCCAAGATATTTGACATGATCCAATAATATCAAGTCCCTATTCATATTTCCTTCATTGTCCTCCAAATGTCATCTACTTATTTTATATTAGTTTATATTTACTTTATATCTGTTTATATAAAAGGAGGAATACAATCAAGATTCCTGTGTTGCATTTTGGTTGTTATATCTCTTTAGTCTCTTTTAATCTAGAATGGTCTTCTTGCTTTTATTTATTTAAGACATCGCATGACTGAAGTTTTAAAGAATAGAGGTGTCTTGCCGAGTAACCTTCACCTTTTTAGTCATGTTTACAATTGTCTCTTTCCACCAAGGAGGTGCTAAATGAATTTTTTTAATCCAAACTTAGTATTTCTATTTGTAAACTACTGATACCTTTCTACAGCTAAGAAACATGTTGGGTGGAATTCAAAGCTTTATGTATTCAATGTTAATTGTCACATAAGGATTCCTATTATTATAGATATGTTCATTAGCACCATTTCCACAAGGCACATGCATATTGTGTATAAATCTCCAATCTGATGGTCATAATGACCATCAGGAGTAGGATGGCCAGCTGAGATGCTATGCTGTCCCAAGCAGTGTGAGATATATTCTAAGGACAAGAAGATATGTATAACCTTAGTCATTTGATCAAAGAATATTAATTCAATTCCAAGACTTGTAGGGCATCACCACAAGTGCAATAAAATTCACAAATAAGTGTGCATATTTTCCTTTGAAATAGGACAGTTCGTGATGGAGCACCATACCCTCCCTGATGTGAAGTCTTTCATATTGACTCCAGACCACTTGGGAGGAATTGAATTTGGCCTGCAGCTGCTATGGAGCGCTCAGACCTTTGATTCTCCATATCAGCTCTGGAGAGCCACAAGCTCTTATAACAGGTAAATACAGGGGGAAGGCATTCAGGGGTAGGTCTGAAATGTTTGCAGTTTCTTTCAGAAGCTTGGGTAATTGGGCTTTTCTTCAAAGGCTGGATTTCTGTTTTAAAAGGAGGAGAGAGAGAAACAACACTCTGGCAAATGGAGAAAAAAAAACAAAACAAAACAAAAAAAACAAATGTAGTTCACGTCAGCCCCTGATGGATAAACCAGGAACCTAATTCCAAGAATCGGACCAGGAAGGGCACAAATCACTTCTGCTCACATGCCGTTGGCTAGAACTTAATCATATGGCACGTCTACCTACAAGGGAAGCTGGGAAATGTGTCCAACTGAAGCTCGAGTATGAAAGAAATTTTATTCCAATTACCACAACCATGGCAAAATCTCAGCTCTCTGGTTATTAGATTCAGATGTCACTCCTTGTGGCCTAATGTCCTGGAAAAATAAGTAACAGTTAATATAGAGATAGAATAGGAATTGAATACATAGAGTAAAATGTCCCACTATAAAATGGAAGTCTAGGAAAAACAAAATTAAAACTATTACCAAGAGTCTGTAATAAATATTATCATCCCTCTGTTGTAGGTAATGAAATTAATAACTATATTTAGCATGAACATCTAACCCTAGTTTTATAGTTAAGAAGTGACAGATTGTCTTAAGAATCATTTCAAAAAGATTTCTTTTATTATAAATTTTTGGTCTTAGATACTTTCTAGAAGTTCATAAGATTATGTATCTACTTTGTCCCAATTTATAGGCAGAAAAACAGTCCTCTTTAAATCCTCTGCTGACTCCCCATCACCTACTATATGAAGTCCAACTCTTTATATAAAGCTCATCCCCTCCCCTCTAGCCTCATCTGAAACCAGCCTTCTGACCACATTAAATATCTCCTCAAGGCCTGAACCCACCAGTTCATCATACTTCTGTGCCTTTGCAATTCCCTCTGCCCTTCCCACTTCTTTCCTATTGCAAAACTCAAACTCCTCTGAGTTGCAGCTCAAATACTGACCTTCAGTGACACCTTCCCTGACCCCTATTCAGTGCTAAAAGCTCCTCCTCCTTGCTCCCATTTTGTCCCAGCTTCTTCTATAACACAGCTCATCATGTTATTATGCTCTAAATACAGCCCCATTTTCCACTAGATCATGAGCTTCCCAAGGGTAAGAGGCATGCCTGATTTCTATTGAATCTCCAGAGAACTGCAAGTTTTAGCATATGATAGGTCCTGAATAAGCATCCTTTAGGAGCTTACATTTGAGGTAAGGAGGTCAATACATAGACAAGTGGCAAAGTGAAGAACAACACCACAAGTTTTGTCCTATGTGTGCTGTGAGAGGTTCCCAACACCAAGACCACAGCTGTTCCGGGGTGAGAGAGTCTCGCATAGGCTGGGAAGTTGTGCAAGGCTTCCTGTGGGAGGTGGAGCAACATATGGAACCCATCTAGTTTTTAGAAAGGAGGGAGAACTACCTGTATCTAGGACTGTGTCTAGCATATTTGCAGGGATAGTGAGGAAATCGACCTAAATTGTATTTAGGGGTAGGGGAAAATAGAACTGTAAGCTTGGGACGCCATGCAATTTGTCCTGTATTCATTTGTTCAGTAAATATTCACTGAGCATTTGCTGTGTGTCAGGGAAAGCTCTGAGCACACAGAACACAGCAGGGAAGAAAATAAAGATCCTTGCCTATAGCACTTAGAATAAGGAGGCACAGGTAGACATAATAAATAAGTATGGTATAACATGTTAAAAGGTGATGAGTGATATGAAAAAATAAACAAGATAGAGCAGGGTAAGGGGAATCAGAAGAGGGGAGACATTGTCATTTAATTGAAATGTTCAGAGTAGGCTTCATCAAGAAGCTACCTTTGACCGAAGACTTGAAGGAGATGAGGGAGCTTGTTAAGCAGATCATCTGGGGAATAAGTTCCTGGCAAAGTTCCTGAGGTGGTGGCTTTTCCAGCATGCTCAGGGGAATAGCAAGGAGGCTGGAGCGGCTAGAGTGGAGTGAGCAAGAAAGAGGGTCACATGCAATAAGGTCAAGGAAGTAAGAAGGTGGGGTAGGGCCACCATGCGGGCCTTGAAGGCCAGCATGTGAATTTTAGCTTTTACTCTGCAGTGGGAGCCACTACAGGGTTTGAGCAGAGGAGTGACATAATCTGGTCTGACTTGTGGAAAGCAAAGGACAGGCATGGACATTTCTGCCTAATTATGTGTTTTTATTAACTAAGCATTATTATTCACATTATACTTGTCAATGTTCATGTAATTCAAATATGACATACAAAGTTTCATTTTCTTCTGGTCCATGCTTTGCAGAAAGATGGAAAAACTACAGACATACAGATGTACAGATTTTGAGGGCCAAATGGGGTTTAGAAACTTAAGCCCTGAAAGTTGCATGGTTTGTCTAAAATCATACAGCCGTGGTAAGAGGCAGAGCCAAGCCAGGGCTAGACTGCCTCCAAGTTTCTGTCCTGCACCATTCCACTAAACCAACCATGGGATGTGCCATGAAAGTTTTATTTATTTTTTTTAACCAAATTTTTGCCATCATTTAGTAATATGTAGATATAAATAATATGAAATAAATGGGATTCTTTCAGAGATTGCTCACAACAAGTTATAATTAAGCCCAGTGCTTTTCATTCAATGGATGGCAGCCTCCCAAGGCTCTTGGAGAATCTTCCTGAAACTTCTGGATGTCTGGCTGCCTTCCAGGCTCCCTGCCAGGGCTGGGCTGTTACTCAATGACAAGTGAGGGAAATAAAATAGGTGAGGGTACAAAGGCTCCCTACCCTCTGCATCATGACGGACAGAGTCCTGTGCCCCACCATAAACAGGGACGTTCCCAGAGAGCAGTCTCCTAGGAGATGTGAGATTGTTCTTCAACTTTGTAAAGGAACAGGGCTCTAATGTTTGAGAGAGGAGCCCCCAAACCCGAATGCTAATAAAATTGAGGTGTAGGCTTTCTCTGGAAAAATGTCTTTTAACCCTGGGGCACTTGCTACCTCTCCTAAGAGCAACAGCTGATTTGGTCGCATGTTAATAAATAAAAGTTCTTGCAGTTGAGAATGCCAGTCAATAAGAAACAGTAAACAGAAATTGCCAAATAGGCTTCATGGAAATCTATAGGAAGTGGCTCGTTCTGGTTTGTCTTCACCAGAGCCTTTTAGATTTTTATAAACAGTGTGCCTTTCTCAGCTTTCCTCATGAAAAGGACTTGAATAAATAAAGGTAGCTCCATTTAACATTTCTGGATAACACTGTGACAGAATAATCAGTGTTAAATTCCTGAAAACTGTGCTTGCAGAATAATAAAGTTCTTAGATATGGGGCACAAATACCATCTGAAAACTGTTTAAGGAAGTTGCTGTGTTTCTGGGTAAGTGGACAATCTGTAAGCTGTTCCCTGTAACCACAGCCTGCTCTGCATACCCCCAGGAAGGACTACTCAGGGGAGTACACCATCTACCTGATCCCTTGCACCGTGCAGCCCACACAGCCGTGGGTTGACCCAGGAGAGAAGCCTTTGGCCTGTACTGCTCATGCCCCGGAAAGGTAGGCAAATACACTCTATCCTTATTACTTATGAATTTGCCTACTTGCTAACATTTGTTTATAATCCCAAAATCAGTTTTTGTGGTGCTTTCACAGTCATTCACAAACATGCAAAGTGGCAAAGCATTGAATCACCTGACACACACATTTCCAGCTCAGTTTGAGCAAGGCAGTGCTCTGCCATCTTGTTTCAACTTTCATACTGTAAACAAGTGTCCTTTTCACGGTCTACTTAGTGCCATGTTTGTTCATTTTTTTAATTTTTGTTCTTTTGTTGGTGATTTCCCTGTTTAAAATGGTGCCCAAGTATAGTCTGACACGCCATCTAGTGTTCTTAAGTACAAGAAGGGTGTGAGATATGGAGTGGAATTTATGGAGTGTTAGATAAGAGTCATTCAGGCATGACTTTTAGTGCTGTTGCTATGAGTTCTCTATTAATGTATCAGCAACATATGTTAAATAAGGTGTTTTTAAGCAGAAACAAGCATAAAACAAGGTTATATATTGATCCGCTGATGAAAATCGTGACTAGTGGCTACAAGAACTGTATCCCATATTTCCACTAGAAGCAGTGAATAGTTCAGTATTTACTAATGCAGTGTTCATTGCAACTTTATAGAACATAACTATTCCGAGTAATGAGAATCAGCTATACTCATCTATGAGTATAGCCCATACTCAGCTCAGACCTGAGAGTTGTGCCAAGTGTTCATTCATTCAACCAGTATGTAGTCAGCTCTTGTTTGTTATGTGCTTTGCTCTGGCCTAGGCGTGCAGGTTAAGAGACTGAACTGGCTATTGGATTTGGTGACACAGAAGTTGTTCATGAACTGGACAAAGGGCAAGTTCAATGGACTCGGGGATAAACCTGATTGGAGTGGGTTCAAGAGAGCCGAGAAAATGGAGATAACAAGGGAAAATGATGCTTGACAAAACAAGGAGCTTTATGCTAAAGGAAGCCAGAGGAAAGGGGTCGGAGCTGGAAACAGATGAACAGTCAGAGAAAGTTTTACTTGTTTGTTTTTTAGGGTAAAAAAAAAAACATTTCAGGATGTTTGTATGCTGGTGGGAGTAACCCTATTGGTTTATGAGGGGAAATTTGAGGACACAGAGAGAGGGGAGATCTGCAGAGCCAAGCCCTTGAATAAGCAGAGGATCGATCCAGGACAAGGTTGGCCTTAGCTAGAGTCAGAGAGAGTTTGTCCACTGAAAGAGGAAGGCGGGCAGAAGCTGTGGATAAGGGCAAAGGGAGAATTAGTAGATTGGGAAGGAAAGGATGACAAATAGACATTTAATCAAATCTATTTTTTCCGTGAAATGAGAAGCCAAGCATTAGCTGGAACTGAGGAACATAGAGGTTTGAGAAGAGAGAGGAAAGTGATATATTCACCTCAGACAGTGGGAAAATAAATATACTAGGATTAGATAGCAGCCGATCAGACAGTGCTGGGGCCCAAATGAATTGTTTTTAAATTACCATATTATTGATAAAAGATAAACTGTGCGCATATTTAAAATATATACAATTTGATAAATTTTGACATATATAGTTGACCCTTGAACAACATAGGCTTGAACTTCAAAGGTGCACTTATACACAATTTTTTTCCAATAAATACTGTAAAAGTATTTTCCCTATGATTTTCTTAATAACATTTTCTTTCTCTAGCTTACTTTAAGAATACAGTACATAATACATAAAACATACAAAATATATGTTGATTGACTGTTTATGTTATTGGTAAGGTTTCCAATCAACAGTTAGCAAGTTTTGGGGGAGTCAAAAGTTATAGGTGCGTATGCAACTGCACAGAGTGGATCAGCATTTCTAACCTTGCATTGCCCAAGGATCAACGGTGCATACACTTACGAAATATCTACACAGCTGTTAGTGAATGTATTCATTTCCTCCAAAAGCTTTCTGATGCCCCTTGACAGTCCCTCCATTCCATCCAACCCTACCCACCCTTTTCCCCAGGAATACAACAATCTGCTTTCTGTCCCTACAGATTAGTTTGCATTTTCTAGAAGTTATATAAATGACATCATATAGTATCCATTCTTTTTCTCTGGCTTCTTTCACTCAGCATGGTTATTTTGATTCATTCAAGTTGTTGTGTATCTGCAGTTTGTTCCTGTTAGTGCTGAGTTGTATTTGATAGTATGGATATGCTATAATGTGTTGATTTATGAGTTGATGGATATTTGGGTTGTTTCCAGTTTATGGCTATGATAAATAAAGCTGCTATAAACATATATATGCAAGTCTTTATGTGGACATACGCTTTCTATTTTCTTGTATAAATATCCAGGAATAGAATGGCTGGATTATATGATAGATGTATGTTTAACTTTTTAAGATACTGCCAAATTGTTTTCTGAAGTGTTTGTAAATATGTAACAATGTGTATACATTCCCATTATGGGTGTGTCATTGTTCCAGTTCCTCTGCATCCTGGTAAAAGTGGTGAGGGAGGTCATGGTATGGCTGGAGAATTAATGAGAGAGAGTTAAAGAAGAGGAGAGCTGGAAAGGTAGGAGGTGGTAGTTTGAGAAGTGATGAATTTGAAAATGAGAATTTTGGAGGTGGTGCATGATAGGACAGTGAAACAAAGGTGGCTCCAAAGAACAAGCTCTTTGGAGGTGAGGACATCAGGAAACTGGGAGGCTAGGGTATGATATGGTTTATCCATGTAATGCCCAAATCACCAAGATTGATGGCAAGAGCATTGCTAGAGAGCGCCATAGTCAGCCCAGTGCGGGAGGGAATGTGACCAGAAGAATAATAGCTGTCTGCAGTAATGAAGAACAGAGGGCATCTAATCTGAAGAGATATGCTGGGAAATTTTTATTCACATACTAAATTGTTTAATTAGGAAATATTTAGACATTCAGAAGACTGTGCAGCGGTCTCCAACCTTTTTGACACTGGAACTGGTTTCATGGAAGATAGTTTTTCCACGGACTGGGGCAGGGGATGGTTTTCAGGGCAATTCAAGCACATTATATTTGTTGTGCACTTTATTTCTATTATTATTACATTGTAACATATAATGAGATAATTATACAACTCAAGGTAGTACAGAATCAGATGCCATCAGATACAGTTGTATGATTGAAGTACATCAACTTACTGCCACTGTAAAGCCTGCCCCCAGATGTAGCTTGATTGTCTTTTGCCACTCATGGATAGGGTTTTGATATAAGTCTGCAAGTGATTGATTTATTATGGTTTCTGTGCAGTCAAACCTCTCTGCTAATGTTAATCTGTATTTGCAGCTGTTCTTCAGTGCTAGCATCACCACCTCAGCTCCACCTCAGATCATCAGGCATCAGATTCTCATAAAGAGAGGGCAATCTAGATTCCTCACATGTGCAGTTCACAGTAGGGTTCACGCTTCTATGATAATCTGCCATGGAGCTGAGGCAGTGACGCTAGCACTCCAAATACAGATGAAGCTTTACTGGACCACCACTCACTTCCTACTATGCGACCCAGTTCCTAACAGGCCACGGACAGTTAATGGGTTGGGGACTGCTGATATATAGTACATACATAAATAACCAAGAAATAGAACATTACCTAATATGAATTGCAACTGTAATGAACTGAGTATCCCTTGGGCTGTGATACTGATGATAAAATGAATGATAATAACTACCAGTGATATTAATGACCACATATAGAGTGCAAACTATGTGGTAAGCTCATACGAAGGTCTTAACATTGAATTCTCACTACAATGATCCCTCACAAGATTGCAGTGTTATTTCCATTTTGTAACAAAAAAGCTGGGAATCAATGGAAGAAATGGAACACTGCTAATACCTTGTAAACCTCAGTGCCCCTTCCAATTGCACTCCCTTTTGCCCGCCTCTTCATTAAGGTAACTGCTAGCACAATATGTATATTTATGGTTCACCTCATATTTACTTCTATATGGTGTTACATGTTTTTGAAGTCTATATAAAAATTTCAGACTACATAAGTTCTCTGCAGCGTTTTTTTCATCTGTTTGTTTGTTTTCGCTCAGTGAATGACTCATAAGTGAATCAACATTTGTGCTGATTCATGTAACTGTAGTTCATTTTTCACTGCATCAAAGTATTCACTGTAGGAATATTTGGCAATTTATTTGACCATGCTATTTGACTAATAATTCCAGATTCTCTCTGCTGCAAAGAAAACTTACGTGTCTTTTAGTGTATATGTGAAAAAGAGTTTCTCCAGAGTAGGTGCTGGATTTTTTTTTTAAGACAAGACGGGAACAATGGTTTGAAAATGGCAAAAAGGAGCAAAGAAGACACCAACCTGTATCCAGGCTCAGTGCTTTGTGGGTGAGGGAAGCTACAGTGGAAAGAGTATTATTGAGGCTTCAGAAATGAAAATATTTCCCCACTATTCCCAGGGTGACTTTCTCCCCGGACCTAACCTTGCTTTTGATCATCTATTTGGCTATATATGGATGCAATAGAACTGCAGCACAAAAAAACACAAACAAACAAACAACAACAAAAATAACAATCAAGACTGACTCAGAGAATTCAGACTTAATTCAATAGAATTGTGTTTCATATTATGCCTGTTTTTGTATGGTCTGTCATTTGTTCTAACCTTGTACATCATAGTCATCTCAAGTCCCATTATTCATTCTATTTAATCAGTAAATATTTATTGAGTGTCTTATGTGCCAGGCACTCGTGGATTCAGGTAATACCGATATCAACAAGAAAAACCTGTTTTCTTGAGTCAACTAACTGAGCTCTTGGTGAAACTAGTGGTTATGTCATTATAAAGCTATTGAAGCAGAGTCAGCCTTGGCTTATGTTAGTTTCTCCTACACTCCAAGTTCCTTTCCCAGCCTTCTTGAATCTACCCACTGGAGCATCTTCAATAAAAGTAAGGAACGGTCAAATGGACTCTACTGGGAGAATAAAACATTGAAATTATCACTCATGCATTATTCTTTAGCAAATATATCTGTCTGGAATTTGGCAAAAAATGAAACAAATAATTATGGGACCATATGGCCGCAAAGTCCAAAATATTTACTATTTGGCCATTTACAGAAGAACTTTGCCAACCCATGTTCTAGATGTTTACACCCAAATTCTTTAAAACATCCTTGACCCCTCTCTTACTCTGGGATGCTTATGTCCCACATCTAATGTGTCAGCCAGACTTATGAGTATCTGCTCTAAAATATATGAATCCAACCATTCCCATGGCCATTTGGCAACTGCCCCGGTCAGAACCACTGCCATCACTTACCTGGAATACAGCAGTAGCCTCCCAATGGGTCACTCTGCTTCCACTCTCCAGTCCATTCTAAACAAAGCAGACCCCACTCGTTTTCTCAAAACTCCCCAACAATCTGAGTAAACCCCAAAGTCCTTACCATACGGGGTAAGGCCAACATGGCCTCCAGTTACCTCTCTGATCTCATTGCCCTTACTTGGCTTATTTCAGTCATTCTAGCCGATTGGCTATTCCTCTAATGTATTGGGCACACTTGTTACCCCAAACCTTTGCTCTTGCTGTTTCCACTGCCTGGGAAGTTGTCTCCACCAGATAGCCACATGACTCCCTTGCTTCCTTCAAGCATTGGCATAAATGTTTTCCTCTTGCTGAGGCCTTCCATGACCACCGTAACTAAAATGTCCAACTGAACCTCTTTCTAGCATTTCCTTTTTGTGCCTCATTTTTCTCCTAGTTATCTCTTACCTTACTATATTATTTTTGAACTTATTTTGTTTATTAATTATCTCCCTATTAGTGTGTAACCTTCCTGAGGATTTTGTTCATAGAATTGTTCAAATTCCCCCTATGAGAACAGTGTCTATCACATAACAAAATCTCAGTGAATAGTTGTTGATTAATGAGTCCCAGG
Source organism: Rousettus aegyptiacus (assembly GCF_014176215.1). Taxonomy (NCBI): domain Eukaryota; kingdom Metazoa; phylum Chordata; class Mammalia; order Chiroptera; family Pteropodidae; genus Rousettus; species Rousettus aegyptiacus. The sequence goes on along the minus strand of NW_023416285.1, from coordinate 47,595,844 downwards.
GCAGTAGAGAATACAGAATAGAGGGCTAGTCAAGAGACCTAAAAAAGGCCAGTCTGCCTGGAGGAGCCCTTACCTGCTAGAGGCAAAGAAGAAAGAAGTAGATTCAAAAGACTGAGAAAGAAGGTCATTGGAGTAAGGGGGAGACAAGATGGCATTGTCTAGTAACATCTAGAAGAGTGGGACATAGGATGAGCAGTTTGGATCAGGCTGAGTGGCAGTCCCAGAGCATGCAGGTCTGGGAAGGAGGAGGCAGGGCCCCAAGGTGGCCAGCCCTTTAGCAATCGCAGTGACTTCGGGGACCTTCAGAATGAAAGCGCCAGGAAAAGCAATGAGTACTGAAGAATTCTAAAGATGAATTAGATTATTTTTGTTCAAAAGAGTTGATCAACCTCATAATGACCCAAACTAATTAAGTCCCACTCCTACACACATGTTTTATTCAGTAAATATTTATCACTGTTCGCAATTCTGAGACGGGTGGCAAGGGAAGGGCAGCTCAAATGACGTGTGCAAAGCTGACCCACTCTCAAAGGGCTCTTGCTTCTCCCACGTTTAGATTCCTGATACCCATTGCATTCCAGCAGACCAACCGCCCCGTACCAGTTGTATATTCGCTCAATACTGAATTTCAGCTCTGCAATAACGAAAAGGTGTTTCTGATGGACCCCAACACATCTGATATGTCACTGGCAGAAATGGATTACAAAGGAGCCTTCTCAAAAGGTGAGTTGTCTCCATCACCTTCAGAAAGTGACTCTGGCTGGATTTGAGAGTCTTTCGGATAAGCGCCCGGACTAGCATCTCTGCTCATCAGCTTTCAGTCAACTCTCCAGACACCCCTGGTGTGGGTTCCAGGGCAGCCAATGTTTAGGCAAGGAACTGTCCATATTCTTTCTCCACAGCGTTTCACAATTAAGATTACATACTAGGCACTGTATTGACTAGCGGTGCGGCACTATAAAAAGGCACTGGTCTGATTAGTAAGAAGACTGGTGTCTCCAACCAGATTCTAACACTTTGGATAAGCTGCTTTATCTCTAAGTCCCTCAGAGATGACACTATGACCCCCACTGCCAGCCAACCTCAAAGGTATGTCAAACATATATGTACATATGCTCTCCGTCATGCATTTTCTATTTAAAATGCTTCCTCTGCCCCCTCCCTGCCCCAAACGTGGTCTTCTTTCTAAAGGCCAGCTAGCTCTTTCTTCCCCTTTAGGTTGCTACTTCACTGCTAACCTCCTCAAAAAGGCTTTCCTTGACCACCCCAGACAACCTCGCATAGGCCTCCCTGTTTTTCACTTTCATAGAACACTATTCATTTATTATAGCACTTATATTTTTTAATATTATGTAATCTGTATTATATACTTCTTATTTATTGCCTATCTATCTCTGCCATTTGACTGTAATGTAAGTTCCATGAGAATGGAGATTGTGATCAAATGTCAGATTTCTACACCACACTGCCAGTGCCTAGGTTCTCAATAAATATTTGTTAAATGAATAAGTTATTTAATCATCTGCCTTCTTGTAATAACCCCTTCTTTTTCTTACTTTTAATTTTCTCCTCATATCTGAGTTTTTTTCTCATCCTAAAAACACATTCAAGTTTTGCCCATAACAGAAAAGCAAAAATCCCTCAATTCTTCTTCCTTCAAACTTCAGCCCATTTTCTCCTTTTCTTTTCGAGAAACTTCCTAAAGAAGTAGTGAGCATACACTGTCTTCATGGCCTTTCTTCACAATCACTCCTTCGTCTACCTGTTCCAGGCTGGGTTTGTCCCACTATGGCTCAGAAATCTCTCTTGTCAATGAGAGAGATTTTGGTGTCTGTGGATTTTGACTTTTTTCCCTCTATTTGCTTTCCTTTGTTCCAGCCTCACCCGACACCGTCTTGCCTCTCTGAGCACTTCTCACTCTCCTGTCCCGGGTTTCCATCCTCTGCCCTGTCTGCGTTGTTTTTCCCAGGTTCCATGATTAGCTCTTTCTGTTCTCACTTCAGTGCTACCTCTGGTCACCCCCATGGCTTGGCCCATCCTTTTACTCAGAATCTCCTATACTCCTACTATTCCACAGCTATTCTAGAAAAGTCGATCTTACTCTGATCTCACCTGAGTGTCATTTCCTTGTTTCACGTGCAATCTGAAACTGCCAGGCCTCTCCGAATGGGTGTCTTTCAGACATCTAGAGATGTCTAGAACTGAATTTATCTCCCTCTAAACATGCTTCTTTCATATGCACTGTCCCAGTGAGTGCCTCACCACATTTCAGGTGCCCCAGGCAAAAACCTCAAGGTTATCCTCCAGTTCTTCGCCTCCCACAGCCATCTGCCATTAAAAGAATGGTATCTGACTCCTAGACATTTCTTCAATCCTTCCCCTTGCCTCACAACTATATTTTAGATACCTGTTTTTCACTAGAGCATTAAAATAGCCCCTATCTGACCTTCTTGACTCTAGTTTCTTTGTCTTTCTTCCGTTCTCTGTTTTCTGAAGTCCAGCTATGTTGATATTATGCCCCTGCTTAAAACTTTCCAGTATTCCCTGTTAATTACATACTTAAGTCCAGAATCCACATCACCATTAGTCTATCTTCCCAAGAATCTCTCCTGCTAGAGCTTCTACATACCCTCCAACCCGGTCACACTGACTTGCCACATAGTAGATGTTCTGGACAAGTGTTTGGAGCCAGACGAATTTGTACTCAACTCCTGTCCTTCATGTCACAGATGTGAAAATTTAGACAAGTTATTTTAAATGGGAATTATAATTGAACCTATCTCTTGGGCTCTTGGGAGGATTAAATATGATAATGTAGGTGAAAAACTGTAAAATTGTCAGCACTACATGAGTTCTTACATGGGAAGGACTTAGTATAGTACCCAGCATATAATATGAGTCTGATAAGTGTTAGCTATTTTTAGCAATTGCTTGTCTTTTATTTCTGTCCTCTCACTCACCTTTGTATCTCCTGCACATAAGCTGTGCTTGGCACAGCTTAAATGCTTAGTTTTTCTTATTGACTAAAAGAAGCAATACGCGAATGAATGAGTATTTTAGGGGCACATGGATTCATAGAGCTCTTCATAAAGAAGTACTGTGACTCTAAGACAGTGTGTTAAATCCTTTCTACCACTGACATTTCTTTCTCTTTGATCTTAAAGTCTGACCTAATTAGTGCCTCTCACTCTTTCCAGGTCAAATCCTTTATGGTCGAGTACTTTGGAACCCAGAACAAAACCTTAATTCTGCTTACAAACTCCAGCTGGAGAAAGTCTATCTTTGTACCGGCAAGGATGGCTATGTGCCTTTCTTTGATCCCACTGGGACAATCTACAATGAAGGGCCACAGTATGGATGCATTCAGCCAAACAAACACCTAAAACACCGATTCCTGCTGCTGGTATGCTGTTAGTGTTAAAGAGCTGACACTTGCTTAGATTTTCTCAGCTATGAATTCTGGCGAAAGCAGATAGAACCCCTCTCGATGGTTTCTCTCTCTCTCCGCCTCCTATATATATTATAATATATAATATATATTATATATTATTTATATATATATAAATAATATATAATATATATTATATATTATTTATATATATATAAATAATATATAATATATATTTATTGGTTTTTTTGCTCTCTGATCAGCTAAATTTTAGTACATAATGCCAAATGTGATGGTTATGGTGAGTAAGAAGGACAAGCTATTATTAATGTCCCAGGAAAAAGAAAGTCTAGGCTACTGTTTCTCAAAATATGATCCAGAACCTTCTGAATATCCCCAATGCTCTTTGAGGGAAGCCACAAGATCCAGACTACTGCTACAGCAGTATGATGATGCTTGCCTTTTCACACTCATTTCCTCATGAGAGTAAAGTATATGAAAGGTTTAGTGATATGGTTTCAGAATGTACACTACAACTAATCTTTAAAAATACCACTTATCAAATTTTGATTTAGTATCAAAAAATATCTACAATTATCTGAAAAAGCTATTAAAACATCCCTGCCTTTTCTAACTACATAGCTTTGTGAGGCTAGATTTTCTTCATGTACTTCAGCCAAACAATATATCACAACTGAAGAAGAAGCTGTGAGAATCTAGTTCTTTTCCAAATTTGCAAAAAATGTAAAACAATGCTAGCTCTCTTTTGAGGAGGTGGGAGTGAATGTAGGTATTTTCTCTAAAAATATGTTACTTATGTTAATATGTGATAGATTTTTCATTTCCATTTTAACATGAATTAGCAAATAAGTATTTTTTTAGTTTTGTAATGTTAATTTTAATACAGTAAGTACTGATAGACATAAACCACATAAATAAAAGAATTTGGGGTCCTTACTTTTTTAAGCATATAAAGGTTCTGAGACTAAATAGCTTGAGAATTACTTTCCTAGGCTAGCTCACTGTTTGTTTTGAGATCATGGAAGCCACCAAGTGTCCACCCTTGAAGAGGGCATTGGGCGCCCAGAGGCAGCTGTCACCTTAAGGAGAGGGCTTCTGCAGTGCCTACTCTCTGACCCGACCCAAGGTGGGAGGGGAGAGTACCTTTCTCCTCCTAGTGACCACCACTTGCCAGTTCAGTTGCTCCAGCTTTCTAAATCTTGTGATTTTTTTTTTCTGAAATTCTAGGACCGCAGCCAACCAGAGGTAACTGATAAGTATTTCCGTGATGTACCCTTTGAGGCCTACTTTGCATCCGAGTTGCCTGACTTCCATGTGGTCAGCAGCATGCCAGGCGTGGATGGATTTACTTTGAAAGTGGATGCACTCTATAAGGTGAGTGTGGTGAGCAGAATAGACACACAGGACCAAGGCCACTTTAAAGGTCGCAAAAAACAGGACATCATCTCTGGACTGTCAGTTTCTTTTTATAGTATTCTTGCTGGCAGGTCATTTTTATTGTTGTTAAGCTTATCATTTACCCCATATTTTCACTATCTATCCCCAATACAACAACGAATAATAAAATTCTTTAATTTGCATATAGTTACTTGTCATTGTGTATACTGGGGTATAGACGATACTGAATTTGTCCTAAATTTTTCTATATTGCCTACTTTTTGGCTCTACATGGACCCAACTGATTTTTATAGGCATGTGGAAAGCATTTAACAAAATCATAAATACAATATAGCAATTTAGAATGGCAACAATTACTAGTATTCGTTAAGCAAAAATACTCTAAGTTTCAGTAATAAACAATGACTTCCAAGATCAAATTCCCCTTTTTTTCTGTCTCCAAATGGTAATCTATGACCTTAGATTTCGGAACTACCGTTATTCTTCAAGGTTAGTTCACAACCACTGAGAATTTTAATGGTGGCAGGTGACATGGAAATGAGTGGCAAATGATGTAACTGCTCAGGAGATGATCCAGGAAATGTTCAGATTTAGCAAATTTTCATCAAGTATCTGCTTATTAGCATAGAGTAGGTGTTTAGTGAATATTTGTTGAATGACTCTGTTTTAGTTAAAGTTTATCAATAAATAGTAAAATAACATAACAAACAATTGAAGGTCACCAGGAATAAATGTGATCATCATTACTACTATAACTTCATTGCTCTCAATGAAGACTGACAAGTCATAAGCACTTACTTAGCCAAAGAGGCTATAAAAGATAAATTCTTAGGGCAATTCTATACGCAGATAGGGAAAGAGAAAAGAATGTGAATAGCTGGACCAAGATCACCCTAATTTGGAAATAAAATGGAATCTATATATTTGATCCAATTCTCTAACAGTAGACGCCAACCATTGCCAATGCTTTTCTTGAAATCATTTATCTATCAAGGCTCGTGGTGGCAACTGTCTTCCCACGGCCTTTCTGTGGCCTGTGGGAAGTGCCTTGTTCAGTTTGTCTCCTGTTTTCCTCCCGCCGCAGGTGGAAGCAGGACACCAGTGGTATCTGCAGGTGATCTACGTCATTGGCCCTGACACCATCTCAGGGCCCCGGGTCCAGCGCTCTCTCACGGCCCCTCTGAGGCGCAACCGAAGGGACCTTGTGGACCCTAATGGTCAGCTGACGCTTGACGACTCCCTCATCTATGACAATGAAGGGGACCAGGTCAAGAATGGCACCAATATGAAGTCCCTGAATCTGGAGATGGAGGAGCCAGTTGTCGCCGCTTCTCTCTCCCAGACCGGGGCATCTATTGGCAGTGCTCTCGCTGCTATCATGCTCCTCCTTCTGGTGTTTCTGGTGGCTTGTTTCATCACAAGGAAGTGCCAGAAACAGAGGAAAAAAACACCCACAGAGGACATTTTGGAGGAATACCCTCTGAATACCAAGGCGGACGTGCCCAAGAGGAGCCCAGACAGAGTGGAGAAGAACGTGAACAGGCAGTACTGCACTGTGCGGAACGTCAACATTCTGAGTGACCCCGAGGGGGCCTACGCATTCAAAGGTGCTAAAGTGAAAAAGTTGAACCTGGAAGTCAGAGTTCACAACAATTTACAAGACGGAACGGAAGTTTAATGGAGGAGACCCATGTGTATTTTTTTCTAAAATCACTTTTATAAAACGGGGGAAAATACTGGTATTTTTATAATCTTGCAAATTGAAAAGGGAAAACTATAGCTCTGAGCGGTGGAAGGCACACATCACATGCATCAACTCACAACTGAGCTACCTCATTAAACAAAGAAACACTGAGGGCCCCAGAGTATTTGAATAGTTCCTTGCATGAATCCCTTTAATAATCTCAGTGGCTGCAATTGCTCCTTCTGCAAGGCCAGTCTTAGAGGGCATGTGCTGGAGTATTAGGACAGGAGTTAGACAATTAGGTTAGCTGATGGAGTTCAGAGGATTGGGGAATGTACAGTGGCAGATCTCAGACAGAGAGAATGGGGTTCAGGGCCTTTGGTTTCCTCCCCCACCTCCAGCTTTCTTCTACTTGGGCATTTCCTGGGCCTCCGGGCTGCATAGTTCAAATTGCTGACACCCAGATTCCATTCAAAATTCTGCTAATCAGCACAACAGTTGTGTTTGCTCACTGTACCCACTTGGCAGCCTGTGCTCCATGGCCTCTAATTGTACTTTACATTTCCAGAGCCCTTCTCACCTGTGGGCTCAAAGTGCTCTAGACCAGAACATGTCACAATTTGTGGGAGAAACCTCGGGTCTCTTCTGTCAGACATCAGACATCAGGCATGAACCTCCTTAGGGCAGGGGGAAACTGAAACCTGGGGATCCGGAGCAGCCCAGCAAGCACCTCAGAGCACATTCCTGACACACTGCATCCTAGGCCCAGGGAGATGTGCTTGTGCCTGATGACTTCATGCTGCACCAAGGACATGTCGAGACATCCTCTCTGTTGAAAAATGCTACAAAACAAGATCAATGCAGCGTGACCTTTTTATTCTGTATTGTCACGGATGCTTAAAATAACCTATCACACTTCCTGCTACCCCAAGCTTTACCCAGTCTGATAATAGACAAATCCATGTACTTTGCTAGCCATGGGGTTTTTATTTTGTTAGAACTTCAGGAAAGTAAGTGATTCATTTGAATAAAGCAAATTAGGAGAAAGTCTAGGCCAGCATGAAATCAGTTAATAGATGCCTGCTAACGCTCACAGCAGATAAAGGCACCATTCCTGGTACTCTATTTCAGGGATTTCTCTTTTGGGGGTTTCTTTTCTGGTAGCTCAGGCACATATTAGCACATGACAAGGCCATAAACACGTGGCTTTTAAATGATTTAGTGTTCAAATGGTAGCTTCTTGACAATTTTGCACATAGTATGCACACAGCTTGCTTTTGTATTTTTGTTTCCTGCCTTATTGGCAAAAACATAAGCATGTTTGTCATGTTTTGAATTGGAAGCACAATTCCATTATTTAGGAATAAAAGACACGTTCTCTTCCTGATGCATGGCACACTAGAATCACTGAGCGAATAACAGAGCTTTCATGTTGTATAATAGTTGTGTTAGAATGACCTAAGCTCTTTGAGAACATTCCAAACTGGCAACACGTTGGTACTAAACACTAGAAAGAATGAACTGTGAAAAGTTTTAGGCATCTCTACCAGACTCCAAACTCCTTGAGAGTAGGACCTGTGTGAGATGTGCCTTTGATTATTCAGAAGTGCCTTGAACATAACAAGCACTCCAGAAATATTTGTTGAGTGAACAAATGACTGGTGTCATGGCTGAGTGTTAGAGGAGTAAATTTAGTAAGGAGAGGTGAGAGAGTATGGCAATATTGCAAGGGCAAGTTGAGAAAAATAAACACTGTCTTTTCTGGATTATGAAATAACTCTTTTCTTTGGAACAAAGAACACCACTAACATAGGCATAACTGGCAGTGATAAAGTTCCCAGGAAAGGATGAACTGGAGGAGCCCAGAACTGAAACTCCTGACTGGTTAAGTGCTACTTGAGACCAGCTCAGGCAGTTTGGGGCAGAAGTTCTGTATCAGCCTAACGAACATTGATGTCTCATGGCTGGAGAGCTCACTAGCTGGGCACAGAATCTTTTCCAGAACAACCTAATAGGTTAATGCTAATTCTACAAGGAAAGGAAGCCAATCATTTATGAAGCAACTTTTGGTATGGCCCATTATTTATAACTGTTCCTAGTGCCAGAATGCTTATACATTAAACAGCACCTTTCCATTTGCTCAGATATTCTTACAAATCCCTTTCATCACTACAAAATAGGGCACACACATGGGAAGAGCACAGGTGGCAGAAGGAAGCTCATGTGGGAAGAAACGGAGATTGAGCTCTCCAAGTGCTCCTAGCAGCCTCCATGTAGAAGTTCAGGCATGAGAAGGGCAGCTTCCTATGAGGCCCTTGAGATGGTGAACTATCTGTTGGAAAGGAAAGCCCTGGGAATATTCCTGCTTCCCTTCCTCTCCGCCCTAACCACTACATATACTTCATTGAATGTGGTACTTCTCTAGTGGAGACGCACTTATTACATAGGAAGTGTTGAGATAGAAAGTTGAGATTGACTCCTTTGATACAGAATTTTTCATTTTGTTTGTTTTATACTTCACATTAGGGATCAGATAATTCAGTGAGTGATGTGGGATAATACTGCAGTCAAAACTCTGTTTTCAGTTTCTCTGACTTGCTCATTAATGCCTTGTGTGTGTTTTACTAAACTTTTATATCATGCCTTTAGGTGAGAAGGTAAAAGCCCCTCACGGTTTGCTATTTGCTATCACGAGCTGGCTGTGAAGGTCGAAAGAAAGAAAAATCTGCACCAGTTTTCTGCCTCGCTGCCCTTTTATTGTCCCCCAGGCCTCCTGGGGGATGCCTGCAGATTCTTATTGGTGGATGGGAAATAATGTCGAAATGTGTTTGCAGTTTTATGACATTCAGTCTATCCTATAGGAATTTTATTATTCTTGTATACTACACACCTGCTCAGACTGAGTAAAACATTTGTGGTGCTGTCAACCTGATTTCTTGACTCTCAAATGATTTTTGTATTTCCAATACAAATTTGTGTGTTATGGATTTCTGATTTCTTCAATGGCATATGCCACTATATAAATTTGTGTTAATAAATGACGGTCTGGAGGTGGGTTTTTTGTTTTGTTTTGTTTTGTTTTTGCTACATTCTTTTCAGATTATTCATCTCATTAACTTAAGACATTGCCAATGAGATGGCAAAATCATTACAAACTTTGAGGCAGCTTTTTGGAGACAACTCCTCTGAAGGTATTGAATTTCAGACACATATTAATAGTGGTAAGAGCAAGATAAGGAATAAATTACATGTTTCCAGATCATCATAGCTCTCTCTCTCTCTCTCTCTTTTTTTTTTTTTTTTTTTTTTTTTTTTTTGGTGGCAATCAGTTGAACCCCAGGACAAAGAGAAATAATTAAAATCTCCATGTGCAATACAATAAGATGATTATTCACACTATATTTATTTTCATCAAGCATTCTCAGGATAGTTGATCTAGTGCGAGAATGGCTGTGTCCTTTTATGCACACACAAAAATTAAAGTGTCCATAACACCCTGGAGATAACCAAAGCAACAAATAAGAGTTTATTGGCTTGTAGAGGGAAAAATGGCAGTCAGAGTAAGACTGAGCCCAGGCTATCTCAGTACTCTGCAAACCTGTGTGCATTTATGTGCCTTTTCCCTCTGTAGAGTTGGTTTATATATAGTCTCTATGTATAATATGTATATTGCCAAGAATGGTGACCAGCAGGGCTTTGTTGGTACCTTTTCATGATACATTTGCAAACTCAGCAAGACTTGAGAAAGCATGTTTTCATAAAATTTGGGGAAAGGACACCACAACAAAGCTTGGAATTTCCTTAGACAGCACCAGGGACTTAACAAAAGCTGCACTTCCTCACAGTTTCCTGTGGTTGTTCCTTGCCTCACAGCGTGCTCTAAGCCCTGAAACACATTTCTCAGTGGGCCCGTGGAGAAGCAGTATCAGACACCAGTCTATGAATCGTTTGAATTAGCTATGAAAATGTTCCCTGAGACCTGAAATTTCATAGCCATAACATTTAGGAAACTTGGGAGTAAATGGCCGAAAATTCATCCTCATTTAGATTTTTTCAATATCTCACACACTAGGATTTTAAAGAAATTCGGGGAGCAAGAGAAGATTATATTGAGAACATCTCAATGGGTTCAACCTCATTTAATTGTTGATTTTGTAGGTCAAAAATAGTCCAATATCAGTAGTGTTATATGGCTTAACCTAATATTAAGGTGCCAGTAAATGTCAACAAAAGAAATATGCAGCCTGTAGAAAGCCCTAATAAGAATTTACTTGAGCCACATTTTGAGGACATGCTGAGAAGCAAGATCTCCATGGGCTGAGAAAATGCTCCTGAGAGAGACAGTTCTACAGGGTTTTAAAAATACATTTAGCATCAAAGGAAAAATGTAAAGAAGGTTACATGCCATCTATTGGTGGTAGATTAGGGAGGCGGAAGACAAAGCAGGGAAATCTCTAGAATTGGATAAAGTGGAAAATGGAGAGATATATATTTCTTTTACATTGGTGGACACAGGATAGTTAACCTTTAACAATTACAGCAAATAGAGATGGTAGTGGACAAGAATACAATGACGAGGAGTTTGGAGTCTTCGTGCTTTGTTGCCAGTGGGTCTGTTTCTGAAGTCTCTGAAAGAAAAATACTCTGACATTCTAAAGGTATATTATCCTAGGTGTATAAGAACAATAGACAGAGAGCTCACTTATGGTACAGATTAACCTTTTACTAAGGAAGCTATAGGCCTGGAATGTGACTACCCTCCATGACCTGCCCAGTTAGGAGTTAGTGTTCAAATCATCCTGTGAGGTTATTTTAGGTCACTGGGCTGGTCAAGCCTGCATGCCACCCCCTGAGCTTGTCAGGTCTGCGTAGACCCCTTTTTATTTACGTCATGATGTGTAATAGAGATTTTGTCCCCAAATGAGCCTGAGAGAACTCTAACTAGGAGCCCTTTAGAATAGTGTACTGAGAGGCTAGTAAAATTCCGGGGACAATATTAAGAAATGTATTGGTCACATGTGGCAAGCAAGAGCAAATGACTCCTTCATGTTCTCTAACTCATTTAATCCTCACGACAACCCTATGAGAAATTTCTAGGTTACTGTCCTGGATAATTTTCTTTGAAAGTTCCATATGAATCCCAGGATTTCAAATTGTCTATGAACAGAAATCAGCATCTCACCAGACATGGAACCTGCCGGTGGCTTGATCTTAGACTTTCCAGCCTCCAGAACGGAGAGAAACCTCCTGTTTATAGGCTACCCAGTCTGTGGCAGTCTTTTAGGGCAGTGAGAACAGACTCAGATACTGCTCTTCCCTATTTCTGTGTCAGGCTGTTCCCAGCCTTCTTGGTTGTTCTCTAATTTGGCCTCTGAACAAATCCTGGAATTTTCTTCGCCCAAGAGTGTCGCCTGCTTCTCTTTAGGAAACGGTACCTGTCACATTCTCACTTTCATCTTTTGTTTTTGCCCTTGAACCTCCGTTATGCAGTCCTGCACCTTCTGCTACATCTGAAGAACCCAATGATGTGAAAGGCAAAACACAGAACTGTAAAATCTGACCTGAAATAGGATATAACCACCGCAATTGTCCAAGTCCACTTCTAATCTCACTTTTGAATTCCGAATGGCAGACTCTATATTCTCCCTATAGGATTTTAATTTCCTTGTCTCTGATTCATTTTTTTAATGGAAACTGCAGAACTATCTTTTTAGAAGATGGATCAGATCACCATGACAGTCTCCCTCAAAACTTTTAATAATTCCAAATTACTGCTAACTTATGCCCAAATACCTGAAACACGTTATTCAAAATTCAGCCTCGCCCAAAGGTGAGGCAACATGAGGGCTGAGGCCAGTGCTGACTGAGTCCCAGTTATGACAGTTTTTACTTATGTGGCCCTGGGTAAATCACTTTACCTTTCTAAGCCGCCACCGCAAATTCTAATAAAAATAGCACCTCTCATAGTTGCCTTGAAGATAAAAGTGGTAATGGAATCAATCACCCACTTCAATGACTGATACCCAATAGATGGGAGCTTTCCTTACCTTCTAGTCCATCCTTCAAAACGTAACTGCTCATAATTCCCTCAGTACAAGTAGGGCTTTAACTTTTAGCCTCCTTCCTTCCTTTTGTTGTTCCAAATGCATATAATGCTTTTCCACCTTATTATCTCCTGGGGTCTTTGATTCTAACCCTTATACTAGAGAGCCAATAAGCTTAGCAGAGGGACTAAAAAAACTACCTGGGTTCAAAAATCTAGCCCCGCCATTTACTCCCAGTGTCACTGTTTAAATTACTTAATCTCTGTGTCTTGTTTCTTTATAAAATGGAGATAATAATAGTATCTATCTAATAGGGTTGTTGTAAGATTTAAATTAGTGCATATCTGTAAAGAATTTAGAACAGTGCCTGGCACAAAGTAAATGTTATAGGCTGCTAATTAGTGTTAGCTGTTCGCCATCTGTACCAGGCCGTAAGCTTTTTTGGGAGCGAGGACTATCTATCTTTGAATTCACAGTGCCTAGAACAAAAAAGTGTTGCAATGAATCTGGAGAACTTAATGTAATTGAAGAAGTTAATACTGAGGAAATGGGTTTCAATAAGAGGTTGGCGGTAGACCTGGCAGAAAAGTTTAGCGACCCCGAGGATGGAGGGCTGGGTGCGTTTGTGTGCAGAATTTGCGCCTCAGAGGCCGATGGGCGCGGCTTCCCTCTCCCCTTCTCCCTGGCCTCCGGGGGCGGTCAGGTGGAGTCGGAGGCGGGAGGAAGGGCAAGAGGAAGGGGTGCGGTCGCAGTTGCGGTCACAGTCGCCGGCCGGGAACCAGCTCTGAGCACCAGCCCGCGAGCCGCACACCTGGCTAGCTGTTCTACCGCACACCTGTCCCCGCAGCCTCGCTTCAGGGTAAGTCCAGCCTTCCCGCGCGCAGCCACGAGCCTCGCCCGCCCCGCGGCTCGGAACGGCGCGCGCGCCTTGCCCAACTTCCCCGCGAGCGCAGCGCAGCGCGGTCGCGGGCGGGACTGACTCGGCGCCTACCCCGCAGACCTACCCGCCGTACGGGTGCCGGGCCCGAGGGGCCTCCTCGGGCAGAGTCCACGTCCAGCATTTAAGAATCAGGGAAACAGGTGCTAGGAGCGAAAGTATGGACACCGCGGGGCGCGAGCTGATACCCAGATGTCTGGGTGCCCTGGACCCTTCTCTTTTCTTCACAGCTAGCAGAGTAGGGATCCAGTTGGCCATCTCGCCCCTCCTCCCCAATCCTAAAGGTCTTGGGAACAAAAAAGAGTAGGGCGTCTTAAGGGTCCTGCGAGTCTAGGGACTCTCAGGAAGGGTGGGGCTGGCTCCTAGCTCTGTTCTGAGGACTTGGAACCCCACCCATACTTGTGAACACGTTGTCCTCTTCACGGAGGCAATTTATTTTGTTCTTGTAAATTTTTTTAGGAGGTAGAAGTGTGTTTAGATATTGGGCGTTGGAAGTCCAGAAGTTTACACTTTCTTGAAAAGATTCACCTTTTTCCTTGATTGCAACAGAGTCTCCCATTCTCTAGACCCGTGAATCACTATTGTGGCATTTGGCATTTGAGTCAGCAGGTGGGAGATCTGAGTACTTGTTTGCAAATGACCATATATAGAAAATTGTGGTCTAGGAAGTCTGGGTCGCCGCGGCCCCTCTCTGGCTGCTGATAAAATGTTACACAGGAGCTAAATTCTTTCCAAGGATCTGTGATCTACACCAACAGCAAAACTCTACCCTCAGGGAGCACTCATTTGCAACATTTTTTTTTAAAAATCGACGTCATAAAAAATGTAACTCACCAAAACATTATTCTGCAAAGATGTCACCATTGGCTTTCGTGAAGGCAGAAACTTCAAACTGACTGAAAAGGGAATTTACAGATGTAAAGAAAACCAGAACCGTATTCCCAGAGCCCTGTGGGTGTGTGGAGAAATCTGTTTAGAAATAGGAATGGAGGAGAAAGTAAAAGGAAATGATGTAGCCTCTCTAATTCCTTTCAGAAAAGGATGTTTAAAGTTCTAGTGTTAGGTCATTTGGCCTCCACGGAGAAGTAATTAAAACTTAAATCAGTAATAATTGTTAATAATTTGCAAATTATACTGGATCAACACATATTGAGTATCAGCTTTAACCGTGTTTGAACCAGGTAATGGCACCTAGCTCCCTAGTTTATTGTGAGGCTTATCTTAAATCATTCATTCATTCAATGCGTTGAAGTTTTTTTTTTTTAGTAGTATCTTGTATTCTCTAGTGAACAAACATGACAAAACTGTTTAGCTTTGCAAAATTGACCTTTTAGTGCTTTTTTATTACGTGGCACGTAGTAAGAACTCAAAACTCCAGCTGATGTGATGACACATCATTTTTGGATTCCAGCAACAGGCCTCCTTTCTCCTTTTTACAGATGAGAAAACTGAGGCTCAAAGAAATTGTGTCTAGCTTTAACAGGCCAAAACGGAACTAGTGATACCTTGTAATCACTGTGAAGAAAGAGGGAAGCAGTATTAGACCCTGTAACTAGAAGGCCGACAGCACTAGGCTACAGAGAGCCTGAAAAAACTAGAACTAATGGTATAATTTCCTGTTGAACTTTGTTCTGAGGCTATCATTGAGTTTTTAAAATATTTTGTTCCCAGGACGGGTGGAAGAAACTTGCATTTCTAAATCAACCCTGGAGATATGTCAGCATGTTTTAATATGTCTACTTATGGAAAGTATGCCTGGGTTCCTGACCTGGGCTCCATGAAAGAACTGTTCTTTTCACCTCTGCCCCCTACCAAGGAATGGTCTGCCCTCAGGAGCAAGCATATTTGTTTATAATAGGCTGTATACAGGCATGGAGCCTTGTAAAACGTAGACAGAGATTTCACATTCAAATACAAGGAATCAAATTGAAGCCAGCTAAAATTCGTATTGGGGGCAGGGAGACAATTTTCTGTGTTTCTGTTGTTATTCCCCATGATGGTAATCTGTCCTGGTTAAAAGAAGTCAGCCATCAGCAGAGTTCCTCTACATTTTAAATGAGTCAAAAATTGGCTTTCCAGGGAACATATTTGTAAACCCGTTAAGTCAGAGATATTTTTATCTTTTTTTTTTTTTTAGCCCTTTACAGGTCTAGCACTATCCCTTGTATATAGTAGGTGCTCAGTAAATGTTTGTTTAGCAAATGGACTAATTTATGTTAAAGACACATCCTCTTCTTGATGTTAAAGACACATACTCTTCTTGAGGCTGTTTCTCTTTGAATGTAGAGTTCTGTTTTCTGGATTAAAGATTAAGGGTTGGTGGATTATTATGTTCGAAATCTTCAATTTATACAGTTTAGTAATTTTTTTTCTTTTAATAGGTTAGTGTGATCTGAACTTAAGGCAAAGGTGGTATATCATGGCATCTCTCTGGGTAAGTAAAAATCAAGCCTTCCTAACATGGTAACTTAACTGAGTCCAATTAAAATCCAAAAAAAATTTTTTTTTGAAAGTTGATAAAAGGTTCACCTGAAAAAAATAACCAAAAAAACTAGAGAACTAGAAGATGTCTCAAAGGAATAAAATATAAAAATGTGTTGTAAAGATACATAGTTAAAATATAACTATGACACCAAACCAGAAAGGTCAATAACAGAATAGATTTAGTATTTAATTTGGGAATTTATTATATAATAAAGATGACATTTCATAACAGAGAAAAAATGGCTTGTTCAGTAAATAATGTTAGGAAAGCTTCTAGCCATTTGGGAAAAAGTAAATCATATTCCTTCTCTCTTCTTACATTAAAATAAATTTCAGATGGATAAAATACTGAAATGAAAGTGATGAAATAAGGATGAATTTTGAAAATAATCTTGGCATAAGGAAGACACTTACAACCATACGCAAACCAAAAGCCTAAAAGATAAATATTGATCTACTTAACTACATATAAATTTATAATTTATGACAGCAAACAATACTGTTAGTAGAATCATAAGACAACACACCAGGGGAAAATATTTGCAGCACACCAGACAAAACACTTATTTCCTTAACTTACAAATAAGTTGAATAAATCAATAAGAAAAATGAACCTGATGGAAACATTTATAAGGGATGTGAATAAGACATGAAAAGAGTTATAAATGTTCAGTAAACACATGAAAAGATGATACACCTCACTGAAAATTAAAGAAATGTGAATAACACAATGAGAAACCATTTTCTACCTAAGTAATTAGTAAAGGTAAAAAATATGTAGTAAGACTAACATTGCAGAGGTAGCTGTGGGCAAGACAAGTACTCCGTTCATGGGAGAATAAACTTGACACATTTTTGGATTGTATTTTGGCAGTATCTATCACTATTTAAATGTACACACCCTTTAAACCAGTAATTCCACTTCTTGGTACTTATTTAGATATACTGGTATAAGGTTGAAAAAATATGAACCTAAGGGCATTCATTTATGTTAATGACAATATGCAGACAGCATGAATGGCCATCCATGGGGTATGAAATTAGTAAATTACTCCTTTGTTACTTATAGCCATTTTTATGTGATCATTAAAAAGAATAGGGGAACAAGTCAGCTCTATATATCCTGACATAAGACAATGATACATTAATCAATGAAAAAAATCAAGTTACAGAATAGTATAAATAGAGTAATTTTGTTTAAAAAGAATATATATATATATATATATATATATATATATATATATATATAAACAAATACACTATTATATGACAACTTTCTGGAAAGGTGGAACTGTGATCGAGGGTACTTTTATTTTTTAATTCATCACCTTCTGGCTTTGATTTTTTTTTTTTTTAATGATGAACATACATTATATTTTATAAGTAAGAGGCTTATAAGAGGAGGCTTGTATGGAGATGTGACCAGCCCTCAGCATAAGCAGTGCCTAAGGAAACCATGCCATTGCAAGGCTTTGCTTGGTCCCGAATTATTCCCTATCACTGGCAGAAGGCTGATCTCTCCTCTTTCCAGGTCTGAAATTCTTTTTGCTATTATGGATATGTAGAGAGTCAAATGAAAAAGCCTCTCTCTCCAGAATGCTGGTGTTAAAAAAAAAAAAATCTCCCTCTAGCCCTTGTTCATTAGTAAATAGGTGTGGGATTAGTTGGTCAGGCTCTCCAGCTGACACCTTCAAAGTCATGACGCATTTCTGAAGGGCTAGGAGAGACCCAGGTAAGTGTGACAGAGATCTATTAGTTTCTTGTTGCCATTACGACCAGTTATCATAAATGTAGCAGCTTAAACAGTGCCCATTTGTTATCTCGCACTTTTATTGTTAGAAACCCAACGCGGGTCTGTGGCACTAAAATGAAGCAGTTGGCAGGGCTGCTTTCTTTTCTGGATACTGTGGGAAGAATGCGCGTCTGAGCTCATTTAGGTTGTTGGCGAAATTTAGTTCCTTACACTTATAAGACGGAGGTACCTGTTTTTTTATAGGCTGTCATCAGGGGATGACCTATCCCCTGGAGCAGCAGTCCCCAACCTTTTTGGGGCCAGGGACCTGTGCTCCTATGAGAATCTAACACCTGATGATCTGAGGTGGAGCTGAGGCGGTGATGCTAGTGCTGGGGAGTGGTTGCAAATACAAATGAAGCTTCCACTTGACCACTGCTGCTCACCTGCTGTGGGGCCCAGTTCCTGACAGGCCACAGACTAGTACAGGTCCATGGCCCAGGAGTTGGGGACCTATTCCCTAAAGGCTTCTGCCAGTCCTTGTATGCGGCCCCCTACATCTCAGACCAGTAAGGGTACATAGAGTCCTTCTCATGACTGCAATCTCTTTGGCTTTTCCTTTGGGAGCATCTCTCTTCTGCCTTCCTTTTCTTGCTCTAGCTGGAGACAGTTCTGTGTGTCTAAATGCTCACATGATTAGTTTACATTGGGCCCACCAGATAATCCAAACTAATTTCCAGACTTTAAGGTCTGGAACCTTAATTATATCTGCAAAGTCCCTTTTGTCATATACCATAACACATTCACATTTTAGAAGGAAGCTGTTGTTCTGCCTACAATAAGGGGCCAGGAATGTGGTGATGTCAGGGGATTGGTGGCATTTGTCATTGGGCAACAGGAAGGAAAGTGGGGAGCAGACTAGAAAGAGAAAGCTGTGCTTAAGGGGAGAGGAGGCCCTGCCTCCAGCTGCCTTTACTCTTGCCTATTTTCTCCTCAAATTAATAAAACAACAACAACAACAAAAAAACAACTAATATTGTCGAGTGAGATCTCTGAGAACAAATATTAAAAACGATTGTGGAAAATGATATGGCAGTTCCTCAAAAAGAGTTAAAAGTAGAACTACCATATGATCCAGCAATCCCACTTCTGTATAAACATCCAAAAGAAGTGAAAAGAGGGTCTCGAAGAGATATCTGTACTCCCATGTTCGCTAAAGCATTATTCACAATAAACAAGAGGTAGAAACAACCCAAATGTCCATCGACCCATGAATGGATAAACAAAATGTGGTCTATATATACAGTGAAATATTATTTAGCTTTAAAAAGGAAGGAAATTGTGACATATGCTACAACATAGATAAAACTTGAGGACGTTATGCTAAGTGAAATAAGCTAATAATAAAAGGACAGACTATTACATGATTTCATTTATATGAGGCATCTAAAGTAGTCAAATTCATAGAGATAGAAAGTAGAATTGTAGTTACCAGGGGCTGGGGGAGGGCGCATTGTTGCTTTGTGGGTAGAGTTTCTGTTCTGCACGTGACAAAGTTCCCGGGACCTGGTTCACAGCGTAGCGAACAGTAGTACAAGTATTGAGCTGTACACTCAAAAAGGTTCCTGTGGTAAACTTTATGTTATGCTTTTTTACCACAATAAAAACAACACTCAGATTTGTATAAATAGTCTTATCACTAAATTTTATCTATTCCCTTTCCCCTCTTACACATAAAAGCACACGTGTGTGTGCACGCGCGCACACACACACACAGAAGCAATCAGGTCCATGCTTTTCTACAAACTGTAGGTGGGTTTGTGGTTCCTGGTGTAAGGTGAGTTTACTGGAATGATCTGATCAAATTGGGTTGCAATTTCAGTCCTTACCTTTGAAGATGAAAGAGTGGCTGGTTTGCTAGGTCTGTGTGTTCTATCTAGGAGTGTTGCAACCCTCTCATTGTTTCAGATGAGGAAACAATCTATGTTGCATCACTGTTTCCTTTGTTTGAAAATGTTGAATATCTCGGTTCGGGCATGTGTTCTCCTACTTAACCCTTGATGAAAGGGCCTGATATCTTAGTGGTTTGTACTCTTATCTAAGGTCTCTTGTCAGATGATGCCTTTAGATCCAAAACAAGCACTCAGGCAACCCACAAATTAGAATACCTTAAAACATGACTCTTTATTAGGATACCATAGTAGTATTTTTTTCCATGTGTGCCTTTTACAATGCCGGCTTTCTCATGCAGATATTACGAACTCTTTCTTCCGTGGCTAATTCCAAATTTTTACAGAATAATAATAAACGTAATTACTATTATTTGAACCCTCACATTTCTCGCTCATTGATATTTCTGCAACTTTTTTAGTAAATGCGTTTTCTGCCTGTTTCCTGGGCCTGAATTTATTACAAATCAGCAGTACACCTTCCCCAGCACCCCCTCCCCATAGGAATGATTTTCAATTTGGGAATCAGATGGAGTTTTCCCAAGTAGAGTCTGACCACTCCTATTTCCAATGTTTTCTTGTATTTTAAATATATAAATATAAATATATACTTAAGACTATTTTTAGAACAGTTTCAGCAAAATTGAGAGGAAGGTACAGAGATTTCCCATAGAACGCTGACCCTTACATGCACAGACAGCCTACCCCTCTGTCGACACCCCCACCAGAGTGATACGAGTGACGAGGCTCGTTGACACATCATTGTCCAGAGTCCATGGTTACGTGACAGTTCACTCTTGGTGTTGTACATTCTATGGGCTTGGACATTTATATATTTTTAAAGACATATGAAGCTCCATTCCAACTCCAAGTAAATATACCACAATGCAGTTCTGACAAGGAGTTAGCATGGGACTCCACAGGTTTAAGGGCTCAGCCCTCACTTCAGATGCCACATGCAAGTCTTAGAGCCACCTACATTTCTGATCAATTAACTATAAATTTGGGGATTTCCATGACCATCTCAGGTTCAGTAATTCTCTTGAACGACGCACAGAACTCACTGAAAGTGTCGTTCTTATAATTACAGTTCTATTATAAAATCTATGCATAAAGTGAGGTCTGGCAGGGCCTTGGAGGCAGAGCTTCTGTGCCCTCCACCTAGGGAGTCAGGGTGCATCACCCTCGCTGGACAACAACGTGTTCACCAGCTGGGAAGCTCCTCCAAGCCTCAGAGTCCAGTGTTTACTGGGGTTTCACTACGTAGGTGAGACTGATTAAGTCACTGGCCATGGGATTGAACTCTGTCCAGTCCACTCCTCTCAGACTGCCAACCCTCTAATCAAGTCATGGCTGGTCTTCTTAGCTGCAGCCCTGATCCTAAAGCTAGCTAGGGTTCCACCTTGAGAGCCACCTCATTAGCATAAGAAAGACACTTCTGTCATTTAGGAATTTTTGGACTTCTGTGCCTGGAACCCAGGACAAAAAACAGATATATTCTTTATTATAGCACACATATATAATTCTCATTGAGGTCTACAGTTTCCAAAGCATCATGCCTTTATTTATTTATTTATTTTTCACTAAAATTATATTAACATTTGCACTGGTTATCTTGATCAGAAACTCTGTTTGGAAGTTATATCTTTAATGATAAGTAACAAGAGGAAATGAGTTAATGTTTTGTAACAAATACAGATTGGCAGGTAGAATCACTCAAAACATGGGATCCATGGAGAAGAAATAATAAAAGGGATTCCCGATGACAGAAAGGTTGGAGAAAGCTTATCTAAGGAAGAAACTCGCTAATAGGAAAAGCTAATCCATGATAATATGTTCATAGCGAGAATAGAGAGCAAGCTTCCCCTCCCCACTCGACCCTTTCTCTCCTTCTTGGGAACAAGATTGGTGCAGTTTGACACCGGAGGACACAATATTCCCATTTCTTCTCTGTAACCCAGAGGAATGACACCCGTGGTAGGGCTCCCAGGATAGGTGCAATATGCTAATGTGAGGGAGAATTTAGGAAAGGTAATGCCTTTCAAATTCTGTGGCACCATGGGTGATACCAGCCCTGGGCATTTGGATGCTGTTGGTCCTGGGTACAGGGAGTCTGTGAGAACCCTGTCCAGTTTCATATTTCTTGCTTTGGTGGGGACATCCCATTCCATCTTATCCTGGTGTGTTGCTCTTCTTGATCATGCAAATTTAATATATGTATGGGGAGAATACCTGTGTTACACACATGTGGATGTGCTGAATTTCTCTGGTCTCCTTCTAGTCTACCGCAACTCAGGGCTGTCTTTTAAAATGGACTTGTCACATCCCAAGCAGAACAGGCATCATACTTGATTAGGTATTCTTCAGCATGATTGTAACTTCCTGTCTAGTGTGTGTTTTAAACCATGTTCCCTGATGCTTCTTTAGATAAATATTGGCCCTGAGACAGTTACAAAAATGGCTCTCTGTAGGAAGTTAATGAAAAACAGGTTAGACCTGAATTTCAAATCAAAATATGAGAGCTTTGTTTCAGGACAAAGCCTGGAAAGAAATTGTGTATAACCTGAGTGAGATGAGAGAGGCTTCCTGGGAATGAATGGAATGAATTTTAAAGAGCTGTGGCTTGCCACTTCCTGACCCAAGCTTGATCACCGCGGAGCGAGGGTCTCTCTTTCGTATCTAATCATAATAAAAAGTATAATTTATCAACCTAATGAGTAGCCTTTGGAGAAGCCTGGCATATCAGAGGCAAAGAGGAAAAGAAAAAGTTTTAGATGGAGAGCAAGGAATGTGAAGGGGAAATGGTATGATTTGATTTTCTTGAAAGTCTATTTTCTGATGGATGCAAGGCAGTAGTGACAGGGAACCTTCCGTCAGCAGCGATCACTGCCAGCCTTTAGGAGAAGATGAGGCCCCTGGTATTTGCCCTGCGGGACCTGAGTGGTTACATTTTTTCCTCTTGTATCTTACTAACTACATTAGCTTCCTGGGACTGTTGTAACAAAGTGCCACAAACCGGGCGGTTTAAGACAATAGAATATTTTTGTCTCACTGGAAGTCCAAAGTCATGATGTTGGTAGGCCAGGCTCCCTTAGAAACCTATGGGGGAGTCCTTCCTCGATGCTTCCTGGCTTCTGGTGGTTTAGTGGCGATCTTTGGTGTTCCTTGGTACAACTTCAGTTTTTGCCGTTATCTTTTTGTCACCATATCACAGTCTCTCTGTATGTCTCTGTCTTCACATGACTGTCTTATGAGCACCCCAATTATATTGGATTAGGGGCCCGCCCTACACTGGTATAACCTCATCTTAACAAATTACGTCAGCAATAACCTTATATCCAAATAGATCACATTTTTGAAGTACTGTGAATTAGGACTTAAACATATCTTTTTGGGCAAAACAGAATTCAATCCATAATACCTGCTTCATTTGACCATATTTCATTTCAGGGCCTTTTATAGTAAACTTTCTTTGGTTTTGGAAACCACCTTTTACTTGAAAAATTGAGTGAGACATCTTAAGTTTCCAAATTTTGATTGCTTTTTTTTTTTAAGTCTATTCCATTTTTCCTTTTATCCTGAACTGTTGTGACATTGAGCAAAGAGTCTTCACTTCTCCCTGGCTCTTCTGAGTCCTGGAAATTTATATGAGGCTTTGACTTGAAAGCTTAACTTTTGGATATGGCCTTTACAGGGCTTTACGAAGTGAGGAGTGATTTGGCTTTTCCTCACCTTCAGAATCTACCTGCAGCAGCTGTTTTTCTTGCTCTGAATCATTAGGCTTTAAATATGTTTCTTGTTCAGTTGGATGGGCACCTTCTATTTTTCACTTTTATTCATTATTCCAAACATTAGTGTTTAACTTCCTGCAAACTCTTTGCATGAAGAAATAGGTACAGCTGGCTTTCATGAGTCCAGGACAGACTGGCCTTTCTCAGGGGTAGTATCAGACACATCCCCAGGCCCATCGTGGCCACACCAGTGGTGTCAAGGCCTCATGTGCTATGACTGACCTCCAAAGGATAGTTTTAGAAGATCAGGGAAAATTATATTGGCATGAAGAAGATGGTTCTAATGAGATGCATCCTAGCCTAGTAATTAGGAGCAAAGACTGATGAGACTGACCAC
The DNA here is from genome assembly GCF_014176215.1 of Rousettus aegyptiacus. Lineage (NCBI taxonomy): Eukaryota > Metazoa > Chordata > Mammalia > Chiroptera > Pteropodidae > Rousettus > Rousettus aegyptiacus. The sequence continues at coordinate 47,572,079 of NW_023416285.1, read as the reverse complement.
TTGCCGGCTGCGCGAGCTCAGGCAAGTTACTTCAGCATCAGTTTCATCATTATCTGTGAATGAAATTTATTATGTCTGCCTTAATAAGTTTTTTTGAGGATGGAACGAGCTTATGCAGGACACATGCTTAGCACAGTGCCTGACCCATAGTTGATAGTAGTTGTTGTTAATGTAAAGAACTTTCCTGTTAGTTCCTCCTTTATTCAGACATTTCTTGCTTTAATTTCTTTTCCAAATGGTTTCAGGGTTATTTTCCTTTTGGGGCATTGGAAGGTCAAGTTTGAGAAAAGGAAAGCAACTAAATGTGTTTAAGGGATGTGTATGGAATTCTGATTATATGTGGTTTGAAAAAAAATAAAAGAAAGATTGCCAAATATTTATGCAATGTCTCATACTAGCACTGACACTTTGTTAGGGTGGTAGAGTTAGTGGGTAAACTAAGTCAGGTATTGATTAGTAATTTAAATGTCAAGGAATTAAGCTTGTAATGAAGCAGGCCATGAAAGTAGTTTTGTTAGGCTGCAAAAATGCCAACATTCCTGAAACAGTGAGCTCATCATCAAATTCTTCTTCCACACCCATAAAATAATCTAGGGCTTGTTCACTTATTTTTGCTTTGGTTTTCTGAGCAGCTGAGAATAAATAAAGCAGTGGTTTTCAAACGTTAGCAGGCATTAGAATCATCTTGAGAGGTTGTTTACAAAAAATACAAATCCTGAGTCTTAGCCCCAGAGATGTTGATTCATTAGGATAGGTGGGGCCTGAGAATTTGCGTTTCTAATAAGTTCCCAGAGGCTACTGATGCTGCTGCTGCTGATCCAGGAACCACACTTTGAGAACCACTACGTAGAATCCTGTCACGCATTGTCATGTGATAGAGCACAGGGCGTTTTAGACACAAGGAGGTAGGCTCAAATTCTGGGGCATAGTAGCAGAGTTATATTAAGCAAATACATTTTTTTTCTGAGATTGAGTTTCTTCTGTTTATAAATGGAGATGATAAAAATCCACCATTCAGGCCATTGTAAGAGTTAAATAAATTGTCTTTAAAGCACTTCGTTCACTCCCTGACATATATTTGTTTAAAAGACTCTCTTAATTACTTTTATTGTAAGATTTTTTTCATAAGTCATGTAAATATTTCTGAATGTTCTGGGTGACCAAATGTATCAAATAAATAATATTGCTTACATAAATAACTGAAGCAGTTTGAAATCACTAAGGTTTCCCTTCAGAATTCCGGAGCCATTTTTCAAGGTGTGTGTGTGTGTGTGTGTGTGTGTGTGTGTGTGTGTGTGTGTGTGTTCTATGTAGTTTTTTTTCTTTTAATTAAACAAGGAGTCCCTTCTCATTTAGTTCTTACTAAGTAGCAAATTGCATAACAGATTGGGAATTTCATCCTCTCAATTTTACATTTTGGAATTTCAGCATATTTTGATGTGTAGGTAGTACAGGACAGTGAAAAAGTCATGGCTGGAATAGAAACCCTAAGTTTTCATAATTCATGAACAATTAGAATCTGACTGCAATTTTGTCTTTTTGTATTCAGAAGCAACCATATCTCTGCATGGCACAGAATCATCCGGGGAGCTTCATAAATGTGTAATATCTACCTTATTTTTACCTCATTTTTAAGAAATATAATTTAATATGTCCATGGCAGGGCTTGGTCATATGCATTTTAAAGAATCATCTCAGGTGATTCAGAGAGCACATTTCAAGAAAGACTAGGAATGGGTTTGCAATGGTCAGGACTGCATTCAAATTGAGATTCTACTGTTTAATATGACAAGATAATGTGACAAGGATTTAACTAGCCATGTGGACTTGACTGATTCTCTGATCTTCTTAATTCTTGGTGTCTTGTATGTGAAATGTGTCACTCTTACTCATTCACCAGGACTGTTATGCAGGTTACAGTTAATGTATATAAAGTGCTTGCCACAGTGCTGGGCACGTAGCACTCAAATGCTGTAATATTGTGTTGCTTCCTCTAAAATGCCACACATTGAAGATGGACACATAAGATAAACACAAAAGTTCATACATGGATAGAATTGAGATGAAGCCAATTGGTTCTGTGAATCCCTAAATTATTTATGAAGCCTTGGAGAAAGATAATTCTCCAAAGATTGTGTTGAAGTGACTGATTTCTTACAGGTGCCTTCAGATCAGGCATATTCACATCTATTTTCTGACTCATAATTACTTTTTTAGTATCAAAATCTTTATTTTGGAAACCGTAAGATTAAATGATGTTTGATTGTATTGAAACAAATTGTTCAATCTAATCTATTAAATCAACAGACTATCATTTTTTACTGTGCCAGAACATTAATTTTCCATTCATTTTAATGACAAGATAATATCTTTTCATGAAAATATTAAGTACTTCAGGGGAGCCTAAATGAAGACGTAGTAACACAAGATAACAGAGCCAATATTATTCAGTGATGGGATAGGAAAATCAGTTTAGAAAGAAAACATACCTGTAAAGATAAATTTTTATTCAAAGAATTAGAAAATACCATATAAGTACATGCTTACTTGGATTTTTCTCAACATCTTTGTGGCTGTTCTGTAGTCACACAAGCAGTTTTAAGATATTCTTTCTGTAGGATGGTCTTTCGTAACTTAGTGACATGTTTCTAATTTATGTTTTTAAAATTAGTATCATGGCATTTGTCATCCCCATACTGTTCCTGAAGATCTACGTCAGTGGAGCTTTCAGAACAGGATTTATCAACCACAATTGCACATCTGTTAAACAAAGCTTAACAACAGGTCGTCCTAATGGGGTTTTCATTTATGGATCCTTTAGTGTAGTGTTCCCTAAGAACAATGATCATATTAATTACAACCTCTTGAAGTCTGTAAACCACAATTACTTCTGTATAAGCTGCAGTGAAGAGCTTTGAATTATCACTTGAAAACGAAAAGAATGTAGGAAATTTGAACTTTCTCCTTGCTTTGATACAGATGCTAATTTAAAGCAAGTATTCTTCAGTCACCAGAATTAACACAATTCATTGCCCTAGAATGAATGTTTTATATTCCTCATTTGTTACAGAAGAAGAAAAAAAAGAGAGGCCTCTTTACATATGTGGTAGATGTCATATTACCAGCATTTCTAGGGGCAGGAGACTCTTTCTTGAACCACTCTTGAAGGGATAAGAAGGTGTTCAAATTGTGGGTTTGTTACAGGTTTCCAATATGCATATGGGAATATGCATTTAAACAAAGATGTCGTTTTGAACTAGCGGGACTGTCAAATATCTCCTTCTAGGTTGGGCATCGAGGGACAGTGAGAGATTATCCAGGCTTTAGCCCATCAGTGGATGCCGAAGCGATTCGTAAGGCAATCAGAGGAATTGGTGAGTAATACTTTACATTTCCTTTCTTAATATTGAAGCAAATCTAAAAAGTCACCATCTAATAGTGCAATAGCTCATTTTGCCCAAGTTGGCTTACTCAATTAGAAAAATTATAAGGTACTTTTTAAAATTGTGAGATAATAAGGAAAAGTATAAGGAACTCAGTTTTATTAAATATTAAAATTTGCCATATTTACTTAATATTAAACACTACCATTGCAATCATTGCTACCAACAACAGTAATTATCATAATTATTGTAAATCATTAGAGATACTGTGCTTGCCAGTTCTTTCTGGAGCTAATTACCATGAAAGTTGTAATTCCAAAACTACATATGTGTGCACATAGTGCTTTACATGGTCTCAGACAGTCTACATTGAAATCATACTGCATACATTCTTCTGTAACTTGTTTTTATCCCTTAACATTGTGCTTTTAAGATTTATCCATGTGGATATGTTTAGCTCTAGTTCATTAATTTTAACTGCATAGTAGTCTATTGAATTACTATATCATAAGATGGAAATATTGATGGAACTTCTAAATTGCCTACAATTCTTTTCTATTACAATATAAAAATACTGCATTGAATATTCCTGCTATGTCTCCTGTGCACGCTTGCTAGCATTTCTCTAGAATATAACAATAAATATTTCTAGGTTGAAGAAGATGTTCATCTTCAAATTAGAAATGTTGCCAAACTGCTCTCTGAAATGAATATACAAATTAGCAATTCTAGCAACAATAAATGAGACTTTTCTCTCTATATTCTCACCAATACTTGCTAAGGTCATGCGTGTATCTCACTCTTCATATGTATTTATTTATCTCCTTTCTCCTCCACATCCTCATCACTGATATGGTTAAGCATCATTGATTTCCTTCCTCTTCCCTTAATGGCTTCTTCATATCTTTTATCCATTTTTTGGTTGGATTGTCGTCTTCACAATTTGCAGGATTTTTCTAAAATAAAATCTGTATACCAAACTTGAAAAAACATAATTTAAAACATTTTTTTCAATTACAGTTGGTATACAGTATTAATTAGTTTCAGGTGCACAACATGGTGACTTATATATAACCTTTATATAACTTATAAAGTAATCACCCCATTAAGTCTAGTACCCATCTAACACCATACATAGTTATTTCAATATTATGGACTATATTCCTTATGCTATACTTTACATCATTGTGACTATTTTGTAATTACCAATTTGTATTTATTAATCCCTTCCCCTTTTTCACTCATTCTCCCAACACACGCACCCCCACCCCCTACCACACACACAATCTGGCAACCATCAAAATGTTCTGTACATCTATGAGTTAGTTTCTGTTTTGTTGGTTTATTTTGTTCTTCAGATTCCACATGGAAGTGAAATTCCATGCCATTTGTCTTTCTGTTTGTTTTATTCCACTCAGCATAGTATGCTTTAGGTTCATCCATATTGTTGCAGATGGCAAATTTCATTTTTTTTCTGGCTGAGTAATATTCTATCGTATATGTGTGCCACCTCTTCTTTATCCATTCACCTGTTGATGGACACCCAGGTTGCCTCCATATCTCGGCTATTGTAAATAATTCTGCAATGAACATATGGATTCCCATGTCCCTTTGAAGTAGTGTTTTGGGTTTGTTCAAGTAAATACCCAGAAATGGGGTTACTGGGTTCTTCTTTGTCTCTTGTTATAGCCTTTGTTTTAAAGTCTATTTTGTCTGGTATAAGTATTGCTACCTCAGCTTTTTTGTTTGTTTGTTGTTTCTTTTTTCATGAAATATCTTTTTCCATCCCCTTACTTTCAGTCTGTGTGTGTCTTTCAATCTGAAGTGAGTCTTGTAGGCAGCATATGTAAGGGGCATGTTTTCTTATTCATTCAGCCACTCTATCTTTTGATTGGAACATTTAATCCATTTACATTTAAAGAAATTAATGTTAGATATGTAGTTATTGCCATTTATTCATATTTTTAATCTTTTTTTTAATAATTTTTTTAAGGAAGTCTCTCTAGCATTTCTCTTAATATTGTTTTGGTGTTGAAAAACTCCTTTAGTGTTTTCTTTTCTAGGAAGCTCTTTATCTCTCCTTCATTTCTAAGTGATATCCTTGTTGGGTAGAGTAATCTTGGTTGTAAGTTCTTGCTTTACATCACTTTAAATATTTCATGCCTATCCCTTCTGGCCTGCAAAGTTTCTGTTGAGAAATCAGCTAATAGTTCTATGGGAGCTCCCTTGTAGATAACAAATTGCTTTTCCGATTCTCTCTTTGTCTTTAACCTTTGGCATTTTAATTATGACGTGTCTTGGTGTGCGCCTCTTTGGGTTCATCTTGTTTGAGACTCTCTTTGCTTGCTGGGCTGTGTGTCTATTTCCTTCTCCAGGTTAGGAGTTTTCCATTATTATTTCTTCAGATAGGTTTTCAATTTTTTGCTCTCTGTTTTATCCTTCTGGTATGATGTAAAAGTTGGTACTCATTATACTGTCCCAGAGGCTCCTTAAATTGTCCTCATTTTTTTGGATTTTTTTTCTTATTGCTGTTCTGATTAGGTGTTTTCTCCCACCTTATTTTCTAAATCACTGATTTGATTCTCTGCTTTATCTAATCTATGTTGATTCCCTCTAATGTATTCTTTGGTTCAGTTATTTTATTATTTACTTTTGATTTTTAAAAACGTTTTTTATCTCTTCATTAAGGTTCTCACTGAGTTTAACTACTCTTCCCCTAGGTTTATTGAGCATCCCTATAACCAGTGTTTTGAACTCTGGTAGATTGCTTATCTCCATTTTTTTTTTTTTCTGGAGCTTTTTTCTGTTCTTTTATTTGGGGTATTTCTTTGTCTCCTTATTTTGGCTGCCTCCCTGTATTTGTTTCTATGTATTAGGTAGAGCCGATATGTCTCCCAGTCTTAGTAAAGTGGCCTTATGTAGTAGGTCTCCTGTGAGGCCCAGTAGCATCGTCCTCCCTGGTCACCTGGGCTAAATGCTCCAGGTGTGTTCCTTATATGGATTGTGTATGCCCTTGGTTGCTATTTGCACATCAATTGAAGGGATTAACTCTTGAGCTGATTGGTTTTGAGGACTGACTGGTGAGGGGCTGACCAAATGGAGCAGGATTTGATTTCATGGGGCTCTGGTGCCTGCTAAGTCTGCCATTTGGGTGTGTCGTCCTTGGATACAGTCTGGGTGGTGCTCCAGCTCAGTCTGAAGCTGGTCATTAGGCATACCACTCTGAGGCCACCTGAGAGGGGCTCCAGCTGCAGCCTGTGCTCTGCTTGGGCTACCTGGAAAGAGTCACGAAGCAATCTGCAGATGGCTGCCACTCATGCTAGGCTTGGAGGTGTCTTGAGAGGCCAATTTGTAAACCAAGGCTGGTAGCTGCTGGTGCCTGGCTTGAGGCTGCTCAGCAAGAGATATAGGTCATGCCGAGACCAGATGCTGCTTATTTGCAATTTGCAAACTTTTGAAAGATTTTAGGAAATCTGAAGCATGATCCAAGACAGGCCATTTGTATAGAATAGCCACTGGAAGTGTCTTGGATGAGCCTGCAAGTTGAGTGAGGCAGGGTCTCAGGATATCACCAGGTCAGGGCAACCAGTTTTAGCCAGGTTGATGGAGACTCAGCAATGGTGGCTGCCTGCATCTGCCTGCTTGGAGAGGGCAGGACTCAACAAAGAAACAGTGGATTCTGCCAGCATTTTTGTCTTGGAGAAAGCTGCCCCTTCAGCTCCCACCCTGAAGCAAGACTATGTATGTCCCTTTCAAGCTTCTGCTTCAGCACTGGAGCTCAGAGCGAGTGAGTCCATCAGTGAGTACATATGCTTGCAGACCCTTTAAGAACATCCATGACTGAAGACATCCTCCATCTCTTAGCCACAATCCCGGCACTGGAACCTGGGGCTGGGACCCTATGCTCCTCTGGGGGAACCTCTACAACTGAGATATCCCTCCTGATTTTTAACTACCACACATGGGTGTGGGACTGGCTAGTTCCATGTCTCCATCATTCCTACAAGTCTTGAGGCTGCCTCTTATGTATATCTCTAGTTGTAGGACTTCTGTTCAGCTATACTTTGGGTGACTCCCAATGATGGTTGTTCTGTAATTTAGTTGTAATTTTGATGTGGTTCTGAGAGGAGACAAGCGTTTACCTACTCTGGCATCTTAACTGAAGCTACCCCAATATTTTTTAAATTATAAGCCATAAAAATATCTTTTTCCAACCTGTGGTTCTTTTCTAACATTTGTTATGGTAAATTTTATTGCAAGCATATGAGTCTGAATGCTTGAGAGAGGTTTGGACCAGAGAGAAATATACATGTTTTAGAGTCAGAGGTTTGGGTTCAGATTTCTGTTGTATCCATGATCCAGATTGTTGCTCCATGGAGAAAGTCAGAGTTCTTTCATAGGAAACAGATCCATGATTCATCTCAGTCTCTCATGACATTAAATCAGTACCCACTGTTATTGGCCATGATCTTCCTATATATTCATATGCTAAAGAAGTCTCCATAAAGCATCTGACCAAGATCCCAATGACCTATTGTATGAGCAAAGGGGTGTAAACTTCATTCTGAAGATTTCAGAGAGCCATTATAATTTCAACCAAGGGATCAATATTATCAGATGCATTTTAAAAAGATTTTCTTAGGTAGTAATATATGGTATGTATTAAAATGAGGTCATATTAGGAGGATGTTGAAGTTTCTGGGTGAAAAATGATGAGTGCAAAGTGGCAGAGGAGAGGACAAATTCACGAGGTGCAGATGATTGCTACCATGTAGGGAGCAAGGAAATTAAAGGAGTATAGGATGACTACCAGGATTTTTGGTTAGATGACTACATTCATAATGTATCATTGATAAGGGAATAGGTTGAAAGACAAGTTAGAGAGGAAGTAGAATGAGCTCAACCTGGATCATGCTGAGATTGAGATACTTGTGCAGTTGGAGGTGTCTAGGCACGCACCAACAGTCATGACATTACAAGTCCAAGTTAATACTCAGACTCACAGGAAAAAACTAGGCTTTAATATAATTTTGTGTTTTTTTAACTGTATAGAATACAAGACCAGAGACACAGTGAGGCAATATCTTCCACTGGGAGACTTAGTAGCTAACCAAGTACACTGTTTCTTTTGCTCCATCAGTGATGTAGAGTGTGTACTGTTCATTGTTAAGGGCATGTGTCGCCAAGATGTGTGTGGGTCATGTAAATACAGAGAAGTTGACCCTTGAATTCCAATTGATCTTTTATACCATTCTAGTCATGCATGCCCAAGGTGAGCAAGCTAACTCATAGCTCCTCAGCCTAGTTTAGTCCTCTACTGCTAAGGAGGCTGACACAACTCCCACATGATCTTAATACTATAATTACCGGAAAACTAGTGATCTTGAGGTCACTCTCAGGCAGGCCAGCATTAGCCCTAGCCTAATGTTAATCTTCACTCCAGTGGTTAAGTATCTATGGGTCTGGAATGCCTGAGAGAGATAGGGACTAGAGAGAGATTTATATGTCAGAAATTTGGGTTCAAATTCCTTCTGTACCACTTAAAAGCTGCATGACTTTGTCAAATGAGGTAAGTTTTCTAAGTGTTAGTGTCTTTATCTTTAGGACAGCTTATTCATACCTACCGTCTAGAGCCCCTATGACCATTAAATATGACAGTGAATAAAAAGTGCCTAGTACATGGTAGGTTCTCAATAAATGTCAGTTTCTTTTTTTCTAGAGAAAAGGAGATTTTTATATCAAGTATGGAGATAAGAAGGAGAAAAAAAGTGATAAGACAGGACCTGAACCTCATACGGGTGAAAAAAATCTAGTTCAAAAGCAGCATATTTCTTTTTTAGCTGCTCCCTCTGTCATAGGAATACGTGGGCAAGGATTGTTTTATCCCTCCCTCAACTATCCAAATAAAGCTAATTTTCTTTTCCAAAAGCCAGGCAAAGAAAGATTTCAATCCAGTAAGAATCTTGAAATTAAAAATTTAAACACTTTGCTGTCTGCATTCATTTCAGACCATTAATCATTTTTCTTTTATTCATGACAGATATTAAGCAACTTTGGGTCTATGGTGAGTAAAATTATTTTTGTTTCACTTAGGAACTGACGAGAAAACACTCATCAGCATTCTGACTGAGAGGTCAAATGCACAGCGGCAGCTGATTGTTAAGGAATATCAAGCCACGTATGACAAGGTACATTTTGATTAACATTACAGGCAGTAAAGAGCTAATCACTGATAAACCAGGGGTGTTCCCACAGGATTCTGTCCACTGATCTTTTGTTCGAGGCCTAGTGTAACAGATAGTACCCTGTGTTCCCAATCAACAGCCTGAAATATGAGTCTTCATTTTTCCCTTAACTGGCTGAATGGCCATTTAATCTTTCTGGGCCTCAATTTCTTCACCTGTTAAACAAGGAAGGTTGCCTTAGATTGTTGACTCTAAACCAGAAATGATTTCTCTCTCTAGAAAATATTTGACAGTGTCTCCAGACATTTTGATTATGACAGCTAGTGGAAGGGAGAGGAACAGTTCTGACATCTGAGTGTGCGGAGGTCAAGGATGCTGCTAAACAGCCTACAATGCACAAGAAAGCCCCCATAACAAGGAATTATCTGACCGATATCAGAGAATTCCTATCTCAATGATCTTCAGTTTTTTCCCCAACTTTAACATGTTTATGCAATTATAGATTTAATTCATTCAGCAAATAAAAACTTGCTAAGTACCAGAAATGATATAAGAACTATATAAGAACATTTTGAGTGTCTTTATCACACAGTTAATTTGTTCAATAATTAACTACTCTTTGTCAGGTATTACTCTGTGTCAGAAGATACCCTAGACATGAGAGATTGACTGGTATAATAAGCAGATCCTCTTTTCTTTCATGGAGCTAACATTCTATTAGAAAAATAATTACTAAAATAAATTCAGATATTGGTAAGTGCTATGAAAGAATTTAAATGGGTGATTAACAAGGAATGACTGGTGAATAGCTCCTTTAGATCAGGTGGTGAAGAAAGGTCAATGAGGGCTTATTACCTTACTTTCAACCAAGATTAAAAACACTAAGGATTCGCTCTGATCTGGGGGAAGAGCATTTCAGACAGAGAATAGCAAATGTAAAATCCCTGAGGCAAAACATGCTGGGAATATTTAAGAAACAGAAAGAGTTCCAATATGGCAAGAGTATAAAAAGTAAAGGGGAGAAAAGGGAAGAAATGGGGTTGGAGAGAGGTTTAAAATATACTGAGCCTTGGGGTCTTGGTACAAAATTTAGATTTTATTTTAAGAACAGTAGAGAACCACTGGAGGTTTGTAAGCAAGGGAATAATATGATCTAACATATTTTTGTAAGATTATTTTAGCTGTGGCAGCTAATGAACTATGGAGGAGAAAGAATGATAACAGCGACCAGTCAGGCTATTCGGGTCCAGGTGAGAATGGAGAGTGTCTAGTGAACAACCACAGGCAGTTCAGGCATCTCCTCTTGAAAGTGTTCTCCAAGCCCCCGGACTCCACTGAAACACTGTGCTTAGATACTTAACTTTCACACTTTATAAGATACTTAACATATTATATTGAAATTTTATCTTCGAATATTTCTGTTTTTCCTATTACAGCATAATGTACTAGTGGTAAGGTTTGTGTCTAACCCACATTTAAATGCCTAGTGGGAGCCAGGTAAACATTTGTCGAATTAAATGAATGGCCAAATTTCTAGGCAAGGCAACACACTCACCTATAGGGAACATAAATGATCCATTGGCCGTTCAGGATTTCCAAAATAGTGGGGAAGGATCAAGGTGAAGGGTAACAACCATTTCTCACAGTGAAATATAATGAGAGCATGTGAAATAAGTTTCAGTTGGAAGGTCTTGGGCTGAGAACAGATGGTAGTGGAATTTAGCGTTTAGAGAGGAAACACCCTGCGGCAATTAAAGCAGAGCTAGTGACACTTGGTTCCACCATTTGCATGTGATTTGCATGTGATTTGCACGTAGGAGCATAACCTTCCCCACACAGGGCTCCCCAGTGGCATGGTAGACCCTGGTCTGTGTCCACATTTTCATAGCAGTCTGGGAGGCTGCCAGCCTGTTTCAGAGCTGAAAATAATCAAGAGCAGGAAAAATAATTATTCAGTAACACTCCTTTAAATATTGGAAATAGAAACCGTGTTACCTGCCTTCAAGCAGGGGAGATGGATCACACTTATGTAATGTGTGGAAACAGCACTATAGGACACTATCAATAGGTAATGTGTGACCCATCACCACATTTAGGGTTTTCCCTGCTGTTGTTGCCAGAAAACTGCTTTTGATGCCTCCAAGTTTTACTCTCTTACCGGAGGCAAATGACCAGCCGCTGTCTTCCCTTCTCTCTTCTCTTTGAAGCTCTTTGGCAGTCACTGACAAGCAAGGCAGGAAGAGGACACCTACCAATGAAGTTGGGTGTGAATTGCAGGGCTCCTCCTTCTCTTCCTCTTTCCTTACCCCAACTGACACATTTAGAGTATCAAGGGCCTAGAAGGTGCATCTGAATACTCAGTTCCTATCTGCAGCATTCACAGAACCCCTCCACTGGCTTTCTTTCAGAAAAATATTCTGTAAAACAAAACATTTTTAAAGCGATCATAAAATGCAGGTTGATATCCATAGAAATATTTTCACCATTTATGTTTTTTCCCCTGTGGATGGGAATATTTTTGTCTGAATTGTTACATATGTTCATCTTTTACCAGGTAACTTTAGAGAAAGAGAAAGGAAGAGTATGTCATACTTAACCTTTTTTTAAATTTTTTTTTATTTTAGGAACTGAAAGATGACTTGAAGGGCGACCTCTCTGGCCACTTTGAGCATCTCATGGTGGCCCTCGTGACTCCTCCAGCAGTATTTGATGCAAAGCAGCTGAAGAAATCCATGAAGGTAAGAGCCCTACACAAGCCATTTCTGCCCAGAATTTGACTTTCTACCAGTGAGCTTTTGCTATGAACTTGAGACGTGGGTGTAAATGTGATAGATTTCGATGTCATTTCTGTGCTCTCCAGGTGGCAGAACCGTCCTGAAATGGATAGCAGTTGTGGAACCTTGAGCCCACATTTTCCTGGGGCTGAAAGGATATTGTCATATCCTAATTTTGTTTGTTTGTTTCTGACCTGAGGAGTCATATTCTCCATTTTGTTGTCACTGAGAATAAACGGCACCATCAAAAAACCATTGCTTAAACCAAAAACTTTATCTTTAATACCTTGCTTTTCCTTATTCTTCAGAGCTCCCAAGTCTATCTGCAGGTCCATTAGCTTTATTCCAAAATTTATCAAAAATATGTGCACATCTCTCAAAATCCATTGCTAACATTGTATGTAGTTCAACCACCATCATCTCTTGACTGGACGATATCGATAGCCTCCTAACTAGTCCTTTTGCCTCCATATTTGCCCACCTTAAATTTATTCACATAGAATAGCCAAAATTACTTTTATAAAGTTACTTTTAGGATCAAATTATACTATTCACCTGCATAAATTGCCAATGGCTTTGAATACTTAAAATCCAGACTTCTTACTGTGACCTTCATCACCCAACACAGTCTGACTCCTGTCTATCTCTCTGACTTTTAAAAATTGTATCTGTATCATTCAGGGTTCCTCAGAGAAGCAGAACCAGTAGGCAGGAGATTTATATTATGAAATTTATTGCAAGGAGTTGATTACATGATTTTGAAGCTGGCTAGGCAAATTCAAAATCTGAAGGGCAGGCCGGAACTCTTGGCATCATCTTGAAGATGATGCCCACAAGTGGAATTTCTTCTTCAGAGAAGCCTGAGCTCTTAAGGCTTTCAACTGACTAAATTAGGCCTACTTAGAATATCTAAGATAATCTCCTTTACTTGAAGTCAATTGATAATGGACTTTAGTTATATCTAAAAAACACCTTCACAGCAACACATAGATGAGTGTTTGATTAAATAACTGAGGACTGTAGCCTGGCCAGGTTGACACATAAAACTGACCATAATGCCCTATCCTCCCTCAGCCCCCTGACCAGCTCAATTCAACAAAGGTCAAGCTTAAGATCCAGCAATTATGTCTTTATCCCAGTCAGCTAAAAAGAGTAAGGGACAAAGGTTCACCCTTGATTTTTAGGGACTCTCAAAAATTGTACATGATACTTCACATAAAGTCCATTGATCAGAATTTAGTTATGTGGATAAACCTAGCTCTAAAGAAAGGTGAGAAATATGGCATTTATTTAGGTAGCTATGTGCTAAGTTAAAATTTAGGAGTTCTTTTACTAAGCAAGGAAGATAAAAGAAATATTGGATCCATTCAATTTTGCTGAGAACTTAAAATTGCTCAAAAAATTGTGTATTTAAAAATAAATTAATTCGTAAGTCTTAAAGGAGCGATATTAGGGACAGCTAGGAATCTCTACCACAGAGGACAAAATTCAGCCTCTGTTCCTATGTTCCACTGGCCTTCTTAGAACAAGTCCTCCTGTAAATCACTGCTCTTAGAATCACAGTGTGATTCAGTGACCTGAGTATAGACCAAAGCTCTGGAATACCTAGTCTTCAAACTGAGTGGGCCCGTGACGTACATTATTGAAGCTTTAAAAATCTCCCTGGATGAAAAGGATGACACATGCTAACCTACCTAGAATGTTGGTGTAGGGGTGAACACATTCAAAAGAATTAAAGAATTGCAGAGCCCTTTCTAAATATAATGGCATGTTGAATGCTCACTTCTGATCTTAAATGACATAGGCTTTTCCTTTTATACTATTTCTTAGAATCATTCAGTTGATTTTTACCTTAGAGTATAATTTTTTTTGAAAATTTCAATGTCAGTTACCTCCACATGATTTGTGTTATTTTAATTATAAAATATGGAAAATTAGAAAACTGCTTTAGAGCAATATAGGACTGTATGGTGATTTATTCAACATTGGTCTTTTCATCTGTTTAAAACAAGCTATTAAGACTGAAATGCATGAAACTAAGTTTTTAAGTCTTCATAAAATAGACTTCCTTTTCCTTTTTAGGGCGCTGGAACAAATGAAGATGCATTGATTGAAATCTTAACCACCAGGACAAGCAGACAGATGAAGGAGATTGCTCAAGCCTACTACACAGGTGATCTTATTTTCTCCTTACCTTTCCCACTGTTCACATATGTATGAGCCAATGTTACTTTCCCCAGAAACTCACCAATCTCTTTTTCACAAGGCATTTTGAGAAGACAAGACATACAAAGGAGGACATGTTCTAAAATGGGATAAGGTCTGTGGATTTTCATAGAAAATTTAAATGTGATCAAGCTAGAAACTGCTACATAACAATGGCATTAGCACTTTGCTCTCAGCAATCACTACTTAATTGAATCAACTATTTTCACCAGTGTAAGAGAGTCAAATCATTGTATTAACATGTTAAATATTAACATGTTAAAAACCACTTAGATTGGCCTGGTGATTTTTGGTGTGGGAAATTAAATGTCGAGCATGTGGATTCAGTATAATTAGTTAAAATCTTAATAGTCTGTCAGCTGTGTAAAAATTAGAAAGCATCTGCATTGCAATTCTGACACTAACTACCCTTGGTTAGCATAACTTCACAAGTTAGAGCACAGGCCCCAGGAGGCTACCCTCACTTTCCACACCAGCTACAAGCTCAGGTATTACTAGGCCACATGCACTTATGACCAATGGCTACAAATTCAGGGGTTCTCACTACTCCCTCAGGTTCAGTAGCTGACTGGAATGACTCACAGCACTCAAGAAAGTGCTATACTCACAATTACAGTTTTACTATAAGGAATATAAACCAGGGCCAGTCAAATGAAGAAATGCATAGGGAGAGTCTAATAGGGTCCCAAATGCAAAGCTTCCATATCTTCAGGATGTGTGACCCTCCCAGCACATCAATGTATAGTTACCAACCGGGGGAAGCTCACTTGATCTTCGGTATCTAGAGTTTTTATTGGGGTTTCACTACGTAGACCACTTAATTGAATCATTGGCCACATGACTGAACTCTTCTCCAGTTGTCTTCCTCCCCCTAGAGGTCAAGATGATATCATATGGCTCAAAGCTTGACCTCTCTATCACATGGTTGGTCTTTCTGGTGTGACCAGCTCCTTAATCACTCAGATCCTAAGTCATCGTGTCAGTTAAAACTCGGATGTGGTTCATGGGACCTGCCACAAATAACAAAGACGGACCTATTATTTTGGAAATTCCAAGGATTCAGAGGTTAAATCCAAGGAATCAGAGACAATTACCAGCCCAATTCTATTTATAAACAGCCCCTGGAGCCCTCCCCAAGTACCTTGAGGGATCCATGTTTCTCTGTTTGTATATTGGGAACCTTTTGCAGTGGGAGAGGTCCAAAGAAGGGATATAGTGGCCCCCATATGGGTGTTAGAGAGGTTACTTTGAAAAATTCTCATTAGATGGTAAATATGTCAATGATAGGGAAGTGGCTGCTTTGTTATGGTTGTGCTAATCAGAGTCTAGTTAGAAAAATAGAAATAACACTAGTTTTTTAACAGAGCTAATTAAATGTTGAGAATTGCTTAAACACCTTTTAGAGGACGGAAAAAAACAACTAGGGAACACAGGTGTAGCTTATGGGTATAACCCCTAGGACTAGGACAACAAAGGAAAGAGGTCAGGGTTTTCAGAAACTAGAAGCTCAGAAGAGCTTCTTGCAGGTGTTAGTGCATCAGGGGAGAGGCTTAAGGAACTGGAGTTCAGATCTCTGCAAAGAGCTCCATCTAGCTGGAGCTGCCTACCCTCATGGGGGTGCAAAGTGACTTATTCTAAGAGCCTGGAGACAACTACTTCTGTCAGGGGGAAGCCTTTCACTGACATGAAAGCAAGGAAATAGCATGTTCTTTCCTCCTGCTCCTTCCGGTCTCCCTCTATCCCAACCTTTTGGTGGAATCTGTACAAAAGAGAAATGTATTATGCAAAGTCCCAAGCCCAGATGCACAAAACAGGGTATAGAAGGGTAAATTTGGAGTAGATGAGATCATTGCTTAATACCAAGCAAAATGGCTATTTGCGGGTGTTTAAAATATTTGGTTCCCTCAGTTCAACATGATTTACATATATAAAATCATCAGAGCCAAAGGCTCTATACTGAGGTTCCTTTTTACTTCCTGGTGTTTCTTAGAAAAGTTACTGTGCCATGAGATGACCTGTCCCTGGATGGCTCCCTGGAGTCCAGCACTTAAGTACAAACAATCATAGGATGTAAGCTCTTATGAAGGCAGGATTTTTGTCTGTTTTGTTCAGTGCTGTAGCTCTGATGCCCAGGACAAACAGAGGACAAATTCAAATACTTATTGAATGAATATCCTGAAGATCGAGATTGGGGTCTTAAAAGTCAAGTGAAAGTTCTAGCATTTAGAACTGTTGTTTCATAAATATGACAACTGATAATAGTTCAAAGTTACCAGATGCCCTGATACCTGTGTGTGTTAAGCTTTCTAAGGTTATAAGGAATGAGGTGTTATCTAGGGTACCTTGGTTACTAGGGATTAATGAGACACAAGAAGTAAAGAAAGGAAATAGTCTCGATCATGGATCGCCATGCTTTACAGAGATTCAGGACACAGCACTACTCCAGAGACTCAGCTGTCTTGTCACTCGCTCAGCCTTAGGCATCCATTGCTCCTTGTGCCAAAGTTCTTCTTATAGCACCTCTCTCCCCTCTGCTTCCGCTGTTCTTGACACCGCCAAGTAACTTCTCTTTCCTTACTACATGCTATTTGTCTACTCAAGATTTATATTTGCCCTTGGACTTTTTGTTACTCGTGGCTTCTGGTTTGTGACTTATTTCTGGGGTCTTTTCCCTTCTTCGTTACTCTGTTGTCTTTGTTTCTTTTTCCATACAGCTCACTCCCTGAGGGAGAAGAGTCCGTGGACTCAGGAAGGCGCTCTCTAGTAGAGAGCATTATTCTGGGCAACATTTTCTCACCAGGTCATCTCGTCGGCTGCTGGCTACCTAGAGTCAAACGCCAACCCTCTTGCAGTCAGTTGTGGAAAGAGTGATGGTGTAATATAATGTGAAATGGTGACCATGCATAAGACATCCATCAAAGGAGGCTATCAACATGGCCCTTATAAAAGGACCAGGCATTTTATGTGACTCGTGCAGTACAATGACGCGATGGAGTCGAAATAAATAGGGAGCTAAATTCTGAACTCTCTCCAGTATTCTAAAGTTAATAGTGTGTGAGAGAATACTGAATCAGGGATTAAGAACTCTAGGTTCTGCTTCAGGCTCCTGCACTATTAAAACATCATATTTAGTTTTCTGTCACATTGTACCTCAAAATTTATAAAATAGTAGTCAGGTTGCATTGAAATTATTTTCATATTTTTACTCTATTTTATATTATTTTCTATAAAATATCTGTGATAAAAGGTGTGGGGAGGCTACACGAGATCTCTATAAAGTCTTAGTGATTCTAAAATTATAAAATACTTTCTCAAATTCTCACAAATGAAAGCTTTATTCTTTGGCTTGATATTTTTAAATTTTTTTGTTCCTAATTAGAGTGATTGATAGATACAACAATTTTATGACTGTTGCTTACCTAGTATTATTATTACTTAGATAATTTATATTTATAGTGGATTTTGCTTATTCGAATTGCTCTGGAGAGTTATAAATTTCATAAAAAGATTTCATGATTTACTAAATTCATGCTGGAAGAGTTTCTATCTCAACACAGTTCTTGCTATTAGCTAATCTCATATCACTTTCTATAACTGTCTTTTATTGATTTAAAAGAACAAGCATTCATATGACTAATTTATAGAGCTCTTGAGAAAGATGCAGGCAGAGTTCAAACAGCAACCTGGTGTCAGCTACCTCCAGGTAGATCGTGGGTCCAAGCAGATGGAGCAGAACAGAGATTTAAAATTAGTGGATACTGCGCATAACAAGCTATGCAAAAGGGACTATAACTAGTCAGTACTAAAATATATGAACATACAGTTGTCATTTGTTATGGAAAATAACATCTATCTGCATGCATTAAGATTAGGGTTAGTTTCAATAAAACAGAAAAATAACAATGGCTCAGATAAGATATAGATGTATTTTTCTCGCATGTAGAAGAATTCTGGAGACAGGAATTCTAGGACTGGCAGGATAGCACCACAAAACTTTGAGCAATCCAGGCTCCTTCCTGACTATTTTTATACCATCACTAATATGTTGTCCTTATCTTCATAGTCTAGGTTGGCTGCCTGAGCTCCAGGTATCAATCAACACACCAGGCAGTAGGGTGGAGGAAAAGACTTATGATGAGCATGAGCCATTCCTTAAAGAGATTTCTCAGCAATGTCATATTTATCTACCTACATTTCATTACCAAGAAGTTAGTTACGGAGCTGTACCTAGCTAAGGGTAAAGCTGACAATGTAGTCTTTATACTAGGTGCATTATGTGTTGATCAATATCAGGGTTCTGGTACTACGAAAGAAGGAGATCATAGAAATTAGAACCATACTAGCAGCTTGTCCACTCTAATAATCCCAGTATGCATATGTTCTTCAGTGCCATTGTCAGATGAAATGTACCTTGATTTGATCTAGAATGGAAATTCTTACTGTTCTTGTGCATCTACCACAATGCATACTACAGTAGTAGTTACAAGAAGAATATATCTGTCTCAGAAGAGCACCACAAAGTCTAAAAAAAAAAAAAAAGCAAGATTTATTTTATCAGGTCCTCGTTCTTTGCCAATGTTGACTTTAAGCTTGTCTCTGTTTTATAATAATATTTTTCCATTTGTCAAGGCTTAATTTCGTTCTTTTTTGGTTTCAGTATATAAGAAGAGTCTTGGAGATGACATTAGTTCTGAAACATCTGGTGACTTCCGGAAAGCTCTGTTGACTTTGGCAGATGTAAGGTTTTATGTTTTACTTTTTAACTCCTCACTAAGCTACATGACCAATAATAATTATTAGAGAGTTTAAAAATAAGCAAACAGACCATGAGCCTGTAATTTTCCTTATGAAATAATTTGCTCATTTTACATTTTCATTGACACCAAGCAGTGTAAGTAAGCACCATCACAAATTGTAACATAATGATGGAACAAAAAATCTTTTTGGTTAATATATGAGTTAAAAGTGTTTTGTTCAGGTTTCACAATGCATTAGAAATGTTCTGATAATTCATCTGACATAAAACAACTTTTCATTTCCATTATAAATGTCTCCATTTTTAAGAACATATTTATTTATTTTTGGACTCTAAAGAATATATTTCTTTTGTTAGCATTTAAATTAAGTAGGAAGCATGATATAGAAGAATTATCTTCAGAGATGCGTATATCAGTCTTGGGATTTAAAAAAAAAATTGGCTTGCTGCAACTTCATCCTTGAACCTTTGGAAGAATTGTTAAACCATTTATCACCATGTGACCAAATCAGGCCACACCTTGCTGTCACTTTATAGGGAGCTCATGACTTTATAATAAAAGTGGCAAGGTCAAGGATAAGATATAATCACAGATGCGTGTAAGAGAGGAAATAATTTAAGTCCCCTTTTCACTGGCCTCTTTCAGCTGATTTACACAGCCCTTAATGTGTGGAAAAATCCCAATGAAGGTCTCAGCCTGAGGGCTAAAACAGCGCTTGTCAAAGTGAGACATTATGCCACCAGAAAATAATTTATCTTAACTTTGGCTTCAGTTGTTTTAAAATAGTGAAAACCTTTTAAAGATTGAACCTACAAACCCAATTTACGAGGCATTGCTGGAAGCATATTCTCCCAGAGGTTCATATTCAAAAGTGCACATCCATTTGTGTGTGCACATACACACACACACCCACAGGAGGCAGTGGAGAGTAGAGCTTCAGCGCAGGGTTTTAAAATCAAACAGACCTGGAATCTTATGCTCTTCTGTTGTTTACTAGATTTATATGTCTGCACAAGTTACTTTAACACCTAAGGCCTTTGTTTTTACATTTGTAAAATTAAAGTAATAATAGTACTAACCTCATAGGGTGCTTCAAAGATTAGATAGATGATAGATAGATAGATAGATAGATAGACAGACAGACAGACAGACAGATGGACAATAGAGGATATGAAGTACTTAGCACATAGAAAGTGATCAATACATGGTGGTGGCAGCTTATTATTATTAATACCAAGGATAATCAGCATTTATATCATTGGAAAAGAGTGCATGATAAGAGAACAAGAAGGCAAACTAACAGAGAATCAGCAGCACTTAAAAGAAGCAAATAAAGGAAATCATGCAAAAATCAGATTGGCATACAAGAATCGAGTGTTTGAAAATAGGAACATGCATTTTAAAAATATTATATACAAATGTTTTATTCTTATAATTTTCAAAATAATTCAGGAAATTCTCTTTTTCTTCTCTATCTCCCATCTTTCTATAATGTGCTCAAGTGTTTGTGTGTGAGCACACACTCACATGTAGCCACAAAGCCTTCAACAGTAGAGTTGGTGGGGAAATTGAGGGATTTTTTTACTAGACTTTATTTTTTAGAGCAGTTTACGATTTACAGAAGAATTGAGTAGGAAGTACAGAGACCTCCCATGTGCCTTTCCTCTCATCCCCTCACTGTTTCCCCTATTGTTAACATCTTGCATTAAGTAGTAAATTTGTTACAGTCGATGAATGAATACTAATACATTATTATTAACTAAAGTCCGTAGCTATACATTGGGATTCTGTGTTCTACATTAGCATCATACATTCTATGGGTTTTGACAAATGCCTATTGTCACGTGACAACCATTACAGTATCATACAGAATAGTTTTACTGCCCTAAAAATCATCTGTGCTCCAATTAATCATTCCTTTTCTCCTCCTGCTGAACTCCTGGCAACCATTGATCTTTTTACAGTCTTTATAGTTGCTTTTTCTAGACTGTCATATAATTGGAATTATACAATGTGTAGCCTTTTCAGACTGTCTCCTTTACTTAGCAGTATGCTAAGTGTCTTTTCATCGCTTGACAGCTCATTTCCTTTTTATTGCTGAATACTATTCCATTATCTGGGTATTCTAACATACATGCTTCACCTGTTGAAAAGCATCTTGGTTGCTCCCAAGTTTTGGCAATTATGAATAAAAACTTCTATAAGTATTCATATGAAAATTTTTGTGTAAACATAAGTTTTTAGTTCCTTGGGATAAGTACCAAGGAGCATAATTACATAGTTAGAGTATGTGTGGTTTTGTTAAGAAACTGCCAGACTGTCTTCCAAAGTGGCTGTACCATTTTGCATTCCCACTGGCAAGGAGTGAGTTCCAGTTGCTCCAAATCCTTGGCAGCAATATGGTGTTGTCAGTGTTTTGGATCTTACCTATTGTAATAAGTGTGTAGTGCTATCTTATTGTTTTAATTTTCAGTTGCCTAATGACATATCATGTTGGGAATATTTTTATGTGCTTTCTTGCCTTCTGTATATGTGATATCTTTTCAGATCTTTTGTCCATTTTTCTATTGGATTGCTTGCTATCTTATTGCTGAATTTTGAGTTCTTTATGTATTTTGGATACAAGTCCTATATCAGATATGTGCTTGTCAATATTTTCTCCCAGTCTTTGACTTGTGTTTTCATACCTTTAAAATCTTTGAGTTTTCAGAGGAGGAAACTGAGATTCAGAAAGTTATATGATTTGCTACAGATTTCATGGCTAGTTAGCAGCAGAGCCAGAGCTAGAGCCCCGGATGCCTGATTCCTCTGTGCTACATGGCCTCCACTGGAGAAGAATCTCAGATGCCCCGATGGTTGGAATACCATGTGTTAGAATTTTGTCTTTAAAAGGGTTGCATATATTTTCATCTTCCCTGTTTAGGGCAGAAGAGATGAAAGTCTGAAAGTGGATGAGCATTTGGCCAAAAAGGACGCCCAGGTCAGTAACAGAGCACAGAAAATGTCTCCTTTAACTCTTCCCCACTGCTGACTGCTTTCTCATTTCTATGGCACCAGCTGGGGCTGTTGTCTCCTGTCCTGTCTGAAGGAATAGCCTGATGGTTGGAGATCACCCAACCCAGCTGTCCACCTTCCCAGTGGTGGTTATGTTCCCTCTATTTCCTGTAACCCCAGCCATCAGATTTTTAGTCTACTAATGCTAAAGACAAGAAACTCGAATAATTATCTCTCTTACATTTTAAAATAAAGTAAACCTCCCACTCTTCTCATTCCACCTCCTCAAAAAGAAAGAGAACTGTGTTTGTACTAACATTTACGTCTTCCTCCCTTGTCCCATAGATTCTCTATCATGCTGGTGAGAACAGATGGGGCACGGACGAAGATAAATTCACTGAGATCCTATGTTTAAGGAGCTTTCCTCAACTAAAACTAAGTAAGAACTCACAATTCTTTTGGCTTTGTGTTGTTTTGCAAATGTCTTTTGGGTTTAATATACAAAGTTCTAGAAAATGAAGTTAAAAATTGCAACGGTTCCATTTTTACGTATCGACAGTTTAGGAAACAATATAGAGAAGCTTTGTTCCATGTCAAGGCAGAACTGACACTGCTCTTGTTTCCCCTGGAGGCTGAGCCGATTACCTAGTGAGTGGCAGGAAATAGATGGGAAAGGGACAGCAGGAAGAAGAATAGAAGCAGCCCTCTGAGACGAGAGCAGAGAGGAGTGTTTTGGTGGGATGGAGGAGCCTGACTGCATTGTTTCCACCCCAACTCTTCCCTAGTTAGCCGCTATCCAGAAAAACCAGGAGTCTCTGGTAATGCATCAATATGGATTAACTTTCAACTCTTTCTGATATGAAGGAAAGTGGGGGAGGGAGAACAGCTCTCTCTGTCAGACCAACCATTATGTGGATCCACTAAGCACCCACCCACTTACTCTGCATCTCCCTGAACCATTCTGGAAACAAAAGCACCCAGAAGCCTAGAACACCATTTACTGTGAACATGTGACTGTGGCTTCCAGGTGGAGGTTCAAGAGAACAACCACAGTGTGTGACTCAGCTTCTGCTGAGTCCATGGAAAAATGAGAAAACAAAGATATTGCCATGACTTTTTAATTCTGTGATTGCCCTCCATTTAGGCATTAAAATTTTATTTATAAAATAATGGTAATACTTTATCATAGTTGCTTTAGTAATATCTTTATTTGAAAAATAAAAACCAAACAATCCTAGATCTCTTTCTCCAAATTTTTTTTTTTTTTTTCCAAAATGTACTTGGAAGAGATTTACTTGGCTTGTAAAATACGCCTGTATACTTGGTGAGGTACATACAGGTTTTGCTTTTGGGTCAAAACTGATCAAGAATTTCACATGCCTTCTGGTCAGTGTGAAGTAGGCCACGCTCCCTTAGGAATGTACTCAGCACAAAGGCATCTTCACACTTAAGATTTCTCTAGCAGATAAAACACATTTGATTAATGGCCACACTTTTGTTTCCCAGGTGCTGCAATAATTTTAAAATAGCTGACCTTACTAGATAAATTATTTATTATTTAACTTTTCAGGCTATTTTAAATGCTAACAGCCTGGGAAGAGGGAGGGGAGAGGAGAGAGAGATGATCATTGAAGAAAATGGCCTATGAAGTTCAAGTTTTATTGTAGATGATTTTTTTAACGAAATGAATAAAACTTCCACGTTCAATCAAATTTTGATGACTTAAAGGGGTTTTTGAGCTTGCTCCTTAACAACTTGATTTGCCGCATGTCAAATCAAGAACTGGAATATTTTCATGTGTGGTCCGATGGGATGCTTTAACTGTTTTTGTGATGCTGCTTTTTAGCATTTGATGAATACAGAAATATTAGCCAGAAGGACATCGAAGACAGCATAAAAGGAGAATTATCTGGGCATTTTGAAGATTTGCTGCTGGCCATAGGTAAGCCCTTGAGTGCTAATAAATCGAGTTTTTTTGCACTTGTTTTTTATGCTCCCACAGCCCCCAGCATAGTCCACAGTACACACGATGTGCTCAACAAATATTGTTAAATGGATGCATGAAAAGTTATCTTTTAGGTCTTACTGTGCTTTTAACTATGTGTTTGACTTGTCACCATGTTTGGATTGTAAACTCCTTGAGAGGTAAAAATATTACATTTCTAGTGACACTTTTACTGAGCTTTGTTGAAAGCTGTGACCTAAGCCAATCTGGTAATTTACCATTTTGGGTTATTTTGGAAGATGTCAGTGGCCTCCAAAAGTTGAGCTCAGGTCAGAACTATAGGTCTCCTCCCCCTTGGCTGTGCTACCAGGCGAGTGTATCGAAAAGTAAGACACTGACCGAATCTGTTCCTAGAGAGGCATGTGGTTTAACAGGCAGACAAAGACACCGTTATATAAGCTCAACTGCCTTCTCAACGAGGTCTCAGCAGCCTGTTCTCTTAGGCACCTGAAGAACATTTTTCAATAAAGGTGTGTTCAGAGGAATGTGACATTCTTCAAAGACAGGATTCAGTCAGAGTCAGGCCAAAGAGAATCTGTTATCTGTTAAGTGCTTGTACACACACTAGATTGTTAGGAATCTTAAGCCGCTTTAATTTAGGGTGGCTACTGGGCTTGCTACAGGCTTCCTCCCTACTAAAGCCAAGGTTGGAGTACCTATACTCCACATGTCTTACCATTTCATCAATGAAAAATCATTTCTAACATCCATCATGATAATTAATAGCTCCTCTGGTGAGATAAAGCTAGCTGATGTCTGCTAGCTGATGTCTAAGGGTGACTTCCTCTGGAGCGAGCCTCTGGTCATCCTAAAACGTTAATCACCACTTCTGGAGGTGAACTCCCAAGTGCGGTTTCTCAAACTGTATTTTTAAATAAACTCTCACCTGGTGCTTACCATGTGCTCAGCACTGTGCCAAATCCTTTATGAATATCAATGCATTTAAGCCTCATAACACCCCCATGGATTAGGGATTATTATTATCCTCTTGGTAGAGACAGTAAACCTGAGGCACAAAGAGGCTACTCAGGGAATACCTGGTAGAGCTAAAATTCGAACCCAGGCTGTCAGGCTCCATGATCTGAGTTGCTAACCAGCCATTTCATGTGCCGCTGTGTAGATAAAGACTGAAACACGCATATACCACACAGTCCTTGTTGAAGTATTTTAAAGAAAATTACAAAAAATGTACCAGGAGTAAGCTTAGTTCAAAGCCCCATTCTCAGAGCTTCTTTCACGTATGTTATATCACTTAACTTCTGATCCTCTCTTCAGTGCCAAGAATAGGCTTCTTTATCCAAGTGCTGCTCCAAAAAAAAAAAAAAAAAAAAAAAAAAATACTGTTGACTCTCATTGAATTGCTAAAAGATTGGCCAAGAAAGAAAAAAAGCTTCTTTTTTGATTGAAAGAAAAAAAATGGAATAAAGATCAGTCTCCATAATTAGTTCTGAGAATATTCCAGTGGCAATAATATAGTCAGTTAAAGTTTTTGCATTTTGTATTGTTAATCTTTATATCAGTTTTGCCTTTTACCTTGCCTGCTGTAATATTTGAAAAACTTTATTGAGATATATGAACTCTCACTCATTGATCTAAGAAGGATTCTCGGAAATATACATTGAATGATGCACTAAATTTGGGCTATAATGTACATTATATCAATTAAAAGACCTTATAATTCAACTAATTTAAAGTTCAAGATATGTCCCACTTTCATTTGCTATTATAATTTACCATTAGAATACATTAAGGTTTTAAAATCTTCACAGAGATATAACTCACATACCATAAAATTCACTCAAAGTATGCAATTCAGTGTTTTTTAGTGTATTATAAGGTTATACAACCATTACCACAGTCTAAATTTAGGATATTTTTATCAGCCCCAAAAGAGACCCTGTTCCCATTGGCAGTCCCCCCAGGCCCTAGTAACCACTAATCTACTTTCTGTGTTAATAAATCTGTCTGTTCTAAATATTTCATATGCAAGGACTCTAATACAGTATATCAACATATAATTTTTGATATGAAAACCCATCTGAGCTGTATCACCTTAGAAATGCATAATAGAAGCATTTCTTGTCAAAACTGGACTTAGATAAGGAGAGGCTCTATTCAAAAAGACTATTGCAGTAGGGAAAACACTTTCATCTCAGCAACGTACAGGAGTCTCAAAATCAACAGAAAAGGCTTTTCTTTCAAGGGGAAGTTGGATAAGCAAGGGAGCATGAACGCTGGGGTTTGACAGGAAATGTGTCTTGCTCTGTCAACTGATTCTCCTGTGTTTTAGTGCTTGCTCAGTCGGGGGTGGGGAACTAGAGTTCAGGGACCTGGGGGGAGGAGACAGGACTAACTAAAGTTTGGTCAAGACAACACAGAGGGTAACAAACGGGCAACTGTGAACACTTAGTCATCATAATTAATTTCAATGAGTTCCCTGAGTTTCAGAGATTTCTGAGTTTCCCTGTTTGTGATGTTAGGTGCTAAGCAAGCTTACTACCACTACATTTACCACCACCTCCCTAAAGTTTAGGCCATGAGAAGCAGGCCTGGTGCTTATGAACATAAAGCAGAGGACAAGCTCAAGGGTTGTGAAAAGGTTCAAGGATTCCGTGTAGGGGGAGGGAGATGATTGAAAAGCTTACCGGGATAAAAATAAGCATAATAACTTTTGATTAAAGCATTAAGTCTTGCTTAATATGAGTCTGAGAAAAATGGTTGATTTTTTTTTAAAGTTCATTTGGAACACTGTTTTCATGTTTGTTCCAGATTCCATGTTTGAGTTTCTGATGCATTTCTACTTCTATTTCCCTTAAGTTGGTTACACAAACTACAGGCCTTTTTCACTTTCTTTAAGAGAAAGTCTGTAAGGCACTGTGAGAAATCTACTTATTCTTGTTCTCATCTCCACAACTCATTATAAAATGTATTCACTTTTGATCAGATTCCTACCTGCAGATCACATGTAAGATTATAAAACTAGTTGTGTTGCAATAAATAGGTCTATTCACTGCAAACTTTTCTGTTTCTGACAATTTTCACTTTATTTCAAGGATAATTAATTTGCTCATGTTTCTGCCAATTTCCTTTTTTATGTTTTACTTCTGCTTTAATTTTTTTTTCTCAAAAATAAAGAATGGAAAGATTGCAGGGGTTTTTGCTTTCTTTTATTGTTATGGCTGAATTTAGATTACAGTTGCTGGTTCTAATATACTTACTCTAACCAGCCTATAAATTCTAATCCAGCCACTTAGGAGAAAATCTTTCTATTTGAAAAACGGGTTTTAGATTGAACTCCAGTGCCCCCTTCTTACCTAATGAGTTATTTGGAGCAACATCTCTGCAGACTTTAGACTCAAGTTATTCATCAGTAGTCGAAGCTGTTGGAAAAGGAGCAACAATACACCCTAGGGAGTTATCAGTGTGAGTGTAGGTGTCCCTGTGTCTGGAATCTGGAGATGAGTCAGCTGATGTGGGAGTTTCTTTGGCAGGTAATTTTATTTTCCCAATGGCTAAAGATAATTACTGTGCTAAAGTTCTGTGCAAATATTATGTTCTCAGGTTTTGAAATTCTGGTTAAGCATTCATTCTTTCATTCCAAATAAAGGCTGGGAATAGGGAGAGTAGAGAGTAGTATGGTTACCCAAATAATCTTTTTTAAAAAACACATTACTATATATTAACTCAAATTCTATTAAATGAAACTGAATATTATTTTACTTTTTATACAGTTCATTGTGCAAGGAACATACCTGCCT
Organism: Rousettus aegyptiacus; assembly: GCF_014176215.1. Taxonomy (NCBI): domain Eukaryota; kingdom Metazoa; phylum Chordata; class Mammalia; order Chiroptera; family Pteropodidae; genus Rousettus; species Rousettus aegyptiacus. The sequence continues at coordinate 47,543,997 of NW_023416285.1, read as the reverse complement.
TTTTAGCTGAAAGACTGCATCAAGCTTTGAAGGTTGGTCTGGAAATTTCATACACGATCTTAGAATCCCTCAAGGAGAATTGTAAAAATAGTGCTTAATATTGATGGAATTTCATACTTCTTTTCCACTTTGATGAGTTCTCTTTTGTAGCTAATTTGTCGACTAATTTGTCTCGGGGGTTGATAATGAGTGTCCTAATCATTATAGAGAGAGTCACAGTGAAGGGTTGACAAAGTTATTTCCCCCAGTTCACGTTATGTGTGGGAAGTAGAACTTGTTTTAGAGTGCCAGCTCTCAAGCTTGACCCATTAGGTTTAGTGGCATCTGAGGCCAGGCCGCCTTACTTAAAAGAAACCAAGCTTAGTCAGCAGCCTTTCACGATATGGAAACAACCATGTCTTCTTGTCCGTTGCTGCTGCTAGATGAACTCCATGAGTACAGGAGTTTTGTTTCTTATTTATATCTTTAGACCCTAGCACTTGGCCGGGCACATGGAGCATACTTGCTTCAGTTTCTTTACTGGACATTTCCTTTGGAAGTCCACATGCACCTTTAGAGTTATGTCCAAAGTGAACACATCATTTCCCTTATCTCAGCTCCCACCCCAAGTCTGCGCCTGTCGTGTGTTCAGTCATCTCCATGGATAGCCCTGAACGGGACCAAAAGTTTTGCCTTTTGGGATATTGATTTTCAGCTGGTTATCAAGAAACAAAAGAAACTTTTTAAGCTGGTTATTAAGAAAGAAACTTTGACCCTCCCACCTGTCCTGCCCAAGAGATTCAGATAGAAAAACCTACTTCGAAAAGGAGATCTTAGGATGCAGCTGTAGCCTAGTCTGAATTAAGTATGGGCTTCCAGCAGGGGCCTGTTAGCTCCACACTGTGTCCCATTGTGTGAGCTGCCTAGCAAGAATTTGCCCGCCACATGTGTGTGTTCTGCTCTTCTTCAACCACTTGTAAACCACCCATTCTCACTTCTGAAATCTATACCCTGCCCCCACCCTTTTCTCCTTTGTCCAAAGTGCCATATATACCCAGTGTTGCCTCACTATCTTTGGAATTTTCATGCTTATGTGAATTCCCCACACTCATGTATTAAAAATTCCATTTTCTCTTGTTGATCTCTCTCTCTGTTAATTGGATTATTAGTCCAGCTAGAACTTACAAAGTGGAGGAAAAGTATTAATTTTTATTTAACCCCCAAAGCCCTAACAGGGACTTGCCCAGCTGTCTGAAGCTGTGCCGTTCCTCGCTGTGCCTCAGCCACCTCGGCCGTTATGCATCTTGGCTATGCCAAGTCTCTTCCCATGTTTGAGTCTTTGCATTTGTTGTCCTCTCTGCCTGGAATGTACCTTTTCCAGACCTATCTATGGCTGGCTCCTTCTCATCTGTCAGGTCTCTGCTCAAATGTCGCCTCCTAAGAGAGATCTTCCCTGACTACACAGGTCAGTAGGCTTCCTTTCGGTTACACTCAATTCCATAGTTCTTACTGTGAAACAATTTGTTAATTTTCTTTACTGACCATCTCCATCCATTTGAACATAAACTCCATGAGGATAGAGATATTTTCTGTGTTGTTCCCTACCATGTACACAGTACATGGAACGATGCCTGGCGTATAGCAGATGCTCAATAAGCATTTGTTACGTGAATGGTGTCAACATCCACCTAACTGCTGAGAAATTTTACATTCTTCCTTTCCTCATTCTCCTCATAGATACATCAAGTTTTGTCATTTACTTTTATAAGCATTTCTTAAATCTACCCATTGTTCTCCATCTATACTGACATTTTTCTATGTCAGGCCATCATCATCTCTTTTTTTGTCCTTGCAGGCACCTCTGGTTAGGTTTCAGACCTTCTACTCTTGTTCTGCCATCTTCACCCTACTTCTGCCCTGCAGTCCATTCCTCATGCTGCTGTGAAACGAATCTTCTAAAACCACAGATTTGATCTGATCTCAATGCTCTCACGTTTAAAGGCTGAAGTAGTTCTTCATACTTGGGAGTAAATCAGAATTTCATTTTATAGTTTATGAGATCTAGCCTTTCCAGACATGTCTCTTGCTGTTTCTCCCCATTATTTGTGTACTCTTGAATGTGGCGTTCTTTTTTGCCCTAAACCTTCACATATGCTGTTTTCTTTACTAGAACATTTCCCCCTCTCTCTGTGAATCCCACACTTCTTTTCTCCTGGCTGATTATTTAGGCCTCAGCTTAAATACCACTTTCTCAGATAGAACTTTTCTAATCCTTAATCTATTTTAGGCTCCCCTAATGTACGTTCCCATAGCACCCAATATTTCCTATGTGTCAGATATTGTAATAGTACAGTATAATTTGACATATAAGAAATATTGGGTACTTTCCAAAATTGGAAGTTTAACAGGGGTATCTCATTTCCATTTTCAGCATTTGGAATGGTACAGGCACAGAGTAAGTGCCCAATAAATAGTTTTTGTATAAATGAATGATGAAGTTTGATGATAAATGAGTGAAGAAGAGTCACTGTGGTTGATTATTTTGTGCACCATTATCTCTTTCTTATATAGATCTATATGTTGTTTTGCGATCGATGAGATTTGTATTGCATTTCTTAACAGGGTGCTGGAACTGATGAGTTTACTCTGAACCGAATAATGGTCTCCAGATCAGAAATTGACCTTTTGGACATTCGAGCAGAGTTTAAGAAGCAGTGTGGCTACTCCCTATATTCAGCAATTAAAGTAAGTCTCCTTTTAAAAATAGCAAAACACATTTTGCCTTTCGCTATCTCTTTTCCCTTATAATCCTTAGAATGTGGAGATGTGTGACTTAGATCTCTCGCTCCTTGTCAATGCATAAATGTGTTTTCTGGGTTTAAAGTAGTAATAATAAAATGCCCTTAAAGATAGAGACTATTTTTTCAATTCTAGAATCTCAGGCACATAATGGATGTTCAATTTTTTTTTTTTTTTTTTTTTTTTTTTTTTTTTTTTTTTAGGATTTAGTGGCCATTAATTTTTCTTCTTTTGTGAGTAGCATGTGCAGGGTTTTCACCTATTTTTTATATTGCAAGGTTTTTTTTTAAAAAAAAAATCTATTTCAGTGTTTCTTTATGACAAGAGAAGGAAAGAACAATACATATTTTAAATTTCCTCTTTGTTTTACACAAAAGATAGCATGGTCCTGCAGCTCAGAGTTCATTTTAGTATATTAGAAGCTTTCTCATTCTTTTTAACAGCTGCATATCATTCCATTATTTGTATATTTGTACCCACCACATCAACAGATGTTTCCTTGTTTCTTGCTGTTACAAACAATGTGGCAATATGCATATACAATTTTACAAGATATAAGTGTATCTGTGGGGTATATCCTCAGAGGTAGGTAGGATTACTGACACAGATGTCAATACATTCCTAATTTTGGTAAATACTAGCAGTTGACCTCTCTTTGCACGTGCATGAAGAATGTATGATTCTTGTTTCTCCACAGTTTTGGCACAGAGGGTGTTTTTAAGATTATGGGCTTTTACAATATGGTAGGTAAGAAATTGCATCTCAGCGTGGTTTCAATATGCATTTTTCTTTTTTCCTTAATATGCATGAGGCTGGAACGTGGTTTCATGTTTTAAATGCCATTTGCGTTTCTTTCTATGATGTGTTTTTTTTTATATTTTTTATCTATTTTTCTGTTGGGTTCGATGTTTTATTTATTTTTTTTTTGGTCAATCTCTAAGACCTCTTTTCATGTAATTTAGATCACCTTTTGTCTATGAATTGTAAATGTTTTCCCAGTTTGTTATTTTTTTCTTGGACATGGCTGAAAGTGTTTTTGTATGAGTTTTGCATCAAATTGAATTTATCAATCTTTTATAGTTTCTTGAGTTAAAAAAAAAATTGATCCCTTACATTCTATCATTCTGAATGAAAATCTTCCTGAAATGTGTTACGCAATTTTCTTTCTGTTTTAAAGAATGAAACCAGTTTTCATTGTTCTCAAGTAAGACCTGTAAAAATTGTGTAAGAGACTTCCATACATAAACTAATGACTCAAAAGTCATAGTCCCAATAATAATATAGCAACTAGGAAATGATGAACTAAGGCGCTTACTAAGCCCCTAGACCTGCTTGTCAGTCTTCCATTGAAGACTGTTCTGTACCTCAGCCTCCCAGATGACATACAAGTCTCCAGTAAATAAGTAGTAGAATGTCAATCCAGGCTGCATTCTTGAAACAAACTGGGAGCCCAGGATACTGAACAAGCCACCAAACTGTCCCAGCCCTCAGGGTCACTGGCTAGGGAAAAAAGATGGAGTCTAGAGCTACCTTCACAGACATCTCACAGGTCTTTCTATGCCTCGGCCCTATCCACCCTATGGATGTCTAGAGAAAATCAGCTTTGGAAAGCATCAGGTCCATAGTAGACTGGTGGATCCAAATCAGTGTAGAGTCACTGAGGCCCTAGCTAAGAGGTGGGGCCCAGAGGACAAACATAACCTGGAAAAGGAAGTATTTGCTCTGCATGCTGGTGGTCCAAAGTCAAGGAATCTAAATCATCCAAATACCTGGTCCCTAGCTTTAGGATTATTTATGTACACTGTGCATCCTGATCCTGGGCACCAGCCTCTCTCAAGCACCTATGAAGCTGGAGTCCCATGCTCTGCAAGATGTGACATTCAGCCATGTCAACCAGGCCTACCTTGGTTTAGTCTGCATTCCTGTGTCGCCGTGCACCCCCGGAGTCCTTGGTTTAACCCTTGACATAGCGCTACCGAGATAGCCACCCTTGACTAGGTACACATGTTAGCCTGGGCCTTTTGGCAGCCATCTTGAGAACATTCCTGCCACAGTATCCACAAATGGTCTTTGGATAATGAGTGTGTGAACATTTGTCAGCTAGATGCATTCACCAAAATCTCTTTCTTCAACGAGTACTTTTGTTTTTATACTAAACCTTTGCAGAAAAAGAGCCATGCCTTAATTGAAATCAGGAACTTACTCGAAAAGGCAACTCTGAGATTATGCCTGGGGCTTGGTACAGATTTCATCAACTGCTCACACTCAATGCAATTTGAATCGATTCTGACACATTATAATAGTTTCAATCAACAGAGGAAGATTCAATAACGTTAACCATATTGTTCTTACTGAGGCAGAAAAGTAGACTCATACATTTTATAAAGATTGTCAGTAACAAGATTGAAACATAAAGAGGGCTTTCATTTCACCCTCAGCAAACTAGAAAATTAAATTAACCAACTCTCCCTCCCCCAATAGTCTCGGTAATTGAGGCTTATTGTATTAGGAAACATTTAAACTATGGGTATCTTGATAGAAAGAAAAATTCATTGCTGAAGAGTTCAGTTTGTAATTTAAAATTATATAAGGTTTCTTCATTTCTACCACCTATCATACATTATTAAGTAGTATCATTACATTTTCACTATTGATGAATAGGTTAAAACCTATTCAGCTGGTTCAATTTTTGTAATTCATGAGATAGAGTTCTATTTTATATAATGTAAGGGAGAGAGAAACTTTTAACTTTCTTTCAGCTGGTCTAATAGTTAAATCTACATGAGACTGGTTAACAAAAGGAAATAATCAAATCTAATTACATAAAAATGCATGGAAACTCCACATACAAGAGAGAGTCATAGACCCCCCACATACGTAAGAGGCTCAGGGACAGAAAGTTAAAATGAGGTATATGGGACATTCCAAGCTAAGGATGAGGTAAGGTACCTTGGAGCTTTGACTGGTCACCACAGGATGACAAGAAGAGTGGATGTTTAGTACTTTTTACTCTGCCCTGACATATAAAAAAGGTTATCTGGGACAAAAAAGGTTATCTGGGACAGATATGGGCAAGGCCCCCAATTCAGATTCTTCTAGGTAGTTAAGTAGGGGAAGGGGAAGAAGTTTCCCACAGGCTCTCAATTGCCTTTAGCTTAAAATAATCTGCATACCACAGAGATACATCTTTGGTTCTGAACCCCTACAATATTATCCAGGACTTTGGTTCTGTCTTCTTCTTCCTTCTGCCTATTTTCTAGACATTTCTTGGCTCGTTAACACCTGTTTCAGGCAATGATTGTTGGGGAATAGAAGGGAAGAATATAAGTGAAAAACACATGTATATCTCTTATTAATAAAATATCCATAGAAAATATGTATGAGATTACATTTTTGGTAGACTTCCTTGACCAACAGATTAAGTGCTTATTTAACAAATAGCACAATTCCAGTCTCTTTAAGGGAAAAAGTAGTGGCCACCTTCAATTAACACATAATCCATGTGTAGACTTGAGGTGGGCATAAATAAAACAGATGATAATAATATGAAATAACGTATAATTAAATACTAGATTGTAGGGTACAGAAGATAGTAATATGGAAATTGAGAGTAAAAGAAGTTTGGGATTAGATAGGGAATGTTTCTTAGGAAAATGGGTTTGAGTCCACCTTTCAGGTTAATACGCACATGTTAAGTGCCTTTTATGGGCCAGGCTATGCTGTTCAATCGGGTCTCAAAAGTGAATGCTCTAGAAACATGTATGATAAAAAGTAGAAGAAGAAAAACGTAAAAGGGCACTTGACTAATTAGAAGGTTTACCTTGGGGAATGTTAAAAAATGAAATCCAAATGGCAAGATGAATTTGGTTGAAAGAGAACTCTGAGATCATGAAATTTGTATTTCATTTATTCAATGAAAAATACTTATTGAGTGAGTAATGTGCCAAGCTCAAGGTTACAATTATAAGCAAAGAAAGAAGTTTTCTATCCTTATGGAATTACAAATAAACATGAAATTATACCTATGTTAAATATAAAGAAAAGAGATATTGTGTTATAAGATCATGTACTAGGTAGATTTGACCCATAGGAGTGGCTTCTTTGAGGAAGTTATGATTCATTGAAAATGTGTGGACAACATCAAGACAAAAGTTATTGGGGTTCAGAGTCAGTAGAATATTCCAACAAAAGGAATTGCAAGTGTAAAGTTCTGTGGTGGAAGAAAATTAAAAATAAGGCTGGAGGGACCAGATCATGAAGGACCTTTTTGACAATATTAAAGAATTTTGTCTCTAGCTTAAGAGCAATGGAAGTCATTGAAGAATTTCAGTTTTAAGTACCTAGTGTCATGATTAGTACAGTTTAAAAAGATCTCTGTGACTGTGGACAATGAATTAGATATAGGACAGAAGAGATGAGTTTTATAAGTCATACTAGAGTAGCTATGACTGGATAGTGCAATGTCATAATGCAAAGCAACTGGTAATGCAAAGAGAGGAAAGAGCAAAGACTCAGAAGGCCTTTAGGAGTTAAAATTAAGATACTTGGTGTAAGGAACAAGGAAGAGCAGTGTCAAGGATGACTCCCAGGTTTAACTTGGAAAACAGTCCCTGCAAGAGTTTCAGGTTTAAGGACTGTTTGGTTTGGGTTGGGTTGGGTTGGGTTGGGTTGGGTTGGGTTGGGTTGGGTTGGGAGTGGAGGAGAGCATTTGAGTTTGTTTTTGTGGATGTTAAGTTCGAGATGTTTTTGAAGCGTGTAAGTGGAGATGTCAAGCTGGTAGCTAGTGGGGAGATACATTTTCAGAGACAATTATGTTATTGAATCCTTGGACCTGAATGCATATCCTCTGGGGAGAAAATATAGATTGAAAAGAGAAGAAAGCTGAGAACTGAAATTTAAACTTTGCTAATAATTAATGCCTGTGAAGAAGACAAAAGTGGAGATGCCAGAGAGGAAGGAAAAGCCAGGACTACCTACAGGAAAAGGAAAGGCTACTTATTTGATGGATATTGTGATCAATGAACTAGATTTACCAAACAGTAAGATTCAATACCTTAGAGCAGGGGTCCCCAAACCCCTGGTACCAGTCTGTGGCCTGTTAGGAAATGGACTGCACAGTAGGAGGTGAGTGGCGGCCCAGTAAAGCTCCATCTGTATTTGTAGCCACTCCCTAGCGCTAGCATCACCACCTCAGCTCCACCTCAGATCACTGGGCATTAGATTCTTATAGGAACTCACCAGTCCCTGGTGCCAAAAAGGTTAGGGACTGCTGCCTTGGAGAATACAGATTAACGAATTTAGAGTCAAGGAAACTAGTGACAAGAGATGGGAGCCTAGAGTACATTTGTTGTGGTCAGAATGGAAAAAAAGAAATTAAAAAACACCACAAAGAAATAATTGGCAAGATGGTAAATGCAAAGGATAAAAGATGGGATCAAAGTTGGGGGAAGAGGGTCCCACTAGTACCACTGTTAAAAACAGGCCAACAGAAACTTTTCATTGCTTTTTTTCTTTGTTTATTGCTGGAATATTTTTTAAGCATTTTATTTTATTATTAGTTTCAAGTATATAATACATTTGTTAGACATTAATATAGTTTATGAAATGATCCCCCGATTACTCTGTCACCCATCTGGCTCTACACATAGCCAGCCATTACATTACTGCTGACCGCATTCCCTCTGCTGTGCTCCCCATCCCCATGACCATCTATCAGCTACTAATTTGTACTTCTATAGCCCTTCACCCCTTTCTCCAAGCCTCCCAACCCCACTACCCCTGGCAGTCACCAGATTGTCCTCCATATTTGTGTCTATTTTTGATTTGTTTGTTCTTTTTGTTTCTTAGATTCTGCATATAAGTAAAATCATATGGTATTTATCTTCCTCTGTCTGACTTATTTCACTCAGCATAATAACCTCTAGGTCCATACATGTCGTTGCAAATGGTAGGATTTCATTTTTTATGGCTCAGTAAATTCCATTGTATATATGTATTTAGTTTCTTAAAGACAATTAATGGCCTAATTAGGAAGCCATAAATTACGTTCAAAGGTTTTGAAAATACATTGTTTTTTTTGTGTGTGTGATAAAATTTCTAAAATGCCATGTAAATAACATAGCTGTCTTGCCAGAAGGCATAAGGGTGCAGAGGTAGGAGAAAAGGATGAATATTTGTTTCCTGCCTACACTGAATCAGAATTTTAGATATAGCTCTGTGTTAAGCTTACTTGGATGTATTTTCTCAACAAAGTGATAGAACCCCTAATTTTTACAACTTTGATCAGAGATGGCTAGAGGAAGCCGTTTTAATACAAAGCAAGAGCATTGTTGACTCATCAGCAGTTCAAGACATGATTACATGTGGCAGAACAAGACAAGAAAACAAACAGGGAAAGAACTAAAATCTATATAAAACAAAAGTTTGTATGTTAATGCCTGTTGTGTCTTATTATGAAAGTAATGCTTAACCTCATTTCTAAATGACCCTTCTCCATTGCTTCCTTTACATTATCACTTATTTAACATTTACCCCAATGTGATATGTAAGTGATAAGAAGTTGTCACTGTTCGAGTTGCCTTGAATAAAATGATGTGAGGTTTTCAGGTAATCTCTGTTAAAAGCCAAGTTTTACCTCTAATGCTATGTAAGTTTTACCTTTTCTGCATAGCAAACATGGCATCTTTGTACTTAAAGCCTCAATCCCACATGGTATCTTTTCTGAACCAACATCATTTTTGGCTAGTCTAGGGGAAAGGAACTGAGAAACGCACTCTTTGAGGATGTAGTTCATTTCACTTTCATAAGTCAGGTAGTATAGATGGTGTTAAGGCGCCAGGCTACTGGGTTCTAATATTGTCTCTGTCGCTAATTTTCTGTATGATTTGGGACAAGGTTCCTAAGCTCTGTTTTTCTCATTTTACTTATCTATTAAATGGAGTTACTTATGGTACCTACTGCTTAGAGTTCTTCTAAAAGTTAAAGTAAGTTAGCCCTTAAAAGAACAACTGTTTGGTAAATATTAATATATATGAAAACTATAATTTTTAAAGTTTTGTTTTAAAATTAATATTATGTAATATCTTGTAATTGGTGCAATATTATTTTATTAAACCAAAATTGAAACTTATTGCAATATATCAGGAAGAATTTAAACAATATATATTATAAAGAAGATGCTAGGCTGGAAGATAATTATACTCAGGTATGAATGGATAATGGAATTATAGGTGCATTTGACTAAATGGTAAAGGTCATGAGTCTCACATTAATTCCTAGTGCTGTGGGACTTGATTCATTTATGGTCTCTTTATTATTTATGCTATATTTGTCCTTTCCATGGTTCCTGTTTTTTGCAGTCGGATACTTCTGGAGACTATGAAATCACACTCTTAAAGATCTGTGGAGGAGATGACTGAGTCAAGAACATCATCTCCAAAGGCTGTCTACTTCCATGAAGGGCTTCTCCAAAAGCTCTGCTTACTTCTCTTCCACAGGATTTAAAAGTACAAGAAGTATAAACAGCAACCTGTTTTTCATAACAGAAATTGTCATTGTTCCATAACAACAACAAAGTAATTATTTTAAAGTATTTCATCATAATGTAGTAGTTTATAAGTGAAAATTTAAAATGGTATACAGAATCTGCTAATACTCTCCAAATTATATTTCTGCTTAGGAAGTGAGAATCATTGTACAGTTCTAAAACATTAAATGCAAAAACAAGGTAATAAAATCTGTCACCTTTGTTAAATTGTCTGTTTTTTTTTTTTTAGCGTCTACCAATATCTTTGGTACCTGGTGCCAACAGCTAATGATATTTTACATGTTTTTGTTACAAAACCTGTTGCTGCTTCGATTTATCTATTACCTTATTAATCACATTCATCTTTAAGAAAAGAATAAAAAAGGTGAATGTTACCCTGACTACCCTTTCTAGTTATGATTAAGCTATAGGAATGGTAACGCATACTAAGTTACTTTAGCCCTCAGAAAATTTCTGCTGAACTATTAATCTAACCACTTCCTGACTAAATGACAAGAATGAATTGTGGTTGTTTTATGCTAAATACTACTTTCCCACAGTGGGTATGTAGAATCAAGTCTCTAAGATTTCTTTTTCCTCTAAAATAAGTTTGCAAAACTATGCCTTTAAAAAATCCTTCATGTTATCTTTGAAAGGTACCTAACATGACATACCTTGACTAATATGAAATATATGATATAAAAAATTCCACTTGGAATTATTAGTCTGGACTAGAAAAGAAATAATGTATAAGAGATAGAAACAGTGATGTGTGGGTCCAGAGCTTTTAATCAATGTATTCCACTGGTGAACATTCCTGAGACCTTTTAAAAAGATAGAGAAGTTACTTCTTGCTCTGGGATTTCCAAAATGCATATGGGGATAAAGTGCAAGAATTTAGAGTCCTACTCACCTGGTTTTGGCTTTCTGCCCTACCATTTACTAGCTCTATGACTACTGGCAACTACTAAGCCCTGCTAAATCAAAGTTTTCTCATATGTAAAAAGGTGATCATTTCAGTGTCTATGATTACAGTGCCTATCTTTCTCATAGAGTTTCTTAAAGATTAAGTAAGATAATGCCTGTGAACACTTAGCTCTCTGCCTGAACGACATGGTGTTTTATGATAGTATTGTCATTGTTATTACCAAGCAACATCAAAATGATCATGCCAAAATGGCAGCCATTCCTCAACAGACTGCCATTCACCTACCGTGTGCCAAGCCCTGTGCTGGGTAAGTGTTGGATATACCAAGGGAGCCAAGACTCATCTCCTTCTACCAGAGTTTAAAGCTAGGGAAGGAGACATGGAAGCAGGTAAACACAGCACAGTATGTACCACATGCATTCAGGAAAATGACGTTGGATAAGAGACAGAAGCAATATGGAGGCAGGCTCAGGAATTTGGCCTACTAAAGGTTACAAACTCCACCAGTTAGAAAGAAGAGGCAAGGCTCTCAGACATGTTAAGAGGACTTGTAAAGTCACAGAGTTATGAATGAGCATGATGTGTGCACAACTGTTCCAAAGGTTAATGTAGTGGAGGCTGGGTACAAGGGGAGGTGACTGACAATAGGCAGGGACCAGCTTATGAAGGTGCATGTACCATGCTAAAAGAGTTTATAAGCAAGAGAGAGTCATGAAGGAGCATTCCGGGAGGATTTCAATCAGGGAAATGATGTGGTCAAATTTTTGATCAAGGGAGAGAGATGTATGGGAGAAGAAAGCTAGAGGCAGGGAGCCTACTTGGCAAATTAGTTCTAGAATCAATACTAAAAGTGTCAGTCTGAACAAAGTTAATGGCAAGAGAGACCAAAGGAAAAATATACAAGCACACTTAAGAAATATCTTGGAGACAAAATCGATAGAACAAGGTAATCAGGGTAGTCAGGTGTCAAGTTTGCCTCCATGATTTTGGCTCAAGTGATTCAGTGAATGAGTGTCTCACCAAGCAATAAGTTATTGCTAATATTTGAGTGCTTACTGCATATCGGGGTCTATGTTAAACAGTGCACTATATGTTAAATTACTAATCCTCAAAGAACTTTACAGTGCAGGCACTAACTCACAGATACAGGAATGGAAGCTAGGAGAAATTAAGTCACTTGATCATTGGAAGAACCAGAATTTAAACCCAAACAGCCCAGTGTCCAGGCTCTTAACTATTATTCTGCCTTAGAATTTATTCCACCCCAGGGCCACCCTGTTCTTTTACCCTAGAACATAAGCTGTTTAAATTCAGGGAATTTTGTCTGTTGGGTTCACTGCTGTATCCCTAGTGCTTAGAATGTGCTAGGCACATAAAAGTCTCTTAATAAATCTTTATTGAACAAATGAAGTTCTTTTCCACTATATTTGAGCTATATAAATGAATTTTGGGTGGCTATTAAAACTTTTGTAAGTATACGTGAGTTTCGGGCTTAGGAAAAGAAATTAATACTGCACTATGGGCAAGCCTTTTGGAGAAAAGCTCAGAAATTTCAGCCACATACAGAGTACTTATTCCAAGCTGCCCATCACCATGGAGAGAAATATTTTGTAAAGCTGGCCAAGGCACTGGGACTTCTGGAGAAGCAACAAGTTCAAATGCATATATATTCTGTACTTAAGCTAAATACTTGAAACGGCATTATAAGATTTTAGTTTTGGCCACATTCTCCCAAGTCATGGAGAAGGCACCTGTACCCCCCTTTGGATTTTGATACAAACTGTTCTTTACTTCTCTGGAAAAATTATTTGCACCACTACAGTGCTCCCGCATACATATTTTTCCCTCCCTCCCCCTCTCCTTCCCTCCCTTCCTTCCTTCCCATTCATTCTTCTCTCTGTTTCTTTCTATAAGTTAATAAGCACTTTTGAAACCACCCTCCAGCATGAATACTAAGACTTGGACAATAACCTGCTGCCAACCGCATGGTCTTCCCTTCCCACCTCCCCATCCGATTATATAAGCACCATCCCGAGCTCCATGTCCCTCGTTCCCTTGCTTTTTCTATACTTTTTCATTTTTTTTCTTTATAAATTGAGTCTTGCACTGTACATAATTTCTGAGATTTATTTTTTCACTTAATATTTTTCTAAGTGATATCCATATCCTTGGAGTCATAAATTTTATTTTGACTGCTATATATCATTCCATTGTGTAAGTTACAAATATAACTTCTAGTAGGCTACAGATGCCCCAAAGGAAGTAGGGAAAGCATAGTTTTATCTAGTTCCGCATTCCTTGTGCTTCTTTGAAGTTATGATGCCCACTATGGCCACAGAAGTAGACTTCAACTCTAGTCAATCAGGGGCAGAGTGTAAGGAAAAACTCACAAGTAAGAAGAACCTGGGTTTTTCTCTTTAATAGGTTCTAATCATCAATGTTAGGGTAGGGGGAAGTTACCACACCAACAAGCAATGCTGTCACACCAGCTGGATATCCTTCAATTCAACTTAACCTGACACTCTCTACCTAAAGATAATGTCTGATCCCACAAGTCAAAAATGCAGTCCTACAAGACTGTCCCCCCTCACCTTTGCCCCCACTTTGGATGCTAATCACAAGTCCAGGTTGTCACCTGTGCTTCTCACTGGCTAGCTATAGATCAAAGGTTCCAGTGATCCCCTCCTTGGGTTCAACTAATTCGCTCACAGAACTCAGGGAAACAGGAACCATTTACTAGTTTATTATAAACGAATATAATAAAAGATACCGATAAACATCCTGATAGAAGAGATGTGTAGAGCAAGGTGCATGGGAAGGGGTGCGGAGTGTCCATGTCCTATCCAGCATGACGCTCTTCCAGCACTTCCCTGTGTTCACCAACCCAGAAATTCTCAGAACCCCAAACTAATGGGGTTATTATGGAGCCTTTACGATTGACCATTAACTGCATTTCCAGTAAATAGAGGGTGGGGCCGAACACTCCAAGCTTCCAATCACGGCTTGTTCTTTCCAGTGACAAGACGCAGCCCTCATCTAATAGCCATCTAAAGTCTACTCAGAGTTGTCTCATTAGCAAAGACCAAATATTAGAATAAAAGATGATCCTAGTGCTCTTATCACTTAAGGAATTACAAGCATTTTTTGGAGCTCTGTGCCAGAAACGTGTGTGTGTGTGTGTGTGTGTGTGTGTGTGTACGTATATATATTATTTTTTTCCCTATTATCTCACACTCTTGCTTTCCCAGAGATTCGCTGCATAATCTTGTCATAAAAAGGCATGGCTACTAAACCACTGTGAAAGTCAATGTTACATATCTCTAAATTCCTAGTCCAGGTCCCTAGTCATAGTAGGTACACAATAAATTTTAGTAACAGCGATTTGAAAAGTGGGGTCGTAGACTTTTCCTGACAGTTATATGAGGTGGTTGTAAGGAGCACAGGAAATAATGATAGAGCTACCTGAAAAGTATTTTTCAGCAGAAAAACCAAAGTTTAGGATCCAGGCCAGTTTGTATCTGTGCATGAATGAATATGAAGGGTGAAAATGAAGGGAGTGAGAGTGATGATTACTTGAGAGGATGCTCCAAAGAATAAAGAACATCGAATAAGAAAAAAGACTCCAAGGAAATTGCTCCTCCTTCAACATTTTTACTCACTCTTGCATTGTACACATTGGAATAGCTAGGAGCTGCTAAAAGGATATTTCTGATGATTCAAGGTGAAGAGCTGTGGTCACTGATCCTTCCAAAGCACTACAATGCTTATCTAAATATCAAAACACCGTACTAGAATGAGAGGGGCAATATATGGCGCAGGGGAGGCGTGGCTCAGTCCACGGGCCTTCACTTCATGCTGCCCACGTCTGTGGCTTTAGGCAAGTTATTTTACTTCGCTAAGTCACATATTTCTCTCCTTTAAAATGGGAACTATAATAGTTTCTACCTCAAAGTTATTTTGATAATTAAATTAGAAACAATTTAAAAGGTGTTCAGCAGAGTGCATAGCATATGGTAAGCCCTTAATAAATGTTAGTCTAACACATTATTATTACAGTACATTATAATTCAAAGGGCATGTTTTTTATTGCCTCCAATTTCCACAAGGTGGCAGGTCAAGTTCAGGGTGGACCCCATGACTCGGGGTCCCAAAGGGAAAAACCTACTTTACTTGCTTCGGAATAACTGGACCAAATATAAACTCTTTGAGAAAATCTTCATAGAGTATCTACAGAATGTTTGTTATGGTCCAGGAATGTTATTGTTGCTGTAAAATCCTTCTTAATGGAACACCTGGATCATTTCATTTAATCCCCTTGTGTCTCACTATTCCCATGGATCACCTGCCTAAGTGAGTACATTTACATGATTTCATTACACACCAAGTTTAGTCCCTGAAGACTGTGAAAGAGGAGAAAATTAGCAAGCTGGAAAGAGTCCCGGACTCTGTGATTTGTGAATTGCAGAAGGCAGGAGATTTGTACACCTCATTCTAGAGTGATGGAATGTTTGGTCTATTCATTAAGAAGTGCAAAAACGATAAATAAAAATATTGAATAGGGGATTCTCGGATCTATTTGTCAGAGCATATTGAAGGAAAATTTTAAATAGCATAATTCAGACTTTTGTGCATCCGCTCCTTTTTCCGTTTCCTGAATTTCATGTAGCTCCTACATTCAGCTTCTACACAATAGAGATTATTGATAATCTCTCTTTTCTACAATTTTACTTTGTCTTTAAAGCATTAGTTTCGGGATCAATCAAACTACGTCCAAATCCTGGCTCCACAACCTATTACAGCAATGTTTATAGCAGTATTTGACAGCTACTTGATTTCTTTACACCTTAGTTCTTTACCTGATAGTAACAGCACATACCTTAAAGAGCTGTTGTGAGGATTAAATGAAATAAAGCATATGAAGAATTTAACTCAATCAAAAGTTGTTACTGGTCATTGCATTGACACAGCCTTGCCTGGCAAATGGCAGATAGCAGGTTTCAGTAACCATTTTCAGAATAAACAAATGATACATATTTTAGTACTGAACAGTGATAGTAACTCTAAGATTGGCCTTGGAAATCTTCAAGTAAAATGCTCACTAAAATCAGTATTATCTTGTCAAACAATGTATCCTCTGACAATGGGAGTCGAATGTGTGCACTTCAGTGGTTAGGAGTTACAGGATCTGCAGACAGGTTCCCTGGGTGTATTTCCTGCCCACCAGCTGTGAGTAAGCAACCTACTTAATCTTTCTGTGTCTTAGTTTCTGTAAAGCCAGGATGGCAATAGCGTTTATTGTTCAGATTCTGATAGGTGTGAGTTTCAGTAGGTTAGTTTAGGTAAAGTGCTTAGCACAGGGCCTACTACCCATCCTTTCAGTGCTCAAATGAATGTTAGCTGTTATTCTCTGGCTCAGTTTGAAAGACTTATACTTGCTTATTCCCAATTCACTTAGGTTGTTTTTTGGACATTGTAAAGCAAACTCTTCTAGTTTATAATTAGGAAAGAAGATAAAGCAGACTTCTTGGCGATTCCCTGCCTATGAAACCTGGTGTTTTACAAACCCCGGAAAGTACCCCAGATCTTTTCAACCCCACCCAAGCAAACGGACAAACTCTAATCTCTCCTACCCACTCTCTGTGTGCCTCTCATGGAATTCAGAAAGTGAAACAAGTGTGAGCGGCTCTGTGCTAGTGCTGCATTTCTTCTAGTTTCCACGAACTCAGCTTTATGCTAGTTTTATCCAGCTCTGCTCTGAGGCCAGAGTTGGCCTGTTTCCATGGATTTCACAAAGTAAAAGGTGGGAAAAGAGCATTTCAAGTGAGGAGAGTTACAGAATAGGAATAGCTACGATTGGCGGCTTCGGTAAACTGTGAAAAGAAATCCCAAACCCCCAAACTCAAGCCACCAAAACAGCCAATTCAGCTATGTGTGTTTTAAAACACAACCATGCATTAGAGAAAATGGACCATCAAAACTTACATGAATCGTTTTTTGGCACAAGTTCTGTGGAACTGGATGTGGCAGTAAATAATAGCCCTGGGCAACTTGCAGAGCTCTGAGCTGCCCTGAGTTAACAAGTGATACAAAATCAACCACCAGGCAAAAGAAAACTTTGAAAAAGGACATCGAGATTAAATTAGCTCCTACACAAAGTTGCATGCCACAGTGGAGTAGAAGGTGGGCGAGAACAAAGCCCCGGATGGGAAGTGGGTGAGAATGAACCACATTCTCACCTACCTTAAGAGAACTAAAAGGAAGCCAAAGTGTAAAGGGCCTCTGCTGGTGCTCCTGGCCATTTTCCTCACATGGAGATTAAAGATTTTCAATGTAGAAAACTTAAACTTTTTGTTGTGATTTGTGTTGGAGAGCTAAGTCCATAAAGAAAAACTCCGATAATGCACTGCAAACTCAATTTAAACAGGTATTAATTGATCTCGTCATGCAAAATATCTCCCTTGGTTGCCACTGGTCAAACCAATTCCTTCAGTCCTTTATTCCTTCAGTTATTGCATGGTTACTATGGTCCAGGAGCTGTGCTAGGTGCTGGGATTGTAAAGATGAATAAAGTTACGCATTTTCTAATTTCAAAAACTCAATATTCTAGAGAATTAAGAAGAGGAGATAAAAACAGACACCTGGATAATTAACAAAGGTACGGAAGCGGTGATAGTAGTTACAGTGGTAGAGGTTGGGGGGACGATGATGGTTGGGGTTTGGGATAGCTTTTCACAGTTTACCGAAGCTGCCAATCGATGATGTGGTGGTGATGGTGACGATGGCGGCGGTGTTGATGATGGTAGAGGGGGACTGGTGCTGATGATGGTGGTCAAGGGTCTGGTGGTAGTGATGTCGATGACAGTGGGGAGCAAGTGGCAGTGATGGTGGTGTGGGGGACTGGCACCGGTGATGGTGGTGGTGATGGTGGTGGTAGTCAGGGGACTGGCGGTGGTGATACTGATGACAGGGGGGTGGCAGGTGGTGATGATGGTAGTGGCGGTACTGCTGGTGATAGTGATGGTAGTGGTGGTGAATGGGCTTGTGGGTAGGCAGACCTGGCTGCTCTACTTCACATCCTGGTGTTCCTGACTTAAAGAGTTAAAGAATAAGATATTCGAAGAAACTGTCGATTAGCTCTGTCAGGGAAGATTCACTAAAAATGGAAACTATAAGATAAATATTCAAAGAATTAATGGGGAGGGCTTCAAAGATATAAATTTTGGCACAGAGATGAGAACAAGCTTTCAAAGAACTGCCTCGATTATGTATTATTTGATTATATTGGAAAATCAGGCAGCAGTTAGAGCATGGAGTAAGTGGACCATTAATCCTCAGTGAAGAGGCTTTCTCTGGACACTGAATATCACAGTCCACCCTTAATGTGCTCTTGTTTTGCCATATCTGAGGTACCTGGTGGAGAATTCGACTCCTCCCTCTTTCTCTCTCTCACACTTTCTGTTTCTCTCTGATTTCAGAAATCTTATTGTGAGATCCCGTCTATTGAAAGCAGAAAGAGACCAGTTTAAGTCTTCTTTGTGACAGAACCCACAAAATAGATGCCTATTTTCTAGATGCTGACGGGTAATATGAGAGCCGTGTAGGCCTTCTTACCATAGATCAGAGCCAGTGTGAGATCCATTTTGTGTACACTTAAAGCTGAGCCTTTCTGAGGAATTGGGTGATAGAGAATGACATCCATCTAGGAATGGCCCAATTTTTTCAGTTCTTCTGGTGTCTCCCCTGAAATCACAGGACCCACAAAGGAGGAGGTACCAGAATGTGCTGTAGACAGGGCCAGCCACCCCGGGGACCCTAACAGTTGTTCTAGATCTTCTGCGCACCAGCCCACATGGTAGCCTTCCATGACTGGAAGGCTAAATTCAACAGCAATGACTGGAAAATGTCTCCAATGTATCCAGACATGTTTCTAGCGAGAAGACTTGGTGACAGGGAGAGAAGCAGCTTGTTTCCTCTCTCTACCACTTGTTTCTTCCTGTCTTCTGCTTCAGTTTCTGGCTAACTTCGGCAATGTTGACAAGACAAAGAGAAGTCTTTGCACTGTTTAGTCTGCTTTTAATTATTTCAATATGGAGACCTTCCCTGGCTACCATGCAACAAACTGGCAACAAACTGCCCATTCTTGATTTTCTCCTTACACTTTCTTCTGGGTATTGGTTATGTAATTTAGCTGGGCTAGGTGCAGCCAAAAACTTCTTGGGAGGTCCAGGGTTTCCCAGAATTTATAATTCACCCAGAGAAAGTCCCTGTGGGGAAACTCCACAAACCTTTCTCTGGCTTTGCCTCCAAAGACACTGCAGTTGTCCTGCTTCTCCTAGGATGCTCCTGGCTTCCTCAGTTAGATAATCCTGTCTTCTCCCTAACTTTCTCCTTCCTTGGTATAAAGGAATGACTCCAGGCTCTGGAGCCACAATTTGAGTTCAAATACCACCTACTTGCTATATACTTTTGAGCAAATGACTTAGTGATGCTGATCCACCGTTTCCTTTGTTTATAAGAGCAGTAAAATAGTCAGATAAAGACAAATACTGTATGATATCACTTATGGGTAGAAGCTAAAGAAAAGAAAAAAAAACTGAACTCATAAATACAATTTCATGGTTGCCAGAGGTAGAGTTTGAGGGGCAGAGGTGTGTGAAATGGGTGAAGGTGGTCACAAGGTACAGACTTCCAGTTATAAGATAAATAAGTCCTGAGGATAAATAATGCACAGCATGGCAACTGTGGTTAATAATATTGTATTATATATTCGAAAGTTGCTAAGAATAAATCTTAAAAATCCTCATTATAGGAAAAAAATTTTAACTATATGTGGTGATGGACAGTTTTTATAGTGCTTATCATTTCACAATATATATATATCAAATGATTATGTTGTATACCTAAAATTAGTATAATATTAATTTCAATTATATCTCAATTAAAAAAAGAAGACTGGAGTAATAATTTATCTAACTCAGTGCCAGAAAAGCCCCAAGGATGGAATGATTTGATCTGTTATGGAAGATTAAAGGAGGTAACAAAAGTTACCTAAAAATAAGCATCTAATACAACAACTGAAATATAGTAACAATTGGCTCTTATTTACATCTTTCTCCAATTTCCCATCTCTTTTGCTATACCAAATACAAGCATAAGATCCTTTTTGTATCAAAACTTTTACTATTAATAATTATAGGGAAACTGACAAAAGGCTGCATATTCTGTATAGTAACCATGGGGAACTTTTGCAGCTTAAGAAAAAATGGACACTACCTTCCTGACTCCACTGCAGGGAGGAGAATTCAGCTTCCCTTGGCCTTAGGCTTAGAACTTCACATTCTCTTCTCAGAAAATAGACCTGAAGGCCCAGTAGGTGTTGACTTTCTCCATCTTTTCAGGAGCCCTGTTTCAATAATAATAGGCACTGTGTTCTTAACACTATTATGAGTAATTATAGATGTTATCTCATTTTACCTTACAATCAATCCACAAGGCAGGTAACATTATCTAGTTAATGGAAACTGAGGCTCAAAAGGTTATGGCTCAAAATTCCATGTGCATGACATTGTGGTGTCTTATGCACCACTAGCAACACTTGCAAAGATATTTATAGGCCTGTTTTCCAAGGACAGAAGGGTCTGGAAATTTGGTTGTTTCAGGAACCCTCTAGCTTCATGCCAGGAGCAACTTCATAATAATTGACTGGCATATAACAGTCATAAATACATAAGTCGAAATTAGTCCCTCAGAAATTTATAGATCATTAATATAGTCATCCAGCATAGAGCAAAAGCCACTTTGATTAAGAAAGTAGTGACAGTATTTTTAAATCTGTTGAGGATTGGTCAGGAGGCTCTCAGACCAGAAGTTAGTGGTGACTGCCTGTCTCCCATATATGCCTTCTGCTTGCCAAGTGCTGTGCCATCAAATGTTGACAAGTCTAGAATGTGCCAAGGCAGAATACAGAGTTGGAGCACTGAATAATCTTTTAATCGTTACTTACATAACTTCCCTGGTTTTGTGTTTCATACACTTTCCGAGGGGGAAGTATGATACTTTTTAGTCTTCCTTTCCCCATGCCAGATAGAGCGGCAATACCAAAACCATCCAGCAATGACGACTTGGCAGCTTCTAAAGGTCATGTCACTGGCCAGTGCAGTTTGAGGTGAAGTAATTGCAGACATGCAAGCGAACATCCACAGGGGCAGCAGGGCTGGAGCCTGAACCATAGGGAAATCCACAGTTTCTGAAGTGGGAGGGGAAATCAATCCAGAGAGGAAGCTGAACGAACAGGAGGATCATGCAGAGAGCTCTGGAGAAGCAACAGAGCTGCCCTCTGTACCCGAGACATCTTTAGCAAGGCAGTGGTGAGCGAATAACACATAACGATGACTTACTGTGTGCTCAGCACTATGCTCCTTGCTTTCTAGAGGCCTTTGGGCACAGTGGAGTTAGAAAGACTTGATTCATCCTAATTCTTCTACTAACTATTTTTGAGAAATTGGGAAGATTATTTGATTTTTCTGAGTGTTTATTTCGTCTATAAAATTGGAGCAAGAATATACATATTATTTATTAAGCCCATCAATATTAATTGAAGATCTATTATATGCTAAGTATTGTAAAAGCCAGATATACGAAGGTAAATTAAAATAGATCAGTGTCTTATAAAAGAAAATATTCTGGGGATATAAGGTACAGCATGGTGATTATGGTGTTGTGTATTTAAAAGTTGCTAGGGAATAAATTTTAAAAGTTCTCATCACAAGAAAAGATGTTTTAACTTTGTATAGTGATGTTAACCATAGTTATCATGGTAATCATTTTATAATATATATATCAAATCATTATAATATATATATCGAATCATTATATTGTATACCTTATAGTTATATAATATTACATGTCAATTATTTAATATTTCAATTTAATTCAAAAAGCTTCACTTTTTAAAATAAAATAAATCAGTATCTATTTTTATGAACATTATAGTCTATGAATACAAGCAAGCTGATAAATTACATAAAGTGCTTGGGGTTTGGTAGTTATTTCATTTAATCCTTACAGCAATTCTATAAAGATTATATTCTTTTTATATCAACATTATCTACTATTGTTAATGTTGAAAATAAATCTAGGCACATACAGACGGAGGAAAAAAATACTAAGTACTAGATTCATCTTAATTGCAAAAGTTAAGTAGCCATAATTAGCTCATGGTCCATATAATTAAAGTCGATTTGAGAATGTGTTATACAGGCAAACCTCAGAGATATTGTGGGTTGGGTTCCAAATTACCACAATAATACAAATATTGCAATAAAGCAAGTCACATGAATTTTTTGCTTTCCTGATGTATACGCAAGGTATGTTCACACTGCACGTAAGTCTATTAAGTGTGCAACAGCATATGTCTAAAAAGAAACCAATGTACATACCTCAATTTAAAAAAATATGTTATTGCTAAAAAATGCTAACCATCATCTGAGCCTTCTGCAAGTTGTAATCTTTTTTTGCTGGTGGACAGTCTTATCTTCAATTTGTAAAAAATTTAGTGTCTGCAAAGTGCAATAAAATGAAGTGTGATGAAAGGAGATATGCCTGTATTTCATATTTAAAAATAGACCATGTCTTTCATTGGTTCATGCCTTCTATCGGTGAATATTTGTGGCTCACTACTGTATTCTTAGCACCTGGCACATATTAGGTGATTGATACATAATTGTTGAGTAAAATTGAGCACTTATTACATTATCACCAGGCATTACTTATTCTAAAAATTCATTGTATTTGATCTTTGTTCATAGAAATTATATTAGATCCTGTAGATGAAAACACTAAAATATTGGCCTAGTAACCTTTAGAAAACTGTGTTCATAGAAACAGAAATAGGGAAGAGTGGTGCAATCCAGTCTTAGGTAAAGAGTGTCCCCTGTGACTCCAAAATAATCCTCTATCTCTACTCTGAACCTGTGTCTTCTTACAACAAGATATTGTTCAAAACAATGTATGTTCTCTGAGATTTGACCCCTGGATTTCTGCCGCACTAGAAAATGCATGGATTTTAGAGTCTTTAAATCACACTCTCAGAACTTACTAGCTGGGTAATTTTTGTGAAGCTACTGAATCCTAACTTCTTAATTTCTTCTTATGTAAAACTGAGACAATGTTAACTTCTCTGGTCAAGAGGATTAAATAAAACAATGGATACAAGCTGGCGAGAATACCTAGCACACTGAATAAAAGGATGGGAAAATAGAAACATGTTATGGTAAAACTAGGAGGGTAGGAAGTGTAGAATGTTGCTGGTGCCCCACTTGTATCACCTTGACACTCAGCCTTCCATACACGCTGACTGCTTCTCACTGCCAGTGCTGATGGCGCTTTGCCTTTGGCCCACATCTAGCTGTAGGAGCTTGCCTTGGCCCACTTCTAGGGCAGAACGAAAGCACCGGTGGGTTAACACTCCTGGGACAGCCCGCAACTAATGACAGATGGAAGGCAGTAGGTAAATGTATAACTGCTCTCCCCTGTCACATGGACAGTTCTGAGTTATGATCGACACTACCTTCCAGAGACCCCCCGTGAGACTGAGCCCCAATTCCCCACGGTAATAACCTGCGCATCACACACTTTTACTGGTTTCCTTCTCTTTTCTGTTTTACAGCTGCACTCATGTTCCAGTGCCTGCTGAGAACCCCAGATCCTTGTCTCAGGGTCTGTTTCTAAAAGAACCCATCTAAATTAGTCAGATTATTTTAAGTAGAAAGTATAACTGTGTGTATAACTTTGTGAAGTTACTAAGTAGAGGAGTTGAGGGAAGGAAATGGAGGGCAGGGGGTCGAAATAATCTAGCATGGTAAATTCTCTGTGTTGGTGTGCTAATGAGTTACAAAAGAACTTAAAGGGAAATGGAGAGGTAAGAATCACAGGGCACCTAAAGTTAGATACCATGTCTTTAGAGTTCTGCATTTTCCTCCCAAAATACAGAGTCACTTGGAAACACAAGGAAAGAAAATGAATGAGAGATAAAGATGAGGAATAGGAGAAATAAAAGAGGAGGGAAAGTTCCCATCTAATTACTATCTACCAAGTTACTGTTCCTACCTACTACTACTTTACATTTCTTTCCACAGGTTCTTTGAAAATCAAGCCCTGGACATGGGGGCACATAAGGAGTCAATGATTCTAGTAAACAAGAAGGAAGCAATGAAGGCAAATCGAATTAGTGAACAAAGTAAGATAGAGTGTATGAAGCAGAAAAGATGCCAGGGAAGCTGGAGATGTACTTAGTGGGTGGGGTGGAGGAGAAGACAGGCTGTGGCTGCAAACGGGAAAATAAATCTCAGAAAAAGACCTGGTCAAGCCCAGAGTGTAACTCTACTGACCAAGGAAGTGTGTATGGCATCGAGGAATCTGAATGGTTAACATGGATTTCGAAGTCACTAAAGATGATGGCAAGGGACAGGGCAGAGGTGAAGGGCACGAGTCAGCTAAAAAAGTCTCGGAAAGTGAGACCAGATCCTGTGAGTCACAGTACTGAGAATGGTACAGGCTTCACGTCAACAGCGGAGGGGAAGGGGTGAGGGTAGTGAGAAGGTGAGAAAGCACTGGAGAAAGAAAAGAAGGCCAGCACTCTACCTCACTCTGGTTTGAGGGAGTGAAAGAAGACAAGGCCGTCATGCTAAGAACTATTGGGAGAATAGTGATTTCATAAAAGAGTGTGTTTCAAGCAAAGAGAAGGAAGAAAGAGGTTTTAAAAAAAATGGATTTATGCTCATGAAAACTAATTGTTAATTTTACGTTAACTTGGCTAGGTCACAGAACTCAGATATTTGGTCAAACATTATTCTACATATTTCCATGAAAATATTTTTTAGATGAGATTAACAGTTAAATCAGCCGATTTTGAGTAAAGCAGATCAGACCTCCGTAACTTGGATGGGCCTCATCCAACCCGCTGAAGGCCTTAACAACAACAGCAAAAGACTCCCGGAATTCTGCCAGCAGGCTGCCTTTGGGCTGGAACCACAACGTCTCCCTGGGCCTCCAGCAAGCCAGCCTACCCTGCAGCACTGGGGTTGCCTGCCAGCACAGGTGTCAATTCCTTAAATCGATCTCTCTATATAGATTTTAATAGATAGATGGGTAGATATTTAGATGCTGAGAAAAATATATACATACACTATATTTATACATCTAGCTCTAGATACACACACACACACACACACACACACACGCACACGCACGCACATCCACACACACCATTGGTTCTGTTTCTCTGGAGAATGTTGACTAATACTGGGACATAGAGAATTTCCCCTCAATGAAGTGGAGATCTTAAAAATTATAGTAAAAGACAAAATGGTAAAAGCAAAAATGGTAATATAGAAATGGAGTGAGAGGGGCAAGAGTGACTGAACTGGGAATTTGAGGATAAGAAGCAGATTTGAAGGATTCACAAGAATAATGGCATAAACCATTGTCCCACCAATTAGGTTAAATCGCAAAAACCAGAAATCATTCTGGTTATTTTAATCAAGTTTTGATTTAACATAGGGAATTGGATGCTTAGAAAACCTTAGGAAATTCTGAGTTTCTGGAAATGATTCTTAGAACAACACAGAGAGGGGACTTCTAGAGAGGTGCTCGCTCATTACAGTCAGGGAGACGGGTGTTGGGAGGCCACCACTAGGAGTGCCAACTTCAAGGACACGCTGCTTTAGCTGGAGTCCAGGGAACTGAACACTGGGCACAGTGCCTAGCACCTGCAATAATTTCGAGAACCCATAAAAATATTTTAATTTCTTTTAAAATCAGAAGAAAGACAATGAACTTTTAGTCTGGGTTAAATGTTTTAATATGTAATAATAATATCTCCATCTTTATCTCAATGCAATGGTAGAATATAATTTTTAATTTTTTTAATAGAGGAAGGGGCCCATCAAGACAAGGATGTCTAGGGCTAATGGAAGTTATAATGCGGCCCCAAAAGTCACTGCTGCTGCCACCTTCGTAACTGCATTCTGACCCCTGTGAAACTCATGACTGGACACTGGAACATGCTGCAGAAAAAGCATGGTGGACGACAGAGACAGTGAAGGAGGCAGAAAGCCTTGCTTCCATCTTTCTAATGAATGTGAGTGCATCTAAATCAGGGGGACGAGTTCAGATCCAGAACTCTGGCTCCAGAGGAGCCCAAGTCTTTGGTTTTTAGCTTTCCAGTCTGCAGTACAAGAAGACACACAAGAAGGAGGTCGGAATGGACTCTGTGTTAGTTAGGAGTATAATAAGGCCTCACACTAGAGGAAAGGAAAGACAGGGAGCCAGGTAAAAAATAAGTTGAACTTTGCTGAAAATGAAAGAAATGATGATTTACTCTCTAAGTAACAACTTCTGTCTCTGACCGATAGTGATGGCAAACCCATGTTACAATTAGACTGCACAAGTATATTTCTCCCTACACAATCGTAGTAACAAAGGACACACAAATAAGGGGATAGGGACAATTCATATTCAAGTAAATAGCAGCTTCCAGGTTCTTTGGTATTTTTTCTTCCCTCTAATCTCATCTTCTACCGTTCTTCCCTTTGCACACTGTGTTCCAGCAACACGGAACGCCTTGATGTTCCTAAAACATGTCAAATACACCCCCACCTCGGGGCCTCTGCACTTTCTAAGCAAGAAATATTTGATGTGCTCTCTTACCTTTTTTAGGTCTCTGTTCAGCTGGACACCTTATGTAAAAGGGCAACCTCTAGTAATCTCCACCCCTCACCCTGCTCTACCTTCCTACGTAGCACTAATCACTTTCTGACACACTCCATTTTACATATTCATTTGATTATAATGTATCTTCACTTCTATAAACTAAGCTTTATGAAGACAGAGACTTGGATTTGTTCATGGCTATATCCTCAGCACCTATAGAAGTGCCTGGTGCTTATTAAGTGCTCAAAAATATTTGAAAGTGAGTGAAAGAACGATTGATTGAGTGAGTGTGTGAGTTCACTTTTTAACCCAGTTCAATTCATTTTAGCTACCATAATCATCTCCAAATTTCTTTGAGGTAAACATTTTATGTTTAGACCACGTACAGAACTGAAACTGAGACATATTGCAACAGCAAGTACTCTGTTTTAGTAATCCAAACTTATGGCTAGATGCTTTCTTAGCAGTTACTCAATACCAAGTTTTATATATGAGGAGAGACATGGAGATGTGATTTGCTGAGGGCAGCACAGGGCCAAAGATTAGGTCCTCTAACTCAGAATCCAGAGTATTTTCTGCTGTATACCGTAAAGACTTCCATTCTTTTAGTATTCTTATTTCCATGTATATTCTAGAAATATTTACAGAAAAAAAATGATGTGGACAATCCATTCTTTTGTTTTTGTTGAGCTTAGAAAATGACATAGTTCTATATTTTTGGTCACACATGGCTTAATTATTACTATTTAGGCAACTTTGCACATAAAAGGGATTGGTTTATGTGTGTTCTTTAGTCACTTTTCCCCTTTTAAAAAACATGAGCTATTGAGAAGAAACAGCACAACTTCACAACTTGTTATACAAATTTCAATAAGTACTGGTTACAAAAAAGTTTTACCAAATCATTATCATTTACTATACTTCTTTCATCTATTGGAAGTATGACATCCAATTAAGTGATGTTAGCTTCCCAGAAGGTTGAAACATTCGTCATTTTGGCAAATGAAAAGAAATTGCTGGATTTAGTAACCAGGGCACAGACTAAATTCATCTTGTCCTGGGAAACATCAAACAATTTAAAAATTTTTTTAAAAACGTCTAAAAACATCTTGTACTAAAACCATTACTGCCAATTAAATGGTTCTATATACTAGGTTCTTCTGACTTTAAAATAATTCCTATATATAGCATTTCCCCCTGTTCTTGTTTCTATGAGACTGGCAATCAGAAAAGTGAGTCATTAGGCTAAAGTTTTGGACAGGTATATTATTTGCAAATAGATGATACCTAGAAATTCTATTCTAAGATTAGAAAGAGTTGTAACAAGTTTTCCCTGAGACAGATTTGCAATGACATTCGACGGAAAGGAGAAGGAAATGGGTCTAAATAGCTAGAGGGAGTTTCAGCTGTGTGAAGGCCAACTAGAGCATCGGGCTTCATTGGAAGGAATTCTGGAAGGCCTGCCAGCTGGCAAGGTAAGACACTAGCTATAGGGATTACGTCTGTCCCAGGGAAGAGAGCAGGTGTTCTCTCATCACTAACCTGGAGGAGAATGGTACCAAGCAAGGCATTTCAGACAAGGAGTTTGCAACTAAAGCCTAGTGAAGTGAATTCTCAGTTCTTTTTTTTGTAGCCAATTCCAGCTGTGTGCAATGCAATTCTGCAGGAAATAGCTCTACTTCCACTCCTCTCTCTCCCTCTCAAGAAAGTATAGGAATGCAATCGAATGATTATAGGATATTTTCATTAATATCTCTCTGGATGATAAAGACAGAAAGTCCTACTCTGACTTACTCAAGAGAAGGAAGTTATTGGATTGTGTAACTAAAAATTCAGAGAGAGTGTGGGCTTTCGGCACAGCTGGATTCCAGGTTCAACATGTATCATTAGAATATGTTTTTTCTTCACCTTTCAGCTCTGCCCTCCACTAATTGATTTCAGCCTTAGGTTCCATATGGCAGCAAATGACTTCAGAAGATCCAGCTTCATATTGTCTTAGGTTCGAGCCTGAGAAAGAGTGTCTGCCCCTGTCTCAAAGCCTTAGCAAAATTTTATTGACTCTCCAAGGTTATTATAAGCCATATGTCATCCCTTAACTAAATCTACAAACTAGAGAATGTCAGACTCTCATTGACTAAAGAACCTCTGGGTTGGAAATAGAAAAATCACCAGAACTGTGGGGATGAGAAAGGGAATAGAGTAAGTCCCTAACTAAAAATCAGGGAGTTTTATAAAAAATGCAGAAAACCCAAATATTTACAAATATTTACAAAATATTTGTAAAATAGGAAAAATATTTACAAAATAGGGAAATATTTACAAAATAGGGAAAATCTAGTTTATTTGTGAAAACGTGTATATTAGTCTCTGCTGCTGGTTCTTGGCACAAAGCTCCAAAACTCTTGTGATTTCCTAAATGAAGAGAGTATTAGGAACATCTTTTGTTCTAATATTTGGTCTTTGACCCTGTTGCTGACACTGAGCTTCTAAATCCCTTGGAATTTCTTAGGTGACTGGAATGTCTTTTGTCCCAATTAAGTGACTCTGGGTGGCTCCAGTCTGGGGGCCAATCACAAGAAAGATTAAGCCATGATTAGAAGCTTGTAATTTTTCAGCCCCACCCACCATTCTCCTGAGAAGGGAGAAGGGCCGGAAAAGAAGTTAATGATTGATCATGACTATGTGATGAAGCCTCCATAAAATCCCAATAGTATGTGGTTCAGGGAGCTTCCAGGTTGGGAAACACATCCACACCCCAACTCCACAGGGAGAGAAACTCCTGTGCTCGGGGCCCTCCCAGACCTCTCTCTATGTATCTCTTCATCTGGCTATTCATCCATATCCTTTATCATATCCTTTAATAAACTAGTAGCATGAGTTCTTCCCTGAGTTCTGTGAGCCACTCGAGCAAATTAATCAAACCTGAGGAGGAAGTTTGTGGGAGGGAGTTTGTAGCCAAATCAGACAAAAGTTGTGGGCAACCTGAGGACCTGCTTACTACTTGTGACTGGCATCTGAAGTGAGGTGAGAGCAATCTTGTGGAACTGAGCCCTTAACCTGTGGGATCTGACACTATCTCCAAGTAGTGTCAGAATTGAGTTAAATTGTAGGGCACCTGGCTTGTGTGGTGGAGAATTGCTTGGTGTAGGGACCCACCCCCACCTCCACCAACATTTGGTGACCTGAGTGTCAGAAGTTCAGTCTTCTGTGTGAGTAGTAAAGTGGACACACAGGAGAAGAGAGACTGTACACTTTTCCAACACATTATTCATATTTAACTTACCATGTTGACTATTGTGTGACTTCTGACACATCCCACAACTGGAGGATACAGTAAGTGTTGACAGTAAGGTTGAGAGGACTGAAGCATTGGGTTGGTAGAAAGAGTATGGAACTAGGCTTCAGGATTGCTCAGTAATAATCTTGTTGTAGTCACTTGGTTCTCCATGTGATCTAGAGTAATTCTGGTTTTCAGACTAATCTACCTAGTGATTTTTTTGAGGCTAATCTACCTAGTGATTTTTACCTCTAAGGGTTATACAGTTCTTGAACTTCTGACTGAAAAATTGAAGCAAGTTTCTTTTATTGGTTTTAACAACTAAGTCCAAAGTTTAACCAGCTATTCATTCCTGACCTTTTACTAAAAAAGAACATTTGAAGAGCCAGCATAAGATCTGAGATTAAGACAATCTATTGACAGATTTTCTTTCATTCTTATTCATTCCTTCCACTAATATTGTTGAGTACCTACTATGTGATGAACAGTACAGACATGGTCCTAAATTCATAGAGCTTAGAATCAAGGTGACATTAAGATATTAAACTAGTGATCATATCGATGAATATATAATCACAAACTGACAAGAGCTATAAGACACCCTAATGAGGACTTGTATTTTGATTGAAGGAAGCTGCTGGTGAAGTGACATTTAATCTGAAACTCAAACGGTGAGTAAAATTAGTCATTAAAAAATTGTAGTGATAGCGGGAGTTCCAGACAGAGGGAAATGCTGGTACAAATGTCCCTTATTGAATATCTGTTGTTTTTGTCCACCCAGCAACCTTATCCTCATTCTTTTGGTAATCTAAACCTCTCCTGTGAGGAGCTCATATTCTGTAGTTTAGGCAGATATCTGACCAAGACTGACCACAGCACTCTCTCCCTCAGGTCATAGTGACTGATTTGGGGATGGGCAGTTACTTCAAACTAGCCACCAATGTGTTCCATAGAATATTTCTTTTAGCATATCAGGAAAAACAGAATTATTTAGCTGTAATTATTGAGCTAAGAATATATAAGAGTGAACTGTGAATGTGAAAGCTAATCAACTATATGGTTAGAGAAAGCACAGTCTACATAAGACCTCCCTCACTTCTAATACCAATTGCAAGTTTGGTAGTTCTCAAAACTACCCTCAGTTTTGATAATTCACTAGAAGGACTCACAGAGCTCACTCAAAGCTGCTATTCTCGTGGTTACAGTTTATTGCAGGGAAAGGACAAAGATTAAAAATCAACCAAAGGAAGGAGGAGCGAGGAAGTAGATGGGGTAAAGGAAGTCAAATTTGTAGTGACAAAAAGAAATCTAACTATGGGAGGTAAACACACAGTGTAAATATAAATATGCCTTACTGTTAAAGTGTAAAAAATATATATATCAACTAAGGAAAAGACATATTAGATAGGAAAGTATCAAAACAGATCTTCCAGTTATTCTCTCCCTATGAAGTCCGGATAGCACTACTCTCTTGGCACCTGTTTGTGACAATACACACAGTGTTGCCAACCAGGAAACTCATTTGACCCTCAGTATCCAGAGTTTTTATTGGGGCTCAATTACTTAAGTATGATTGATTGCCCACATGGCTGACCTCAGTCTCCAGCTCCTCCAGAGGCCAACTAATAACCTATAACTTAAAGTCTCAAGACTTTAAATCATGTTGTTGATATGGCTCAAAGCCCCCACCCTAACTCACATTGCTGGCTTATGGCCCTCAGTCAATCAAAGACATTCTGATAACACATGATATTCCAAGGGCCTAGAGATTACCCCTGGAAACCAAAAGCAACATTAATTCTTTACTACACAATTAAATATCTCTTACAATGGATATCTTGCCATTATAATGACGGTTCATGTTAAGAAGTAATCATATCAAAGATAAGTAGAGCTAAAGTATGAAGCAACAGAAAAATAAAGTCATAATTTAAATTATTGGAATCAGCCATGCCTGAAGGAGGAGACTGGATAATATTCCTTGAAGTTTACTTTGGTACTTAGGCACTTGCTAATAATTATTAAATTAGGTTTCTCATTTACGTGAGCTATGATATTCCCTTTTTTTTTAAGTTTGTTTGATTTGGTTTTTGCCTTTACAATTAGAAAAGTTCTGAGGTGGGAAATAACATTGATTGTGACAATTTGAAAGAAAAGCTGGAATATAATAAGCAAGGGGAAGTGTTGTTAGATAAGGCTAAAGACATAAGCAGGAGGAAGATCATATAAGATTTTATATGCTATATTAAGAATTAGGAAATTTATCCTAAGGGAATCTTTTGGAGGATTATGAGAAGGAAATGACATTATCTGATTTGTATTTTTAAAAAAATGTGGAGAATGGAAGGGGTCATGGGGAAAAGTGGAGATGAAGAAAAATATCTTAAGTGGAGAAAAATCAGGAAGTAAAATTGGCAAGACCTGATAGTTGATTGGCAAAAGATGATGACAGAGAAGAATATGTCAAAAATTACCCTCCAGTTTTTCGCATGAGCCATTGGGTGGATGGAAGTACCATTCATTGAGATGGAAAAATAGAGGGGTAGAGGTTGAAGATAAGTTTTGGATATAAATTCTTAATGTCTGTGAGTCATTATGTAAGAAATTGGTTTTAAGGCATCAAACAAAGAAAATCTGTCATAAAAGAGAAAGTGTTCAACTTTTAAATCCTGAGAGTTACAATAAGGCCTCAAAAGTGTCTGCTGGATTTGGAAACCTGGCCGTTATTGAGAACTTCAGCAAGAGCAATTTTTAATGGAGAAGTGACAAAAAAGCTATATGGATTGGAGTTAAGAGTGAATGAGAAACAAACAATTAGGAGTGTATATAGACAACTTTCCTAATAAGATTATCTATGAAAGGGAAAAATGAGAAAACTGAGCAGGAATTTTGTTTGTGTGTTTGCTTTTAAGATGAAAGATGCTTGGTCATGTGTAAATGCAGGTAAATATATTCCAACAAAGAAAAATGTAGAAGATGTAGAGAAAAAAAATAATGTGCTAGTTAGAATAATGATAACTACTATAACAAAAGGACCCCGCAATACATAATAGAAATTTATTATTTATTTATTTGAGCATCACATAAGTGCTCAAAACAGTGCTGATTCAGAGACCCAGTTTCCATTCATCTTATAGGCCCCTCATTTTAATATTTGGGTTCCAATTTTACTATACTCCTTATAACAAGTGAGCAGAAGAAAAAAGCACTCCTGCGTTTTAAGCTCCTTGGTCAAGAAGTGACCCATGTCACTTTTAATCACACTATATTGACAAGAACTAGTCTCATGGTCTCATCTAAAGGCAAAGGAGGTCGGGAATGTAGTCTCTGCCTGAACAGCAAGTTTCCAGCAAGAACAACATTTGAAAGACTGAATGTAGGAGGAATATGATTTCTGCTGCAGATAATAACCAATTAAACACATTTTCTGAGAAAGCAGGATGGAATGGGATCCAGAATGTACGTAGAAGAATTTGCCTTTGATAGAAGTCAGAAAAAATCCTCCACTCTAAGGGAAGGACGAAGAAGAAAAAGGGAGCTTGTATTTTTATCACCAAGCACTTACAGTAAGTGCCAATTAGAGGAACAGAGTATGGTTATAGGAATGAAAACCTGGCTGTACCCAAATTTGGAACCCCAGGCTATCATCCAGAATTTGGCTAAGGAATAAGGACTATTGGAACCTACTTTGGCAAGAATTTTTACTAATAGATAGAATCGATAGGAAGATACAGCCAGGATAAGCATGCCTAAAGAAAGTTAAGATTAATTCCTTTGGGAGCAACCCGACATGATTGCTGGCCTCTGTCATAATAACCGAAAAGAAAAAGTCAGAGAGAATGAGGTTTTGTCTCAAAATGAAATCATCTTAAAGCAGAGCCAGAGGCTTTGCTCTCCCTTGAATATAATAGCATAAAAAACAAACCGAAACCTTGCTAAAAGTAACCTGGGGAGAGGAAGCCAAAAGATGAACAATAACTTGCTCTCAACCATGTAGAAGCCAAAGGAAAGCTGATCAGGAGCTGGGGAAAGTTAACCAGATTTTGATACCACCACTGGAAGTGAAGTCAGCAGCACAAATTCAAAAAGCCTTGCTGTACTAAGCTTCACTATCTGGGCTCTGAGACAAGAAAAAAAACTTGTGACCGAAAGGGACACTCCAAAAAGAATTTCAATGAAGTACAACTTGGGCAAAAACAATAAGTTGCCCAGATTGCTTGGATCATGGACAGAGAGATTGGCATGTGGAATGAATGTCATCAACTGAGAACACAGCCTTGATTAGTAGCTATGGAGCCTGCTGCCCACGTGGTCCCCTCAGGCTGGCTTCCTGGTAAATACTATTTGGTGAATGCCAATCCACTCCCCTCATTTGCTGTTTTTTTCTCCCTCCAAATGATTCCCACAGAAATCTTTCCCACCCTAGGCACTGTGATAAAATATTCTTTACTAAGATGTCATCTGGTTTAGTTTTATAAAAAAATTTTGAGTTGCAGAGAGAGCAACATTGATGGTATGAATATAAAATGGTTCAACACTTTGGAGAAGTGTGGGAATTTCTTATAATGGTAAACATACATTTTAACCTATGACTCAACAGTTCTAGTCCTAGGTATTTACCCAAGAACAATGAAAACATGTTCACACAGACTTTTACAGGAGTATTCATAGCAGCCTTATTCATAATAGGCAAAAGGTAGAGCAACCTAAATGTCTACCAATAGGAGAATGGATAAACAAGTTGTAGTACATCCATACGATGAACTACTACTTGGCAATAAAAAGAAACAGACTATTGATAAATGCAATGATATGGAGGGATCTCCAAAGTATTATGTTGAGTGAAAAGAACCAGATATATACTCAAAATCATCAACAGTATGATTCTAGGGTGATAAAAATGTCCTGTATCTTGTCTTAGGTAGTGGTTGCATGGATGTATAACGTCCTCAAAACCTATCTAACTGCACATCTAAGATCACCACTAAACATCTAAGATCCATTTATTGAATATAAATTATATACCAATTAAAAAAAATCTTCCTCTTTTGAAATGCTGTTAACATGCCCTTTGCATATTTTCAACTTCAGTCACTTGAATATAGGCGTCCTGTCTTATTTCATACCTTAGAAAGACTAATGAAGAAGTCAAAAGCAAATATCGACAGAGGTAAATGATAAGCTGTAGCTAAACCAAGAGAGAAACTGGGCAAGTGCTAAGGCCCAGCCACATAACACTGGGATTAAACTCCGCTCTCTGTTTTTGCCAATAACAGACATCTTCTAGTGTGGCCTTGACGGAGATTAATGCCCAAACCAGCTCCTGGGGCTATATAGAAGGAGTTTAACAGGAGTTGA
Organism: Rousettus aegyptiacus; assembly: GCF_014176215.1. NCBI lineage: Eukaryota > Metazoa > Chordata > Mammalia > Chiroptera > Pteropodidae > Rousettus > Rousettus aegyptiacus. The sequence goes on along the minus strand of NW_023416285.1, from coordinate 47,508,420 downwards.
GCCCTCCACTCCCATAATATGCTTAGCTATATGATAAAATCATCACTTTATATTTAATACATTATTTATTACACAGGCAAAAAAAAAAAATGGAATGGTTAAAAGCATGGTCTTTGTCATCAGGGAGATGTGAATTCGAATTCTGTCTCTGTAACTTATTATCTGTATAAATTTGGAGGATGCACTCAACCTCTCTAAGGTTCAAAAACCTTTTGTGCTAGACAAAGGTGCTTTCAAGGAGAGATTGAAGAGGGATATGCTATACTTGCCCAACTCAGCAATTAGTTTCATCCTACTGCAAAGCTGGTACTATCATCCACACTTTATAAATATGGAAAACGGGGTTCAAAACTGTTGTCTGCACAAACCTAGAGCTGACATATGCAACTACATCCTCTGTACATAAACAAAAGGGTTTTTAATAATTTTTATTAATTTCTATTATGGGCAAATATTTTTAATATTTAATTTGAGAATTAAATACATAAGAAAATGCACAAGCAAAAAGCCATAGACCATATTAATGTCTAACTATTCTACTGTATACTTGAAACTAATATAAAATTAAAATAAATAAATAAATAAATAAATAAATAAAAATTAAAACAAAGTATACACTTTTACAAATTTTGACAAATTACACATATTCATGTTATCATCATCCGGATTAAGAAATTTAACACTACGAGCACCTCCAAAGACCAGCCTCCCTCACAGCCCGTGCCCTCTTTGGTCAATAACCCACTGCTCAAGAATAACCAAGAATGACCTCTGTTATAGAGTGAATGTTTCTGTCCTCTCCAAAATTCATATGTTGAAACTTCATCCCCAATGTGATAATATTTGCAAGAGGGGCCTTTGAGGTGCCCAGTATTAGAGCCCTTATAAAAGAGACCCCACAAAGCTCCCTTGCCATTTCTGCCTTGTGAGGACATAGTGAAAAGACAGCTGTCTTGGAACCAGGAATTGAGCTCTCACCAGACACTGAATGTGCCCGCACCTTAATTTTGGACTTTCCAGCCTCAAGAACAGTGAGAAATAAATTTTCGTTGTTTATAAACCACCAGCCTCTGGCATTCTGTTACAGCAGCCAGAATAAACTAAGACAACTGCTAACGCCAAAATTAGTTTTGCCTGTTTTTGAACTACCTATAAGTAGAATCACACTAGGCGCTCTTTTGTGTCCCTCACTTTTGCTCAGTTTTGTGAGTTTCATCCAAGTTGTGATTCCTTCATCCTCGCTGCTGTATAGGCTTCCACCATCAGGGTCCACCACACTGCGTCTATCCATCCTCAGCAGATGCACACTGGATAACTTCTAGTCGGGCGGCTTTTATGCCTAGTGCCACTTATTAGCATGAATGTCTTTTGATGACCAAATATATACATTTCTCTTCAGTAAGCACCTCGGCTGAGTCCCAGGCTGTGTATATGTTCAACTTGAATAGATATCATCAAACAGTTTTCCAAAGGTTTTCTGCCAAGTTGCACTTCTATCAACAATAGTTCCTTCTGTTTTAATCTTTTTATTACCAGTATTTTTCATTTTAGCCATTCTAGTAAAGCTGGAGTGCATTTTATCTTCATTTTGATTTCAGTACCAATTGTTGGCAGCTTTTTTTTTTTTTTTTTTTTTTTTTACCGAGGCTTGAATTTCATCTTTTCACACAGTGGCTAAGATACTTTTGTTCTAGTTTCTTCTTAAAATTGTTCACCCTACAGGAAATTCTGGAGAGTTCCTTCTTGTCTTTTCCAGCTCATCTTTTCTTTGCATCTTTTCCTGGTGGTTGCTTTCAGTCGCTCTTACACATTCTTCACAGCCACCTTCAGACCAACTCCTGCAGGCATCTCCTGCAACATTCATCAGAGCTCTATGTGAATCATGTGGGTGGGTCATGACCTCGTGTGGCTTTTTGGGGTCCCTAGGTTCGAATTTTCTCTCCTCATTCCTAACCATCCTGACCATCCTGGGACTAGTTCTAGTCCCATTTCTTCACTAGGCCAGGCCCTAAAAACTCTCAGACATTAAGAATACTTAACATTCATTGAGAGTTTACAGCATGCCAGAAACCACAATATTGCTGCACCCTACTAAAACCCTTACATTTTATAGGTGAGGAAACTGAAGTATAGGAAGGTAAAACAGATTCCCCCAGTTTCAACTGTTAGTAACCTACTAGAAGCAGGATTCAAACACAGCAAGTCTAACTTCAGAGTAGGGTGCATGCATTTAGGACTTTGGAGAATTTGGTGAGATTACAACCTCCACTCATCTGGCAGTTTTATGTAGATCCATGTATTGTCACTCATCCTTTTATTTCCAACATGACAATTCTGAATCTTTAAGATCTCTGTCTGATTTTATAGGACATTTAAAAAGTGGGAAAAAAGTAGAAAAAAAACCCGAATAGCTTAAAAGTTATTTGTGAGAAAGAATACCACAAAGTGAAAAAACAGATAACGAACCAGAAGAGTGAAATATATGACAAAGATTAAATATCCTTACTACAAAAAATTCTTTTAAAAACTCATAAAGAAGAAGACAAGCAAACTATTAGCTAAATTTTAAAAAATTTAAGGGTAAATAAGAGTAAAGTAAGCAATTTGCACTAGTAGAGATGACCAATTCACAAAAAGTTTTCCTTTACTGATAATCTAATTAATGAAATTCAAAATGATTTTTTACTTTCTTTATAATTTATTTTTCAAGAAGTATGTGTTAGTTTTAACCTTTTTTTAAAGGAAATTATTTCTACCTCAGGGAAACAAAACCATGTACATCACACAATTCGCTTGGCAATATCAGAGCCTGAAACTCGCTGGAGTTTAATGGTAGGGCTTAAACAGTCTGGGGCAAAGACCTACATTTCTAAAAAGTCACCATCATTCACTCAGTTTTTTCTTAGTATACTTAATTTTCTGACACAGTACTTCTGGTACAAATTACATAAATTGATGTCTGGAGTCTGTCATCAGGACCTGGCAAAACTCGTTTTCCTTCCTCTCCTTTTTGTCCTGAGGCTGCAATCGAGCCCTACACTTTACTCTTGTAGACTCATCTGCAATATTACCTTTTCCACCTAGATCCTAGCCAGACTGGGCTCATTTTTGACCAGTCAGATGCCCTGGGCCCTGAGATGACCTTTTAAAAGTCTGTGTTACTTGTCGATAAAACACATCTTCCTAGCAGAAATCTCAACTGTGACTTCAGACCCCAGCCCAACTCCTCTTTGACTCCTCTCTCAGCTTCTCCACTTTCAGCCATAAATTTACTTATCCTTCACACAGGAGTCTTAATAAATAATACTCTCAACAATTTATTGAGTATTTACTTCATGCCAGAAATTATGCATATGGGCTAGCTTCGCTCGATGCTCTGCCCTACTTGTTTTACTTTCTTTCCTTGGGAGCCATCGCAACAGCTTGCATTATGCAAAGGCCTAGAGCCAAACTGCTGCTGCCACTACTGCCACCTTTTGCTCCCTGACACCATTCAACAGATTTTCATCTTCACACTCCATGTCTTCCACTCCTGTGCTCCTGTTGTCACAATGCCCACATTTAGTACACTGCTTTGTATGGGGAATGCCACAGACTATGCCCACTCACTGCTTCAGCTGCCATCCTGAGATCTGGCTTCCTGAGAGACAGGTGGAGGGGCCAGGTAATAGTCCCAAAGTACAGAGGTCATGTCTTAATCATCTTTGCATTCTAGCATCTAGAATAGTCTCTAGAACATGGTAGGAACTCAGCAAATATTTGTTGAATGAAAGAATGAAGAATACTGAAGTGACTTGCCTAAAAGACTTAGTATAGTAGAGAAGGAAACAAGAATCCTGGCTCTCTGAGCCCTATATCAGTGCTTATTTAACTCTATCACCCTAAGTTTACATTAGCCTCCTGCCAGAAATAAAAATAAGATGAATAAAAGAACGAGGGAAGGAGGAGATATGAGAGAAAAATTTGGGTTGAATTTGTAAGGGGCACAACAGCAAGACCAGGGCTGATATTTCCCAAGTCTGAGGTGGTCAATTCCAAGGCAGATAAATGGTATTTATGGACAAATGGTACTGTTGCCCAAATTTTCACACCTGAAGAAAGCCTGGTCAAACACTTGATTCTAGGTATAGTGACAATAACACAGAATGCATACTTATAAAATATAAATATGGTCATTTACCAGTTATCCACTTCCAATTATCAAGTACTTTTTATATTTTGTTCTCAAAATAAACACAATTTTTTCCTACCCATCCTAGCAAGGTAAACATCTCCCAAGGCTTTATTATCATTTTGTTTGTTTGTTTGTTTGTTTGTTTGTTTTTGCTGTTACTTTAAACATTTTAAGTGAATCAAACTGGATATTAGTTATTTTGATTGAATTAATATAGATCAAATAATATTTAGAAACCCCAGTGGAAATTCTAGTATGAAAAATCCCCTTCGGAATATGACTTAGGTGTATATTTTTTTCACAAGGCATGGATTGAGGAAGAGTAGGGAAGAAAAAGTATCTTAAGAGGAAATTTCTTTGTGTTAGCTGTACAGTTAAGAGAAAGACCTGAAGCAGAGCAGTGAAGTAATTAAAAAGCAATGACAATGCAAGATTTAGACATGTCACAGAGTCCAATAAAATGTTTTGGGAAATTATCTTTGATTCTTTTACTTAAAGGGGAAAAATTTATACAAAAAGCTATAAAGATAAATATTTTCATTTGAAAACTACGGTTAACATATTATTAAATTATGGTCTATTCTACTTTAGCAAAATAGTTACATTCCTAAGAAATCTCAAATTATCAAAAAAAATCAAAGAAACAAGTAACATTGAAGTAGAGGAGGGGTGACTGGGGATTAGATGTGGGAGAGATCTTTTCTATTGTATAAATATTACTCTGTATTTTTAAAATTCTGTCCTTTATGAATACATTCTCTATCAAAAACAAATCAAATTTAAATTTAAAACCAAGATTTAAAAAAATGTTTTAAAGGGGAAAAATTAGTTTTAGATTCACAACAGAACAGTAATTTCAATAATAAATGTGTTTTCATAATCATAAATTTATTGGCTAATTCCAGCTTTTAAAAAATAATAGATCAAAGTGAAAAAAAGAAACACAGACTCTTCCTTTCTCGCCATTTACTTTACATACTGGATCAGTGCCCTCTGATTCCCTATCACTTTTACTGTGCAGTTCTGTGTGCAGCACAGTTCATAACAGCCAGGAAAAACAGTAGCTTTATTTCTGATGATGTTAATTCCTGATCGGTTCCAGTTATTACGAAGAATGGCTTATTTAAATTAGATTTCATAATTGCTCATTGCACTATATTCACCACTTTAATTGTGGGCAAAATAAATGCCTGTGGAATTTTCCACATGTTTTTTACAGATATGTGTACTTATATTTACATAGAAGTTATCTTTGTTTTGTTTTGCTTTTACAATAAACGTACTACTTTAGACTTTTTTTTACCTAATGACGCATTCCAAGAAACTCTTCCATGACAATAAGCATAGATCTATACTATCATTTTAATTCACCACATTCCACTTGCTCAATCTACAATAAACGTTTAAACAATCCCTTATGCATGGGTATTTATTTTCTTTTTAAAAAATTAACATTTCAAGAATTTGCTTTTATGCATTAAATGAGACCATGTTAGTTTTTCTCAGTATCATTACAATGTTAGTATATGAACTATTAAGATGAACGTGATTCCATCACCATTTAAAAACAGACATCCAGGCCAACAAAGGCCGACATTCCTGTAGGCCACAGCAATTGTGGGAGATATTGCCTTTGCTGAAGCTATGACAAAACCAGGAGTAATTGAGACCCACCCAAGGTTTCAGGTCCACCCAGGGAAGACAGGAGTTGTGCATGACTCAACATTCTCAAATCTACTAGAAATCAAATAATTTCCTTAGATTGGGATTCGATTCCATTTAGTTCCAGCAGTTTTTATTTTATAAAGTGTAAGTCATTGTGCTAAGGGAGAGAGATGCAAACTAAACTAGGTCACTTTAATTGTCTAGGACACTAACAGTCTAGTAGGGAAGTGTGCATACACAAGACATACTTATATGATACAAGGAAGACTTGTAAGTAAGGCAAAATAGAAGTGTTTTAAGAAACACAGAAGAGGACCAGATTAAATTAAGCTGGGGAAGGTAGCATTAGTTATTCCTAGGAGAATAGGTGGGATTGCAACCAAGAAAAGAGAGAGGAAAGGCTCTAGGGAATAACAAGAATCTAGGCTGTTGACACAGGCTTGATTCAAGCTGCTCAGAGCTGTAAAGCCTTTTTCCTGTTCTCACTCTGTCCTCTTCAGTTCTCTCTTCCTAAAGCTGCTGTGTTTTGGGGCACGCCCAGAGGATCTTTAGACCTTACAAACCGGTTGTGCAGAGCTAGGCATTTCAATAAGAAACAAAATGCTGAGTAACAACATGAAGTCAATCTGTTGCTTGCCAAGAGCTGGGAGGCTTGGGTGGTTTCCTAATCTTAAAGAGGCAGGAGGATATTAAGGCCCACCTCCCAAGGAAAACCCTGGATGGGTTTACAAACACAGAAAATGCTTTGTACTAATCCAAAGTGTGTAGGTATACCACATGCAATTACTATTAGTCACTCCCAAATCAGAAGAACTTACTATAGCCCTCAATTATTTTGCCTTTTTTCCATGACTGACTAATCTATCATTAACGGCTTACTCTTGTGAGAAATCTTTTTCTGCACTGTAGAACAGAAATAATTTCAGTCAGTTCTGGGGCAAAGAGGAAAAGTTGAAGAGATTTAGACAAGAAATGCCTCTACTACAAAGAATTTAGGAGTATAAGTGAATAAACAATCCAGTTACAAATAATGAGTTCTCGGTGTCCATGAAACAATAGGGCCCCGTGCCAGCTCAGATAGGTGAAATCCCAGTCTGACAAAAGGCTCCAGTCCCCCAAGGAGATCACTGGTAGGTTTGTCACAGCAGTATCACAGAGTCTCCACCAGCTCAGCTCTTATTCCACATCCCGAGGCTTTTTACCCAATCACTCATATCTGACTTGTTCTAGCAACAGGTACCAAATATTTGGGAGGCCTCATAGAGCCTGTAACTGAAGTGAACAGAAAAACCAGCAGCCAGAGATAACCATCCAAGGAGAACTGGGGCAATGCAGGAATTTTTTATTTTAACCTGCTTAAAATTCTCAAAATTTTAAAGTATGCTTATAAAAATAATATCTGGTCCTGATGGAAATTTTGGAAAAACAGAAATAAATAACATAGGAGGAAAAAAAGTCCTGCACTGACAAATAGTAGGTATATTTATTTACATTCTATGTTCTTCGTACACATGCGTGTATAAAATTGGGATCATACTGTATATACAAGGTTTTGTGTTAATTTTTATCTAACATTCTACTATAGTCATTTCCTATGTTATAAGCATTTTTGTAAACATTGCTTTTAATGGCTATATATTTTTCCCTATAGGTATGGCAATTTATTTCAATATTCTCCTTTTAGGGGTACTTAGATTATTTATATGTTTTAAAAATTATTATTATAAATAGTATTGCGATGAATATTCATACATATAAATATTTTACTACAATTTATTTCTTTAGGGTTCATGTCAAAAAGTAGCATTATTGGATCAAAGGATACTTTCTAATGTTTTAAAGTTATGAGCAGATAAATCATGCTGTGTCGGCAATATATTATGAAGTCTGAATATCTGATGTCTCTTTGAATCACTCTGTGGGTGCGTCAGGGAGTCATACCCTTACTTAAGTTGCCTTTTGTATATTTCACCTGTAGTCTCTGAGCTTCCTCATGCCCTTCCCCAAAGTCCAGTTTAGCCAGTGTTCTCCCATAGTTGATCATCATTTTCATTTGAAGGATTTTGAAACTATTGAACTCCTCGCTTCCCTCTTTTTCTTCCCAGACACCTTATAGCCAAATGATTTCAAGGAGTCATCCTTCTGAGCCATGAGACTCAGTTCTCTATTTACCTCTCTTACTCACTTGCCTACCTCTATACACACATTATCTGTCTTCTTTAAATATTGTGTATAGACTGACGACACTCAAATTTATATCTCTACCCCAGACTTTTCCCCCATATTCTGACTCGATATCCAACTGCCAACATGACATCTCTATTTGGCTGTCTAATAATCATCTTGAACTTAATATGTCTAAAACCAAACTGCTGGTCTTTTTCAAACCTGTTCATACAGTCTTTTGCACACAAGTTAATGGCAAAACCATTTTTTACCTTCTCATGCCAAAAAAAGTGGAGTCATTTTTGACTCCTCTCTCTCATATCCAATATCCAATCCATCAGCAAATATTTACATAATTTCTCGCCAGATTATTGTAATAATCTTGTTACTAGTCTCACTGCTTTTCAGCCTATTTCTCAATACAGGAGGCGGAATGATCCCATTAAAACATAAATCACATCATGTGATCTCTCTGCTGAAATCCACCAAAGGCTTTCAATTCACTTATAGTAAAAGACAAAGTTCTCATAATGACCGTACACAGTCTGCTTCCTCCCAGCCTCCTTACTCATCTCGCTTCTTGTCTTAATATTTTCTACTTTATTGCCTCTGCTGTACCCATACTAGCCTTCTTGCTGTTCTACGAACATACCAGGCCTTTCCCGCCTCAGGATCTACATACATCCCATAACTTCTACAGTCCTCCTAGATTTCTTCATGGCTCACTCACTACCTCCTTCAGGTCTTTACTGGTTCATCCTCTCATGTGACATTTCCCGACCATTTTAATTTAATTGCAAACTCTTGCCTCACTACTCCATATCTCTCTTTGTCCCTTATTTTTTTATATAATGCCTGTCACTCACCAGTAGCCTATATTTATTTGATTCATTGTCTCTCTCCCCTCAACTAAAAGAGAGGACTTTTGTCTGTTTTGTTCATTACTATATGCTCAACACCTCAGTTAGCACCTAGAACACAGTTGGTACTTCAAAAACACTTGCTGAATAAAGTAAAGACATGCTATAAAAAAAGTATGGGATCATGAGAAACTGATAGGCACCAAAGTGTCTCCACTCAGCATTCTGATTCTTGTTACAGAATCTGGGCCAAAAAAATACAAAAGAATCAGAATAATTGCAAGTGAAGCGAACCAGGCCAAGAGTCTTCAGATATTCTTAGGTATTTTTGTAAATGTTACATATTACGAGAATTCTTAATTACTGTACACTAAAGCAAATTGAAGGTTTTGATATGTTGGATTTTTCAAGTTTCTACTTGGTCACAGAATTTGGCAAGGGTCTCTGAAAATGGAGCCAATATCAAAAGGGAAACAAATGAAAGTAACATGGAATTGAGTGGCTTCTAAATTGCTTCTAAGGCACCTTATGATACTTCATGTAGACCTTCAACAGCTCTGAGTCAAGGAGTATTATTCCAGTCATAAATGTATTAAAGTTGAGGTTCAGGGAGAATAATTTCTCCAAAGTCATCCAGGTAGTAAGTGGCAGGCTTTTCACTACCTCGTTGACTAATCTAAGACTTGGAATCTAGTGCTAATATCTAAATTAGGTGACTTGAAAGACATCATTTATTATTTCAGCTTCAGCTATCTGCAAAACAATCTATGTTTACTTTGGACACATACCTTAGAGTAAACTGGGGTGACGATTTCAGGTTTTACTGGCTTTTGTTCACTTCTCAGCTCTTTCAGAACAGAAAAAATGTTCTAAATGTTAGGGTCCACTGTGGTTCTTGTGTTTCCTAGTTCAAATCTTAAAACCATCAAGCTAAACCACAACCATCACCACAACACAAAGCCTCCTGGACTTTTTCCCCAAGTGAAACAAAACTAGCTGTGAGAGGGTGTCAAGCAAGCTACAAATGGAACTCCTTACTGACTGTCCATGTGAAAGACTTTGTTTCAGGCAATCCTATGTTGCCAGCACAGTCACTTGTCAAAGACAATAGCTGTTGGCACAGCATTAATATGTGAAGATTGGGAGAGCTGCCAGTAAAAGCAAACTCTTTTGTGGTATGTGCAGTGTCGTTGTGGGCCATCAACTGAAGTTCACCATTGATGACCATCTGAATACTGCTTTTCACTGATAGTGCACCTAAATGGACAACTCAGCAGATGAGAGAATGAATTTCTAGGAATAGGCAACATAGTACAGTGGGAAAAAAAATTAGAATGAGGTGAAGAAACTCTAATTTTAACTCCAGTGTTGTGACATGTATACCTCCTTTAACTTCCCTGGGCCACATTTTCCTTATTTACTCACTCACCTAGTCGCACAGCTAGGCAAACAATAAATATTTATTAAATGCCAACTTGTTTTCAAGATTGGGTTAAATGATGTGAGCATTGCATGTTTCTGCTTTGTGTTTATTAGGAATAATAATAGTCTCATCTACCTCAAAGTGATGTAATGAAGAGAAAAACCCAGTTACTATGTTGGTAGAAATAGAAATAATTATGTTTGTCTTGCTTCATGGATCTATAATGAGAATTATATAATTATATGGCTATACTTTATGAATGTAAAGTATTATATAAATATGTAGGAAAATAGATACTTTAACTAGATGAAACTTATACCATTGCTGGATATTAGGGAGAGTGACATAGAGACAGAGATGGAGAAGCTAATGGGATCCAATGCCATTTTTTTCTTATTTTTTGTAAAAGTAAGACTTCCAAAACTAAAAATAGAAACTAGTATAAATAATTATCTTTATAGATTTTCACAGATAACAACCAAACCTGTGATTCAAATGCTACTCTTACATTATACTATTAGTAGTTTTAGATGTTCAATATTAGGACTGGAGGTCAGAATTTTTTTATTGTTAATGTATCAATTAAAATTAGGTTTGCCACACAGAAAAATGTACACTACTGGTGCCTAAAGCAAGCCAAAATTTTTTGTTTGTTTGTTTGTTTCCAGATAAAATAAGTCTGGAGAGAGACCATCTAGCTATGTCCATTGAAGGATGTCATATCCTATCATGTGGCTTTTATTATTAAGGCCATCTCAGGGCTGTTAAGAATTATGCTTTTTTTATCTTTGACAGAAAATAATCATGTGGCCACACAGCCACACAGGAGGCTGGGAAATGTAGTTTTTGCCTTGAGAGACTCTGATTGGCTAAAAACTGGGGTTCTGTTAAAGAGGAAAGAAAGACTGGATGTGAGGGTAGGCAACTAGAAGTCTCTTCCATGCATAATTTAAGAAAAAAAAATAACTCAATGGATAGAATTTCCTTGATTTAAAATTTTTCTCCATGACTGTTTCATACTTAAAAGTCATGCTCGTTTTTTTTTTTTATAATGTATTTGCATTTCATTTTATTCTGCAAAAAAAGCAACATGACTTTTAAGTGTTTCATCACAAAAATATATCTGAGCCACATTAACTCAAATCAAAGAATATATTGGAAATCTAGTCTAGGTACACAGACTCTATGAACTAAGCTGCCAGCTTCTCATTCCTCCAACAGCCTTTGCCCAAAAGCATTTATTTAGAAGCATATTGACTTGAACATCAGCATAAAATAAGGTATGCCCAAATTTTTTTCAATACAGAAGAATGTCTTCACACTGTGGCCACGGCATCTTTCTATATCTTTCCTCAAATTCCTAGCAACACAATTTTGCTGTGAGTGAAATTCCCTGAGTGTTTGGTGTTGACCTTTTCCATATGAATATTTGTGGGTCTTTCTGTTCTTTTACAATTTGCCTTCTTAAGATTTAAATAACTCCGAGCACAGTTCCTGAGGGGCTTATTTCCTAACCTAAAGAGCGTGGCAAACCAACTGGATTATGAAAGAGCAGGGGAGCATCCCAATCTGTCCACATTGTTAGAGGAAGTGTCTTCTGCATGCCACAATACTGGGGTGGCAGCCAAATGAGAAATATAAGCCCTGGATTCCAAAGCAAAGTTTTTATTTCTTTAAAAACAACTATCACTATGTGACATAAGCTTAATTTAGATCCATTTTGGGCGTCGCAAGCAATAATATAATTCCCGGATGAAATGAAGTTCAGAGAAATTTGAAAAACTTAGTATGTTATGTAACTTTGGACAAATCACTTACACCAAATTGTTGCTATTTTACAAATAACAATAATGGTTATATTAGATTATTAATACAATAATCCCTCCAAATATTACAATACTATTAAATAAATATAAGAAATATAACTACTAGTTATTCGGTCAAAGGATTTTGTCACTGACTGTTTAGTTACTTTTAGCAAGACTCTTACTAGCAGGGGGTGGGGGGATCAGTATGTTACTCAGTCTAATGAGGGAATAGAACTCCATAATCTATAATAGCCTAGTGGGTAGAATGTCTTTAATATTCTACCATTTTAGACCTTATTATCTCTAGATTCCTTTTTCCTCCTTTGGGTCACTCCTTAATTCCAGGCGTTATACTGCTCATTGTCTCTCCCTCTAAAAGTTGGCAAAGGAAAATAACAGCAATTCTGGTAAACAGAGCAAATATAAATGGAAATGAGCCAGAGGTAGCTCATTATGTTCAATTTGTATATATACTGAATACACACACACACACACACACACACACACACACACACACACACACACTCAGTAAAATGTCGTATGTTGGTCAAATGGCATAACAACTTGGGAGGCAAGATATAATGGCAGCTAGAACATATACTCTGAAGATAAAAGTGGGGAATTCATATCTTGAGACTATTCTGTACTGGCCACTTGACCCTTAACAAATCATAAAACCTCAGAGGCTTCATCTAGAAACTGAAGGTGGAAATAATATATACTTTTTTAAGATTTGTGAGAATTAAACAATATTACCCATATTGTTAGCAGTGTACTAAATGTTACCTATTGCTATTAACCAACACCATTACGAGATATCTCTATATATCAACAACAACAGAATTCTCTAAATTTGAAGGTCCATTTATTTCTAGCAATATTTCATCCAATGCAAATCTAGTACAATAGAACATCCCTGGAATGACTATAATAGATCTAAGACTGTTTCTGGGTCATATCAATAAAAAAATTGAGACTTCATTATCTATTTTTAAATGTGTTATTTAACCCGTAGTTCACTCTGAGTCCCTCACTACTTTTATTTTGTCCTCCTCTGGTGTCTTTTACAGGTTTGTGGCTTTGAGGCTTTGCTCGCTTCCCAATTTACATTTCAGTTTCATCAGCACTCCTGTTTCCTGTTTTGTCCCTGTCTAGGCTGCTTGTTTTTTATCTCTCACTCCTTCCCCTTCCTCTTCAGAAGACATCATCATTTCCAGTAGGGATGAGCAAAGCCACCAACTTCTCTGGCTATAGCTTTTCCTCTTCTTTCTTTTTCTTTTTTTAACCTCCTTTGAACCTTCCTAAGCTTCCTGTAATGACTATGTCTCTGTTTCAGCTATTTCAGTATTTTTGTGGCTTTTGGTTTTGATCTGGATTCACGTCTTCTACCCAAAACCATCTCAAACAAGTAGTTTGAGGTTTTTGCTGGAAGGTAATTTGAATTTGTTTACATAGCCACCAACTCCTAATTTAGATGTCATGAGATTTCTAGAGTGAAGGAGTAAACTTCCCAGATTACCTTTCCTTTATTATCACTGAGCTGTGTTATTAGTTGGGATGGGCTATTTTGTTTATGAGTCAATCTTGTTTCTTATAATTCTAAATAATTACTGCTAAATCAAGAGAATTAGGAAAGTCTTTCATTTCAGGAGGATTGATGGAAAGTTAACTAAAGTCAATCATAGACATGACTATCTCTACATGATTTGATATACCTACATCAATAAGAACAATCACACTAACATGCACATGTGCATGCACATACGCAGAAACATATGCTTATTCCATTGGCATCTTTTCTGCAGGGAAGCCACAATTACAAACAATGTGAACAAAATAACTCAGTTGACATGGCAGATGACAGATGACCTCTTCTTTTCTTTTTCTTTTATTTTCGGTCACCATTGTTTAAGTGAAGAGTGAAAAAGTCCAAGATGTTTCTCAGGTTGCCCTCAAATTATTGGGCTCCGAGGGGTGCCCAATATTCAACAAATATTCACTGGGCAACTACTATGCTCCAGATACTCACGGTATAGCTGTGATCAAAATTGACCAGACCCCTGCCATCCAGAATCTTCTTTTCAGGCGGATGATTATCTGTCAGGATCAGACATCCTGCTCATTTGACAAAAACCTAATTTGGTTTGAGATTTCAAGAAAAGAACATTAAGGCAAGAGCAGAGACAGTTTATCACATGCTCTACCATGTGGTTTACTAAAAGACCAAATGTAATACAGACTGGGGTATTGCTCACTCTTCCTTCCTGTTTCTGTTAGTCAAAACTCACAGGAACATTTCAGAAGCTAGATATTTTATTTCCTACCAAGTTAAGACTTTTGCTATGTTTTTTTTTTTATTATTATTATTCTCATCAAATGTGAGGGACTTTCCCTTATGTAATAACATCCCTGACAACCCTGAGTAGAACTCATCTTGCCTTAATTTTCTCCTGGAGGCAAGATTAGGGAAAGTCCTTATGTAATTTTCTCCTGGAGGCAAGTTCCTCAAAAGAACTTTATTTGCTTGGTAACATCAACTGTTTAGACTGACTGAGATATTTACTGGAAAATGCCACCCATTAAAAGCAATTGGTTCTTTATTGTATCTCCATTGTAGTCTTATTATCTTTTTATTTACAAGGTAAAGAAAAAATATAAACGAAGTATTTGCTATTCATGTCTTTCATTTATTTGTATGCGATTAGGTTTTTGTAGTGTACTTACAGATATATACACTTTTAAAATCTTTTAAATATTATGTGGTCTGTATGAAGTAAGGATGTAGGAGTGTGTTGCCTTTTGTTTATAGGTAGTTGTGTTTCTAAAAATCCAGTATTTTCTAAGATCTCTTACTGTTCTTGTGTTCAACTAACAGAAATTAGAAATATAAAGATTGTGGGAGTATAAAATGAATGCTTGCAATGTTTGTCATTTTTTTAGACTCTATTTCTGTGACTCTTGAATTTTTTCTAAGATGACTTCATGTAAAAGCTAAGGCCAAGCCAGAGCCCTTGTTGTAAACAAGTGACAAGGGACACGATAGCACATAATGAATACAAGCTGGTCTATCAGCAGCATATTGTGTGGATAAAAAGTAAAAAGCTAATTCTGAATACAAAGAAAATGAATAAAGGCTCTTGCCACTAAGAAAATTGAAAGAATATTTTTGAAAGGCAGAGTCATTCCATGCAGCTGGACCTATACTCTCCCCCAGAACACTAACTCCATGTGGTTAGTAAACTTGGCTCTTACCCTCGTGGCTCATACTCAATTCTCCTTTTCGGTAAGAGTTGGGAGGAGCTGGAGAATAGGAGTTAAGAGACTGCTTGGGTTCAAGTCCTCACTTCACCTCTTATTTCTTATGTCTGTTCTTAATAATCTGAGCACTGAATAACAGTACTTGCCTCATAAGGTTGTTATGAAGTTTTAATGAGATAATCCATGTAACGCATACTGCTTATCTGGCACATAGTAATAAATGAGAGATGATGATGATAATGATGATGGTGATAATAGTAGTGGTGGTGCCCAGGAAGATACCAGGCTGAACGCACCTAGAATGACCTCAGTAGGTTACTGGAAGTCAGGAATCAGAAGTCTGAACCAGGCAACAAGCTTCAGATGGCAGTTAGACAACTGATGGATAAATTGGCAGGGATTAGTAAGAAAGATACAGGGCAGCACCTATAAAACCAAGAAGAATAAGGGTGCTCTTTTGTCTCCTGTGAATCCAACTACACAAGGGCCCAGACCTCAGCCAAAAAGACCCGGCTAGCATGGGGAAAGGTTTTTTTAGTTTTCTGTTTGTTTGTCTGGTTTGGAATATTCCTGAGGAGCAATGTTATGGTTTTTGTTCTTTTAATCTCTGCTTCTGTATAATGAAAGGAAAAACAGCACTCTAGCAGTCCTCTATAAAACCATACACATACATGATTAAACAAGGAGACCCTGTGTAGAATAATGGGGATGACAGATCTCATCCTACCAAGGCGCCAAGGTAATAATTTCCCTTCTAAACCTGTTACAGCTAAATAAGCTATAAAATACATTGCTATAAAATGAGCCATTTATTTGAAAATCCCACTGCATATTGTTTGTATAATTACCACGTTGGTAATTAAAAAGTAAAAAGTTGCCAAGAATCAAGAAATAATTGTGAGTACCTATTGTGTGCAAGGTATTATTAAATGATGACAAAATCATGCTATTTTGTTACTTTATGCATAGATTTACATTGCCTAGTCAATGTCTAACTAATATCTTTAACCTTAATGAAAAATAATAACCCAGAATCTCCTACTGGGAATATAGTAGCATATTTTCATGATTTCATAGCATTTTAAAGCCAAAGGACTCTGAGAATGAAAATCAATGCCTTGACTTTCTTCAAAATGCTAGTTAATTTCCTAAGAGATTTTTGAAATTTTTAAAATACTATTTAAAAAATATTTTATAAAAGAGATTATTTAGTCAAATAGATCAACTGGGTCATTGACTCCCCCACTTATTATAAGAATTTATTTATCCTAGCAATGTCAATTTTAGGAAGCACAGAATAGAAATTCAGATGACTGATTTAGCGACTAATTCAAGGTGAATGGCATGAATTATCCTTTAGAATGAGATGATAATCAGTAGGGCATCTAAAGAAATCAAGCTTAGCATTTGACCTGGTTAATTATTTCTGTTCCTAGCTGAAAAATAGTTTCTGAATTCTGCCTGGCTTGTCTTGTGGTAGACAACTGTTAAAACAGAAAGAAGTGGTGATGTGCTTTTGTTCAGTATGGGCTCATAGGGAAAGTCCTTATAATATTTTCAAGTGGTTGCTATGGAAGCAGCCAACAGCGAGCTCAGCTAATAAATTTGGGCTGACATCGTCGTGGGATGGTACTATAGCAGAAATTAATAGACAACCGAGTGTTGGAATTATGCAGTGGAGGAAAAGTAAAGCAGATAGACAACAGCAAAGTTTGCCAAATAGAAAATCACAAAATGCACACAAAAAAGGTATGGTTTTCAATCTTCACAAGGTATTTACAAATACCAGTGAATGAGATGTGCCCATTACTTCTCCATGTACTCTACCAAAGCAGATATCCCAGAGAGAGCAATTTACCTGCACATTGCAGCCAGGGCATAAAAGAAAGCTGGTTAAACTATTTGGAATTTTAGCTAAGCTTTGAAAAACTAAATTCCAGGCTTGTTAGATTCCTGGAGTTTTTGAGTCTCCACTGTAGAACTTCTGAAAATAATCAGGAGTTCAATGGAAAGAGTTAAAGAACAAACTGCCTTCATTTGTTTAAATGGGCAATGAAGTAACAATAACAGTCATCATTAGCTATCTCACTAGACAGAACTTTTTTTTCCTGTTCAGAGATTCCTGTTTGCTGTTTGTCTAAGCAGGGAGGAAAGTCATCCTTCAAATTCTGCAACGACAGATTGCAAGCTAAGGCTTTTCTCTGCTTTGTTTAATTTTCCTGAAATGTCCTTTTTCCAGAAATGATTTATTGGTGACCTAGCATGCTTTTCTTCTTACTCAACACTCTCCTGGGGATGTAGTTAAAACACCACTTAGTTGTAATTCTCCTGGGTGGGGAAGTGGCGGGTGGAGGCAAAGAAACCAAAGCCCAGATTTGAGCAACTGTGGGCTGTTGACTTTATACTAGTCTTTCATAAAGGGAACCCTCAAAACACCGTGGCCACTCAGCATACAGTGTGCATTTCATCTAAGCCCAACTGGCTTTGTGCTTGCCTTTCTTCAGCCTAGAATAATCCTAACCAGCAATGTCTTTGTGTCATGGTGCAGAAATTTGGCAAGTACACATGAGGATCATGCTGAAGTATAACTACTGAGAGGAGGAGGGAATCAGAGAGGGAAGTAAAGCCCTGCACAGTGGCTAGTGGTTCTCTCTCCTGACATTTGTTCCAACAGAGGTCAATCATTGTGCACTGTCTCTGTGAAGTGAATACAACATATTTTTTTTTTGAGTAAAATTGAGATTTATTTTGGTAGCAAAGTATATGAAAAATAAATGCCCTCTGTACTTAATTTCATTGTTTTTATTTAAATGCTTCCAGAAACATTCTTTTATGAGGAGGAAAATGACATAATAGGTCTCCAAAGAAACTGTTTTAATGATAGAAATATTCAATATCAAATGCACTAGAATGACTAGACTATGTTACCAAAGTTTTAAAAAATTCTTATATGTTATAAACTTTGTTGATTGCCTAGTTGGCAAAATATTTTCCCCTTTCTTCTAAAGAACATCAATTTTGCTTTCCTTTCCTAGCCAAGTGCCCAGAGAAGGTTCATCTCAGCTCCAGAGAAAAGTCTGATTGGTCTGGGTAATGCTATCCCTCTGTCAGTCAACCACTCAGGAACAGGTGTGATTCAGCTCTAGCCAATAAGATGTAAGCAGAAGTTTGTTGGAGGATTCTGGGAAACTACTCCTTGTCATTCAGAGAACCACAGGAATCCAACTTTTTCCAACCACAAGGATCCTTGAATAGAAAAAAGGAAATACATTCTCCTGGTTGTTCTTTCAATCACCTTATATCCTCAAGAGAAACAAAACTGAGGCCAAAGCTATGGATTGTCCTTATGGCATCACTGAGCCAGTGGATCAATCAATAAATGTCTTTGCTAGTTAAGCCATTCAAGTCAAGCTTATGTTACTGGTAGCCAAAGGCATAATTTTAAAACAGAGGGATTCTATCTGCCAAGACTCTTCGTATATGTTATTTCTCTCTACTCTTTTCTCCTTCTTTTCCTCTCTTTTTCACATTATCCCATTCTGACACTTTTCCCTCTCTCTTGTGCCCTTTGTCCCACCAGTGGTACCCATAGGTCTATCTTAGTCACAGCCAGGATCAAAGAGTAGGGTCACCACTAAGCATAACTCTGGATTAGGTGAAGTTTTACAACTATGTCCTCCTTCAATTTTGTCCATGAACACCCTTGCCTCCCAGCAACTCCCTCTAGTGCTCCGCCACATATAACAAAGGCTGCATGCTCTAAGATGTCCACCCCCAAACTATATTTTCATTGAAATGCCTTTGGGAGATAATGCCTTAATCTAGTAACTTTCAAATCTTTTTTTGACTATAACCCACACCGAGTATCAATACTCAGTATACACATAACATACACATAAAACACTGAAACAGAAGTTTTATGAAGCATACTTACCTTTGCATCTGTAATGCATTCTGACATTTTCTATTCTGTTCTATTTCACTTTTAAAAATTGTTTGTCTCTACTGACGAAATTGATTTCACGAATGGGTTGTGACAACCAAAAACATTGCCTCAATCCGCAGCGGAAACTCTGATGGGCTTAAGGAAATCTTTGAAGGTAGTTAAGAACTTCCTTAAACTTGAATAAAATGGCAGCCAACACAAAGCAGAAGGAATTCTGTCTGTGTGAGTATACGTACTATTTTTTTTTTTTCTTAAAAAGCAAAGAATGAAACTTAGTGTATGAATGCTGACAACTGATATGGTCATAGTAATTTGGGGAAATCTTTCTGAAATGACAAATATATTTGACAAACACCTAGTGGTTATTTATGAACAGTAGAAATGTTTTCTTTAAAAGCTATTGGTGTTCCTGAGTCAATTTATTGATTGAATTTTTATATTTGACTGTTTATGGCTTATTAAATAAATCTACTTGATCATTCATTTGGCAGCTTTACTACTTTTTTAAAAGCTAAGAATTTTATAATGACAGATTATCTGTAAGAACCATTTTTGTACTATTGGAGTGTGGCCAAAACATGTTGGCCTTCCTGCTGATGACTAGTTGTTATCAGCTATAACCACTCTTACAGCCTTACCATACAAAGGCCATACATATATAGAGTCCCCAGAATGCTTGAGGAGGACATGATATCTAGGAAAGCTCTGTATACACTTATAAAGTAGTAGGTAAATATAAAATATTTATATTATTATTCTGAACTTTTAAAGTAAGAAAATTTCTTTGCCTAAGAAGTCACTTATGAATTTTCATATTTTTATTAGTGGTACTGAATCCTATGAATTTTTGCCACAACTCTAATTAATACACACACACACACACATACACAAACTCTCTTGATTTTTAAGCCTATATTCAATACAAGGCAGGTTGGTTGATTACCTACAAGCTTAAGCTCTTCCTTATAGGATATATTTCTGCTACATATAATTATGTTTATAACGTGATATATCCAGAATTGTTAAGTGATGTAATATAGCCTTAGTAATAATTAAGATGAGGTTTTAGAGACAGATGAATTCCAAATGCAGTTTTACCTCTTAATAACTCTGTGAACTCAGGTGAGTTACTTGGGTCTGACCTTCCTCATCTATTAAAGGGGGATAATCTAATTCACTTTCCAAGGTTGTTATAGGATTGAGTTTATCTCTACCCATTAAATTAAGTTCATAATTCATTAATGGATCATGACTACCAAAACACAGCCCAAACCCACAGCACAAATTCTGATATTAAGAATTATGGGCACATGATAAATTTGCAGTATGTAGGGTGTGTGCATGCGTGCGTGCATGCGTGTGTGTGTGTGAAGCATTTAGCAGCGATGAAGCAAAAGCTTAAAAAAATGGTAGCTATTTACAATAATGGCTAATGATAACTGTGAAGTTTTTATCTCATAAATCCATCACAGTGAAGAAATGCAGAAATCTAGGATGTGGTACTTCTTGCTCTGTCTAGTGCTGAGAGTTCCCTCCACCGCTTCCCAAATCATGCATGTATTTACCTAAAGATCTATGTCATGGGTCATGGTGCTTAGATTGTGGAATCACACTGCATTACAAATTCATAAATCTCCAAAGAGTGTGTATGTGTGTGTGTGTGTACACACAGGGTGCTGGCTTCTCTCTTCTTGCTACAGGAACATCCTTAAAAATAAATTTACTGAAAAGTAATGACAGGAAACTTCACAAATCAAAAGAAGATGTCAGGAAGTACAGGATGTGAGGTTGTTTTCATTTCCTTCAGTTTTTTTTATTAATCGTATATGTATATAACTTCAAAAAGCAGAAAAGTTCATGATTTCTTCTCCTTAAGTTCAGGTTTATAAAATAAAAAAGCTGTGACAAAAAAGAACCAGTTTAATACTTTCGATATTATAAACTGTATTTGTTTCTGATCCTACATTATTGGACAACTGCATAGGGCTCGTCACACTTATTCTCATTCATTTAAAAAACTTGCATTCTCAGGCACTTCATACCATATATGAAAAGGGTATAAAAGCAGAGTACTTTGAAGTAGAAATTGATAGGGATTTTTTTTTTTTAAATTCTGGTCGTTAGTTTTTTTTTCCTCAGAAAACAGCTTTCAAACATGAGAGCCTGGGCAAATAAACGAATGCTCAAAACTGAAAACACGCGTCTCCTTTAAAAATCAAGGCTATAGAAATATTAGTACTTTCAATGCCTTAGTCATGGGAAAGATGAACGCTCTGTGTTTTTTTGTATACTTGGAAAATGAACATGTTCACCGCAGATTTTTCTCCGTGAAACGGGGATCTGCATCCCGCAGTAGTTACCCAACAGCACATTTTCTCTTGGATGTTAAAACACAATTTATCTACAAACGAATTTCTAGAGTTCCTATTTGGCTTGAAGCCAAAACAAACAAACAAAAATATTTTGCAGTCTTCTGCTTTGCTGAACAGATTATATACGAAGGTTGTGGGTGGGCTTGTCTTCATTAGTGTACTTGACTTATTAACACTTTGGGACACAACAAATAGAGTGCAGTTCCTCTTTTAAAAATTTATAATCAAAGTCGAATAGTTCAAAAGGGCATAATTTAACTCTATTCAGAGAGTTTAAGATTTGAGAGGCAGGAAGTTGCTTGATATTAAACATAGCCACTCCTTAAATTCTTAATAAAATTCTCTATGAAAGTATATAGAGGACATATATTGTTTTCATCTGCCCAGCATCTCTTGCTTGGGGAAAACACCACTCCCCACTTCCACCTGGTTTGAGAGGAGCTACCAATCACTGTACCCTACCCCCACATGGGACACAGGTCTGGCCAATGTTAAAATTCTCTTTTTCTGAAATTAAGATACTGATGTTGCAACAGATCTGCTTCGTTTCCCCTGGGATGCCAAGGTAGGGCAGAGATCACAGAGTTCCCAGCTGCCTTCTTATCCATGCACAGAGGGGGCAGAGGAGGCCCATCCGCCAAGGAAGAATATGACACTAAATGTGTACAGAGTTGAGATACAGGGACACATGGTTCTTGCCCTCATAGAGCTTATACCCTGGTTGGGAAAATAAACATTATGCACACATACACACACACACATACACCCACACATTCTATTTGAATATATATTCATTTTTTTATAGAGGAAAAGAATAGGATGCTGAGAAACAGCATTAGAGGTGAATGAGGTAGAGGTCTACAGTGTCATTTGAGTAATACTTATAGAAGATGGAGGGCATGGATGGAAGTTTGGAAGTGTAGATGAGGTGGCATGGTGAAAATAGAGGAAACACCACTCACAGTCTGGAGATCAGGAGCCTCATCCTACCTCCATCAAAAATTGTGAGAGCTTTCCTCCACAGCAAGGATTCTTCAAGGGTTATAACAAAAATCAGATGAGAAAATATGGCTGATGCACATCGGGAAAGCAGTGTAGTATAAATTCCAGTGTGCATGTAACATGGAAGACTAGCAGGACAACCTGGTGCTTCTATTAGGAAACCTGGATGTGGTTCCATGGTCAGGGAGGCACCGAGGAGGCCAAAGCAGGAAAACACATGTGAAGGTTATTGGCTCACTACTAGTCACTTGAGAGGGCTTGCACATACAAAGGACATGCAACATAATCTTTTAAAAATTATTTATTCTATCTTTCGGTATGTTGATGAGTATGTGTTAGTTAATAATGTCCAACATTCATTTTTTCAGCAATATTCTGAGGAAACGGTCCTTCAATAATGCTTAACATAATAGCTTTACTTTAAAACCACTTCAAGTATTTTTGCTTTCCATTTCCCGTGTGGCTCTTGTACCCTCTTTACAAATCACTTTTAGGTCATTTTTAAAAGAAATGCAATAAAAAAAAAAAAAAGAGGCACCACTATTTCTCTAACTCTTAAGTTAATTTTTAAAAGTTGGATTATAAAAAGAATACACTTACATTGTGAAAACTTTGAGCAGTACAGAAGGGCCTAAAGTGAAAGATTTCTCTCCCAAATGCTCCTACTCTCCTTGCCCAGAGGTAACTAATCTTAACAGCTTACTCTAAATCTTTCTACAACTTTCTTTATCTGTATAGTCAGCTGAGTCTTGAAAGCTGAACATCAATCACTTGACAGTCAACAAAAGGAAAATTATTTCTACAAGAGGAAGAACAGCAAGAGAGGGTATAGTCATAGGTGTAATTGATTTCTAGTTCACATATATAAATTCTCTGCTAAATTAAGTATAATTTGGCCTGTAATCACATCAGTAACAGGTTCAGGTAACTTCTGAACCCCTCCTCCATGGGTCAAACAAGCAAACCAGGATGGTGTCAGGGCAGAAAAATAGAATAGAGGTATGAATTTGCTTCTTTGGCTACTTACAGCTATGTAATATGGTCCCTGCCTTCTGCCACTCTGGGGTTCTCCTCCCTCAGTGTGCCATCTGGGTGAAAGCTTCACCCTGAAGCTAGGAAGGTCCCTGCCTTCATTCCCTTCCTGTCTGGAATATCTTACAACACCAATCTTTTTTGAGAAAAGATGTCAGTATGCTTGCTGTCAGTATGCTAGTCTTTTTTTTTTTTTTTTTAACTTCTTCAAAGTTTCTCCTTTTTTTCAAAAGGGAAGGCAAAGAGGCATTAAACAGTGTGACCTACTGGGAAAACTAGTATTTCAGCCTGGTAGAAGGGTTCCTTGGAGGATAGGAAGTAGAGAAGAGTATAGCTAGGGGGACAAATAAGGACCTGATTAGAAGTGTTTTCATGGTATTCTAATGTGTTTACATTTATCTAGGCATTGAAAGGAGGGGATCATTGAAGTCTTTAAATGGAGCAGGGACAGAAATCAGATTTTCCTTTGAAAAGAAAGTGGTGCCAGCAGGGATATAGGTTGAAGGAAACAAGGCTGGAGACAGTGATACCAGTTAGGAGAACAGGGCAATAGTTGAAGAAAAAGACGTCGTGGACTCAGCATCTTAATCCTCTCTTGTATCTAAGGGAGTTTCCATTCTATTGGCTAATGATTTGGATCACAGGTCAATCTCCTACCATTAAAGATAAAAACGAGCAAACAAAACTGATAGGTGCATTCCTAGATTTCCTTGAAGCTAGAGTTAAGACTCAGGTAGACCATAATTCATTCTCATAGTGCTGGTAGAAGCAGTAACAACAATGATTCCAGGTTGGCATCCAGCGGGGGTGGCATCCAGAGTCTGCTGGTGGCAGCAGTAGCGTATTTGATACAGGGGTTCAATATGATGATATCTGGCTGTAGCTCTGGCTGCCTGAACTCTCTTTGTTCCTGCCCATTTTCCAAGTCTGAGTTTTCAGATCTCTGAGCAAGTTTTATTCTATTTTTAATATAATCCTCTGAGAAGGTAAGGCAGGTGTTACTATTCTCATTAAGGTGAGGAGACTGAAACTCTGAAATAAGAGGTGATTCAATTAAATCAAAAGCTAAGTGGCATACCCAGGATTGGATCCAAGTCTTTACAACAGGGCTCAGTACTCTTTCGTCTACTCCCTTGCTTATCAAACTTAGTAGCTCATAACCCCTGGTGTAAGTGGCAAAGGGAAGGGAAGTGCTAGAAACTACAGTTTAGTCATGGCACAGTTTTCCGGAGCTATGTAGAAGTATTATTACAATTAAGTTACTTAAAACAATATATAATGGAGTAAAACGCAAATTTCAGGTACAATAAGCAAATTCAAATAAAATTTACCTTGGTAGGAATTGAGCATCTGGATTCTCCAGAAATGGAAAAGGATTCATCTCTGTACCATGTACTTTGGTAGAAATCTATGAGAAGTCTGAAATGAAACATCAGCCAATCCTTAGGCTAGTGTTGCAGTTAGCTAAATTTAATTTAGTAAACACCATATTTAACCCCACATATTTGATTGATATGTGTGTATATTTATATATTTATAAGCATTTATATATATAAAATAACTTCATTCATATATGTTCTTAAGGCCCAGAAGTCCAGAACATCCTAATAAATGCGCAATGAAATTTATTTGACTAAAGATTGGTGAGATGTAGATGCTAATTAACACTACTAAAAATAATTGAAACAGTGGTAAATACTCTACTGAAAAGAAATAAAATGGAAGATGTTTCTTTCATATCTACATGTTATACCGAAATAACTATTTGTCATCTGAAGATAATTATGTGCAATGATTTCAGAGTGAGGAAACAAACTCATGTTTCAATGAAAGGGTAAAGTAGATATGAATCATAATTATTCTAAATTATAGTTATTAACATTTTTTAAATTCAAAACATTTCAATTCTATAGCTTAGGCAATGAGTCTAGTCCAAGCAGCATTGACTAAATACTATTATTTTCAGATGTTCTAAGTATACCAGATTACATCTGACCACAAACTATTTCTCTGGATTATTATTACATATTGCCCATTTATTCTTTCTACTATTCATTCAGACATTGCTAGGTCTTGAGGCAAGAATAAACACAATAGTGACATATAAATAAAGAATTATAATATGATGTGATATATAATAAAAGAAGTGCATACGAGGCACAATATAAGCTTCAAAAAATAAACTCTATCTACAGGATTCACTGAAGGATTAATTCCTACACTCAAGGTTGAATCTTAAATGATAAATACAAGAGCAGTGGACAACATGATTAAAAATGGTAAAAGTAAGCAGAGAATAGCATTTTGACAGAGGAAGCACATATTCAAGGACATGGAAGCACGAAATAGTTAATGAGCTCGAAAATTTTTTGTCTTTATAAAACCTAACATTGAAAGGTTATGGTGGAATAGAAGTTAGGCAAAAAGAGAACAGATTATGTGAAGGATCTTTAATAATCGTGCTATGTTGGCTTTACTTAATAGATGTGAGAAAAAAAGTAAGAGTTTCAGGCAAAAGCATAGAGAATATTTACCCTTTGGAAAAATTACTGTAAAGATACTGTGGAGAATAGCTTGAAGAGGAAAGAGACGAAGGCAGAGAGTCCAGATGAGAATTATGAAGACATATGCAAATTGAGATGAAGAGATGGGAACTACGTAAAAATATCTAGGTAATAGAACCACAGAAATTGATGATAAATTGGACATGAAGGGTAAAAAAATGGTGAAGACTTAGACTACTAGGTGATTATCAGGCCAAAAAATAAAATTGAAAATACAGAGGAAAAAGGTTTGGGAAAAATTAAAAATAAGCTCAGTTGTGGGAAGAATATGTGTTATCCATAAATTATGGGCAAATAGAGCTATTGCACAGGCAATGGTATATATGGAAGATGTCAGGCCCATCTATACTATTTAAGTCATCAATTACACAGGTAGTGATGATAACTATGTAAGTGAATGAGATTGTCCAATAAGAAAAAAGTATTCTAAAGGAATATTATGTATATGCTTGAAGTGTCATTAGTAGTCATCATGTCTTCATCAATAATAATTATTGGAATGTGTCTTCTCTTTCGTGTCTAGGAATGTGCATCATGATATATGACAGAAGGAATGCTGGGCTGGGGAGCGAGAGACTTGGCTCCCAATCCTGGTTCTCTTAGGAAATTACTGCATGATGTTGGGCAAATCATTTAACTATTCCCTTCCTTGGTTTCTTTATCCGTGAAATGAGGAGGCTGGATTAGATGAGCTCTAACACACTATAATTTCTTAACCAGTTCCCCAAGTCTCATGCTTTTCCCTTATGGGCTCTGATGAAGTTGCCAATGAAACCTGAAATAACTGAAAAATAGGCATTGAGGGAGAAATTTGGCCTAGTAAGAGGCACGAACTATATAATTTTCTCCTGGATAATGGAAAGCTGACTTTGAAAAATATTTTTTTATAATTTGGGAGCAGTTTTTGTAGATTTATGAAAATACAGGGCTCTTTATTGAAAGGGGGTGATACTTGGTTACAAATATTTGGGTTTTGATTGAATGACTTTCGGTTTTAATTTTTGGAAAAATAAGGTTGCCCCATTTTAAAGTCACCTATGCGCAGCTTCATTGCATTAGGAATTATGTAATAGGACTGATAAGATTTGTCCATCTGGCTAATTATGACTGCCTACAAGTAACATAGGATAGAAAAAAAAAGGTTTTCCTATTATGTTCCCCAAAATGTGAGCTACTATAAGCACCACAGAAACAGTCTGTAGTTCAATTAACAAACAAAACATCTGTGAAGATATTCACTAGCTGTGTTGTAGTATATGGGAAAGATAGTTTTTGTAAAGTTATTTTGCAATTTTAATTGAGCTACAGTCTGGCAGTACCCTTATACTAAGCCTCCAAATTATAATTCCTCTCTCAATATCAGAGCATTATCTTGTGAGGAGACCCAAGTACACTGTGATTCACAGTGATCATGGTACCAGAAGCCTCAGAACATAGAACTTTGCACTGTAAAGAGAATCC
Organism: Rousettus aegyptiacus; assembly: GCF_014176215.1. Taxonomy (NCBI): domain Eukaryota; kingdom Metazoa; phylum Chordata; class Mammalia; order Chiroptera; family Pteropodidae; genus Rousettus; species Rousettus aegyptiacus. The sequence continues at coordinate 47,480,689 of NW_023416285.1, read as the reverse complement.
TGGGCCAAAAGAGTAGGATTTGTTTAATCTAATCAGAGTTTGTGAAAATGTTTAAAAATAAAAAGCAAAGTGGAAAGCTAAAGAGTTAATAAACAAAAAAACATAAATATATATAGAGACTACACACACACACACACACACACACACACACACACACACAGAATCAATTAAAAGAATAGGATACCAAAGCAATGCCTAAAAGACATAACACTTGGGAATAAACATAATGAGAAATGTACAAGAACTATATGAAGAAAACTGCATGATTTGAAAGATGTCAAATAAATGAAAGACATGTTTTATAAAGATATCCAAGATAAAGGATTAAATGAGGGGCAGAACAGCCTGTAAAGTATTCTTTTCATATAGAAAAGAAAAATAAGAACCTACATTTTTTATATGTATATAAAGAAACTCAGAAAAGATTTATAGGAAATAACCTATGGAGGGTATGGAAAAGGAGCGAATAAGATACAAGCATAGAGAGATTTTTCATACCCATTACAGAGCACTTCCTCATTCAATTTTATAGCTATCCATTCTATGGTTGTACAATAATCTGACTTCTGTTAATGATTTTTAGATTGTTTTAGTCATTTGCTTTTACAATCAATTCTGCAATTAATCATGTAAATGATTACCTTTTCAAAAAACTAAGTTTTAAACCGTAGAAAACCTTTCCACAAAAAAATCCAAAATAAAAAGCAAACACTTTCAAAAGAAAACTCTGGCTTTTTCTGTACAAACAGTGAAGATCAAAATGGCAAGTCTTAGGAGTAACATGTACAGGATGAATAGTCACTCTCCTTTCTTTCTCCCCCTCCCATCCACATACAACAATCCAAACTATACCAGCAATCTTGCTTATGAATGAAGAAGTAAGTATCCATATGTCATAGGTGCATTGAAAAACCATCTGAGCAGATGAGAAACGAGCTAGATGATAACTTCCATGCAAGTGGGCACAAGGCTCAAAAGTCATTCTAGTTAATTGGCTGTCATTCTCACAGCGTCTCTTGCCATGGTAGCTACTTTGCTAGACTGAGAGGTGTGGTGAGATATTTTATTAAAATACTAGTTTGTGTTGGTTCAGTTTTTGCTCCCTTATCTCAAAAGTGGTTTGTAGCTGAACAGAAAGCAGGAGCTTTCCTGAGGAAAGGCACTCCACTTATTTGTAAAAACTTTGACTCACAGATGAGATTGTAATAGATGTCCTGCATGGAGGAAAGAGAAAGCGGAGAGCCTTTGAAAGTGGTCAGAGGAGAAAAAACAAGCTGATTATGGAATCTGAGAGTCCATGGAGATGGTAGGTGACAAAAAAGAGAACTTAATCCTCACTGATGTTCATCTGCCTCGACATGTTTTTCTTTCACCTTTGCCTAATGTCTTACAAGTTCCATTTAATGACACTTCCTCCAGGAAGTCTTCCTTGATTGCCCTAGACAAAAATGATCTCTCCTTCTAAATCTGTAGGGCACTTGTCAGTACTTTTTATCCAGGGGAGGATAGCTTTCTATAGGTTTTTAGGGTAGCAGGGACGTACTCTTGACCCTCAGGCTGAGTGTCAGTGGAGATGACTGCATGGCTTTTAAGCTCTAGGCACCAGGTTTCCAGCCATGATCATTGTTGATATCCAATGAAGGGCCCAGGAAGAGTTTGTCCCTTGGATTTCAAGGAATCATTGGAGGATAAGTAGCATATCAGTAGCAACCATGATGGAATGGAGAATAGAGTTGTTTTTCCTATGAATCAGAAATACTTTAAGCTGCAAATAATGAAAACCCCAAAATACAGTGGCTTAAACAAATAGGGGTGTGTGTGTGTGTGTGTGTGTGTGTGTGTGTGTGTGTGTGTGTGTTTCCTCACTACAAGAAATTCTGGAAGAAAGCGGATCCTGGAATTGGTTCTGTGGCACAATGATGTTGGAGTCACCAAGTGTGCAGTTCTCCCGGCCTGCCCTTCATGGCTGAAAGACAACTGCCACAATTCCAGACATTGTGCCCATGCTGTCAGGAGAAAGAGAGAAGGAGGGAGTACTAGGATCTTGCATCCATTTTATGAGGAAAGGTAAAGTGTTTCCTACGTCCAAAGCAGAAGTCCTCTTACCAGTACTGTCAGTTGACTACTTGCCCACCCCTAGCAGCAAGGAAGGCGGCAAAGCAGAAGGGGTTTGGGAATGTCTGCTGGATTAGCCAAAACCACAGTGACTCTCTGTGAGCTGCATAAGCATCCTGAGTCCTATGTGATCAGGGGGAGATGATGACAGAGATTCCATTTCCACCACAGAGTGAGACACAATGGGATTAGGATGGGTTTCAAAGAAATAGGTTAAGACAAAATAAACACACATCTTTAAAACAACAACAAAAAAGAAAAGGTAAAAGCTAATGGTTCTTGAACATGTAAGTTTGTAATCATAAACTAATTACTTTTCACATAAGTATCAGTGACCTTCTTCTCTTTTGATGAGTCATCCATCAACAAAGTAAAAGATAAAAGAAACAACAGTACTAGATGCCTCTTAGCAAGTGCTAGATGCCTCCTAGTGAGCCGTTACCAAATCTGCTCACCTGAGGACTCAACTCATTTGATAAATATCGAGGCACATTTGAACACTGGCAATGAATGTAAACCCAGTTTATGAGGCGCATTTGACTATAAAGGTCAGCATTACTTAAACTTAATCATAGAACCTCTAAAATTTGTGATGCAGGTAGCTAGATATGGACTCTTTACAAATTTCACTTAATTGGATAATGCCTATATGTTAAATGTCAGATGTGAGTCTTTCTCTGTTAAGCACAGTATGTTCCACTAAAAAGCTAATCTTGTTTGGCAGGTGGCCCATATTACTAAATTTCTGTTCTATGTTCTTTTGGACTTTATTTTCATTTTGTTTTTAACTGATATTAGGCTACTTAATTCTGTTGTCTCTTATCTCTGGTCTGAATCAATTTCTCTCTCTCTCTTTCTCTCTCTCTCTCTCTCTCTCTCTCTCTCTCTCTCTCTCTCTCTCTCTCTCTCCCTCCCCCCCCCACCTCTCCTCACCACCCCCTCTTTCCCCTCCTTTCTGCTCTGGTAGTTTTCTTTTCTACTGCTATTTCAAGGAATGTGTTTATCTCTTCATGAGCTCCTGAATTCTCTCCTCAGAGGTATCATAATGATGCTAGTCTAAGGCATGGCGGCAGATCCTGGGACCATGCAAACAAGCTGCTACTTGTTACAGAGATAGATCATTAACTTTAGATCATTAAATCCAATTTGTCAGCTTATGTCTTTCAAACTTAGTAAAAGGAAATCATTTCCTAATGATGACCTTTTGCCAACCGGAACTTTTATGCATATGATGAGGATAGATGAAATTAATGGGGGGCCCTTTGAACTCTTCCTAAGGAATTATCTCCATAATGTGACACTTTTCTCCATATCGCAGTCATATTGTTTATATTAACAAAAAGTTCCTATGAGATATTTGGAGTTTCTAAGATGAAAGATGTCACATACATGGAATGAATCCTTTTGGGGAGATAGAATGCAAGTACATGGAATATTACATACATCATGGAGCTAAAATCTCTAAGGACTGTGGACTTATTGTCATTGATGTGTACCTAAGGAGAGTGGATAGCACTTTCTGAACATGGTTTTTGCAATAGAAAAGGGCATGTAATTTGTTCCCCAAAACATGTGTGCATATATGTCCTATACAGAATAGATTTGCCGTAAAGCCAATGAAGCTTACTCTTCAGAGCCCCTCTCTTACATGAGCCTCCTCTGAAGTTCTGTACTGCCAAAGTTGTGATTTATAATTGCATACTTTTTTTCTTAAAAGAAGACCCTTGAATTGCATCAGCTTCAAGCTTCACAAAATCTGGATCTGTACCTTATCTAACATATGACACAACTTTCCATTTTGAATTTTTACTCGTATGCAGTATTTTATTGGAAATGAGCAAGTACATTAGTGTCATCATTTAAAAAAATAATTCTTTTTATTAGTCTCTCTGGTTTTATGATTACTGTTGTAGTAAAATGTAACCATTTGAAGGCATTTTCATATAATTCCCATTGAGGGCAATTTGCAATAGCTTTAAAAATTATAAATACACTTGCACAGTTGCCATATCTACAAAACTATTCAACAGCTAAAGATTGGAAACACCCCAAAAGTCATCAATAAAAGACTAGTTAAATAAATTATAAACATAAATTAAAAAATAATGGTATATCTTTATGAGCACTGTGCAGCTGTTAAAAACATGAGTAAGTACTTTATGTGCTGATATGAAAGATTTCCAAGATGTGTTGCGAATTATAGAATGGAGTATATAGCAGGCTATATAGTGCAGAAAAGAGTGAGAAGATAAGAATTTATATTTATAATTGTTATTGTTAAAGTAATTTTGGAAGGACATATAAAAAGCTATTAAAAAGATTACCTGTGGTAGTGTGAGTTTTAGGAATTGGATGGGTGAGAAATAGGAGAGAAAGTGAAGTATTTTACAGTTTTACATAACGTTTAAAACAATTGGAATGTATTACTTACATAGATAAGTGTCATTATAATGACTTCATGAAGGTTTCCTTATGGTGGAAATCTCACTGTTCTCTTAACTCTCATAGCAATAGCACTGTAAGCAACTTCTGTTAGGACAAATCACTCTCCACCATGTGTGATTATTCTTTATAGTTGTCATTTTCAAGGCTGTTCTCTATTTACCTCCTGCCATTCTTGCCCTTGTCACCTCCACATGAACCTTCTTATACTTTTATTAGCTTCTTGACTAGTCTGCATTCCCCCCCACAGAGACTTCCCTCACCCCTTGACTTGGTAGAGTTACCTTGCTATTCTTTTCTATTCCTGTACATTCTTTTTCCAAATATGTATCTCACTTGTTATTACTTGTAATATCAATCTTCCCTACTCAAGAGTCTAGACCAAAACTCCATGCTGGTCTGGGCTGTGTTTGTATTGTTTACTTGCATGTCTCTAGTGGTTAATACAATTCCTAGCAAGGTTAGTAAATACATGTTGACAGGAAATGAAAATTTTCTCTACCTTAGCAGAGAGTGATTTCCTTTTGGGCAATATATGCCATCCTTCTATAATCCACATAATATAAAGGAGGATAGTGCACAATGGGCAAGAAATGGACAGGAGTTTAAATATGGGCTCTGACACTTACTACCCCTGGGGTCTTAACCTTTTAGCCTCTGCAGGCTTCAGAGTTCTCATCTGCATTAAGTTTTTCATTCATTCTATCATTCAATAAATATTTACTGAGTGTCAGCCATATGTCAGGCATTATTCTAATAACTATGGATACAGTGATATGCAAAATAGAAAAGTTCCAATTGGGATAGTGAAGGAGTTGGGTGGAGCGGAGCACAATCAACACATAAGCCAAATGACTAAAACTTTCAAGTAGTAATAAAGGCTACAATAGAGCAACTGAGGGTGGCTAATTCCAAGTGAACAAGGAAGGCCTCTCTGAGGAGTTAATACTTGAGCTGAGTTTTGAGTAGACTAAATGAGGTAGTGTCTGTCAATACTTTAAAATAATATCTGGCATGTATACTAATATAGCAATAAATGATAAGTATTAGTATTAATAAAAACTTGTCAAAAAGATGAACTGGAAGTATATAAAAATATAAACAGTGTCTTTAATGTATTAAATGCTATAATCTCTTTCTTTACAGAAAAATCTTTTTTTTATTATTCTGAAATAGTGAATGCTCCTTCAAAGCAGTTCAATTTATACCAAGAGTGATTTAATTACTCACAGCATCTGTCTAACAATGTACTCAGAGAGAAGTCTCAGAAAAATGTAAAATGTTGTTTATAGGTAAACTCAGTGTTCTCTAAGTTCCCATGAACCTACGAATTTTTACATGTTTGTTACATCTGAACTGGTAAGGAAATGATTAGGGGTTAAGATCTGAGAAAGTACAATTATGGAGGCATCGATACAAACCCATTTCCAAAATATATAAAAAAAAAAAATCTCTGACAATTCATTTCTTCCTGATGTGATAGTAAAATCAATGGAGTGTATTGGCTACTGTATATTGTGGGATGAGGTTAAGAGCCTCCTCTGTGCCAGGGACTTCTCGTTTAAGCCCCCAAAATTATATGAGACAAGTAGCTGTCCTAGCTTGGGTTCCCAGATCCGACCCTTAGATGAGAGAAGAGGAAAAGGGAGAGTAAGAGCGTGGCTTCCAGGTGAAGTCCCTCCTTGGGCTGGAGACCCAGGGGAATTTAGGGGTATAAAATTTGTCCTCATTTGAGGTAGGGGGTGGGTATGTACATGCCCAGAAATAATAAATGGGACTCAGGGGATCTGGGCAGAGCACTGACAGTGTCCCCTACAGTATTCATAACCCTAATTTAGTAAGAGGAAATCTGGGCATTTATGCTCTTAGAAAGGTTAAATATTTTACTCAAAGTTGCCTACCTATTAAGTGGCAGAATTTGGATATAAACCCAGACAGGTTTGGTGCCACAGTTTATGTTCGTCCTTCTCTACCAAATGCACCTCCCTTTTCTAACCATCAGCCATATATACAGAAACATATTCTGTAGTTATAGAATTATACATTCCTACCCAGCTTCCTGAGGCAGAAGACTATCAGATTTGCCATGAAACATTGTATTTGGGAAACTCTGTTCCAAATAACACTGAAGAATACTGTCCAACAGAAACATAATGTGAGCCGCTTTGGTAATTTAAAATTTGACCATAATAAAAAAGAAAGAAACAAACAAAATTAAATTTAATAATATACCTTATTTAACCCAACATATTCAAAATATTATTATTCTATGTGTAATCAATATTTAAAATTAATGATATTTTACATTCTTTTTCACATAAAATTTTTTTTATATTTTATACTACAGCACATCTCAATTTAGTTGCCAAATATTTATCAGGAATGCTTGATATGAATTTAAGTTTTATAAAATTTAGTCAAAAAAATAAATTTACATAGCCAAGTTGGTCTGACATACTTAAAAGTTTTCTTAAACAAATTCGAGTATCATTTTTTAATTTAAATAAATTAAAATTATATATTAAAAGTATTCAGTTCCTTAGTCACACTAGCCATATTTTAAAAGTTCAATAGTACTCCTTTCTCCACATTTTTGCCAACACTTGGTATTTGTTGTCTTTTTAATAATAGTCATTCTGACAGGTGTGAGATAATACTCATTGTGGTTTTGATTTGTATTTCCCTATGATTAGTGATGTTTAGCATCTTTTCATGTGTCTGTTGGCCACCTGTATGTTTTATTTGGAGAAATGTCTATTCAGATCTTCTGCCTACTTTTTAATTGGATTCTTTGTTGCTTTTTTTTCATGTTGAGTTTTATGAGTTCTTTATATATTTGAGATATTAACCCCTTATTAAAATATCATTTGTAAATATCTTTTTCCATTCAGTAATTTGCTTTCTCATTCTGTATATCCGTTCCTTCACTCACCCAGCAATTCTAATCCTAAAGAAAACAAAAACAGTAATTCAAAAAGATATATGCACCCCTATGTTTATTGCAGCATTATTTACAATAGCCAAGATATGGAAGCAACCTAGGTGTCCACCAATAGATGAATGGACAAATATGTATACAATGCAATATTTCATAGCAATAAAAAGTATAAAATCTCACCATTTGCAACAACATGAATGGACCTAGAAAGTAATATGTTATATGAAAAGTATCGAACAGAGAAAGACAAATACCATATGATTTTACTTATATGTGGAGTCTAAGAAACGAAATAAATGAATAAACAAAACAAAACAGAAACAAACTCACAGATACAGAGGACTAACTGAGGGTTTCCAAAGGGGAGGAGGGAAGGGACGTGTAGAAAAGAGGAAGGGGGATTAAGAAATGCAAACTTCCAGTTATAAAATAAATCATGGGGATGTATGTAGAGCATAGGGAACATAGATAATAATATCACAATAACTACATACAGTGACAGATGATTACTAGACTTACTGTGGTGATTACTTCTTAAGATATAAATCTTGAATCACTATGTTATGCACCTGAAACTAATATCATACTGTATGTCAACTATAATTTAAAAATTTTTTTTAATGCTCAGTAGTTCCATGTGGTTAGTGGTTACCATATTGAATAGTATAGAAAATTTGTTCTGTGAGAAAGTACAAGGATGTGACTCTGTATACCATTAGGAACCAAACTAGTCAGTCTATCAACAAATGAATATTGAATATCTATAATATTCTGCACATAGTAAATAGGTGGTGAACAAAACATCCTTGGCTAAGAACAGTTAACTACAAGGACTTTGCAGCTGGAGTTGCTCAGAAGAAATGAGAATTAGCTGTATTGATAGTTTGGGATCAGAGCCACTCAGGAATAAGATAGGGCTGGCTTTTGGTTGATCTTTCCTAAACCACCTACATACAATACAATACTTAATTTTTATCTCCAGAGACCTGGTTATCTGTTTTCAGTGTATTTGCTAATCTGGTGAGAAGCTCAGCAACAAACCCAGGAGCATTGATAAGGGTCATTTTGACCCCTTGATCTCACTCGTACATGCTGGGTAGTGTTGGAAGTACAGCCAGGTGCTAACATATGAAAACACTAGAAAGAATCTGGCATACCTTTAAATATATGTGCAGATTTATGCTCAAAGGAAATGAGCCCATTTCCAAAAAAAAATGTGCAAAAATGTTCATGGTAGTACTAGTCCTAATTGCCAGAAACTGAAAATTATTGAAACATATATCAACAGTAGAAGGTTTTAAAATAGTGGAATATTTTTAAATACTAGAATATTCTTGCAGTGTAAAACCACACAGCAAAGAGAATGAAAAACCTACAGCTATATCTTACAATATAGATGAATCTTAAAAACTTACTGAATAAAAGAAGCCAGATCCAAAAAGTGGACAAAGTGTAGGATACCATTTATACCAAGTTCAAAAATAAGCAAAACTAATCTATGGTTTTAGAAGTCAGGATAATCATTAACTTTAGTAGTAGGGGATGTGATTAAAAAGGGGTATGAAAGGGGCTACTGAGAAACTGGCAAAGTTTTTCTTTATTGTAAGCTGGTCATGCAGGCATGTTTATTTAATGAAATTACTTATAATTTGTGTACTTTTCTCTATACATTTTATACTTTAAATGTATATATTTAAGTTTTCTTTAATTAATTAAATTTTTTTCTTTGAAGACCAACAGGGTTCTGTTGTTCATTCTGGAACTATAAAAACAAGCTACATATGTGTAAGAAATTAAAAGTCATTATTTCATTCTGTGGTTCTATCTTCTTAAAGTCTGAAACATCTTTTTTGGAGGTAATAGAAGAAAAAACAAGCTGATCATGGAGTCGGGGAGTCCATGGAGATGGTAGGTGACAAAAAAGAGAACTTAATCCTCACTGATGTTCATCTGCCTCGACATGTTTTTCTTTCACCTTTGCCTAATGTCTTACAAGTTCCATTTAATGACACTTCCTCCAGGAAGTCTTCCTTGATTGCCCTAGACAAAAATGGTCTCTCCTTCTAAATCTGTAGGGCACTTGTCAGTACTATTCATAAAAATCATATTTTAATCTGTATTATAGCCATTTTCAGAAGACAGTGTAGTATAGTACTTAAAACCTTGGGAAGGGTGTCAACCAAGATTCAAAACCTGCCTGTGTGACCTGGAGTAAATTGCCATGTGACCTGGAGCAAATTGCCTCATCACTATGCATTTGTTTCCTCAGTTGTAAAATGGAGATAATAACAATAGGACCTGTTCAGCGTTTGCTGTACAGATGAAATGTGGTAAAGGATATACAGCTGCTGAAAATCAGTAAGATCTCAGGAAATGTTAACTGTTATTATTCTTGAATTTTATCTATTTGAGCAGAGACTAGGTTCCCGAAGAATATGGAACATGACTTAGGTGCCTTACAATGAATAAACTCATTACACACATCCCACATTGGCTTGCTTTATACATAGTCATGTTCTTTTCTATTTTTTCCACTAGCCTAAGCTCCTCAAGAACTGGGACAACAACTATCCACTGTAATGTCCTTCACATTACATAATGCTGGAATTTAGGCTGTGTAGACGCTTAGGAATGGGTTGAATCAACTGAGGAAGGTTTGCCTTTTCTCATTTGGCAATACTTAAAGCAATTAAAAGAGAACTTCTATAAACTCACACAACAAATTTTCCTACCTCTAGGAAGACCAACCATTTCTGTTTGCCCTTGTCTGTACCAGTATGGGCACTGAAAGTCTCAGAAACCAGGAAACCCCCCAGTCCCAGGCAAACCAGGATAGCTGTGCCCATCAACTCTGTGCCCATCAACTCTGGTTAGCCTGCTGTTTTTATGAGTGAACAATGGCTCATGCTTCTATCTAAAGCCAAACCCTTATTCAGGTTGGCATTTCCTCTGCCTACTCAAAGACAGGGCTCTGGAAATTCTCCTCTCTCCTTCCTGCATCATCAGTCTTCTCCTCTCTACTGAGTCATTCCTACCAGTATAAAAACATGCTGTAATTTTTCCTATTAAAAATTAAACAGCAACAACAAAAAGCCTTGAACCTATATCTCCCTCAAGCTACTACCCATTTCTTGGCTCCTCTTTATAACAAAACTCCTCTACAGCTATGCTACCCTGAACAAGCCCAATTCCATCTGATCTCAGAAGCTAAGGAGGGTCAGGCTTGGTTAATACTTGGATGGGAGAACACCTAGGAAGACCAGGTGCTGTAGGAGTAAAAAATAAAAAATAAGAGATTATAAGCTGACAAAGTCCTTGTAATCTGTGAGGTCAACCAAGGATTGCCTCATCTAAAAAATAAATAAATAAATAAATAAATAATATATATATATATAAATAAATAACAAAACTCGTTGGATAAATTGTCTGTGCACAGTCTCCAACTCCAATCCTCCCTTTTCCCATTCTTTGTCAAACCACTTCGATCAGGTTTTGTCTCCAATTCTCCATAGAATTAGATCTTGTCACAGTTTACCAATGACGTGGAACTTTCCTTGACTGTTGAATTATGAGAAATAAACTAGTTTTGAGCCATTGTATTTTGTCATTTTTTAAATCATAGAAATTTATCTCAGCTTCTAGTAGAGGTAAGAAACTCCAAATTTATATCTTCAGTTTATGTACCTCCTTTGCACTTCACACTTGTATATCTAGCTGTCAACTCTGCAAGCAATTGAATGTATAATAAGCATCTCATACTTACTATGTCAAAACTAGACTTTTACTTTCCATCCCAAAGTAGTCTTCCCCCTCTTTGAAAATAGCCTCCACTTTTCTTGCTCAAGCCCCAAACCATGAAGTCATCCCTGATACTTGTCCTCCTCTTGTATCCCATCTCCAGTCCATCAGGAAAGGCCATTATCATCTCTTGCCAGATTATTGTAATAGTTTCCTATCTGCTCTCACTGCTTCCCTGGTCCTGAGCCCTCTCAACATAGGAGCCAGAATAATCCTCTAAAAACATAGGTCAGTGTAAGACACTCTTCTGCTCAAAACTTCCTCCAGAAGCTTTTTATCTCATTCAGATATAGATCACAGGTTCTGTTACCTATCTGACTAAAACTCCAACCACTCTCCTCTTCTCTCACTCTGACCCAGCCAGCTGGCCACCTTCCTCTTCCTCAAATACACCATAGCCACTTCAGCTCCCCAACCTTGAACTTGCTGCTCCTCCTGCCCAGAAGGCTGTTCCCTCAAATAATGACACGATTCACTCCTACACTTTCTTAGTCTCTCTTCAAACTTTATTCTTTTTCATTTGGCTTTTAAATCTTTTGTTTATTCATATAAGAAATATATCCATGCAATAGACACTGTACTGGGAACATGAAAATGAATATGACATGATTTCTGCCCTCAAGAAACAGCTAAATTGGACTAGAGACTGGGCTTTCCAGGAAGGTTTCCTAGGGGAGGTAGCCCCTAAGATGAATCTTGAGGGAAAAGTAGGAGTTAGTTAGTGTGGGAAGGAGTGATAAGGCAAGTGTAGCAGTTGTTTATGTACATGAGTATGAAAGCATATGCCTATTCGGAGGCTGAAAGGTCAGTCTTACCAGTCCCAGAGCCTAGTTATGTGCTACAAAATGAGCACTAGAGATAGCTTAGTCAGCCACAGAAGATGGGAAAGAGAGAAGAGAACCAGCATGACTGAACATCAGGGTGGTGCAGGAGAGAAAGCCCAGAGCAGTGACCAGAAACGGATGCTGCAGAGCACTGTCAATGACAAGAGGAAACATTCAGAGAGGAGTTAAAATGAGCAGCCCATTAGAAGGAGAGAGAAATGACCCCACACATGGGCAGAATCCAGGAACAAGGGCTCCAGCTGTAGGCAATGCTCAGAGATAATAATAGCAGTGGAAGTCTCTTATGCTGAAGGCCCTCAATGAACCAAGACTTCTGGTATGCATTTCTTCTTCAGCCTCTCCCTTTGACTCTGGGCCGAACCTGTGACTTTAACCAAATAATTCTCAACCATGGGAGATTTTGCCTTCCAGGACATGTTCAACAGTGTTGGAGACAATTTTGTTTTTTCACAGGTTAGAGGAAGCAGGTAGTGCTACTGGTATCTAATGGGTAGAGGCCAGAGAGTGTTAAAGACCCAATGATCAATGCACAGTACAGTCCCCCATAACAAAGAACTATCCAGCCCAAAATGTCAACAGTGCCAAGATTGGAAACATAAGCCTTAAGACTTTATGCCCTAAGGACCTAGAAGCCTCTACTTTTGCATTCTTGAAAATAGGATAGCCAGACTTTTTATCTGGGCAACTCAGAGTCTTCATGGAGAAACTACATGAGAGGCTATATGAAGAGGGAATGGTCCTAAGGGTACATGGAAGAAAACAGAACCCAGCTGACAGCAAGAAACAAGGGCCCAGGTATATGATCCCAGACAAGCCTTCCAGCCAGCCCCCCACCATTTGAGTCATCTTTGCTGAACTGCCAGACATATGAGCCAAGATGATATCATGGATATTGCAAAAGAAATGAGTTGCCCACTCATAGTCCTGCCCAATTACAGAATCATGAACAAATAAATAAAATGTTGGTTTAAGTCACTGAGTTTTGGGGTAGTTGGTTACACAGCAATAGATAGATGAAACAATAGCCAACATAATAGGCACTGTTCTAAGTGCATTCTAACTACAACCTGATGACTTGTTTATCAATGCTACTTTAGCTATGAGGAAACTTAACACATGGGCACAAAGAAGTTAAGTACCCACCCAAAGTTAACACAACTAGGAAGTAAGAGAGACTTTGAACCCAAACAGCTTGACTCCAGAAGCTAGATCTATAGCTTCTCTTGTCATTCATTTGTTCATTCATTCAACAAATATGTATAGAGAACCTATCATGTGCCAGGCACTGTTCCACGCACAGGGGATAGAAACAGACAAAAATTCTGGTCTCGTGGAACTTACTTCTAGTGAAGTCTGAGGAGCCATAGAAATGTGCTATCAGGTAGCAAGACGTTGATTGCTTTTTTGGCTTCCAGGCATCTATTCTAGCACCCCCATTTCCACCAAGAAATTACCCTTCATAATCTTTCCTTTTGGATACAGTCTGTTAAGACTGTTGCTCAAGGTAAGCAGCCCTCCCGTTGCCAAGAAAGGCCATGTGCTCCTGTCCTGAGATTTGAATCTTCAGAAAAGTAGCAAAAATGATTGAAAATGGTTAGAATTCATTTATTCCAGGGGTGGCTCCCAGACAAAATCATTGAGAAGCTCGTGCTACCCAGACCCTCAAATTTAACATGCTTCCTACACATTTATGAGCCTTGTTCTATAGACTTCTTGTTTTTCTATGAGCCATCTGACACCTTCCTAATAAATTCCCATGGTTAGTTAGGCAGAGATGGGGTCCGATGCTTGGATTAAATGACTCTAACTACAAGTATGGGGTTCAGTAGAAGGCCTTTGGGCCCGGTGAGGGGAGTCTGGTAGAAATAAAGTAAATAGTCATGATGTCTCAATAATCTCCATTAACTTCATTTCTGGTTTCTTATTTGGGCAACTGGTGTTTCCTCGATCTTATGTAAAATGTTAAATAAAAACAATTTCAAGTCTCCTTCTTCAACCCAGATTGTTATACCAACACCTTTCTGCATGAAAATTCTGAAGCCACCATTTAAAATAGTTTTTAAAGTAGAAACTGAGACACAGGACACTAGTTAATAGAACTGTGATAAAAATACAAGACTATGTAGAAGCCCAGTTGTCAGAACTGAGCATGCCCTCAGAACCAGACCAGCAGCATGTGCCCAGGAAAATGGAGCTTCCTATCCCAGACTCCCTGAGTCAAATCTCTGGGGTAGAGACCAGGGATTTTCATTTTTGTATAAATTATTCTGTCAGTGATTCTGCAGCTCACTAAAATTTGGTAACCATGCTGCTGTTCAGTCCTGGGCTAGAACCCATCTTGAATAGCACTTGTCAAAGTTTAACATGCAGATATGCTATCTTGCTAAAATGCAGATTCTGATTCAGGAGGTTTGTAGGAAAGCCTGAGATTCTGCCTTTCTAACAAGTGGGCAGATGCCCTGCTGTGCAGATCACATTTTGAATAGTAAAGCTCTAGAACACTCCAGCCTCTAGGCTAGATAGGTCATAGAGTCTGGGTGGGGCTAAGCCTAAAGCTAGGAGGCAGAAGCCCAGATGCAGGAGAAAAGCTGAGAAGCAGACAAAGCCTGACCAGTTCATTCCTTAACAAACTGAGAGAATGAAATTACAGAGTCTACAAAACTGACAACTAGATTCTTAACCACAGTGCTGCTACCATCCTTCTGGCTTAACCTGAGCGCCTGCTCCTAAAACAGCTATGAGACTCAATCCATTAATTAAATCCTCAAATAGCTACTTTGCCTGACCCTTTCCCATCGATTCCTTGTTCAGCATTATAAGATGAAACAAAAACAAAGATGTGATTCCAAAGTTCAGTCTGATGTAATTGGGTGCTTTATTCTTAATTAGAGTGCAAAGCACTCTTTTTATAGACCATTGGATCTTTGTAGATAATAGTTTCATGTTTACTGTTGTAATAAAAACGACTTCTCATTATGAAAATAAAGGTGCCCAAAAAGCTGACCTAAAGAGTTTCCAAATGATGGATGAGACAGAATTAAATTATTCTGAAGAGCTTGTGAATATTTAATTACTAGACATGGTCCTTCCTTTTCTATTCATTAGTACTTTCAATAGTAATCATGATCCAGGTATTATGCTAAGTGCTGGCATTTGTTATAAAGGTTATGTGATCCCAAGTATCTGTCTAAGAAATTCAGAAATTCAGCCTCAGTTTATTGTTTGATACAACTCATAAGATCCACTCCACTGTTGAATTTATGTAAATAAATTGAAGACTGTGTGCGAATCCCTGCTCTAACGTCCTCTGGAAGAAACCCAGAAATAAAGGTGAAGGTAGAGTTCCAAATGTTAGGGAACAAACAACAGGTGGTCTGGGCTTTATTCAAAATGTGAGTCACACTAAAAATGAGTGTGGGTTTTTTTAAGAGTCATTTCCACTCCAGATTTCAATGTATGCTGCTCACCATAGAGTGGGTGTTTAATAAACCCATCACAATAGCTGTATATCAAGGCAAAGCTCTATTGAAATGATATTTTTATGAGTGCAAGCAGCATTTGCAGAGCTGAGCAGAAGTAGCTGGGGAAGATACCTCTCTCAAAGCCTTGTATCCCAAACATACAGCAGTTCATCAAACCAGAAATTTGGAAACCTCTGGTTTATACTAGACTTATTTCTCAAATAGCATTTCCAAGGCACATGAATGATATTAAAATCACTTAGAATTATGTGGTAAACTCCCACGTGCAAATTCTTTGTGATAGGGCTATGGTGTTTACGGAAACTCCTAGATGTAATTAGGGCTAAAATATGAGACAGTCAGGAAGAAGTCCAGAGTCAGGGCAAGCAGAAGAACGTAGGACAGTCATGGAAAGAGCTAAAAGAAAGGATGAAGTGAGAAGAGTAATGTAGAATGAAAGGTACAGAAACAGATTGCCAACTCCTGGAAAGACGAGAAGAAAGTAAAGGTATCAAAAGGAATGCAACCTCTTTGGAGAGGCCTCTCCAGACCAAGGCACCTAAAATAAATACTCTGATTCCTACACATCATTCTCTATCCACTTAACACTGTTATATTTTTCTTCATGATGCTTATTACTATGTGACATTGTTTTATGTATTATGAATAATATTTGTTTATCTTTGATTTTTCAACTAGTAAGACCCCTGCTGCCAGGAACCTGGTCTTGTTCACTGCTATATCTCTAAACCTAGATCAGTGCCTGGCAATTGTAAATGCTCAACAAAATATGGGTTGAATGAATTAATGAATGAAACCAATAGAGGGATTTGAGGAGAGGAAAAGTCAGAATGCTAATATAAGTGTTTAGAATAAAGATGCAATGAATAAATAGAAAAATGAGAGAGACTAAAAGGAGAGCATTATATCACATATTTTTAAATTTAAAATAAAAATGCGTGTGAGTCCGAAACTTGCCCTAATCCAATCTAAACAGCTTAGAAACGGTGAAATATTTGTGAACGTTCGAAGAGAAGGTTCAAATAATTTCAAAGAAAAAAACTGGGCCCTTGGTTCTGGGTGAAAGGCCTCACAAATGCCAGAAACCCTCTAACCCTCCCACCCCCAGGTGCCAAAAAAAAAAAAAAAAAAGGCCTTGGGAAAGTTGCATCACCCCCAAGAGATTCATTGGACCCTCTGTGGGAAGTTACCCCAGAGAAAGCATCAAATACTAACTCGTCAGAAAAGAGAATATGACTAACTAGCCCTCCTATCACCCCCCAGTCCCCACAGACAGTGTCTCATTGTTGGGATTATGTTGATTTGAGAAAAGACAAAGCCTCAGCTGTGAGTCTGTGGTTGTGCACACCCTGTACTTATTTTGCCAAACATTGTGGCAGGAGTGATGCTGAAGGGGCTGATTTAGGCAAAGGACAAAGGAGCAACTTGTGACTCCACCAAGAAGAGACCATATTCCAAGGCGCCTTCTCCACCAGAGACCTGCATTAATTAGTCCTTGTCTTATAGTGTACTGATTGTGTGCTATCAATCATCCTCAGACCAAACAGTATATACAACAGAGCAGAATGCTTCTTTCTTGAAAAGGAAATTCAGATATGTTTTGATCTGATAATGGTAGTTATCTCTGAAGAGTAAAGAGGAAAAGTGAGGGACACTTACCTATTATTGTATGAAGTCTAAAAAAAGCAGTAAAGTTTGCTCATTTTTTTGTTTCATTTAATATTTCTGAAACCGTAATTTTATTAAATAATAAAGTGATGAATTATGGGTACATTTTTTGCTTTTTATTCCCATTTGACATTTCTAATATACATATATTTTTAAGAAAACCAGGTTGTAGAAGTACACTGTTTTAAAAAGTTGGCAGCTAGTAGATTAAAATAGTTTGAAAATATAACTACCAGCCAGATTTATTTTATACTTGTAAATTTTAGCGTATGTGTGTCATAATAATAATTAATTCTTTCTTATCACTTACTATGTACCATGAACTGTTCTGAGTTCTTTGTTCATTTTATTATTTTTTTTTAATTTTCACAACAACTGGATGAAGAAAGTACTATTTAATTCCTATTTACAAATAAGGAACTGGCACTAGTTGAGGAAGAGTGGAGGATGTATGTAATTAAAAAAAATCTTATGGTTGTGTCACCCGTAGCTCTGCAGTTGGTGATGTAGAGATGCGCTGTAAGATGTTCTTTCCTTTTCTTTTTAAATAAATTTATTTATTCAAATTAGTTTCAAATATACAATACATTGGTTAGACATCTATACTGTTCATAAAATGATCCCCCCAATTGCTCCCTCCCTTCCTTGGTCCTCCACTTAGCCATCATATTAATGCTAACTGCATTTCCTCTTCCATGCTCCCTGTGCCCAACTATCAACTATTAATCTGTACTTCTTTAACCCTTTACCCCATTCTTCCAGCCTTCCAAACCCCCTCCTCTCTGTCTGTCACCAAATTTTCCACTATATTTGTGAGTCTGTTTTTGATTAGTTTGTTCTTTTTGTTCCTTAGCTACAGCATATTAAGTAAAATCATATGGTATCTATCTTTCTCTGTCTGACTTATTTCACTCGGCATAATAATCTCTAAGTCCATCTGTGTCATTGAAAATGGTAGGATTTCATTTTTTTTAATGGCTGAGTAATATTCCATTATATATATGAACCATAACTTCTTTATACAATCGTCTGTTGCTTTCATATCTTGGCTATTGTAAATTGTGCTGCCATGAATATTGGAGTGCATAGATCTTTATGAATAATTGTTTTGGTTTTCTTTGGATGAATACCCAGAAGTGCAATTGCTAGGTCAAAAGGTACAACCATTTTTAATTTTTTAAGGAACCTCTATACTGTTTTCCATAGCAGCTGTACCAATTTTTGATCCCACCAACAATGTATGAGGCTTCCCTTTTCTCCACATCCTCACCAATACTTGCTGTTTTTTGATTTATTGATGATAGTCATTCTAACAGGTGTGAGGTGATATCTCATTGTGGTTTTAATTTGCATTTCTCTGATGATTAGCGACCTTATGTATCTTTTCATATGTCTGTTAACCATCTCTATTTCCTCTTTGTAGAAGTATCTGTTCAGGTCTTCTGCCCATTTTTTAATTGGATTGTTTGTTTTTTGTTGTTAAGTTGTATAAGTTCTTAATAAATTTTGGATATTAACCTCTCATCAGATGTATCTTCTCCCAAATAGTTGGTTGTCTTTTTGCTTTGTTGGTGGTTTCCTTTGCTGTACAAAAACTTTTTAGCTTGATGTAGTCCCATTTCTTTATTTTTCCTTTTGTTTCCCTTGCCCGAGGAGATATATCTGAAAAGAAATTCCTGTTAGTAATATCAGAGAGTTTATCGCTTATGTTTTCTTCTAAAAGTTTTATGGTTTTGGGTCTTACATTTAAATCTTTAATCCATTTTAAGTCTATTCTTATATACGGTGTAAGAAGATGGTCCTGCTTCTTTTTTTATTTTATTTTATTTTATTATTTTATTTTATTTTTGCATGTATCTGTCCAATTTTCCCAACATCATTTATTGAAGAAACTGTCTTTACCCCATTGTATATTATTCTCTCCTTTGTCATATAATAAATGAGCGCATAGGCATGGATTTATTTCTGGGCTCTTTGTGCTGTTCCATTGATCAATGTATCTGTTGTTATGCCCGTACCATGCTGTTTTGATTACTGTGGCCTTGTAGTATAGTTTGATATCAGGTAGTGTGATACCTCCAACTTTGTTCTTCTTTCTCAAAATTGCCCTAGCTATTTGAGGATTTTTATGGCTCCATACAAATTTTAGGATTATTTGTTCTAGCTCTTTGAAAAATGCCACTGGTATTTTGATAGGGATTGCACTGAATCTATAGAGTGCTTTGGGTAGTATGGTCATTTTAGTAATGTTGATTCTTCCTAACCATAAATAGGGTATATGCTTCCGTTTATCTGTATCTTCTTCAGTGTTTTTTTTTTTTTTCAATGACTTGTAATTTTCTGAAAACAGGTCTTCTACCTTCTTGGTTAATTTGAGTCTCAGGTATTTTATAGTTTCGACGCAATTGTAAATGGGATTGTTTTCTTAATTTCTCTTTCTGAAAGTTTATCATTGGTGTATAAAAATGTCACTAACTTCTGAATATTTATTTTGAAACCTGCTACTTTAGTAAATTCATTGATCAGTTCTAATAGTTTTTTGGTGGACATTGGTTCTCTATATATTATATCATGTCATTAGCAAATAACAAGAGTTTTCTTTCTTCCCTTCCAATTCAGATATCTTTTATTTCTCTTTCTTGTCTCATTGCTATGGCTAAGACTTCCAATACAATGTTGAAGAGGAGTGGTGAAAGTGGGCATCCTTGTCTTGTTCCTGATCTTAAGAAAGTACTTTTAGCCTTTCTGCATTGATTATGATGTTAGCTGTAGGTTTGTCATGTATGACCTTTATGATGTTGAGGTATGTTCTCTCTATTCCCACTTCGCTAAGAGTTTTTATCGTAAATGGATGCCGGATTTTGTTGAACACTTTTTATGCTTGTATTGATATAATCATATAGTTTTTATCTTTCAATTTGTTAATGTAGTGTATCATATTAATTGATTTGCAGATTTTGAACCAACCTTGCATCTCAAAAAGAAATCCAACTTGATCATGGTGTATGACATTTTTAATGTATTGCTGAATTCGGTTTGCTAATATTTTGTTGAGGATTTTTGCAACAATGTTCATAAGAGATATCGGCCTATAGTTTTCTTTTTCTGTAATGTCTTTATCTGGTTTTGGAATCAAGGTAATGGTGGCCTCATAAAAGGAATTAGGGAGTCTTCCCTCTTCTGGAAATTTTTGGAATAGTTTGAGAAGAATAGGTGATAATTCTTCTTTGAATGTTTGGTAATATTCGCCTATGAAGCCATCTGGTCCAGGACTTTTGTTTTTTGTGAGTTTTTTCAATACTGATTCTATTTCATGGGTGGTAATAGTTCAGATTTTCTGTTTCTTCTTGACTTAGTCTTGAGAGATTGTATATTTCTAGGAATATGTCCATTTCTTCCAGATTGTCCAATTTGTTGGCGTATAATTGCTTGTAGTATTTTCTTATGATCCATTGGATTTCTGTGAAGTTCATGATTATTTCTCATCTATCATTTCTTGTTTTATTTATTTGAGTCCTCTCTCTTTTTTCCTTTATGATTCTGGCTAAGAGTCTGTCAATTTTGTTCATCCTTTCAAAGAACCAGCTCTTGGTTTCATTAATCTTTTGTATTGTTTTTCTAGACTCTACTTTATTTATTTCCACTCTGATCTTTATTATTTCCTTCCTTCTATTCACTTTGGCATTTGTTTTCTGTTCTTTTGTCTAGTTCTTTTAAGCTGTTCTTTTCCTTAATTTTTAATTGATATTTGACATATGCATAATAAAGTGCATTAGGTACACCAATCTTAAGTGTATAATATCCACCAGGAAATCATCACTGGATCAAAATATAAAATATTTCTAGTAACCCAAAAAAGGGGTTCTTTTGAGTCCCTTCCTAGCCTATCTCTCCTTACAAGGTAACCATTATTCTGACTTTTATCATCATAGATTAGTTTAACCTATTTCTGAATTTCATGGAATTATACAGCATGTACTTATTTCTTGCTTCTTTCATTCAATAGTATGTCTGTGAAAGTCATCCATATTGTGTATTTTGATATTTCATTTTTTAACTATGTTATAGTATTCCATTGTGTGACTATTCCACAGCTATTTACCCATTCTCCTATTGGTTGAATTTTGAATTGCTTTCAGTTTTTGGTTATGAATAAAGCTACTATGAATTTTCTTTTTCATGTCTTTTAAAGATGCCTTATTTCTCTTGGGTGTATACATAAGTGAGATTGCTGGGTTATAGAGTAGATGTGTATTTAGAGTTCATAGATATTGTCAAACAGTTTACTAAATCAGTTATGCCAATTTGTAGTCTCCCTAGCAATACATGAGAGTTCCAGTTTCTCTGTATCCTTGCCAATCCTTTTTCATTCTAGTAGGTGTGTAGTGGAATCTTATTGTGGTTTTAAGTTGCATTTCACTGATAACTAAAAATGTCAAGTGCTTTTTAATATTCTTGTTGGCCATTTGGATATCTTCTTTTGGGAAGTGCCTATTTAACACTTTTGCTTATTTTTTTTTTAATTGGGAGGTTTGTCTTTTTCTTATTGAATTATAGAAGCTCTTAACACATTCTTGTTAGAACTCCTTTGTAAAATACATGCATTTGGAAATAAATTCTCAGTCTTGTTTCTCTTTTCACTCTCTTACTGGTGTCTGTTAACACCAAATTCTTTTCAGGAGTTAGGTAATAAATGTATTTTATTTAACACATATAAAGGAGAGAGCATACTTAATTAAGTTATCAACATATACCTTGTAATAAAACTTATGTCAATAACTTCAAATAAACTCTATTTTAAGTAACTATTTTATTTATTCAAGCATATATTTCACTATCCATCCGAAGTTAATTATATGAAAAACACCGTGACTTGGGTATAAACATGGCTGAGATTCTTCTTGTCCTCGAGAAACTCCAAGAGGTTGGCAAATGATAAATTGCAATTATATAATGCAAGAAATGATAATAGATGTGTGTACATTTCTATGAGATGAGGCTAGAGTGAATGTACTATAAGAGAGCCCAGTAGGAAGAGTGTTAAAGGAGTTTCACCAAGGGATATTTGCCCACTCTTAAATGAGTAGGAAGGAATTCACCAAGCAAACTTGTTGGAAGGGACATTGAAGGCATGGAGGGTCAAATGGAAATACTTTGCTGTTGCTAAAGCACTAATTTCCAATTTGTGGTTTTCAGACCACCTGCACCAGATTGACGTGAAGTACTCGAGCAAATTGCAAATTATTGTCTCTCACGCCCGAACTTCCTAATTCAAATCTTTTTATAGGTAGGACTTCATAATCTGTGTTTTAAACATGCCCCCTGAGTGATTTTGTATGTGTACGAGTGTGTTTTATGCCTTTAGTTCGAGAGCCACTGAACTAGAATGTAGGAGAACAAATATGACAAAGGAAATGGTGCCTAGAGTCAGATTATGAAGAGCCTTTTCTTGAATTTCAGGCTGAAGAGTTTGAATTAACTCCAAGTGAGCAATATAGAGACATTAAAGGAATTTTTAAAGGATAGAAATTTTAAAAATCAAGATTAATGATCTTGATAAACGTAGTTCTTTCTATTTCCCAACAGTTAAAATCAGCAAGGTGATCTATTCAATCTATATAATAATATTTGAACCATGCTTTGACTAAAAGTGAAAGGATAAAGTAACATTTGTATTAATTGTTTCAGATCAGAGAGCAGCAAACTTATTCTGTAAAGGCCAGATAATAAACATTTTAGGCTTTGTGGGCCACCCAGTCTCTGTTACACCTACTCATCTCTGACTTCTTAGCAGGAAAGCAGTCAAGCAGTCATAGAAAATACATAAATGAATGGATGTGGTTGAGTTCCAACACAATGTTATTTAGAAAATCAGGCAGGCCAGATTTGCCCAAGAGAAGTAGTAGTTTTCTCTTTGGTTCTAGGTATTTCACTTAGTCTAGTTAAAAGCTTGTAATTCAAGATTTAATTTCAAGAAGTTTGGCTCATGGTAACTGTCTTCTCCCCCCAAATCATGTTTAGTGACCATAGTTTTAAATAAATATAAATCTAAAACAAATTATAAAAAAGAAAATGAGTGAAATCTAGATTGTGATATAGCCTATAAGAAAATGCCCTAGATGCTGAGAATGTGACAAGAAATGAGGGGGGGGAGGGAAGGAGAGAGACTGTTTCAGTCTGGATTAAAAGCTATTTAGAGATTTTACAACTAAAAGAATGCATAAAACTTAATTGGATGCCGAATCAGAAAAAAATTAAATAAAAACAGCTCTAAAGAATATATATGGAACAATTGGGGATATTTAAATATGATCTATATATTAGATGATATTAATAAATGTTACATTTTTTAGCTATGATAATGATATTGTAGATATGTAGAAAATGTCTTTGTTCTTAGAGATACACATTTATATTTAGGGATTAGAGTGCTGTGAAAATAGTTCGGCAAAAACAGAGAGAGAATATGGCAAAATCTTAACAATTATTTAATCTAGGTAAAGGGTACACAAGTTTCATTGTACTATTATTTCAACTTTTCTGTGGCTTTGAATGAAAAAAAATAAAATTGGGGAAAAAAATGTAGTAGAGCTCATAATACAGTATGATGCTTTTTCCTTTTAAAATACAATAGAGGACTGGTCTGCTTCAATAGTTCATTGAGTATTAAAATTGTGTCATAAAGTAACAGAAAACAAAATAAAAATCTTCATTTAAGGCCTGGAGTTGCCATTTTCAACCTTTGGCTCCAGTCTGCCACATTCTTACCCAAACTCCATACACTTTTTTTTCCCATCTCTCTTTTTTCCCAAAAAATTGCTGGAGGGAGGAGCATGGAAAAGTTGCATTCCACAAAAGTATATGACATGTCATAAAACTGTTGATTGTGGCCATGTTCAGAGCACTGCCCCACATCCTTTCTGGCGAGGGTGTCCCATATTGTGGCATTGACTGTTGCTGTTGACATTTTGAGTCCCTTTTGTGTGGAGTGTGGGAAGTCGATTAGAATGCGGTGACAAACGCAGATCTGCCAAAGGTGACAGAATCATTTGTTTACACAGTTCTTCTCTGTTTCCAGTTTCGAGTGCCCAGCTCTTTTATCTCCCTCCTCTTTCTGGTATAGCCTAGGCTCCATGGGGGTCATTTCCGGAGTGAAACGCTTACTGTCACTGCCTTTCTGTTTCCTTCCCCTTCCTCTTGGCAGCTACAAACATTTATGCTGAAAATTGCTCAAAGGGGGACAAGGTGTTTGGCAGTTGCAAATAACTAAATTTAAACCTTATGAAAAATAGCACTCATATATGCTATTCTATAAATTCATCCTGAAAAAAACATATATTTGTAATATATATAAAAAGAGAGATAAGTAGAATGCTGTTTAAAAAGAATATAGCTAATAATAACAATCACAAAAGGATCACATGTATGAAAAAGCATGAGCTTTGTCGTTAGATAGACCTGGGCTTCACTCCTTACAAGGCCACTTTACCGGCAGGATGATCTTTGACAAATTACTTAACTTCTCTGAATCCTGATATCCTTATCTTAAAATAGAGCAAAGTATATCTACTTTCTTGTTAAGATAAAACATCTCAATATAATCTTTCCTTCCTGATTGAGATGCTTCTAGACATCTGCACATGGATCTGATATAATTGCTGGTTCGGCCCAAAGTGATCCTTTATATTCTGCAAGAATGATTGAGTACATGCCCAAAATTGAGAAAGGGGGGCAGTTAAATCACTTTCCCCAGGGCTAAGTGGAAAACCCTTCTTTGAGGCCTTTCTTTCGCCATTTAAATACATGAGATATCATCAGTGCTTCTCAAACTATACCTTGAAGACAAGTCACCTGGGGCTCTTGTTAAAAATGCAGATGTCTATTCCTTAAAGCTACTCTTCCACCAACTACATTTGGATTAGAAGGCCCCAGGGTCTACATACTAAGGGGTCGGAGCTTTCCCAGACTGGGAACACAGGAGTGCCAGGCTCTTTCTAATCCATTTCATTCTGTGAGGTCAGAAAATATAATTTTCTTCCCATCTTTCTAAATTCTTTTGGCTGAACTAATAATTAAATTAATGTGAGGCAGATTAACAGGAGAAAATGACCAAATTTATTACAGATGTACACACAAGTGTTCCACTAGAATATGGGGCCTGCAGATGCATTGGGCTGCTGAGGTTTACATGCCATTCTGAACAAAGGAGAGAGAAGCAGAGAGGTCTGAAATTTCAAAGGAAAAAAGGTAATTCGCGGGTGGATGAGCAAGAGCAAACATGTGGCAAACGAATTCTTGCTTGGCCACTCAGAAACAATAGGACACAGAGGGGGTCCAACGAACTGACTTGTTTGGATCCTCCCTGTCTGCCACACTTAATTCATATATGCCAAGGAGAAAATGCTAGTTCCCTTTCTGAAATAGGTTTCTTTTTCTTTTTCTTTTTTTTAACTTAAAAAAAATATATTTATTTGAGAAATAGAGGGAATGTTTAGAAGATCCGAGAATCCGTTAAATCAGGGAGAGATTCAAAAGAGAAGGGGCCTCGCCGTGTCGCCCAGGCTGGAGTGCGGCACCATCCCGCTACAGCTCAGCACGGAAGTTTTGACGCGCTCTGTTTCCGACCTGTACTGTATCACCTTAGGCAACCTGGTGGTGCTCTGCTCCCAGAAGGTTTCCCTACTGATGCTAAACTTAGCGAGGACACCCAATCTGCAGAGTGCCTGACAGTCCAGAACTCCTGGCTCAAGCGATCCGCCAGAGTAGCTAGGACTACATGTATGTGCCACCACACAAGGATGAACACAGGTTTTTCGATCTGAATTTCTTTCAACAGGTAAAGAAATTACCTGCCTAAAGGTAACTTAGAGGGACAAAGTTTCTTTGAGTCCTTTGTTTCTTAAAAATGACCACCTTAAAACAATCAGTATCCCCAAAGGCATATTTGGTGGTGGCAAACTCTGGTCCTCCCCGATTCTCCTTCTCATTCTGAGGCAGCAACTCACTTAACATACCCATTTTTCATTTTCTTTCTATTAAATGTGATGTCATACCATGTTTTAATGAAAACTCCTTTTAAAAAATAATAAAATGTTTTAAAAAATGTTAAATAAAAATTATCTTTGTAAGACAAAAAAATTAAATTAAGTTTAAATTAAAATAATAATAAATAATTTTATTCCAAAGAGCACTAAAAAAGAAAACTTTTCAAAATGAACTAACAACAGTGTTGGCTGCCAGTTGAAAGCCCACTAAAGAATTAATAAAACCATGAGCTTCTCTGTAAACATGAAGGAATGAGTTTTGCTGTGGAAAACTGGGAATGAGAGAGGCCTATGTGTGCAATATTTGCCCCCAGCCCCTGGGGGCAGAAGACCTATAGTCTATTGTAATTATGAAAGTGAAAAAAAAGGGGGAAACAAATATTTAGGGAGGTGAACTCATAAAAATGTACATTTAGGCTTTGACCCTTGGCTTTTTTCTTCACTTCCCTCTCCAGCCTGCAAGACGGGACTTGTTCACCCTCCCTCAGAGAGTGCAAATGCTAGTCCCCCGGGCAGTAACTGGAGGCCCAAGACTTGCCCAGCAGGTTTGGGCCCATCTGATCGAGGCCTCTCTTTGTGAGTCCTGGTAGCTAGCAGGGCCCAGAGATTGTGAACAGCTTGATTTAGCATATGTTTAATGTCAGTGAGATGTTCTCATCTACCGATCACCAAAACAGTTTTGAGGTTTTTATTTTTTTATTTTTAAATCAACCAAAGCAATAAACACTTATCGAAAGTCCATTAAAAGCCAAGAATTAGGTTAAGGACTTGTGGAAAATCAAGTTTAATGAGACACTCTACTGCCTTTAAGGAGTTTGTAATATTATTAAAGGAGATAGATAAATTTTAAAAGCAGGAAGATTCAAATAAATACTGTTAACAGTGCAACCAGTAAGAAGGTCCAACTAATTAGAGATTGAAATGATGAAGTCCATTAAAGTATAGTCTGTGTATGCTCAGTGCCAGAGGGCCTGTTATTTAAATGCACAAATATAGCCCAGTAAAGGAACTGGAGAGTTTGAATGCTTAAGTAAATAAATGCAGAGCAAGACATTAACTTCTTTAAATACTAAAGGCTTTTTTTTCTTGTTTTCTCTTTTTCCTTTTTCTGTACTGATTATTATCTGCTAGCCTCACATCCTATACAGCCAGCAAGCACACTGCTTTCCACCCTTTTGACTGACAGCAGTTAGGCCCTTACAGTACAAATCTCTCTTCATTCTGCCTTTTGAGGTCTGG
This sequence comes from Rousettus aegyptiacus, assembly GCF_014176215.1. Classification (NCBI taxonomy): domain Eukaryota; kingdom Metazoa; phylum Chordata; class Mammalia; order Chiroptera; family Pteropodidae; genus Rousettus; species Rousettus aegyptiacus. Next base: position 47,453,118 of record NW_023416285.1, on the reverse strand, counting down.
GGGAGCTACTTGTATATTAGTAGGCATATCTGCCAGGTTTTTCACTCAACTGTTGGCATATATCCTTAGAAGGCTTCTGTAACCTTAGAAGCAACTGTTGCCAGTTTTCTTATTGAAGAAAACAAGATACAGAGGAGGAAGAGGGTTACAAAGGCGATGGCATAGAAGAAGTACAATGATGGCAAAGGACTGAACATTTCTGGGACAATAGTTACCCAGAAACCTGCGGCTGGCCTGTCATGCTCCAGAACAATGTGGGACTGAAGGAGGACAAGGGCCTGTGCCCTGTTCAAGGGAAAGGGTAATTGACTACAGGTCATATTCAGTTGTATTTCACTTTAATAATATATTCAACTGAACAGAGTAATATTTTGGTACGAAAAACTGGTAAATAAAAACTGTTAGAGTCTATTCTGGGGCTTAAACAGTGGTCTCTTCAGTTAGCACCTACAGAATGCCTATTAAGAGCCCACTCACAAAACCTGTTGTCTTTTATTATGACTGTGTGTGTGTGTGTGTGTGTGTGTGTGAGATCAATAACAGTCTTTGAGGAAATTTTGTGAAAGACTTTGAATTGGGCACATTAAAAAAAAAAAAAAGATTTAGATTTCCAGGTGTCCTTTTAAATGGTTGTGTGGTTTAGCTCACCTTTCAGGGTCTATCTTATTCTATAGGGTCTGGCTTTTCATTGTCTTCGAGCTATTTTACAACTCTAAATCGTAGATAACTGATGGTGATGCCAACAATTACCCTCTGTAGAAATGCAAATGAGTTTTGTCAAGGTGGATGACCAATTGGTCCACCATCTGAAAGAGGCCAGCTTCACCTCTATTAGCAGCTTCGTCTGTGTTCCTGATTGTCTGTACAGGCGTCAGTTCTCCAAAGTCTCCTTTAAACCGGTTTTTACATCATACTATTTCCCTCATTAATTAATGAGTTAAATCAAACTTCTGACACATGTCCATTTTATACTTTTCTTTTAAAAAAATATTATTTACCACATGAAAAACAAGGTAAACTTTACTGGCAATGGAGAAAAAAGATCAAATACAAGTTTGTAATTACAAGTGAGAGTGTTTTGTGTACAATATGAAGATTAAAACTTTATTGACTGGAACTGGTAACTTTAAATCCAGCATGTTACTATCAGTTTTCCTTCAAGCACAATAGTTCTAAGTCAGAGAACAATTTGGCATCTTCACATTTTTATTTTTTTTTCCTCAGTGTTCATCATCAAGAAGTCTTTGCAATATCAATGTTGTAAGGGAGGAGAACTTTTTCCCTACCCTTTTAATGCCAGTGTCTGCGTCATGCAAATTAAACTGACAAAAGATGGATTAACAGGAGAAAATGTTTATTTTTTATTCACACAGGGGCTTCACAGAAAAGAGTTAAAACCCTACAGAAGTGGTTAGGGCTAAGAGCTCATGTATTATTTTAACAAAGAGTAATAAGTTGTGGGGAAATGTCTAGACAAAGAAAAATGGATTTGGGCTTCTAGGGGCAGTAAATTCTGGGATGGTAAATATATAGGAGAAACTAATGGAACATTGGAGTTATTTCAGTAAGGTTTGTTTATGCAGACTCATCTCAGTGCTGACTTTTTGTCTCCTGTGGTAAGAATTGTTCTTCTCCTGGTGCTAAAGAGGGGAGATACCACACCTTCATAAAGGGAAATTTATGTCACCTTTAAAAAGGAAAATTTGTGCACTTTTAGTTGAAAGGGGGAGAGCAGAGAGTTCCTCTTGTGTCTGCTGTTTCTTAATTGTCCTCAGCTCAAAATAATCCTCATACCAAAGCAGCATATTTGGGGGTGGCATTCTGTGATGCCCTTCACCAGCATTACTTAGACCGCTTTGTTTGTACCTGCTCCCTTATATCAGTAGGATAAATTATTTCTCCTGACATAATCTCCAAAGATCTCCTTTCAAGCTTTTAGAGCCAAGAATAGATTTCTGCGTGGCTGAGCTGCCTCCCTCTACGTTCTTATCACATCTCGTTTCCAAGACTTCTTGCCATTAAGAATACACAAAAGAAGACCTTGATTACATCAGAACTGTTGCCTCAGCCGAAGTAATTTAAGTTATAACTGGTTCAATCTCCAGAGGACTTGGAGAATAACCCAGACACCAACTGTTTCAATTTCAACAATATATATGTAGTGGTTCTAATCTGTATGTGTTTAATCACTATTCTATACTGCACCTCCACATACTAATATGGAGTGAACTCTGATATGTTAATTGAAAAAAAGCAAATGCAGAACAGGGTCTACAACATGCTACCTTACGTGTAAAAAAGGAAGGGAGATCAGAATCTATATTAGAAGTTGCTTGTATATCATAAAAAAGAACTTAGAATGATGTATTTTAAAACTAAGAGAAGATGGGAACAAAACTGGGCATTTGGAAGACAATGATAGAAGAGAAATTTTTAGATTATGTACCATTTTATGCTTTCTGCTTTTTGAACCTTATGTTGTATTTTTAAAAATTAAGCACTTTTCAAAAACCTAAAAAAAAAGTTTTTAAAAGACAATATAGCCTATTATGCTTTTCTTAAGTTTTAATTTCAATAATAAGCTATAAAACTAAAATAACTTTGACATAAAATGTGAACTGTAAAATTATTTGAGTGTGTCTACATTTGCATGTGTTATGTCTATAGCAGAGTGATACATCAGAACAAAAGCCCGAGAAGGCTGTATGCTCCCACATCAGACGATTCCCCAGACTGAGGATACAATTGCTATGTAGTAATAATATTATGGATAGCCTTTCATTTGAGATCAAAAAAGATTTAAACACATTTAAAAAAAATTGTTTTTAACACCTACGGCATCTGGTCTTCATAGATGGTTTCCTATCCAAGTACTAACCAGGTCCAACCCTGCTTAGCTTCCAAGACCAGACAAGATCTGGCACGTTCAGGGTGGCATGGCTGTAGAAAAAAAAAAAAAAAAAAAAAAAAGGTTAAAGAATTAGAGAATTTGTGTTTGAAAAAGAAAAGAAAAATTACAAACATCACACTAGCATCTGATATTCTTCCTCCCCACTCTCCCATCCTCAGTTTCCAGTGAACCTCTGATAATACTTGTAGAGATGTTTAGGAGTCCTCAAGCACTTTAGTTACAATCGGAGCTACAATTAACTCTACTTTAAGGTGTTTGGCAGCCTATTAAGTCTTAGGTCTGAGAGCGCATGGGTCAAACCAATTGTTGCATGGGGGTTACATAAAAAGTCCTACAAAAAAGATACCTGCCCTTTGTGATATTACTGAAACTTGTGTCTCACACAGAGCTGGGTTAACACTTCAATACTCGAAGCATGGAGTTTCTAATCACTCTCGGGGCCCATCCTCACACCCAATTTAACTCACATAAAAGTAACACTGGAGCAGAAAATAACTATCAAAAAGCCTAACAAAATTCTTGTTTTTCTTAAGATGATCACTCTAAGACCATATTAAAAATATAAAATGACTCGAAGTATTTTTTTTTCTTTTTTCTTTTTTTTTTTTGAGGGAGGAGTGCTCTATTCTGTGGCTACCTGAAGCATGTGCTTGGTTTGTCTACTGGGTATTCCAGCACTGGATTTGCTCTGCATTATTATAATCACAGTCACCTTTTATAGAAGGTAAAATCATAGATTTAGGTGTAAAATGAGTTCAAATCCTAGCTCCACTATTTTATTAATTACATAATCTCGGGCAAGTTAGTTAGCCTTTCTAAGTCTCAAGTTCCTCATCTACAAAATGTTCAAGGTAATACCCACCTTCCAAGTATGTATAGGGGAGTAAGAATAGTTAAACTCATGTTTGCTGCACACCAAGCCCTGCCCTGAGCACTTTACATGTAACAGGTCATTTCACCATCAAAATGAGTTAACAAGTTAGGTAAGCATTTCAAAGTTGAGAGGGCTGAGGAACGTTGAATAACTTCCCCAAAGCCACACAGCTGGTAAGTGGCTGAACCAGGATTTATACCTAGAGCCAGAATTCATGCTCTTAACCTCCATGAAATGCTGATAATGCTTATGATGTCAAAGTACCACTTGTCATGCAGCTTTGATGTTCTAGTAGAGACTAAAATAAATGGATTACATAAGACAGAATGTTTTTTCTTTCCCAGCCAACAGTCTATGTATGAGCACTCATGTCGGGGACCCAGGTTCCTTCTCCATTTTTGTTCTCCTATCCCAACGGAAGTGATTTCATGCATCTGGCCCAGGATGGCTAGTCATTATCTATACATTCCAGCCTGCATGAGAAGTGAAGGGACAGGGGGCATGTCTTCCTTTTAACAGTATCTCTCTGAAGTTGCACACCTCACTTTAGCTTACTTTCTGTTGGCTAGTATATGGTCATATGGACACATTTCACTGCAAAAGAGGCTACAGATGAAGTTTATTCTGAGAAAGAAGGAGGGAGAAAGGATGAGAGGAGGGAGGGAAAGTGGGAAAGAGGGAGGGAGAATAAAGAAAATGGAACAAAATGTTAAAAACTTAGAGAATCTAGTAAAGGGTGTTACCTTTACTATTGTAATTTTTCTCTTGGTTTAGTTTTAAAGTAAAAGTTTAAGTTTATTTATGACTTAAAAAAAAAGTGGTATCTCAGCGAGAACTAAATGCCAGGCCCGATGCTAAGTACCATTTTGCTGTGGCAAAATGGCTGTTTTCCTAACAGTTGTTCTTCCTTTTTTCTGAAAGTAACATAACTCTGATTTTGGTGGGGGGAGGGGACAAACCCTGCTACCTGTTTTTTAAAATAAAGTTTATTGGAGCACAGCCATTCATTTTTTTTAATGGCTGTTTTTATACTACAACAGCAGTTAAATACTTGCCACCAAGACCATCTGGTCCACAAAGCAGAAAATATTTACTGTTGCACCCTTTTTACAGGAACAGTTTGCTGATTCCTGCTTTAAACCAGTAGGTCTCAAACTGTAATAAGCATTAGAAGCACACCTGCATGTATCTTCTGAACCATTTATATCATACCTCATTACCCCTTAATGCTTAATGTGTATATTTACTAAGAACAGGGATTTTTTTTGCATAACTACAGTATAGTAATCAAATCCAGGAAATTTTAAATAAATACAACACTTTAATCTGCAAGTCCACATTCTGATTTTGTCAATTGTCACAATAGTGTCCTTTACGATTTTTTCCCATCTCCAATACAGATCCAGTCCAGGTTCACATATTGCACTTTCGTATCTTTTTTGAGGGTCGTTTTTCATGTCTTTTCTCCATTTTCAATAGGGTAGTTAATCTTTTCAATTTTTAAAAGTTATTTCTGTACTAGAGATATTAGCCCTTTATCTCTGATATATACTAAAAAATATTTCTTATAATTTGTCATTTGACATTTGACTTTGTTTATGGTATAATTCTGCCCACGCAAAAGATTTTTTTTTTAATGCAGTAAAAATTATCAATATTTTTGCATCTGGATTTTGAGTCATAGAAGCTGTTTCTTATATAGGAGTTAAAGTGAAATTCACACATATTTTCTTCCAGTACTCATACAGTTTTACTTTTTATACTTGATCTCTGCTTCACTTGGAGTTTGCTTTTATGTGAGGTATGATGAATGAATTTAATTTCATTTTTTTCTAAATGGCTACCCAGTTGTCTCAACAGTATTTATTAAAAAGTCCATCTTTGCCCCAGGGATTTGTGATCTCATCATTATCATAGATGAGATTTTCATATGCAGTTAGGGATATTTCTAAACTTTCGATTACATTTCATTGGTCTGTTTGATTATGTAGGCACTGATATCATACGGTTTTAATTATAGAGGCCTTGTGGTATATCTTAATAGCTGGCATGTCTAGTCCTTCCTTGTAGCTCTGACTTCACCATGTTTTCCTAGATATTCCGGGATGCTTATTGTTCCATATGAACTTTATTTCATATCAACTTGTCTAGCTCCAAAGAAAAGTATTGAAGTTTTTACTGGGATCACATTAAAATTGTGAATTAGGGACAGAATCAATATCTTGATGTTTTTGAGACAAGAATACAGAACAAACTCTTCTCCCAGTGGAAACAAAAAAAGTGGGAATAAGTTGTTCCCACCATCCTCCCCCCAGGAAGTCACTGTTAATAGTTTGAAATTGTTTGGAATTTATCTTTCTAGACATTTTTTACAGATGGATATAAACTTTACATATCTTTATACAAAACTCAGGATGATATTATATAAACTATTTTACAGCATCTTTTTCTATTTGACTTAAAATATGTTGTAAACTTTTTCTTTCAAGTAGATATATATGGATACAACTTACTTTTTAAAAATTATATTTAGAATTTCAATAAATTTAGTTCCCCTACTAATTGATATATATTCTTCCTAAATTTTTATTACTATTAAAACTAATAATGCAATGAACATCATTTTTTATACAAGGAGATAAGACTTTAATAATGCTGTTTTAGGCATAAGGAACTGCTTGTTGCTGAACATATTTAAGCATAGATCTGATGAGGACTTGGCAGATATCATCAAAGATAATGGAAGCTGTAGATAAGTAGAGCAAATGACAATTGTGGGCTGCACCAAAAGTAGAACTCTGGCAACTGAAGGAAATATATGCTTTCAGTTGTAAAAAGTTCTTCGGCTTTAACAAGAAAGAGCTGCTCCACATGCATTTGCTCAAGTTGCTAGCTAGTGTACTTTTGATTCATTAACAGACCTTCTCCCTATCAGATTTGTATTGTCTTTACTCACTAACTCAGCAAGAGATTTCCTGACCAGAGCTTCCATAAGAACCAGGAAAGAAATTGCATCAGAGTATGACCTTTGAATCCAACATTTCGGCTGTTTTACTATTTTCTAATAAATTGTCACAATGCCTCTGCACATCAGGCGATCATGATTCGAGAAGAGCCATCCAAGTTTTTAAAGGTAAAAGCCAACATTATCTTTTGTTTTCAAGTAGAGGAAAGTGTGATTGTTTATAATCACTTTCAAGTGAATGTTTCCTCTTTTGCTTAGTGAGCCCAAATATGGAGCCTCTGAGAACATTAACTTGTCAGAATTTCAAGAAATATTTTTAGGTGATTGTGTAGGGCCCCCAGGCAGCTAAGTGCTATCCTCGAGTCTGGTATTTGCAAGGCTGACTGCTGCCTCCCACCTAGATTGTGTTCTACAGTAGTTCTAGCTATAATAAAACTGACTTTTTAATGTCTATCTGCCTGACTCTTTATCTTTCATTGTGTCTGAACTTGGATGAGTAACCAGTATCATTCACTGAAAGCCCTCAAATGTGAAAACCATACACACACACACGCACACATATATTTTATTTTATTATGTATTGTTTGGATTTTTATATTAATGAGAATGTATTACATATAGAGATATAGATACATACCTCTAGATATAGAGATAGGAGGTCATAAATTCCATACCCTCACAGTTTTTATCTAGCATTAGGATTCTCTTTGGTTTGTGTTGTCCTTTATACTTAAGTTGCAGAAAGCAACCACATTGGCTTCCAAACTTAGAAAGGATACTTTGCCTTAACCTGCCCTATACTCCATTGGTCATTAGACACTAGTTCTCTTGTTCCATTCATATTTTCCCCTTTGATTTAAACCACGGAATTTGGCTTCTCTCAAGGAGGCCACTGCTTTTCTATTCTAGTAATCATTCTTATTCTGACTTGGGAAAAAGCTCTCTATTTTTCTAGGTTCCCAGGATACTTTTTGGAAACAGCCTAAGAATTATTCCCAAGCATTTATAAAATATCCCCTCCATCTTCCACATCATAGTCTGAAAATACATGAAATATTAGGTCCACTCAAATATTTTATTCTCCAAGCAAAATATTTCCAGTTTTTTCTACTGTATATCACATGACATAGTATTTACCCTTTTAATATTTTGGTCACTCTTCTCTGAAGGGACCCCAATTTGTTGCTAAACCTATTAGAAGGTGTTAAAGAATGATGCCCAAGTCCATGGTCATGCAACCCTGAACAAGCCCGATCCCATCTGATCTTGGAAGCTAAACAGGGTTGGGCCTGCTTAATACTTGGATGAAAGACTACCTAGCAAGACCAGGTGCTGTAGGTAT